>NC_143055.1:4867500-5492500 GCF_052426305.1 Pelodiscus sinensis
CTTCTGACCCCTTCCGCTCCCTCCCACCTTTCCGATCTTGCTAGGGTCCGACCCGGAGCCGGCTTCGTTTCACCGAGTCTCCGGAGCGTGGCGAGGCGGGTCCAGACGAATCCATCCCGAATTGTCTCCCCTGGTCACTTTCATCCGTTCTGAATCCGATTCCCCGCACGAAACGCTCCTGATTGCGCTCAGCCAAGAGAGATCCAAACTAGTTCCAATTTCCCAATTCAACCCAGCGCGGGGGAAGGGGGGCGGACTTTCTTTCTTTAATAAAATGTCTCCTCCACTTTCCAGCTTTCCGCGTGGAGGAATGAACCGCTCCCTGGTTGCCCTAAACAAGGTGGACTGTCTGGTACATGGGCCTTGCACCCGGCAGGAAAGCACAGGCTGGAGATTTTACTTTCTGGTTGTTTCCCTCCCGGGGAAGTTTCTGGGCGGATTGGGTTTGGAATCGCCCCTGTTTGCGAAAGGGAAGTGGAGTGATTTCGTGCTGGGTTTACACACAACAGCAGCGCTTTGAAACGGTGTCCAATCCGCTGCACCCAGGCGTGGAGCGAAGTGAAATTGACAAGGCTAGGAAGGCTCTGTTTTCCCCCCTCCGGAGAAGCTGGCTCCCTCGGAAGAACAGAAATAATAACCCCCTTTTATGAGCGATTCGCTGTGAGCGATGGGCGATCCGGATCCAGAGCACGAATTCGGATCTTCTCGTGGGAAGACAAACCGCGGTGTCTCCTGCAGGCACGGATCGCTTCCCTTTTGCTTTAATGTAAAGGGACACACCGCAGCCGCTCCTCTTCGCCCGGCTCTGTAATTGGTTCGCTGCCCCTTTTCAAAACGACTTTCCGTTTTCGGGCACCCGCAAACCGGACTCTCTCTTGAAAAGCCTAAATGTTACTCTTCGCAAAAGGATCCTGCAACCCGCCCTCCCTTCCCCGCAGCTCCCACGCGGGATCAAACAGCGGCAGGAAATGTGTTACAGCTGCCAAGGAGCCAGGTGAACGAAGCCGAATGGATCCGAGCGAAGTCGCTTTCAAAGTCGAAATGAAATCGAATTGTTCTTTTCAAAGAGGGGTGGGAAAAAGCCGGCGGGCAGACAGGAGAGATCGCTTGCCACATTATTTGCTCGACAACCAAACGGGTGTTTTCCAAAAGCTCTGGAAAATAGAGTGGCAGGTTTTGACACGTTACACTGGTCCTTTTTTTTAACCGCTGGACACATCAAACACACACATTTTAATTCATTTTTAGCCTTTCTTTTTACCCACCGAGCGTGCTTGCAAAAAACCCCGAAATCCCCAAATGAACAGCTACAGAAGCTTCCATTTTAAATGATGGGTTAAAAAAAAAGCGGAGGGCTTGGGTTGGTTTTTAACCCGGGAAAGAGACATTGTGTTGGGTTGCTTGGTTTGTTTTTTACAGACCCAGGGGAACACTGGATCTGACACCGCAGGCTCCCTGGTTCCTAAAGCGCTTGATTTTCCTCTGCCCAGGAGGAATGAATTTTGTTTCCCCGTGGAGATGTGTCCCTCCGTTGGATCGTGAATGTCATAAACTCCGCTTTATTCCTACAGCCTGCCTCCATCTGTGGGTCGCCGAGGAGCCGTTTAACAACCCCCTGGCGATACTGAGAAGACTTAGGGGGTTTCGGAGCGGTCCTGTGTGTGGCCGCGGAGGGCCTGGCAACATTCAACGGTTTGCTTCCAACCAAACCTTTTTTTTTTCTCCTCCTAGGGCAGAACCATTTTCACTCTCCTTCGCTTTCTAGCTCGACGCCTTTTCTAGAGCCTTCACTTCCAAATCCCCCCACGTCTCCAGCCCCGCCAAGAGAGCAGAACCAAAGGCCGCCTCTCGATTTAGGGCTGCGATCCCCGCGGACTCCCGTGTAAACGGCTCTGTCCATTTCCTTGCGCCCTCAGCCCGCGCGTCCGCGGATAAACGCGCCGAGCAAGGAATACAGAAGTTCGGTGATTCCTCCCCGCCCGGGCGCTATTCGAACCCGTTTACACCAGGCGGGCGAATCTGGTGTCTCCCCAAAACAGTGTCTGCGTCCCACGCCCTCTGATTTGGGCAGACACCTGCCTGGGGAGAGATCTGTCCTTCCTACGGGCCAAGGGCACCTCCGGGCAAGACAGCGAGGAGAACAGAAAGCGAGAAGGGTCCCAGCTTACGGGGTAACTCCCCCCCTTAAATAGGCTTCACCCCCAGCAGCAGGGGAGGGCGGCGGGTTGCCCGCACGCCGCATTTCAGCCCGCTGGAGTGGAAACCAGACTTTAACCCCACGGTGTGGCGCACTGCGGGAGGACCGAACAGCACCGCCTGGACCCGGGCCTGGAAGCAGGGAGCCGCAGCCAAAACCCGGGGTGAACTCGGCCCGGGAAGGGGCGGGGGAAGCCCGGGGAAGCGGCTCCGGACGTTTGCACCAGTTTTGGGGGGGGAGGGGATTGATCCCCCCACCCCAGGAGTTTTCCTCCGCAGTAAAAATCTCAGGGGCAAGCTGGGAGGGGCGCTGGAGTAGACGGGCGGGGGGAGAGGCCACAAAGTCGGGATCCCCCCCCCCCCTTGAATGAGAAAGTTTAAAACAACCCTACCGAGACGCAGGGGTTCAGGCTCCGGCGAGTTCCTGTCCCGAGCGCCCTTTGATCCGGGAGATGGACATCTTCGGCGGGAGAGCCCGTCAGAAACGGTCCGCTGCCGAGCCGCGTTGTAAGAAAGTCAGGCGCACCGAGCCGTCTGCCTGCCCGCAGTAATCTTGCTGCGAAGCTAACCAAGCCCGGTGCAAAGCGTCTGCGTGTGCAATAGGCAGGCAGGTGCGCGGTTATGTGAGTGCGTGTGCAATAGGCAGGCAGGTGTACAATTATGTGTCTGCGTGTGCAATAGGCTGGCAGGTGTACAATTATGTGTTTGCGTGTGCAATAGGCAGGCAGGTGTGCAATTATGTGTCTGCGTGTGCAATAGGTGTGCGGTTATGTGAGTGCGTGTGCAATAGGCAGACAGGTGTACAATTATGTGTCTGCGTGTGCAATAGTCAGGCAGGTGTACAATTATGTGTCTGCGTGTGCAATAGGCAGGCAGGTGTGCAATTATGTGTCTGCCTGTGCAATAGGTGTGCGGTTATGTGAGTGCGTGTGCAATAGGCAGACAGGTGTACAATTATGTGTCTGCATGTGCAATAGTCAGGCAGGTGTACAATTATGTGTTTGCGTGTGCAATAGGCAGGCAGGTGTGCAATTATGTGTCTGCCTGTGCAATAGGTGTGCGGTTATGTGAGTGCGTGTGCAATAGGCAGACAGGTGTACAATTATGTGTCTGCGTGTGCAATAGTCAGGCAGGTGTACAATTATGTGTTTGCGTGTGCAATAGGCAGGCAGGTGTGCAATTATGTGTCTGCCTGTGCAATAGGTGTGCGGTTATGTGAGTGCGTGTGCAATAGGCAGGGAGGTGTGCAGTTATGTGAGTATGTGTGCAATAGGCAGGGAGGTGTGCGGTTATGTGAGTGCGTGTGCAATAGGCAGGGAGGTGTGCGGTTATGTGAGTATGTGTGCAATAGGCAGGGAGGTGTGCGGTTATGTGACTGCGTGTGCAATAGGCAGGCAGGTGCGCACTTATACGTTGGGGGTTGTTTTAAACAGTTCTATGAGCACGTTCCTCTGACCAGCGCAACCACCAACGAGGACAAACAAGACAAGTCTTTTGAGTAGAGGCCCTCAAATGGCCCATTGGAAGGCCAACCGAGCAGAACACGTCGCCGCTTGCGAGCGCAGGGTCCGTGCTCGCACGACCCTTTCTCGCCAAAGAAGAAATCAATCCGATGTGCGCAGGGAGAGGCGGAGCGCCTGGCCTTGGTGTCCACCGGCCGAAGAGGGGACGCTGCTGTCTCTGGGGATGGGGGGGAATTGGAGTAAACCCCAGAACTGGCAAGTGGCCGCTGGATAATCTGAGGGCTCCAGCGTGTTGTGTGTAAGGAACAATTCGGTTTGAAGCAATGTGGACGCAAATGGTGACGGCGCCGCATTAAAAACCGCCTTGGCTCTCTAGTGGAGGGAGTTACCCAACGCACACACGACTGAAAAGAGGGGAGAGGGCGAGTTAAAATCGACCCCCCCCCCTCCGCTTCCCCCTTTAAGCAGCTGAGCCGGTTTGGAACCCAAAGGCCCGTTCCAAGCGCTAGGTGCGCGCTCCATGCGGCGCGGCGGGGGCTTCTCCCTGCGCCGCAACGCCCCTTCCTGCAAAGCGGAGCGGGGGAGAGGTGTGCGCGCTGGGGAGGGCTGGGGGGAGGTTAGCCAATGGAGGAGCCGGGAGGCAGCCCCCGGTGGCTGCAGCGCTGCCAAGTTTGCGTGGCTGCTTCTGCAGAGGCTCCAGTCCGGTTTTTTCAGGAGATCTCGCTCCCCCCTATGCCCTCCCCAACCTTAGGGCAGGTGAGCTGTCCAATCAGCTGGCCCTGGCCAGGTACCCGTCTTATTTGTACGGCTCCGCGAGCCAGCCCGGGGGTGTGTATGGTGTGCGAGCGCGGGGCCGGCTGGAGAGCCCTCCTCCAAGGCGGCGCGCTCCGGGGACAAGTTTGCCGGGCTCGCTGGCTGCGCTCCCCTCGCGGGGGGAAGACGCGCCCCCCTGCTCGCGTTTCTTCTGGGGTGGGGGGCGGGAGGGGGGGGCCGGACTGTGTGTGTGAGCGCGCGCCGGGGGCACCGTGTGCACACACACACGCAGGACCCAGGCGCGCGGCCCCCTCCAAAGAGCGTCACTCCGGAGCGAGCCATGTTCCAGCCCGCAGCCAAGCGCTGCTTCACCATCGAGTCGCTGGTGGCGAAGGACAATCACTTGGCGTCCGAGGAGCCCCTCCGGCCCACCGCCCTCAACTACCCCAACCCCTCCGCCGCCGAGGCCTTCGTCAATGGCTTCCACAGCGCGGCGGCCGGCCGCTCCCTCTACAGCAGCCCGGAGCTGGTCTTCCCGGAGGCCGTGAGCCACCCCTCCCTGGGCGTCCACCCGCACGCCCTGGGCGCGTCCCAGCTGCAGCACCCGCACGCCTTCTTCGGCCCCCAGCACAGAGACCCGCTCAACTTCTACCCCTGGGTGCTGCGGAACCGGTTCTTCGGGCACCGCTTCCAAGGTAACGCGCCGCTCGCCCGCACTTCGCAGCCCTCGGACACCGGGCGGGGGATTGGGGTCCCTGCCTCGTCGCTGCGCCTCGGCCCCTTTCCTCCAGCCAGCCGGCCCCGGCACTGCCCCGGGCCCGGCGGTGCGCCGGGGATACTGGGTCCGGGCACGCGTGGGCGTGGGGCTGTGTGCACGGAGCGTCCTTCTCTCCACACAGGAGTCCCCGACAGTGCAAGGGATCTGTCCTGGGGAGAGGGTTGGGGAACTGAACAATTCCTGGGGCCGGTTTCTTGCGTGCAGCCCTGTCTGTCTATCTATCCATCCCTATACTATCTATCTAGCTAGCCCCCTACTCTCTCTCCATCTATCCTTTTTCTTTCTTTCTTTCTTTCTTTCTTTCTTTCTTTCTTTCTTTCTTTCTTTCTTTCTTTCTTTCTTTCTTTCTTTCTTTCTTTCCATCCCTATGCTATGCTATCTATCTATCTATCTATCTATCTATCTATCTATCTATCTATCTATCTATCTATCTATCTATCCTGTCTCAGCCCTCTTACGACTCAGGATAGAGCCAGAGCGGGTGAGGTAATATCTTTTAAAGAACCAACTTCTGTTGGTGGCAGGGACAAGGTTTCAATATATATATTTTCATACATAACGCATACACTGTTTGTGCATTGTTGAATTTATTCTGAAGAAGAGTTCTGTGTAGCTTAAAAGCCTGTCTCATTCATCAACAGAAATTGATCGATGATAATATATTATTTCGCCCTGTTCTTTCTTTCTTTCTTTCTTTCTTTCTTTCTTTCTTTCTTTCTTTCTTTCTTTCTTTCTTTCTTTCTTTCTTTCTTTCTTTCTTTCTTTCTTTCTTATCTTGCATTTATTTTGCATGCTCAAATAGACATGCGTTTAGCTATATAGATTCCTTCTCTCTGGCTCTGGCCCACGAAAGCTCATCACCTAATAAACCATCTTGTTAGTCTTTAAAGTGCTACATAGTCCTGTTTTTTGTTTCATAGGACTTTCTAACACTGGTAATTATATAGGGATATATTTTTTCAGTGCGATCTACACAAACTGTGTATGCCCGCAAATACACTTCCATACCCGAATGTGTGTAGACGTGTATCTGCCTATTATGCCGATTTCTGTGAGTCTAGCTAAAATGACTCGAAACCAGTGAGTCGCTGCTTGGAGGGAGAAAGTGTAAACGTTGGGGATCTCCTTTCTAGCGATATGTAGAACATCCGACTCGCCTAAAGCGGTAAGGATAGCGCAGGAGCAAATAGCAATTAATAAACAAGCGCTGTCGCTAGAAACAATGATCCGGAGTAAGCCCAATGTTTCCCTTTTAAAGAATTATTGGATGCGGTTTTCAAGCCTTCTGGATTTCGATTTGTATTTTTTTTTTGCGCGCGCTCGTTTTGGTTTCCCATAAACTAAATTTCTACGCGGTGTCACGGTCGCGGAAGCAGGGTAGAAATAAATCCACGGGAAACGTCTACAGCTACAAAACTCGCTTCGCCAGCTGCTTGGAGCTTTTGCTCCCAGTTTTCTGCCCTTTTGCTGGACACTCCAAGGGAAGGGAGAAGCTAGTTCCCCGGGAGAAAGAGAAGGGGGGAAATTAGGGAAGATCTGACCGACTCCGACGCTGCTTCCCCCTTGAATCTTGCCATTTTGGAAAAGGGATCAGAACCCGGAGCAAGAAATGTGCGAGCTGCCTTCGCATTTCCCAGCAGTATGGGGGACATTCTGAATTCAGTGAGTCGGGGGAAGTGTTGCCAGTGATTATAGAAGCCAGGAGCAGTCCTAGCGACCAGGCCCTGCAGGTGGAAAATTACATCTAATTATATTTGCATAGATATATATAATTAGATTTATCTGCGCCTCCATGGTCCGTGAGCGATAGAATATATTCGATAATGTCCGCACGCAGCGTTTACACGCATCGGAGAGAGACGATATTCTGCTGTACAAATATACACCTTTCTTTACATATAATTACAATAACAACGCGTGGGCCTGTGGCACTTTTTAGAGACTAACACAAGTGGAGAGTATCACGAGCGTTGGTGGGCAAAATCCACTTCTTCAGCCGATGGGATGGAGTAGAGCACGAATTGGATTGTGTATCATTTGTACTGCGTGTGTACACGGCTTGTGTGCCCGTTCCGAAGAGACCTGGGTAGCTTCATCGCGCGGCTCCTCCGGCCCCAGAAACGGATCCGTTCCGAAGCGCTCTCCGCGTGTAAACACGCACACACTCGCGCCCCTTCGCTGCGGCGCGTAAGGATCGAAAGCGGGACCTCCCGGGCATGTTGTTTCTTTCCGTGTCGCATGCCACGCTTCTGAAAAAGCAGCCACCTCTGGAGGAGAGAGGCGCGAGTGCACAGGGGGGGTGTTTACATACCGCGGCCGATTCGAATCCGAGCCTTGTCTAGGCCTCCACGTGGGTGCGGGAGTTCTTCACGCGTAATCGCTTGGAAATGGTGCGCCCTTCCCTACCCCCCCAAACTCTGCGGAGCCTTCTGACACTCTAGTTGCCAGCGGGGGGGGGGCAGCCTGTTGCGATCCCCCCCCGACCCAGGGGAAAGGTTTCTCCAAAAAGGAGCCGCCTGTCTTTTTGCAAAGCACCCAGCGCCCGTGCAAGGGGGTTGACCCGGGCTAGGACTGCAAAGCCGCGGCTGTGCTCAGGGGGCTGTACCCCCCTCCAGACCTGGCCCCGCTGCTCATTACGGCGTTAGAAATGCAAATCCACCGTCGGCTTTTCACTCCATACACTCCCGCGAGTAAAAGGAGCGCAGGGCCGCGTCAAAGGGCGCTTTGTTCCGGCGGGAGGGGGAGATTAGGTTATCTCCTCGCCAGCCAGTTCCCCCCCGGCTCCAGGCGATGCTGAAGCAATACATCGCCGCTCGCTAGATTGCTGGAATTGTTCCGTAGCAGCGGCGCTGATTAGCCTGGCAGATAGAAAAAATCCAATCCAGGGGTGCCAGGGCCGGTTCCCTCTGGGGACCCCCTTTTCCTGCCCTCGGGAGGGGGCCGGGCAGGAACCGGCCCCCCTCCCGGGCCAATATACAAAACCAACCCCCCCCCGCCCCAGCCAAGAAATTATTTCTGCCCAGTATCGGCGCGGCGGTGCTGCTGGGAGGGAGGGTGGGAGTGGGCTGCGAAGGGAAATCGCGCAGGGCGCCTTTGCGCTTGGAGATCCCTTCGGAGCGGCCAGTCCTGCCTCGTCCTGGGCATGTCAGGGGCCGGAGGCGAAACCGAAGAGGGGGCAGAGAGGAGGAGGCGAGCGGCTTGTGTGTGATCCTCCCCGGGCCAGCGCCCAGAGGCCCCGATCCTGGGCTCCCTTGCGCTCGGCGCAGTACAGACCTGCGGGAGGGCCCCGGCCCTAGATACCGAGGGGCCGAGATCGCTCGGACAAGGGAGCGTTGTGGGAGAAGGGCTCTCTCTCTTCCCGCACCTGTCTCATGCATGTAGGCCCAGGGCTGGCTTTGTACCATAGGTCTCTGGTCCACCCCTTCCGCTCTGTCCCCTGCCTTTCTTCCTATCCGCTCCCAGACCGGCCCGCCAGGTGTGTCTCCACTTCTGTCACTCTATCCAGCTCTCCGATATCTTCCTTCCCCCCTTCCTTCTTTCCTCCTTCTTTCCTCCCTCTCTCTCTCCCTCCCTCCTTTCCTTCCTCCTTTCCTTCCTTCTTCCCTCCTTCTTCCCTCCTTTCCTTCCTTCTTCCCTCCTTCTTTCCTTCCTTCCTTCCTCCCTTCCTTCTTCCCTCCTTTCCTTCCTTCTTTCCTCCCTCTCTCCCTCCCTCCCTCCTTTCCTTCCTCCTTTCCTTCCTTCCTTCCTCCCTTCCTTCTTCCCTCCTTTCCTTCCTTCTTCCCTCCTTCTTTCCTTCCTTCCTTCCTTCTTCCCTCCTTCTTTCCTTCCTTCTTCCCTCCTTTCCTTCCTTCTTCCCTCCTTTCCTTCCTTCTTCCCTCCTTCTTTCCTTCCTTCTTCCCTCCTTTCCTTCCTTCTTCCCTCCTTTCCTTCCTTCTTTCCTCCCTTCCTTTATTCCTTCCTTCCTATCCGTTTCTACTTCTTCCATTCTTCCTCTCTTAAAAACAACCGGTAGTTTCCAGTTCTTTCTTTCTTTCTTTCTTTCTTTCTTTCTTTCTTTCTTTCTTTCTTTCTTTCTTTCTGACCCGTTTCCACTTCTGTCACTCTATTCAGTATATTTTCTTCCTTCCTGTACCGGTTTCCACTTCTTCCATCCTTCCTCTCTTAAAAACGAGTCGTTTCCACTTCCACTCTATTCAACAGCTTTTTCTTTCTTTCCACCTTGCGTGTCTGTTTCCACTTCTCCTCGCCCGAGTCTTTCTTGCCCGTTTCTCCTTTCTACCGACTCGCCTGCCAGACTCACCGGCTTCCACCTCTTCTGTCTCCCCCCCCCCCCCGCTCTGTGTCTCGTCCGCGTCACCTCGCTCCCTACCCCTGTCTCTCTGGGGTCCCGGCTGCGGCCCGTTCGGCCCCGGCCCAGCTGAAGGCCGCTGCGGCCGCGGGTGAATCCCATTACTCTGGAAGCGCTGCTCCTGCTTTCGGCCTGTCCCCGCCGCGGGCAATCGGGGGCTGGGAAGGCGGCCGGTCCCGAGGAGCGGCGGAGCCCCCGGCCCCCCTCTGCCAGGCCGGGCCCCGCAGTTAATTAAAAGCTCCGCGCGCTTCGCAATTGCTTAAGTGCCGGGCGGGTCCCTGCCCATCGCCCCCCGCTCGTTTGTCTCCGGCCCCCCCGCGGCCTGACCCCGCGCGGGACGGGAGCAGCGATAAGGCCGCTTCAAAGGGAGCCTGCCGGTGATTTATGGGCGCCCGTGGGCGCTGCCTCCTCCGGCGGCCGGGCCGCTCAGCACCGGGCAGGGCGCGGAACCCAGCGCGCCTCGCGGGCCGGGGCAGCTCGCCGGGGCTGGCGCTGGCGGGGTCCCCCGGGGAAGCAGGAAGCCGGATCCATCCACTGCAGCCTCACGGAGCTCACCCGCCGCCAAGTCTCTCCAGTCCCTTCTCCTGGCCTCGCTTCCCCCTCTCCGGGCCTGCGTTCCTCGCTAGCTCCCTTTGCCTTCCTGCCTTCTCTGCCTCCTTCTCTGCCTCCTTCCTTCCTTCTCTGCCTCCTTCTCTGCCTCCTTCCTTCCTTCTCTGCCTCCTTCTCTGCCTCCTTCTCTTCCTTCCTTCCTTCCTTCCTTCCTTCCTTCCTTCCTTCCTGCCTTCTCTGCCTCCTTCTCTTCCTTCTCTGCCTCCTTCCTTCCTTCTCTGCCTCCTTCCTTCCTTCTCTGCCTCCTTCTCTTCCTTCCTTCCTTCCTTCTCTGCCTCCTTCTCTTCCTTCCTTCCTTCCTTCTCTGCCTCCTTCCTTCCTTCCTTCCTTCCTTCCTTCCTTCCTTCTCTGCCTCCTTCCTGCCTTCTCTGCCTCCTTCTCTGCCTCCTTCCTGCCTTCTCTGCCTCCTTCTCTTCCTTCCTTCCTTCCTTCTCTGCCTCCTTCCTTCCTTCTCTGCCTCCTTCTTTTCCTTCCTTCCTGCCTTCTCTGCCTCCTTCCTGCCTTCTCTGCCTCCTTCTCTTCCTTCCTTCCTTCCTTCTCTGCCTCCTTCTCTTCCTTCCTTCCTTCCTTCCTTCCTTCTCTGCCTCCTTTTTTTCCTTCCCTCTCTGCCTCCTTCCTTCCTTCTCTGCTTTCTTTCTTTCTTTCTTTCTTTCTTTCTTTCTTTCTTTCTTTCTTTCTTTCTTTCTTTCTTTCTTTCTTTCCACTTGTTCTTTTTGTTCTTTTTCTCGATTCTCTCTTTACTTTTCTTCCTGTCCCATCGGACCCCCCCAGTGCTGAGGTTGCCTAAGGCCCTTGCGTGGCCGCTCCCGAGGATGGGAAGGGGGGAGCCCTTTGGGCAGGGAGGGGGCTGCTCGGACCCATGCGGGCCGATGGAGAAGCGGAGGGGGGTTGGAGTCAGCCCCACCCTCGCTCCGGTCCAGGCAAGTCTCTGACTCTCCCCCGCTCTGTCCGCAGGGAGCGAAGTGTCCCAGGAGGGTTTGCTGCTGCACGGGCCCTTCGCCCGGAAGCCCAAGCGGATCCGCACGGCCTTCTCCCCTTCCCAGCTCCTGCGGCTGGAGCGGGCCTTCGAGAAGAACCACTACGTGGTGGGGGCCGAGCGCAAACAGCTGGCCAGCAGCCTCAGCCTCTCGGAGACACAGGTAGGTGCCGTGTGTGCGGGGGGGGGGGGATCCATGCACCTTCCCTTCGCCCCCCTCCCTTCAGAGCCTCTCTGACCCCTCCGCGGGGGCTTATGTGCCAGGCGGACATGGGCAGGCGCCTGGGCACCGAGGGGAGCGCCCCAAACATCTGTCCCTGGCGGGCGAGGGGGCAGCGCCAGGGCGCAGCGCGCACCAGGGAGCGGGTCCGAGCGCAGCTGTCCGGCGAGTTCCACGCCGCCGCGGGCCCCCAGAAATTAGGGGGAGTGGGGGGGGAGGTTAGGGGGGACTCGGACGAGGCTCCGCCGGGGCGCTGGTGAACAGCCTCGAAGTCCCGCTGGCTCCAGAGGGAACAGAGGCCGCCGAGCGCTTTGGAGAGCCGGCTGCAGGCTCCGGAGTGGCACTCCAGCCGCTGGGGTTGCAGACGCGAGGTTTTGCTTTAGCAAAGGAGCTTGCTGCTCGGGTTTCTGTGCGGCTGGCGGGCCGAAACCTGCCACCTCTCCCCTAGACATCGCTCAGGCGTCCGTAGGGGAAAGCGGGCGGATGTCTTGGGGCGTCAGAGCCACGCTCTGACCCCACTACACACCAGAAAAGCAACACAGTTGACTAGATCAATGTTTCTCAACCACTGGTCCAGTCTCCTCAGGGGGTACTCGAGAGAAGTGTGTGTGTGTGTGTGGGTGTGGGGGGGGGGGATACAGCAACACAACTGACCTTGGGAGAAAACTCAATTTTGGTTTGAGGTTTTACAGCGTTTTATTATTTTTGTCCTTTTTACACCCAAAAATTTCATCGCCCGCCTGGCTACGATGAAGTTGTTTAAACAAATGTGTTGCAATGGTAGAAAAAAAATTGTGTGGCTGAAAACTGTAGGTCCTGGGGGTCCTTTTATTTTTTTTTAAAAGGGTAATTTATAAAAAAAAACTTGAGAAACACTGGACTAGCTAAACTCCCTTGCGGTCTGTAGATGATAAAAATCTGGCCTAGTCCTCTTCCTTCTCCTTTTCTTCTTCTTCTTCTTCTTCAATATATCAAGGATTTGAAGCTCAGCTCTCTGTAAGATCAGTTCTCCCCAAAGTCCTGGGCTAAGGGAGCAATACTCCCTGGACCCATTTTTGACTTATCCCCAATTCTGGGCTAGCGATTCCTGCTACTAACAAGAACTGCTATCAAGGGGTAGCGCTCTCCTCTTGCGTGTAAGGCGGCGGAAAGGGAGCGTTATTCCCCTTATTAGAGTCTATCAGCCAACTTTCCACATTTTAGAAGTCGAGCCAGCGAGGAAACAGAACCAAACCCGGCTGGCAAAGAAAAAGGCTGGAGATTTTGTTTTAATGTCAACGTTCTCCTGTCTTGGGGGAGATTTTACAAGGGCATTTCCCTTCCCCCTCCCACCCGCGCGGTGTTAAGAATGACAGAAATCCAGAAAGATTAGAGATAGGAATGTGGATGTAAAAACAAAATGCCAGAGAGAGGAGGAAAAGATGCAGAGGGGAAGGAGTGGAGGAGCATACCCAGCCGGGAACAGCCCGGAGGTCTGTCTAGCTCAGGGTGCTGTGTCCATCCACATCAGCTTCTTCAGAAGGTGCTGAATTTCCCACAGAGGAATAGGAGGGAATAAACCGCCACTGAGAAAGTTCCTTCTCAGTGCATTCCCTGAATTCAGAGGGTTTATATCCCTTGGACGTTGTTATCCCGTCTAAGGTAGGAGAGGGTGGTTTCAGTAGCTACATCTATGTCCAATCCGGTTTAGAATCTTGCTGAATTCTAGGTGAGAGTATATTTTATTGTACAGTGTAACAATAGAACTATATTACATTTGTGTAGGTACACACTCACACACACACACACACTCTCTCTCATACACACACTCTCACATACACACACTCTCTCACACACATACACACACACAGTCTCTCACACTCACACACACATACACACACTCACTCACATACACACACACACACTCTCTCTCACACACACACACACTCTCACACACACATACACACACTCACTCACACATACACACACTATCTCTCACACACACTCACTCTCACACGCACACACACACTCACACATACACCCACACACACTCTCTCACACACATACACACACTCACTCACACACTCACACTCATACACACTCTCATATATACACATTCTCACACACACGCTCTCTCATACACATACACACACTCTCTCTTTCACACACACATACACACTCTCTCTCTCTTACACACACTTACACACACTCTCTTTCACACACACACATAAACACACTCTCTCTTTCACACACACACACATATACATACTCTCTCTTTCTCTCTCTCTCTCTCTCTTACACACACACACACACACACACACACACACACACACACACACACACTCTTGGGGGAAAAAATCATCAGCAAAAAGTTGCCCCAGGATTAAAAGAGTTTCTGAGACTGCGTTATCGGGCATAAGGAACAGCTCGTGGGAAAATGGGTCTACGAGACAGAGAGACGGATGAGGCTGAGCCACAGAATTCAGACCCGGATCCGGTCTCCCCAGGGGGGTTGGTTCTGCTCTTCCCCCTTTGGAGCCAATGAGGCAGTCTAAGAACTGGCTTGCAGGGGGCCGTGATTTGCCACCCACCTTCATCCCACACACTCTGCTGTCCTGCGCTCTTCTTTGCTCCTTCTGTCCTTCCTCAGATATGAAGCCAGCACTACCAAGGCCTCAGAAAGGTTAATGGAACAAATGCCAATTAGTTCTGAAGGCAACGTCAGTCAAATATTGCCCTGGGGGTTCGTGGAGTCCTTGCAATTGTGCAGGTTGCCGCAAGCATAATTGCGATGTGCTTAGAAAATGGAAATGGCCTATCTCGAAATCTGGGCGCACGGGCATGTGTATAGACGGAAGGAAAGAGGCCGCTCACGCCGCAGTCTCTGGGCAGCCATAGTGTGTGTAGAAAGCGTGTGGATACATTTTTGTAGCTTTCTAGCACAGGGCTACTTAGCATCAGCATCCACTCAGTGAAAACCAGACTGGAGGGTGGCCTGAGAGATTTCTCGTTGGAATTGCCGGGAATCTAGAGCCAGATTCTAGCCTTTAATAGCATTTCCGCACCACTTCACGGCATCGGCCGTCCCGCAGAAGCAAATAGCCATCAGAGGCTAAATGGGAAGAGATGGGTCCCACCTGGACCCCAGGGTCACCAAAGTAGCTCACAAGTTTCCACAAGTGGAAATCTTTGGGAGATTTCCAAAGGGGACTTTTCCAGCTCAACCCAGATGTGTATTTTTGTTAATGTATTTAGAGTTGTGGGGCTTTTCGGTGTATGTTTGATTGTGTAAAGTGTGCGCACGTGTGTGTGTGTGGGAGGAATGAACCACATTTCCATGAGCAATACACACCTGTTGTCCCCAAAACATTCATGTTGCTGCATGAATGGGCATCGCAGTACAGACTGGTTGGCGGAGACCCCGACCGGTCGGTGGAATCAAAGTATCCCATCCGCACTCCGAAAATAGGAACCACGAAGTGTAGATTGTAACACACATTTACAGCCAGCACATGCAGTGTGGGTACATGATGTGTACAGCACACAACCACCCTGCACATGCTTCGCCTCTCTGCCTCTCTCTCTCTCTCACACACACACAGCCAGGGAAAGGCTTACGCTTCCTCTTATGTAAGACACACATGATGTGTCATGTACAACACCCCCCCCCCCCCCCGTTTCATATGGAAGAATCACACCCTTCTTCCATGATACAGGCACCTTCTTTCCTCTCGCACCCCCCCTCCATCCGAGCCTCACAGAGAAACCCGCCCATACTTAGTTCTGATCTCAGATGAGAAACATGCAAATAGCCCAAAGTCAGTAACTCAACCCCCGGAGCCTACGGTCACCAATAGGGGCATGGGCCTTGCTCCATCTCTGGGTCATTCTTCTCCTGGCACCTGCTTTTTGAACTTGCTCCCAGTCCCGGCTAAGACTTTCTGGGAAGGTGCTAAGTACCTGCCTCCTCTCCCAAGAAGGGGCAGCTTGAGGGACCCAGCTGGGGCGAGGCCCAGCTGGGACCAGAGAGCAACATCTGGAAGGCAGAGAGGGGTTTGAAGGACCCCGTCCACACCTGCCCATCCCTGTGGATCCCAACCCAGCAAAAACTTGCCCAGGCATTGCCTTGTGGTGTAGGGTGTGAGGTGTCTCGCAGTCAGAGGCTGGAGAGGGATGGCAGGAGACAAATCGCTTGATCGTTGTCTTCTGTCCACCCTCTCTGGGGCACCTGGTACTGGCCACTGTCGGCAGACAGGATACTGGGCTAGATGGACCTTTGGTCTGACCCAGTACGGCCGTTCTCATGTTCTTATGTTCTACTGAGTTGACATAATCGGGGGGGAGAGGGGGAGAAGGCACGGAAAAGGGGGCTGGAATAGAGTCCACGGGGCTCCTCCAGACAATAACACACTTCTACCGGGGATCCAGCCTGGCCAGGCCCACTCGCCGTGGGTGGGGTTGTGGGTGCGGTGCCGCTGTCGGGATGGGGGGGTGGGTGTCATCTGTGTGTGGATTTGGGTAGGAGGGGTAGGTGCTGTGCTGGTAATGCAGATGGATATGTGTCGTTGGTGTTCTCTGACAGTGCGGTTTGGAGAAGAAGGGGTTGTGGGTTTGGTGTGACGTGCTGATGCCGGGAGGCGTGTGTGTGGAGTGTTCGGAATCTGTGCAGAGAGCGGATCCAATAACGCGCGAGCAGAGAGGACAATGCATTGGTCCTGTGTTTAGCAGCCGTGGTAGCATCCTTCCTGTGTAATACATGCACCTTCTCTCAGACTGCTCTTGCAGACACACACATACACACACATAGACAGACATATTTTTGTTTTCAGATGCGAGAAATGCTCTTTACCTAACTGGCCCCCAAAGACACACAAACGCACAACTCCAGAGCTGATGTTGTGTGTGTACTGGGATGTTGATGCTGTGTGGTGATGTGTCAGAAGGCTGGTGGGTTTGTGTGCAAAGTGTTGATATTGGAATTTGTGTGTCCTTTGTATACTGTTTGTGTATCGACTTGTGTCAGAAGGGTTGTGAGCTTGCTGTGACACACTGATTCAGGATGCAGGTGTAATTTGTGTTTTGTATGTGTCAATTTGTGTTAGGGGGTCATGTCTTTGGTGTGACGCACTGATGTTGGGAGGTATGTGTAGTTTGTGCGCAGTGTGTGTCAATTTGTGTCAGAAGGGGTTGTGGGTTTGTGTGCTGCGTGTGTGCATTGATTTGTGTCGGAGGAATTGGTGTGATGGGGGATGCGCTTGTGCGCTATGTGCTTGTCAATTTGTGTTGCAGAGTTTGGGGTGACGTGCCGAATGGGGCTGTGTGCGTCATTTGTGCACTGTGTGCGTGTGTCGATTTGTGTCAGAGGGTTGTGGGTTTGTTGTGAGGTGCGGAGGTCGGGATGCATGCATCGTCCGTGTGCTGTGCATTTGTTGGTTTGCTGAGGAGGAGCCGTGCTCTGGGTTAGCAGTGAGGCTAGAGGGATGGTGTTGGACATTGAGCGTGTGTCGGGGGCTGGGATAAATTTACCAACTGAAATTTACGAAATGCTGTTTGACTTGTTGGGAAGACTTTTGGCCAACGAAAACCTCCCTGTTCCACCAGAGGCAGGTCTCCAGGGTTACCCCTCTAACCTCCAAGTTCAGGGCAGTTCCAAACTCCTTGGCTGGGTGGTTCCAAAATGCTCCATCACCAAGCAAAGGCAGAGCTCTGTGCCCGGCAAAGATAGGGGGAACTTTGCCCACGACCTGAGAGCATAATTCCAAGCCCCCATTCAAAGGCCCCGGTAGCCCTGAGGGAACACTTGGGCCACAGCCGAGATGCCGAGATGGGTCCCTTCGGACCCATGCCACCCCATCCCAGCTGGCATTCTGGGAAAGCATGTGATGGCGGGACATCTGTGTGGCCACACCGTGAAACTGGCGGCGGAGAGAAAGGTGCATTTACACTCGTAAAATCCTAATGGTTCAGGGAGGGTCACACAGCTGCTTGCTACACACGATCCGTGTGGCCAGGGGCCGGTAGAAAGGCCGACAGGCAGGGAGAATGGCAGGGTGACTGGATTCCCCGTTGCCCTGCTGATCTGATGTGTAGGAGACAGAACGACTCATTGTTCCTTGGGGAAAATTCTTCCCCTCTCAAGCAGGCAAAATTCCACTGAGACTTGCATAGGGAAGAGCGTGGGGAGGGGACCCTACCGTGGAGGGGAACATAAAAGGGAGAGATGCTAGCGGCTGGCACACAAGCCTAGGAGCTGCAGCCTCCTGAACTTGAGTCGGCAACTACAGGCAAGTCCCGGTGCCTCTGCCTCAGTTTCCCTGTCTGTGACACGGGGGAGGGGAATTACATTCACCAGCCCCTTAAAAGGATGCTGTGTGGATTCCTGATGAACATTTGGGGTTGGAAGGCGAAATGTGCCAGGGAATATGGGGGAAAGGCCTCCAATGTGATTTCTTCCTGCCCCTGCTTTCGGCTGTGTTTGGCGGGGGGAGGGGGATGGCAGAGTAGGGAGGGAGTGGAATTGTGTCTGGATTAGCTCCCACTTTCCCAGTGGCATTGCTGTAGGGGCTGCTGGTTTTATGTGAAATCTAGGACTGGGAGGTGCGGCAAGGCCAGCAGGTGCAGATTATGTTCGGAGCTGCCATGTGCCGTGACACGACGCGAAGCAATGGGCTTAAACTGCAGCAAGGGAGGTTTAGGTTGGACAGTAGGAAAAAATTCCTACCTGTCAGGGGGGTTAAACACTGGAATAAATTGCCCAGGGATTGTGGAATTTCCAGCACTGGAGATAGGTAAGAGCAGGTTAGACAGACCTGTCAGGGATGATCTAGACTGTGCTTGGTCCTGCCGGGAGGGCAGGGGACTGGACTCGATGACCTTGCGAGGTCCCTTCCAGTTCTAGTGCTCTGTGATTCTATGGTTAACAGCGTGAGTGGAGGACTTGGACGATGGATCCAACAGCAGGCAGGCCAGAGAGGACAAGTCATTATTCCTGTGTCTCGCAGCCATGAGAGTTGTGCCTCATATTAACCCCCCCCAAAAAATGCTGCTCATAACAATAACAGGACTATAAAGCCCTCGCTGTATTTTAGCAAAGCTTTTTGGGTGGCAGCGTGACCCTGTCGCCTCTCAAGCAAACTGTGGGATGCAGTTCAGCGAGGGTCACGGTGCCAGAAGTCACGGAGTCCTCGGGTGCAAACTAATGTGCGTTTGCTAGTCCTGTATCGACTACGCCTCTCATTGCTACAGTAGAACGTGTGTTTCAACAGAATAACAGAGGTATAAACGTATTCACGGGGACGGAGGCTACATTCCAAGGATAAATGCGGACTAGATTCTGCTCTTCGTTACAGTGGTATAAATCTGGAGCATCTTCACCGATTCTGGTGAAGGCATAACGGAGTCCAGATTTTCCCTCTTAAAGAGCCATTACACCCTGGAAAGTGACTGTAGAAAAGGCACCACTGGGGTTTTATTTATTTCGTCTCTCTATGAGTCCAGATCCAGTTTGCTCTGATGACAATCCCTATGATGTTTTCTTCTAACCGCCAGCCCAGCGAACTCAGCCTGGCCATCCAAAGGACAAGCTGGTTCTATCCTAATTCTGTCTTGACACAAACAGTAAAGATCTGGGACTAGAATCTGGTGAACGGTTCGGCTAACTCTACAGGAGCCGGAACAGAACCGAGCTGCCTTCTCTCATGGCCGTGTTGGCCTCTGCAAGGCAAAAAGGAGTGAAAATGTAGTTTAGGGGGCAGCTTTGACTGTGAGACGCAGATGGTGTGTGTGGGTGTTTTGGGGGTGTGTGTATGCTCATGTAACCCACACACCTAAGCTATGTCTACACTGGCGGCTTCTTGCACAAGAATATTTTGTGCAAGGGTTCTTGTGCAAGAAGTCTTGTGCAAGAAAACGTCCACACTGCCATGTGCGAGCTGTGCTTTTGCACAAGAGCTCACATGGCTGTGTGGACACTCTCTTGCACAAGAAAGCTCTGATGGCCATTTTAGCCACAGGGCTTTCTTGCGCAAGAAATCCCTGCCGGCCGTCCACACTGCCCTCTTGCACAAGAGCTCCTGCACAAGAAGGCTTACACCTGTTAAAAAAGAGCGTAGCTCTTGTGCAAGAAGCCCTCTCTTACTATGCCGTACTGTAAATTTCCTTGCGCAAGAGCGAGCGGGCAGTGTGAATGCTCTGAGGATTCTTGTGCAAGAACGGCTGTACTTGTGCAAGAAGCCGGGGGTGTAGACATAGCCATAGTGTGGGTCACTGTCCCATGCAGTGGCCCCTAGACCACAGCAACGGATAAGAACAAGTATCAGAGGGGTAGCCGTGTTAGTCTGAATCTGCAAAAGTGACGAGGAGTCCTGTGGCACCTTATAGACTACACTTCAGTTAGTCTATAAGGTGCCACAGGACTCCTTGTCACTTTTGCAGATAAGAACAAGAGACCTTTATAGCACAGGCTGCTAGCCAACTGGCTTATAGCTCAAGCTGTAGAGCTTTGGTTCCCAATCTTTTCCAGTTGAGGACCCATTTTGACAAATCAGGAAGACTTGGTGACCCAAGGCAACTCAAAAATTGGGAGAGGAGAGGAGAGGGGGAGAGGAGAGGGGGCAGAGCCACCCGGCGACCCTTTTGAAATGTAATGGCGACCCATATTTGGGTTCTGACCCATAGGGTGGGAAACCCTGCTGTAGAGGCTCTTATGCTAAGCTCCAGAGGTCCTGGGTTCAAATCCACCTTGTGGCAGTTACACATACATGTCTGTGAGTGAGAAAGTGGCACAGTTATGCTGTTGTTTTCCCGACCACAATCCCTCCTTCACTCTTCATCCCTGGCCTTTGGCACATTTATGCGTGTAACCTTCATGTTTCATTTAACGTTAAATTCTTGTAATTGAATTTCTCTGGGGTTAGGGTTAGAAAAGATAAAATCCAGAGAAAAGATAAAATGTGGGGTGAGTTGATGTTGATTTCCTAAGCTCATCTGTGTTGACCAATGGCAAACTCTGCCTTGGAGGTGCATTCAGAAAGCATTTGGACTCTGGTCTCTCCGGACACCTTAGCCCCAGCTGGGAATTAAAAGCCACCGTGGTGCCAATAGGGTGCAGGAGTTGGAGTATCCAGCACGGCAGCTAGACAGAACCCCTGCGTCCAGCCGTCTCCATACGGAAT
The DNA here is from genome assembly GCF_052426305.1 of Pelodiscus sinensis. Classification (NCBI taxonomy): domain Eukaryota; kingdom Metazoa; phylum Chordata; order Testudines; family Trionychidae; genus Pelodiscus; species Pelodiscus sinensis. Next base: position 4,887,996 of record NC_143055.1, read on the forward strand.
CTCCTTCATACCGATTACAGCTGGGTCCGTCTTACCTCTGCCATGAAGGACACGGACAAGGAACATGGTGTGGTAGGGAGCAGGGTGCACCGGGAATGCAGGGCACAGCTGCGATTCTCAGGCCAGAAGGCACCACTCTGATGGAGCTTGTGCGGTTCAACCAGTTCTTCCGTATGCTATTTATTCCTTGTTCTGCTACTCCTGCCTGCTTCCCAAAGGCCCTCACCAAGTACAAAGGCTCCACCCATCCATCCCCGGCCACCGCTGCACAGAGAGGAACAACAGACAAGGTATTTTATTCCTAGGCTTGCAACAGGCAAGAGAGAAACAAGGTTTCATGGTAGCAAGAAAACACTGACTAGCTCTAAGGGCTGGCGGCTGCAGGGTCGGAGTGAAGACTGAGGCTGTGTCTACATCCACGGGCACTGTCGATCTAGCTCGACTATGCAAATAGTGTAGCTGAAGTCGATCTCTCGCCGTGGCGTCTTGGGTGCAGTAAGATCGGCGGGGGTTGCTCTCCTGTCGCCACCGGGAACTCTCCTCGTCTTGGTGAAGTACCAGCTAGGACAGGAGCATGTGCGGAGATCGACTGATCGCGTCTAAGCAGACATTATAAATTGATGGCTGGTGGACGGATCGGGTGTAGTATAGACAAGGCCTAAAACGCATACATAGTAATGGTGATTTGTGTCCATTCCCTGTCGGATTTGGTTCCGCAACCCTAGAGTCCTCCATAGCGGTTGATTATGGTTGTCTAACACACTTCCTCCTGGGTCATCAGCAGGGTTTGAAACCAGGAGCAGCAGCAGTAGAAGTTGAGATCTGGTTCACTTGCGTGATGCAGTCCCTCTGCTAACAAGCTCCTGCTGCAGACTTTATTCTGCATATGGAGCACTTGCAAGAGAGGGAGAGTGTAACCAGGAACCCGTTTAGCATTTCATAGACTCATAGAACACTAGAGTTGGAAGGGACCTCGAGGGGTCATCGAGTCCAGTCCCCTGCCCCCATGGCAGGACCAAGCTCCATCTAGACTAGTGCTTCCCAAATTTTTCGGCATCACGCCCCCTTTTTGATTTTTGAGAAACACTCGTGCCCCCCCCAAAAATAGCAGCAAAACTTGTTGAGGGGAAAAAACAGGAAGAGCCTGGAGCAGCAAAACTTGATGGGGGGGAGGGCTGGGTCGCTCATGCCCCCCTGGAATTTCTTCACGCCCCCCGAGTTTGGGAACCCATGATCTAGACCATCCCTGACAGGTGTCTGTCTAACCTGCTCTTAAATATCTCCAGTGATGGAGAGTCCACAACCTCCCTGGGCAATTTATTCCAGTGTTTAACCCCCCAACAGGCAGGAAGTTTTTCCTAATGTCCAACCTCAACCTCTCTTGCTGCAATTTAAGCCCATTGCTTCTTGTCCTGTCCTCAGCTGCCAAGGAGAGCAATTCCGTCCCCTCCTCCCATGACACCCTTTTAGACACCTGAAAACCTCTATCAAGTCCCCTCTCAGTCTTCTCCTTTCCAAACTAAACAAGCCCGATTCCTTCAGCCTTGCCTCATAGCTCGTGCTCTCTAGACCTTTCATCATTTTCATTGCTCTTCTCTGGACCCTCTCCAATTTCTCCACATCTTCCTTGAAATGTGGTGCCCAGAACTGGACACAATGCTCCAGTTGAGGCCTAATCTGTGCAGAGTAGAGCGGAAGAATGACTTCTCTTTGGTTGGGGTTTAAACAGTTTGGATTCCCCCCTGTCTGTTCGGCATGTTAATTTCCGGCAACTTGGTTGCGTTCACTTAAAATGTCAAGCAGCGCTCCTTTCCTGCGCACGGCTGGCCCTGCATTAACACAGCGGGAAGGGAAACCTCAGTCTTCCAAGCAAGGAAAGGGACAGAGAACGTAGCCTGGGAACTTCTGTTCTCCCTGCTTCATAATGCAACACGAGGGATGTTTACGAAACGGAAAGACGGAAAATAGCAAACCAGTAAAAAGCGTCTTTGACTCAGGGTGTGATCAGACTGTCACTGAGGCTAAAAATTAAGTGAGATTCAGAGGGACTGGTCAGAGGTTTATATGGGTGAGACTCTCCAGGGTTATCATCGCTAATGTGAAGAGAGTTTCGGAAGGGCTAACAACTTCATCTAAGCCGTTTCTATTAGGGATCAGGATGAAAATTTCATCGGGGGCAGACTCCTGTTTCTGCCTATGGTGGGGTTCTTGCACTTGTTTTGGGAAGCATCCGGCTGTGGCCAATATCTGACAAGGTCTGGGCTATATGGTGCATGGGTTTGATCCAGTCTGGGAATTCCTGTGGTGTGAAGGAGGGTGGTTTACCTTTGTAACCTCGCTCCCAGATCTTAGGCCCCTGCCTCATCAGACTGGAGAAAGACGTGCTCTCTAGTGCTGACAGCGCGCCGGCTGACGGGACGGGTTCCATGCCTAGCTCTGATGAGTGCTCGACCTTAGCCCAGCGACCAAATTGCTCCGTGCCTCAGTTTCCCCTGCTCTAAATTGGGGCTCATGATTACTCCCCCAGACCCTTGGCGTCGGGGAGACAGAACTGGAGTTTGCGAGGTGCTTGGGAGCGGCTGAATGAAAGGCAGCTCTAGGTATGGTTTTGAAAATACCCTAGCGCTATGCGAGCAATTGAACGGATTCCCCGGGCTTTGATTTCCACCAGGACGGGTTCCAAATCATCTCATAAATGACATCCGGGCATTATTTTGCTCCTAACTGAAATGCAGCCAGCAGTGGTGTGGACAGTGGTCTCTGTCCAGCCTCAGCTCTCCAAGACAGACCGTAAATAATATTGTGTCCGATGGACGCGGCATTAGAGAGGAAGCAGAAAGTAACTACCCGAGCTGGGATCCAGATCTTTGCTCCTGTGGAAATGCGCTAATAGTCCCTGAAGGACTGCATGTGGCCAGGACAGTGGTGCTAGGAAGGACTAAGGCCATTACTGAGTCGCCATCAAAGCAGAACTCTGGCAGTTGTTTATTCCCAAAGACGCGTCAGCCAGGTGTTGACTCAGCCGGGACACGTGCTCTAATGAGATCACAGTATGCACTCAGTCCGGGGATGGGTTTTGCTCCGCCAGCAGTTCTGTTTTGAGCAAAATTACTCACCCGGTTCCTTTGCAGCATCTCAGACCCTGGCACGTAGGTGAACTCTGGACAAATCCTGACACGGAAAAGTTTGCTCCTTGATCATTTTTAAAAATCTCTTCATAATGTTTACGTAGAAGGTGAGAGGTATGCACGATTCTCCAAGAGAGCTGCGGGCGGGGCAACACGCAAACTCTTTCTGCACCTTGGGGAGGAGGAGGTGTGGTCTAGTGGGCAAGGTGGTAGCCTCGGCATTAACAGATCTGCAGTTATATGCTTTCTCTGCCACTGACTTTATGTGTGACCTTGGGCGAGTCCCTTAGCTTCTGTGGCTTGGTTCTCCATGTGTAAAATAAGACTTCCCTGCCTCCTGTAGGGCTAAATACATTCAAAATTGTGAGGGGGCTCAGAGGCTCCCAGTGAGGGGGGGGCCACACATCGGATGAAGATTTAAATATATTGCCTGACAAGGAAGCAAACAGCTACTCAGTATCTGACAACGACAAGCGGCTCGTTTCTGATGTCTGGATTCCTGCCGGCCCTGTGCCCGGGCAGCCTAAGCATCACAGTCCGAGAGCAAAGGCCTACATGTGGATTGGATTTTAAATGCTCCCCCTTCCCCATTTCATCCGAGGACATCGGTGCTGGGGGAGGGGGCTGCTGCAACCCACCCCCCTGGCTTACCATGGTTTCCATCATGTGCTGGGTTTGGGGTGGGAAATCCTTTTTTGGGTCGGGGTATGGCAACCCCCCACTCCCTCGTGGCCTAGTTCCTACCCTGCTTCCCCCTCTGGGACACCAGGAAGGGACCCCTCTCCCCCTGTCCTTGCATAGGGCATTGGTTGAGCAATGTTTCCTCTATTTTGTTTCCAACTGTGTGCGGAATAAATTTGATGTGCACCAAAGCGTGTGTGGACGTGCACCACCAATAGCCACACATGCTGCCGGCTGTGGGGAGGTTGGGGGTGCTCTGCTCATCAGGGGGGCGGCATTTGAATGTCTCCTCGGCGGCCACACCAGCGCTCAGCCGACAAGGAACACTGGCTGAGGGCCCCAGCCGCGCGTGGGAGATGACGCCCGTGGCAGAGGGCCTGTAGAAGTGTTTTGGCACCTAATTCCCCCTGAAATCCAAGGGATTTGGGCACCTATGCGCCTCTGAGGATCTGGGCGTAGGCAGAGTCCCTTCTGCCCCCCATGGCTCTGGCCTCCTTACCCAGGATCTCCAAGCACGTTTCTGACCGTGATTCACCCCTCCCAGCCGGCCAGCAGCTCTGTCTGCCCCGTGCGGGGCTGGGATACTGCGGGGTGACTTGCCCAAGGCCATACAGTTTGGTCACCATGGCAACAAAGCTGGAGTCCTGGTGGACCGGGCCCTGCTGTAACCACTCTGCAGCGCTGTCGAGAATGAAGGCTCCTCCACGCAAGCAGGCAGGGATGTGCTGTCTGCCCTCTTGGCTCCAGCCCTCACTTATGGGGCTCCTGTCCCCACTGGGACAGGGACACCGTCCTCCGGAGCGAGCACGGGGGCCTTCCCAGGGCGGCGGCGAAGTGCGTCTCAGTGCCTGCTCTGGGGTTGCATCCCTCCCCCACGGGGCTGCCTTCCGCCTGCCTTTCTCATGTGTCTGCGGAGCCCTCTGGTCGCAAACAGCGAGGCAGGGCCCAGCACTGGCTTGGGAGAGGAGCCGGAGCCGCCGGGGGCTGGACTGTCACGCGACACCCAGACCTCCCCTGCTCCCAGGTTCCATCCCCACCGCAGGAGGAGACGGCCCCAAGTCTGGGACTGCGCCCCAGGGCGAAGCCGGGCCCAATTTCCCAGACCCGCTTTGCTCCCAGGGACTGCGGCGGGAGTTGACGCTGTTCAGTTCCCGACGTGGCCCCAGCGGGTTTACAGTTTCGACTCGCCAGTTTTCACTACGGCTTGAGGGCCAGTGTAGACACGAGCAAACTGCTTCTGTCTTTCTCATTCAGCTCAGGCTCAGAGCCCCCTCTGTGCTAGGCGCTGTACAAACACAGGAGACCCCCTCCCCTTCAGCTCTCCCATCTATGATGCCATTTCAAAGAATTGCATCCGCTCTGTGCTCCCATTCAAAGAGCCGTCAGTTCTAATCCACGGGGCCAGCCGCTGTTCCATGTCCTAGGGTAGGCCAGGCTAGCGGGTCATTGCTGAGCCTGGCCAGGGAAAGGCATCGGATGAATCATAGAATCATAGAATCATAGGACTGGAAGGGACCTCAAGAGGTCATCGAGTCCAGCCCCCCGCCCTCAAGGCAGGACCAAGCTCCACCTACACCATCCCTGACAGATGTCTATCTAACCTGTTCTTAAATATCTCCAGAGAGGGAGATTCCACCACCTCCCTTGGCAATTTATTCCAATATTTGACCACCCTGACAGTTAGGAATTTTTTCCTAATGTCCAATCTAAACCTCCCCTGCTGCACTTTAAGCCCATTACTCCTTGTCCTGTCCTCAGAAAGCCGGACACTGGGTCCCTCTGTACACTCAGCGTGATGGGGATGGCAGGAGGCCTGTGTGTCCAAGACCAGGAACGAGGCCTAGCATCTCTTCAGGTCGTCCCCACTGACACATTGAGCCCTGGTAAGATTCCACGGCTCTATTGGAAGACTGAGAGGGGACATGATAGCCGTTTTCAAGTACCTAAAAGGAGGGGAATATTGTTTTCCTTGGCCTCTGAGGACAGGACAAGAAGCAATGGGCTTAAACTGCAGCAAGGGAAGTTTAGGTTGCACCGGAGGAAAAACTTCCTGTCAGGGTGGTTACACACTGGAATAAATTGCCTAGGGAGGTTGTGGAATCTCCATCGCTGGAGATATTTCAGAGCAGGTTGGACAGACACCTGTCAGGGATGGTCTAGATCAGGTTTCTCAACCCTGAGCGAAGTCTGGGGGGGGAACGTCAACAAAACTGAAATGTGGAGAAAACGGAGTGTTTGTTTGAAGTTTTACAGCACTTTATTATTTTTGTCCTTTTTACACCCAAAAATGTCATCGCCCGCCCGGCTACAATGAAGTTGTTTAAACAAATGTGTTGCAATGGTAGAAAAAAATGTTGTGTGTGTCTGAAAACTAGGTACTGGGGGTCCTTAGAATTTGTTTTAAAGGGGTACTTTGTAAAAAAAAAAAAAAAGAGAAACACCGGACTAGACAGTGCTTGGTCCAGCCGAGAGGGCAGGGGACTGGACTTGATGACCTCTCGAGGTCGCTTCCAGTTCTAGGATGCTTGGATTTTTACAGTGGCGCTTAACTTGTACGGCAAGTTAAAAGCAGCACCTGGCTACACCAAGGCACTTTTCCCCGCACGCTGTCAGCGTCCGATCGGCCGACCTTCGCAGCGCAACTAAATCCTTCCTGCTTCTGCCTCTCTGCAGCGTCGGCCCTGCTGCGGGAGAGGGAGCAGGCAGCTGGAAACTAGAGCAGGGTGGCCATTCTGAGGCTCGTGAGATGCATTCGGCTCTCTCACTGGTAACGTGAGGTGCATGGAGCCAGCCATGTCCCTCCCCCCCTTTTCTGCCTGTCAGACGGGGGGCAGAGGGCGGAGCTCAGGGCTTCTGCCCTGTGGTGGGTGGTGGAGTTAGAGACTTTGCCAGAGATAGGGTCAGCAAACCTTGGCAAAAATCTGCGGGAGGTTGTTGGGGGGGGGGGGGGGTTTCAAGCCCCAAGCCCTGGCAGGCACATCCTGGCTCTTGAACTTCTAAAGATTGTCGTACGAAGCTCTGATGCTCACAGTCAATAAGTTTGGCCACCCCTGAGCTAGAGAACTATCCATGAACTGGTGAGCCAAGTTCTCCGTGCAAGGAGGAAGGACCATCCTGGTTCCAGCTGCTAAGCTAGGGCTGGGGAGCAGCGTTCCCTTTAATTTTTCCCCCATCCATGTGCAGAATCAATTTTGTTGTATGCACCAAGGCAAGCGCAGAGGTGCACCACCAATAGGAACACATGCTGCCGGCTTTAGGTGGCTGTGGGACCATCCTGGTTCCAGCTGCTAAGCTGGGGTTGGGGAGCAGTGTTCCCTTTAATTTTTCCCCCATCCATGTGCAGAATCAATTTTGTTATATGCACCAAGGCAAGCGCAGAGGCGCACCACCAATAGGAACACATGCTGCCGGCTCTAGGTGGCTGTGGGACCATCCTGGTTCCAGCTGCTAAGCTGAGGCTGGGGAGCAGCGTTCCCTCTAATTTTTCCCCAATCCATGTGCAGAATTAATTTTGTTATATGCACCAAGGCAAGCGCAGAGGCGCACCACCAATAGGAACACATGCTGCCAGCACTAGGTGGCTGTGGGTGCTCTGCTAATCAGCTGGGCCACACCTGGATCTCTCCTGGGGGCCACCCAAGTGCTCAGCTTACAGGGAATACTGCTTGGGAGACCCCTTGTCAGTTCCGGGCTCCGCCTCTCCCTGGGTAACCTTGTGTCCCTCTCCCCACCTGTGGAACTCAGATAAGAGGATTCCCCTGCCTCACAAGAGGGAGGGGAGGGTGTCTACTGAGGTGCTCAGACACTGCAGTGTTTGGGGCCGGATCAGGACCTTTTGGGGCAAATAGTAAATTCAATGAAAACATGCATTTGAGAGGGCACTGAAACTATTTGTGAATTCAGGTGAAATTCAGGGACTAGCCCAGACCCTCACGCCACACACAAAAAACCATTCCAGATGTTTTGCCTCAACCATTTTGCAACAGGTGGGTTTGACTTTTCGCTTTGCACCGTTTCATTCCAGCCATTTTGAAACGAATCGTTTCAGGTTCTCCTTTTGAAACGGCCTCAGCAGTTTAGCAACTTAGAAAAACAGGCAAAGCAAAAAATTGGTGAAAAACGCTTGAAGACCAACTGAAACAAACAAACAAACCTGCAAAAATGGTTTAAAGTGGAACAAAAACAGTTCGTTTCAACCTGAAACAATTTCTTTTCATTTTGCTGAGAAAAAAAATCAATTTCTGTTCAAACTGACCCAGTTTATTTGTTTGTTTTAATTATTCAGCTTAGTCCCCAAACCGAATAATAAACTAGCAGATCACATATACTCAAGAAATTGCCCCGTTCTCGGAGGGGGAAGGGGAAAGGGGACCCTGCATAGTTTAAAACAGAAACATTGTGAGGGTCCCCTCTTTTTTTCTCCACTCAAGGTCATCTGAGGAAGTGGCATTTGCCCATGAAAGCTCATGCTACTAGATATATTTGTTAGTCTCTAAAGTGCTGCAGGACAACTCGTTGTTTTTAAAGTTACAGTCTAGCACAGATACCACTCTGCGGTCTGTGATTGTCTCTCAGGGCTTGTCTTCACTTACAGGGAGATCCACGCTGTGGAGATCAATCTCCCAGAGTTTGATTTAGTGGGTCTAGTAAGGACCCTCTCAATCAACCGCTGAGGGCACCCCCTTCGATTCCGCTACTCCACCGGCTCACAAGGAGTAAGGGAAGTCAACGGGAGAGTTTTTCATCGACCTCCCGCTGTGGGGACACTGGAAATTCGACCTAAGGTATGTCGACTCCAGCTATGCTATTCTCATAGCTGGAGTTGTGTATCTTAGGTTGACTTTCTCCGCAAGGGCAGACCTGCCCTTTCTGTGTGTCTGTGCAGATCCCAGCACAATGGGGCTCTGACCTTGATCAGTGCCAATAGACTCTGTCCTAATTCAGTATAAAATAGCAGCCTTCCTCATGTTCTGTCTCCCCCTCCTCCTCACAGGACTGGCTGGGGGTCTCTGCTTTGTTATCCGAACTGCTGTGTTAGCTGCATCCCTTCCTCATCCCTCCACTCGAGACAGAGGGGACAAGGGAGAGGTTTGGATTTTGGATGATGGGGGTTCAGCGCACACGGCGCTCTTAAGATAATCGCTGGCGGTGGGTATGAGTTGGAAGGGACTCCAGTTGCCAGGCTAAGTGTATGGCCCTGGCTGTTGATAAAAGCTCATCTTTGCACTTACAGATGGAGCAAACGAGATCTGGACGCACGCTGTACAGAGTCACACTTTGGAATGGAAGCTCATGCTAAGCACAGTTGTCAAACGTGGCTGCTTGCCCTGAGTTATCAGGGCCTCTGTTTCTCTCTCCTCCCTCTTCTGAGATGTCTTTGCCTGTCCAGCTTTCTCGCCTCTCTCGGTCTGTCTCAACGGCTGACGAGCAGCCGCACTAAATGTCTCTCTCCCACCCCCTGGCCAAGAAAAGCAGGACATCCCCCCCAAAAAACGGTAACTGTCAATGACGGTTGTGAAATTATTTCACTACAAACCCAGGACGTCACCAGTGAAAGCGACATTCCCACCCACCTAAACTCACACCTCATCCTCCCCAAGCATCAAGCCCTCCAAATACGCCTCCCCCCATCTCAGGTCCTCAGCACACCCTGGTCCGGCCCCTGTTTATGCCTCTCCCCTCCTTCCTCTAGGCACATCCACCCACACAGCCTCCTCGGACGGATTAAGATCAGTTGTGGATTGCCTCTACCAATGTGGGAACTCATAGGGCACCACAGTTATCCCCATTGCACGGGTAGGGAAACTGAGGCATGCATGGTTAGCTCGACAAAGGGGTTTAGGCGCCGCAATGCTTCATGGTGTAATAACGTCATTGATTCAATGGGCGTTAGGTGTCTAAATACCTTTGAGAACCTGGGCCAGAGAGACCCAGTGATCCAGCCACGTGGGCGGTCGAGGACATGCAGAAAACGAAAGTCAGGTCTCCCATCTCCCGGGCAGAGCTGTCGGCTCATCCCTCCTCTCCTAGATGGGCCACACTCAAAGACCCAGTGGAAATCCGTGGAGCTTTGCCATTCGCTTCCCTGTGAGCAGGGAGGACCAGGGTTTCGTTCTGCCCGTTTGGCCACGAATTGAATGAGCATTAGGATTACGTGTGATGTGCGGGGAGTGTCTGTTCCAAGCACCCGACACCTCACGCTCTTTGCACCAGCTGCCCTGCTGGGTTCTAAGCAAACACTCCGGGCACGATGCACTGTTCTTGTCCCCAGCATCCGGGGTGCAACGCGGGGCCAGGGATTGCTTGGGCAGACGCCAAGACAACTGCGGAGTCAGGCGCAAGAGACCAGTGAATAGAGAGAAGCGGGAGGGAGCCGCAGAAAGGTGTAGACAAGGGAGAAGCTTAGCAGAGCTGCTCCGTGGAGCCGTGGAGGGAGCGCGGACCTGTGCCCTGCACCGCCATCCGTCGGGCACCTCTTGGTAGCTCTGTCACAGGGCTGCACAGGCCCTTTCACCCTGCAGTTGCTGGTTTGAATCCTGCCCTAGGAGGCTACTGGGCTTTGTCGTTCACATCTGGGGTACGTTACAAATGGTACCGCTAATGAGGCTCATCGCGGGAGGACCTGGCCCCTCTCCAAGACTAGCTGGACCGGGAGCTGGGGAAAATCAGGACGGCGGATAAATGTCTGCCTCACCTGGTAGAAAAAAGGAGCATCATCCCCATTGTACACATGGGGAAACTGAGGCACGGGTGTGACTTGCCTGAGGCCACCTAGGAAGCCCAGGGTAGAACTGGGACTTGACCTCAGGCCTGCTGAGCCCCAGTTGAAGGGTTGTACTTCCTCAGCAGAGACGCGAGGCGATGCGACCAATTACAGGTGTGGACGCCTTGGAGAAAGGCCAGTGGAGGACAACAAAAATGATTTGGGGGCTGGAGCGCATGACCTATGAGGAGAGGCTGAGGGATTTGGGTTTGTTCAGTCTGCAGAAGACAAGAGTGAGGGGGGATCTGAGAGCAGCCTGCAACTCCCTGAAGGGGGGTTCCAAAGAGGCTGGAGAGAGGCTGTTCTCAGTGGTGACAGGTGGCGGAACAAGGAGCAATGGTCTCAAGTTGCAGTGGGGGAGGTCTAGGTACGCCAGACAGTATGTAACTACGGAGTGTGGGAGTGGGGCGGGATGCATATCCCCGGGGCCGGACTCGCCCGTGAGCCCTGTCAGGACTGAGCGCGGGACAGGCAGCACCCCGGGATCTGTGTGCACCTCGAGCCAGCCCCACTCCCCGCTGGCCGGTCACCCCCCCGCTCCTGCCTGGTCAGCGCCGCTTCCCGCCGGCTGGTCCCGGCCAGCCCCCCATCTGAGATCGAGTGTGTCCGGTATTTTTTTTAAACCATGCGGTAGCCCTAAACACAGGGTTTGCAAGGGGGTGTGGACCTGCTGCCTTCTGCAGCCCTAGTACACTCAGGCTTTGCTTCCGGCCTTCAGCCTGGGAGTTTGCCTGACCAGAGCTCCCCAGCTCTCCCCGTCTCAGGAAGCCTCCTGTTCCTCAGACAGAGCACGATCGAGTCTGTCTCCACCCGCTCCAGGCGCCTCTATTTATACAGCGCTCAGCTGGGCCCTAATTGGCTCACACTGGCTCCCTAGCTCCACCCCTCTCCTAGGGCGGGGTTTTAACCTTTAAAGGGCCAGTGCGGGGCAGACGCCCTGTCACGTGGGTCTGAGTAGCAGCGCTGGAGAGCCAGCAGGTTTCGGGGACGGCACTTTCTGGTGTCATCACCCAGGCCAGAAATACCCCGGGACTCGTCTCTTCCTCCTGGTGTTTGAGCCCGTCTCATGCTACTCCAGGTGGCCACTGGGCAGAGCACAAATGAAATGAAAAATCAGGCCCTTTTTTTTTTTTTTGAGCCTTGAAAAAAGATTTTTGGGAGCAGGGGGGCCAGAACAATTGGTACGAGGGAGGAGGGCGAGGGCATGACAGAGCCCAGCTGTAAACCCTGTGTCTGATGGAAACCACTTCAAGCCAGGGGGTGCAGCTGCACCAACACCTCTCGTTTGGGAGGAGGTTCGGGCGAGAGCACGGGGGCGGGCTCAGTCGCTCCTAAAGCCAGTGGCTCTAGGCTGTGACCCATCGAAGGCTGCACAGCCCTTCCTAGGGGTCCACACCCTGAAGCTCTGTCTACACTTGGAAGGCTCCGGTGTAGACCGACCTCCGGTGCTAGGCGGGGTTCTCCAGGTAACCTCCTCGCCAGGGTGGTCACTGGAAAAATGCTCCTGTCGACATCGTGCTGGCTACACTGGGGTTAGGTTGGCGTAACTACGTCATAAGAACGGCCGTACGGGGTCAGACCAAAGGTCCATCTAGCCCAGTAGCCTGTCTGCCTACGTCACGTAAGGGGGTGGATTTTCCAACCCCTCTCCCCCGGGCAATGTGGCTGTGCCAATGGCAGTTCCTAGTGTAGCCAGGCCTAATGGGGATGGGGGGGGGGCAAAGCGGACAACTGCCCCAGGGCCTGGCAATTCAGTGCCCTGGGCCCTTTAAACTGCCACCAGAGCCCAGCACAGCGCGCTGCAGAGCCCCAGCTGGCATGCTCCGGCTGGCCCTGGGGAGGTGTGGCCTGGGTGGCACCGAGGCCAGCTGCTCTGGCCCCGCCCCTTCCGGGAGCATGACGCAGCCCCCCCCCCCCAGGGGTCGGGGGAGTCTGTCATCTCACCTGAGCGTGGCTCCGCCCTGGGCGTTTTTCACCTCTCACAATTCATTCTCGCAAGGTAGCGAACCCACTTGGAAACGTACAGGCGAGGGTGGGAGGTGGCCCCCCCACACCCCTCCCGGTGAGCTCCCCCCCACCCCCAGATGTTTTCCAGGCTACAGCTTTGTTGTACCGCAGTGCGCGGTCACTCTTACAGAGGTGTGGCTAGCCCAGGGACGCGCCCGGTGGGGGTGAGAGGGGTGGAGGTCTTTTGACTAGAGGGCCGGCTCGCGGCGGGGGCGGGGGGAGAAGCCAGGAGCGAGGGGTCTGGATGCAGGAGGGGTCTACGGGTTGGGGGGACTCAGGGTGGGGACAGGGGGTTGGAGCTTATGGCTGAGAACGGGCTGTCCTCCAGCGGCTCCCGGGCAGCGGCGCGGGAGGGGCTAAAGCAGTTTCCTGCCTCTCCCGGCACCGCAGACCAGCCTGCCCCCCCAGGGAAGCGGCCGGCAGCAGCTCTGGCTCCTAGGCGGAGGTCCACAAGCAGCGATGCCCGCGGCGCTCACCTGCAGGCACAGACCCCACCCCCCAGCTCCCATTGGCTGGGAATTGGCCAATGGGAGTGTGGAGCCAATGCTCAGGGCGGGAGCAGCGCATGGAGCCCCGTGGTCCCTCCACCGAGGAGCCAGACCTGCTGCAAGCCGCTTCCGGGATGCCGCGAGCTCTGCAGGGCCAGGCCAGGTAGGAAGCCGCCTTAGCACCCCTACTAGCCCCCAGTTCTCCCTACAGCAAGGAGACCCGGTGCTTGATATTGTGCAACCAGTGCTGGGTCGCGACCCCTAGACTGAAAACCACCGCCCGACATCTCCATACCAGTCAGTCCCTTACTACGCACATCGGAAGCATCGCGCTGCACAACACCACAATCCCTGTCGGCTCCCATCACAACGCTGCCCTCTAATACACACATCCTGCAAGCAATACACTCACCATAAAGCATGTTCGGGAAGACCAAGCCTTAACTAGCTGGCAATCCTGGTGGGTGGGGGTGTAGGGAAAGCAGAAGGTTTCTCCCCAAACAAGAAAAGCTCGAGGGACCCTCTGGACGCAAGGCTTGCGCCGCGTCGAAATACTCGCCCAGAGCGTTAGCCTCCCCATGACTCCCCCTCCTCTTTCTGTCTCGCCCAGGTGAAAGTGTGGTTCCAAAACAGAAGGACGAAATACAAGAGGCAGAAGCTGGAGGAGGAAGGCCCGGAGTCAGACCAGAAGAAGAAAGGTTCGCATCACATCAATAGATGGCGGATTGCCACCAAGCAGTCCAATGGGGAAGACATTGATGTTACTTCCAATGACTAGAAAAGGAGGCCGGCTGCTGGCAAATAAACCAATGAGAGGAACATGGGGGAAGAGGGGAAAATACGGGGCAAAGAAAAGAAAAACTGTAGAGATTTCACAAAGGCAAAGCAATCACCACCAGCTGAGCCTCCTCCGTGGCACGTAGGCCGAACGAGAGGCCTACGGGCCAACTCCTCCCTCAGCACCGAGTTCTGCGCCCTGGCCGGCCTTCACAGGCGTTTTGGAAAGGAAAACGCCTGGAGAGCAGAGGAAACGCCGGTCACGCGCTTCTGGGAACTGAGCCGAGCTGCCATTCCTCCCAGCCTGACGCTGTCGGTCAGCCACACGATCAAATAAAAAAGTCAACCAAGAAACTCCATGTACACAATTTTCTTTTCTTTTTTTTTTTTTACACATGTTTATTTTAATTTATTCTTTTTAATTTTGTGCGTGTGCCTGCGTGGCCTGTCGTAGGTAGTGAACAGCTGTAGCGTGCGTGACTGTATGGTAATAAAAGCAACATGGGCTCAAAGTATATCTCATTCCCTTGGCAGGGTGAAGGGCGGAGGTGGGAGGAATCCAGTGGTGCTGCCTACAGGTCGCAAGAATTCACAGATGCTGGTCAGATCAAGATATCCACTTTTCCCATCCGACCACAGACCCTTCTCCAGAGTGTTTTAAAATCACTGGCACTGAAATCATTCCTGGTAGAACTGGATGAGCAGGGAAATGCTGATTCACTGTTATCTGTGACCAAGTTCGTTAACCTGTACCCAGGTTTGTAGGTCCTTATTTTTCATGGGCATTAGGAACTGCTGCCCATGCTAGAACCAGATGCTTTAGAGATAGGCATAAGTGCCCCACAGTTGCGGAATAATCGGCCTGTGGGGATATTTTTCATTGTCCTCCGATAGAGGTTTGTTCATACTCTGAACCATGGGGAGTTTATATTGCTTCTAAAATGCGTGGCTATTTTGATGTCTCCACAGGGTAATCGTGTTAGCTAATATCTGCAAAAACAACAAGGAGTCCTGTAGCGCCTTGGGGTGTGTCTAGACTACATGCCTCCGTCGACGGAGGCATGCAGATTAGACAGATCGGCAGAGGGAAATGAAGCCGCGATTAAAATAATCGCGGCTTCCTTTAAATTTAAATGGCTGCCCCGCTCTGCCGATCAGCTGTTTGTCGGCAGATCGGGGCAGTCTGGACGCGCCGCGTCGACAAAGAAGCCTTTCTTGATCGGCACAGGTAAACCTGGTTTCACGAGGCATACCTGTGCCGATCAAGAAAGGCTTCTTTGTCGACGCGGCGCGTCCAGACTGCCCCGATCTGCCGACAAACAGCTGATCGGCAGAGCGGGGCAGCCATTTAAATTTAAATGAAGCCGCGATTATTTTAATCGCAGCTTCATTTCCCTCTGCCGATCTGTCTAATCTACATGCCTCCGTCGACAGAGGCATGTAGTTTAGACGTACCCTTAGAGACAGGGTATGTCTACACAGCAGGGCTACAGTCCAATTAAGCTACACAACTTCAGCTACGTCAATGGTGTAGCTGAAGTCAAAATAGCTTAATTTGGCTTTTACACAGCAGGAAGTCTATGATTCTATGAAGAACAATCTTCCTTTGACTTCCCTTACTCTTTGTGAAATGAGGGTTACCAGGAGTCGGCGTAAGAAGTCCTCCAGCTTGCCATTATTTCGGAATAAAGGCTTGTAGTATAGACACGTTTTGTTATTCTGAAATAATGCTGCTTTATAGCTGTACTCTAACAGAATTATTTGGGCATCAGCTTTCGCAGTTAAAAACCACTTCATTAGGACTCCGCATGGTTATTTTTATTATTTTACATTATAACGTTGGACATTCTGTGCATGAGGTAAATTTGAGCTGATTGTAAAATCCAAGTTTCTTTTTTCCTTAAAAAATTCCAGACGCAATGCCTTCCTTCCAAAAGTTTTGGGTCGGATTTAGGTTTTGAGAGAGGGTGAAATGAACCTTTCTAGCTCATTTCAAGTAGGTGTTTTATCTCCAGGTCAGATTTCAAATGCCCAGTCCAAACAAAAACGATTGTTTCCTTTCAGTTCTGCTTTTTATTGCTGAAACCTTGAAAACTCGGTGAAAAACCAAGTTGCCTTGACGCATTCTCTGTTTGGCTGAAAACTGCAGTTTTCGCTAAATAATTTTTTTTTAACGAACATTTTTGGCCAGCGTTGCTATGGCTTTTTAAAAGTCAACCCGGCTAACTTCAGCTTCGGGCAGTTGTGAGAATCTCTGTGGCTCTGGTGGTTTTGCCCCACAAACGGTTCTCTTAAGCATCGCTAGCAGATCCTTGGCGTTTGCTAGTGGTTGTTCTCCCAGGCTAAAAAAGTTGCAGTTATCCACCCAGCAAGCAGAACCGACATGAAGTGACCTAGCAGTGCAAATAGTTGACACAGAGCCCAGAGTCTGACATGATGAGGTGAATCCTTGCAGACAGCACCCAGGAACTGGGGTGTTCTCCAGTGGGTTTGCAGGCAGGAAAAGGGGTGATTCCCTTCTCTGGGGGTGGGGTAGGAAGCTAACGCTTACCAGTTTGCAGAGAATCTGTCCTTGCGTCTGCAACTCCCTGCAAGTTCTTAGCCTTCTGGTTTGCTGACCGCTCCATTGCTAAGCCTCCGAGGTCAGACAAATGCCAAAGTGCAGGTTGCAAGACTTAAGTGGTGAGATGCCCAACCAGGTTGGGGCATTTGGAGACAGACGGGTTCGGGTCCAGGGTGCCAAGGAAGTTTGGATGCTGGGGAGCCATTCAGTGAAGACGTACGACCCGGGAACTTGGAGAAACCAAATGCGAATCAGGATTACAAGGCAAACAGCTTTGCAGGCTGGATCCTCCCGCTTCCTTTCTTCCCCATGCACCATGAGGTTGTAGAGCAGTTAATGTGGCCTTTGTGTGGCAGGAGTCTCCTGCCACTTGTGTAACCCACACACCGAGTGTGGCTCACCGTCCCATGCACTGAGACCACAGCGAGCGAGACAACCAAGGGAGCTCTACAGCCTAAACTGAGAGGCAGCTGTATTCCTAGCCCAAGCAC
This sequence comes from Pelodiscus sinensis, assembly GCF_052426305.1. Classification (NCBI taxonomy): domain Eukaryota; kingdom Metazoa; phylum Chordata; order Testudines; family Trionychidae; genus Pelodiscus; species Pelodiscus sinensis. The sequence goes on from NC_143055.1 coordinate 4,904,894, forward strand.
TAGAGGCTCCATACTAAGCTTCAGAGGTCCCAGGTTCAAATCTGCCCCGTGGCAGTTACGCTTGCCCACATGGAGAGCAGTGAGGGTCCCCCATTGCGGGTGATACCTGCTCTGTGACAGGAGTGGTAGCTTCATGCCTATTCTTAGCGAGCAGGAATCTGGCTCACATGGTCCCCTCACCTCAATCAGGTGCTTTCTAGCAGAGAAAGACGGAATGCGCAAGGATCATTGAGGAGGGACGTGATAGCTGTTTTCAGGTATCTAAAAGGGTGTCATAAGGAGGAGGGAGAAAACTTGCTCATCTTGGCTTCTGAGGATAGAACAAGAAGCAATGGGCTTAAACTGCAGCAAGGGAGGTTTAGGTTGGACATTAGGAAAAAGTTCCCAACTGTCAGGCTACGTCTACACTGGCATGATTTTCCGGAAATGTTTTTAACAGAAAAGTTTTCCGTTAAAAGCATTTTCGGAAAAGCGCATCTAGATTGGCAGGACACTTTTCCGGAAAAGCACTTTTTCCAAAAAAGCGTCCATGGCCAATCTAGACGCGCTTTTCTGCAAAAAAACCCCGATCGTCATTTTCACAATCAGGGCTTTTTTGCGGAAAATACTACTGTGCTGTCTACATTGGCCCTTTTCCGGAACAGTTTTCTGGAAAAAGACTTTTGCCCGAACGGGAGCAGCATAGTTTTTCCAGAAAAGCACTGATGATTTTACATTAGATCGTCAGTGCTTTTCCGGAAATTCAAGCGGCCAGTGTAGACAGCTGGCAAGTTTTTCCGGAAAAGCGGCTGATTTTCCGGAATAACTTGCCAGTGTAGACACAGCCTCAGGGTGGTCAAACACTGGAATAAATTGCCCAGGGAGGTTGTGGAATCTCCATCTGTGGAGATATTGAAGAGCAGGTTAGATAAATGTCTATCAGGGATGGTCTAGCAGTACTGGGTCCTGCCATGAGGGCAGGGGACTGGACTCGATGACCTCTCAAGGTCCCTTCCAGTCCTAGTATTCTGTGATTCTATGATAGGGCCCTCTCCATGGAGCAGTCTACCTCACCGGCCTAGGGCTGAGCCCAAAAGTCTGCCCCACTGTGGGCACCCAGGATTAAAATGGAAAGTGCTGGTTTCGGGCCCATCCCTGACAGAAACTCAGTCCCAGCAACATGAGCAGCGGCACGGAGAAGAGCTGAAGGCTGTTTATCCTGGCGAGGGCTGTGAGTGACAGCCCTGTGATGAGCCGCGACTGTGTGAGACAGGCCAGCTAACAGCTCCTCGGCCTGACGGGGAGCGGGGCCGGGGGTGGGTGTGTGCAGAATTCTCACCCGGCAGCCTGGCGGCTGGGAACAAACCCTCGTAGCTCTGAGGACGTGGCAGCCGTCCCTCAGTGAATAACCTGGTAAGCTTGGTGGCCTCGGGGGGACCCCGGCTCGGCACACTCCAGTGGTAGGATGGGAGCTAGCCGGTGAGCTCTTCTGAGCAGAGTTTCACGCCTACCTGGCTGGAGCGGCCCAGGCCTGGTTAGCCCCTCACTGGGGTTACGTTACGGCCTCGTCACGCAAGTCCCCTTTGCACCCGCGCTGCCGAGAGGGGAATCTGGCCCATGGAGCCTCACCGACTCGCCCGCCCGCAGCGGCACTCCCGGCAGGATCGGGCCCCTTGACACCAGCTCTTTAACCCCTGGGAAGACAGCATGAGGGAGGCAGAAAACAGCACAGTTCCTGGGGACGGTGCATGTAACACAGGCGCTGGGCTGTAACTGAGACTGTCCTTTACACCGGTGCGGCGTGGGTGTGAGCCTGCGTGTGTGTGTGTGTGTGTGTATGCGGAGGTGGCATTTCACACTCACGCGTCACAGCTGCTGATGCCAGCACAAAGCTCAAGGCAGGGAGGCATCAGCCTGCCCTTTCTGGTCTGAGCGGAGGCACCAGGGCGCCCTTGTAGCCAAGAGGGCGAATGGCATATTAGGGGGCATTAGGAGGAACATTGCCAGCAGATCCAGAGACGTGATTAATCCCCTTGATTCGGCTCTGGGGCGGTCACATCTGGAGTACTGCGTCCAGTTCTGGGCCCCCGTTAGAGAAAGGCTGTGGACGCACTGGAGAGGGTCCAGCGGAGGCTGACACAACTGCTTAGGGGGCTGGAGCGCAGGACCTATGCGGAGCGGCTGAGGGAGTTGGGTTTGTTCAGTCTGCAGAGGAGAAGAGCGAGGGGGGATTTGAGAGCAGCCTTCAACTTCCAGAAGGGGGGATCCAAAGCGCATGGAGCGGGGCTGTTCTCCGTGGGGGCAGATGGCGGAGTAAGGCGCGATGGGCTCAATTTACAGTGGGGGGGGGGTCTAGGGTGGCGATTAGTGTTTCCCACGGCGGGTGGGGCAGCACTGGAACGGGTGATTGACTGGGATGAACCTGGGGACCGGCCACCATGCTCTTGCCCGCCCTTGCTGGCAGGGTAGCTGGGCACCCGAGGCTAGTGAGGGGGCCGATGAGGGGGGGTTCCCTCCTTCCTCTCCGTGGGCCGCAAAAGCCTCAGAACCACGCTGGTCTCTCGGGCAGGGCAGGTTTGCTCCCTGTGCTTGCGCCCCTAGATTTTGCAGGGTGTGTGGCTTGAACCGTTTGGGCTTGGAGGGAGCGCGCGGCTCCCACAGTCAATGGCGTGTGCATCCAGCCCACTCCTCACGTCACGAGCCCTGGCGTTTAGTCCGTGTCACACAACCCCACGTGGACGAAACCCGGCGGCCGTGCGAGCCACGGCAAACAACATGTCTCCCGGGCCACTCTGGGCTGTGGGGGGGCCCATCACTGATGTAGAGGGGAGACGGGGGCAGGGCTACCCAACAGGAGAGGGGCACTGGTGCCAGGCCAGAGACAGGCGTGTGGCACCTTGTGGCTGGTACAAGCGGCTGTGACGTCAGGCCTGTGGAACACAAAGCCGTGCCAGTGGAGAGCGAGCTGGGAGAGCAGGTGCAGCCGTAACGCTCGCCAGGAAAGGAGGATGGGTCTGTGGTGGATGCCTTGGAGGCTCTCTGGGGCTGCACGGTGGCGCTAATTCCACTGCTCTTGGCTGTGTAAGCGCGTTGGAGCCGGGCGGGCGCGTGGGTGGGCGCACACGCAAAAAATACAGTCTGGGATGGGCCTTCGCCATGATACTGTGACGCTTAGAACGGAAGGGCCCTTGCGAGCTCATCGCGTCCAGTCGCCTGCCCTCCCGGCAGGACCACGCACCGGCTAGCCCAGCCATCGCCACACGAGCGCTGTTTGAATGTGTGTGCCATCCAGGAGCTACCTCAGCCCCAACTACCCTGGCCCCGCCCCCTATGTGCCCCTTCCCCGAGACCCCGCCCCTGCTCCCTCCATCCTCCCCCCCCCATCCTCCCTTCCTTTCACCAGGCGGGGGCAGAGGGTTTGGGGACAGGCGCTGGTCTTGGGAATTTGGCGTGTGAGGGGGGCTGTGAGCTGAGCCTGGAGCTGGGGTTGGGGTGCAGGGCACAGGCTCTGTAAGGGGACCCAGGGCTAGGACAGAGTTAGGGTGCAGGAGGGGGGTTCATGACGGGGGCAGGGGATCGGAGCTGGCTCCAGCCGGGCACTGCTGACCACAGGTGGCTCCTAGGTGGTGATGCCGTGGGGCTAAGGCAGGGTCCCCCTTGCACCATGCTCCAAAGCAGCCAGCCAACTCCCTTCATCCCAAGCCCTGATGTGCCCCCCTCCGTTCTGTGAACGTAGACTACAGGGCGAGAGGGGGCATCCTGACATCAGCGCCCCCCTCTCCCTTCCCGGCTCTGCACCGCACGTAGCAGGCGCCCAAGGAGGGGCAGTTCCAAGGCCAACGGCAGGAGGTGCACAGCAGGGGGAGAAGGGACAGCGGAAGTGCTGGCACGTGCCAGCCCCGTGGCCACGCCAGTCGGGATCACCTGTCAAAGGCTCCACGATCTGCAGTAGCTCCCGCTCCGCTGGTTAGTGACCACTGCTCTAGACCGTCCCTGACAGGTGTCCAGCTGCTCCTTTGAAGGTGCGCGTGGCAAGTGTAGTTACTTGTGGCACGTCCGAGGTGTGGCTCCTTGCGGTATCCGGCTGGTGTGTTGGGTGGCACAGAGCTCGCCTGCATCGCTTAGGTGTGCGTCACAATGCAGCTGGGCTTGCCAGCTGGGATGTGTCCTGCAGCCCGACCCCCCCCACTGGCCCTACGCGGGAAGCTGGAGCCGCGGTGCGTTGTGTACGGGGGCCTTTCGCTCCTCTCTGCTGGTGTTTGCAGCCCTCGCCGCGCCTTTGTCTGCCGGGCAGTGAAAGAAGCTATTAGCGAGATAGACATCTCCCGAAACGAGGGCTCCTTTGTAGGGGACACCACACAAAGGCCCTTAGCCAGACCTTTTGGTCTCCTCTGTTTTTAAGCCCCGCCATGGTCATGTTATTGACACCCATCCTGTCGCAACAGAGAGCCACTTAGAGCTGCCAGGGCCTGAGAAAAGGCCGGGGTCCGCCCGGTGTGTGGCTCAGGGCCGGCAGCACAGGTATGGCAGGTATGCAGGGGAAGGGGGGGTTACGGTTTAGCGGCTCTTCACACCTGCGCTGGGTATTGAATATCCAGGAAGAGCCTTCCCTTTGCCTCGTAAGTACCCTTGACCGGCGCATGAAAGGGAGTTGCTCTAGGCCTGGCACTCTGGGGTGGAAGCCGCTGTGTTAACAGAGCGTTTTACTTAGCCGGACCTGCCCCTCCATCGCATCTTTGAAAGCCCTGTAGGGGCCGTCACGCGCCGCTCCCCCCACGAGAGCCCTGCGGTATTTCCACCGGGGAGTTGGAGAATCATAGAATACTAGGACTGGAAGGGACCTCGAGAGGTCATCGGGTCCAGTCCCCTGCCCTCATGGCAGGACCAAATACTGTCTAGACCATCCCTGATAGACATTTATCTAACCTGCTCTTCAATATCTCCAGAGATGGGGATTTCACAACCCCCCTGGGCAATTTATTCCAGTGTTTGACCACCCTGACAGGTAGGAACTTTTTCCTAATGTCCAACCTAAACCTCCCTTGCTGCAGTTTAAGCCCATTGCTTCTTGTTCTAGGCCAAGATGAACAAGTTTTCTCCCTCCTCCTTATGACACCCTTTTAGATACCTGAAAACGACTATCATGTCCCCCCCTCAATCTTCTCGTTTCCATACTAAACAAGCCCAATTCCTTCAGCCTTCCCTCACAGCTCATGTTCTCTAGACCTTTCATCATTCTTGTTGCTCTTCTCTGGACCCTCTCCAATTTCTCCACATCTTTCTTGACATGTGGTGCCCAGACCTGGCCACAATACGCCAACTGAGGCCTAACCAGCGCAGAGTCAGGATTCTGAGGGGCCGGGAGCTGGTGCTGCAAACGCCCAAGCAGGAGGCATTTCTGCCCTCTCGGGGATGTTTCCAACCAGAGACACCTGGTTTTTTTCAGTCATCTGGGCCAGGAACGGGGTTGGGGGAGGGGAACACAGGCCCTGGGAAGCCGGGAGCCTCCAGTTCCTTGAGAATTTGGGTGGCCAAAGCCAAACACGCCAGCGCGCTGAGGAAGTCTGGGGGCCCCCCCTTTTGCAGCAGGCTCCTGTTCCTGCAACTGACTGAACCAGACGCCCTGCTCGCCAGGCCCTAAAACCCGGGGACGGTTTGTGCCGCACGTGCCCCAGGCCTGCTTAAAACACAGTTCCTTGGTGTGCGACTCTTCCCCATCCAGGCCCCGTTTTAGGGCCTTTTCCCTCGTACGGAGGTGGAACGGGCCCTGCCTTCGATCGGCTTGGCTGAAACCTGCAGCCTGGCAGCGTAGCGGAGTCTCCGGGCCATGAGGCAGCTCTGGGAGCGCGGTGCCCCAGGGTTTGTCTTTCCCTGGGGTAGGCTGCTTCTCCGGAGACAGAAAGCAGGCGACTAACCGCTGGGGCCCTGAAGCAAGAGGAACCCCCCCTCCCCGTGTTTTGCTTTGAGCAGGGACACTCGCTCTGAGATCAGGTTACTCAACACCTCTCTCCGTGTGACTGTTCACACACCAGTGACCTCCTGTGCCCCCCCCCCCCCCCGCACTCTCCATCTGTCTCACCGCCCGAGGGGCTCGGCCCAGGGGCCTGAGAGCTGCCTGCTTAGGGCTGGGCCAGGCATCCTCCCAAAGGCTCGCCCAGCCAGCCATGTAAGCCACAAGGCTAAACAAACAAACGGGGGAGAGAGAAGGGGCCAGGCAGGCCCAGGGGTGGATGACACCTGGGTGCAGGTAGACACCGGGCACAGGGACGACAAGCAGGCGTCTCACCGGGCACAGGTAGGCCCATGCTGGTTAGGCCCTACCTGCTGATCCTGAGCCGGGACCAGGCCGGGCCGGCGCTGCAGGGTTTACATAGAAAGGCGGGTGGGCGGGGCACTTTGGGGAATTCCACGGGTGTAACTAAGAGGACAGGGCTGGACTGCATGCTGGGATTCGGGAAAAGCCCCCGATCGGAAGGAGGGGGAGGGAGGGATGCGATGTCACTTACAACCAGCTAGCCCTAAGGCCAGACAGCTGGGAACTAGGGCTGAGAACGGTTAACCAGCTCCAGTCGACCATTCATGGGTTAAATTGCTGCAGAAAGTGGGTGGGCATAGGGCGTCCCAGCTCTGGTTGCTATGGGTCTGCCTGAACTCATAGGGGGCCGACAGAGGGGATGGTGGGGTTAGCATGAGGCCCTGCGATTCTGACGTGTATCCAGCCCCTTGGGTCAATGCTAAGGAGAGCAGGTTAAGAGCGGCCCAACTGGGTCAGACCAACGGTCCATCGAGCCCAGTGTCTTGTCTTCCGACAGTGGCCAGTGCCAGATGCCCCGGAGGGAGTGAACAGAACAGGGAATCTTCCAGTTATTCCCTCCCCTGTCGCCCATTCCTAGCCAATGGCAGTCAGAGGCTATGGGGAACCCAGAGCCTGGGGCGGCAACCCCAACCATCTTCATAAATAGTCTTTGATGACCCTCTTGTCCATCAAGAATTCTTTTTTTGAACCCATTTATATGTTTGACCTGCACAACATCCTCCAGCAAGGAGTTCCACAGATTGGCTGTGCGTTGTGTGAAGAAGTACTCCCTTCGGTTTTATAGACCTCTGTCATATCCCCTCTGTTGGTCGTCACTGTCCAAGCAGAAAAGGTCCTGCCTTTTCACCCTCTTCCACAGACATTTTTGTTGCCCTTTTCTGTCATCATGTCCAATTCTAATATTGCTTACCTGAGATGGGGTGACCAGAATGGCACATGGGTGCAAGGTGTGGCAATACCATAGATTTATCTAGCAGCATTATGCTATATACTGTTTGGCTACGTCTACACTGGCCCCTTTTCCGGAAGGGGCATGTTAATTTCACCTATCGTAGTAGGGAAATCCGCGGGGGATTTAAATATCCCCCGCGGCATTTAAATAAAAATGTCCGCCGCTTTTTTCCGGCTTTTAGAAAAGCCGGAAAAGAGCGTCTACACTGGCCCCGATCCTCCGGAAAAAGCGCCCTTTTCCGGAGGATCTTATTCCTACTTCAAAGTAGGAATAAGATCCTCTGGAAAAGGGCGCTTTTTCCGGAGGATCGGGGCCAGTGTAGACGCTCTTTTCCGGCTTTTCTAAAAGCCGGAAAAAAGCGGCGGACATTTTTATTTAAATGCCGCGGGGGATATTTAAATCCCCCGCGGATTTCCCTATTACGATAGCTGAAATTAACATGCCCCTTCTGGAAAAGGGGCCAGTGTAGACGTAGCCTTTTAGTATTTATTCCTTTCCTAATGGTTCTTAAGATTCTGTACTTTTTTTTTTGACTGCTCCTGCAGGTTCTGGAGCCAACTGGATTCTCTCGCCTGGCAGATCACCTAAATAGCACAAATATCACACATAGAAACTGGGATTTAGGAAGGCAATGGGGGGGAGGCAGGTGTTGCTCTAAGTTACGTCGGTGTAAAGCGGGCAACAGGTCCACGGTGTTACACTGCGCAGCCATATCATGGCGACACAGAGGAGCCGAATTCCAGCAAGTGCTACATAAGCGACTCTCCCAGCACCATTGTTTGAGACACACCATGGCTGTGTCTACACTGGCGCGATCTCGCGCAAAAGCAGCCGCTCTTGCACAAAAACTTGCTGCCTGTCTACACTGGCCACGTGCTCTTAAGCAAGTAAACTGACGTTCTAATGTATGAAATCAGGGCTTCTTGCACCAGAACTCTGACGCTCCTACTCAGGAAGAAGCCCTCTTGCGCAAGAGCTCATCCAGAAGAGGCCAGTGTAGACAGGCAACATGAATTTCCTGCGCAAGCCAGCCCTATGGTTAAAATGGCCATCAGAGCTGTCTTGCACAAGAGAGCGTCTACACAGACACGGATGCTCTTGTGCAAAAGCACATCTCTTGTGCAATAGCACATGCCAGTGTAGACGCTCTCTTCTGGAAGAGTTTTTGCAGAAGAACTCTTCCGCAAAAGAGTTTTTGCGCACGATCGCGCCAGTGTAGACGTAGGCATGTGAAAAGCGTGCGAGTTCTTTTTTGGGAGAAGAGAGTTACACAACCTCAAAGGGTGTATTATTTATTTAGATTTACTTCTTAATGCATTGAAACACTGTCAGCTTTGCTGAGGCCCACCCTTTGGGCTGTGCACAGAAAGGCAGCTTTGACAAGAGACCCGCTAGCAGGAGAAATGTTCTCCTCAGTACTGGGTTTTTGAAATATCGGGGATGCTTTATGTAGCTATTCGGCCTCTCCGGCAATATGGGATGCAGGATTTTTTGTGGGTTTTTTTGGGGGGAGGGGAGGGTTTAATTTGGGCTTTCTTCCTCGCCGCTAAGGACACGTCTCACTGGCAGTGTGAGTAACAGGCTGGCCTCCACGCCGGCCGGCCAGCTGCGGAGATTGCCGGGTGGCACCAGGGGGTGCTGCGTTGTTAGAGGTGGTGTGTTGTGCGGCTAAGGTCCCCTCAGCCGGGGGTTGACAAGGAGAGAGGCTAGGGCTGTGGATGACTGACTCCCAAGGGGAGTGGCGGGAGCCGCTTAGCTGGAGCTGCCTGTGTAAATACACAAACGAGGGCTAACCCTGCATTGTCACGGGATGCACGAAGACGCCAGCTCCTTCAGGCTGCATGGACGGGCGTGGGGCGAGCCTGGAGCCCGTCGCTACTTGAGCAGAGCCTTGCAGGCCTTCTGAAGCGTGTCCCGGAAGGCGCGACGTGTCCTGAAGGTTTCCGCCCTGCACCGAAGGCCCAAGCCACAGGCTGACAGGACACGGCAGCGACGTGGCGACAAAGCCCTTTTCTCAGCCACGTTGGCTTTGGGCTAAAAGGTTTGCCCCCCCCCTTTTTTTTTAAACATCCCCTGGACTCTCTCTGAGACCTGGCCCTCAGCTTCCTTGAGCCCAGAAACCTGCTGCTTTGCTAGACCCGAATGACGGCCTAGGAGTGGCTCACTCACACTCTTATCTAACAATCGATTTCCTCTGTGGAGCGGCTCCCAGGCGGGCGCCTAGCTCAGCATGTGGGTTAGACGTGGCCACAAGGGCCTCGCCTTGCACCGGCCAGGGCAGCTTGGCATATTGGGAGAAATGCATCTGAAATGGTCCACCTGTTTCTTCAGTCCCCCCCCACCGCAACTGCTCCCCCTCCCCATTCACCTCACAAGCTGCCTTGTCTTTTGCAGGAGATTGGGGGCGATTTTGATAGGACAGTCCCTGTAAGAACGTAAGTGGGATGGAGCACAGGCGCCTCATAGAAAACTAGAACTGGAAGGGACCTTGAAAAATCATCAAGTCCAGTCCCCTGCCCTCATGGCAGGACCAAGCACCGTCTAGATCATCCCTGACAGGCGTCTGTCCAACCTCCTCTTAAATCTCTCTAGTGATGGAGATTCCACAACCCCCCTAGGCAATTTATTCCAGTGTTTAACCACCCCGACACTTGGGAGTTTTTCCCTCGCTGCAATTTCAGCCCATTGCTTCTTGTCCTGTCCTCAGAGGCCAAGGAGAACAATTTTTCTTCCTCCTCTTCGTAACACCCTTTTAGATACTTGAAAACTGCTCTCATGTCCCTTCTCAGTCTTCTCTTTTTTTCTATACTAAACAAGCCCAATTCCGTCAGCCTTCCCTCATAGCTCATGTTCTCTAGACCTTTTGTCATTTTTGTTGCTCTTCTCTGGACCATCACCAATTTCTCCACGTCTTTCTTGAAATGTGGTGCCCAGAACTGGACACAATACTCCAACTGAGACCTAATCAGAGCAGAGTAGAGCGGAAGAATGACTCCTCGTGTCTTGCTCACAACACTCTTGTTAAAGCCTCCCGGAATCATGTTGGCTTTTGTTTGCAACAGTGTCACACTGTTGACTCACAGTGATAGAGATGCAGCCGTGTTAGTCTGGTCTAGCTGAAACAAAAGACAGAACTATGTCGCACTTTAAAGACTAACAAGATGGTTTATTAGATGATGAGCTTTCGTGGGCCAGACCCACTTCCTCAGATCCTCAAATTGAAAGCTCGAAAGCTCATCACCTAATAAACCATCTTGTTAGTCTTCATAGTGCTGCATAGTTCTGACTGTTGACTCATGTTTAACGTATCGTCCACTCTGACCCCTAGATCCCTTTCTGCAGGACTCCTTCCTAGACAGTCACTTCCCATTCCGTGTGTATAACGGATTGTTTCTTCCTAAGTGGAGCACTTTGCATTTGTCCTTATTAAACTTGATCCTATTTACCTCCATCATTTCTCCAGGTTGTCCGGATTATTTTGAATTATGACCCTATCCTCCAAAGCATTTGCAACCCCTCCCAGCTTTGTATCATCTGCAAACTTAATGGCTGCGTCTAGACTGGCAAGCTGTCTACACTGTCCACTTGAATTTCTGCAAGAACACTGACAATCTCATGTAAGATTGTCAGTGTTCTTGCAGAAATGCTATGTTGCTTTTGCGCAAGAGGGCCAGTGTAGACAACGCGGTAGTGTTTTGCGCAAAAAAGCCTCGATTGCAAAAACGGTGATCGGGGCTTTCTTGCGCAAAATCGCGTCTAGATTGGCACGGACGCTTTTCTGCAAAAAATGCTTTCGCGGAAAAGCGTCCGTGCCAATCTAGACACTCTTTTCTGCAAATGCTTTTAATGGAAAAACTTTTCCGTTAAAAGCATTTGCGGAAAATCATGCCAGTCTAGACGTAGCCAATAAGCATACGCTCTATGTCATCATCTAAATAGTGGATGAAGATATTGACCAGAACCGGCCCCTAAACAGACCCATGACGGGGGCAAGGGTGTGTCAGGGTGTGGGGAGACTCAGGGCAGGGGGTGGGGATGTGGGGGGTGCAGAAGTCAAGGCAGGAGCTTGAGGGAAGTGGGGGGCTTAGGGCAGTGAGTTTGGGACGAGGGGGTGAAGGAGACAAGGTGGGGGGGTGAGGAAGGGCTCAGGGCAGAGGATTGGGGGTGTGCAGGGAGTGTGGGAGTCAGGGTCCAGGGTGAGGTGGGGCTCAGAGCAGAGTATAGGAGGAGGGGTGCAGGAATCAGGGCAGGAGCTGGGGGGACGTGGGGAGCTCAGGGAACAGTGGTAATGAGACTCAAGTGCACTCAGCCTAAACTTTCGGGAATGCTGAGTTTCTGCTCACTGTGCTTCTGCGGGGACTGGCCTGTTTCACTTTAGCTTGTTTTCATTATTTATGTTTAACAGTGAAGACAAAGTACGTGGATTCTACACTAGCCATGGGACGTTGCAGCAACTAAGTGGTAGCTGGTACTGTTACTTACTATGTTCATCACAGGAGTTTATAACGCTGGTACTTAAGCAGTAAGGGTATGTCTACACTACGAAGTTAATTCGAACTAACAGACGTAGTTCGAATTAACTTTGATAGGCGCTACACATACAAACCGCTAGTTCGAACTTAATTCGAATTAGCGGTGCGCTTAATTCAAACTAGGTAAACCTCATTCTACGAGGACTAACGCCGAGTTCGAATTAACTAGTTCGAATTAAGGGCTGTGTAGCCCCTTAATTCGAACTAGTGGGAGGCTAGCCCTCCCCAGCTTGCCCTGGTGGCCACTCTGGGCACCACCAGGGAAACTCGTATGCCCCCCTCCTGGCCCCGGACTCCTTAAAGGGGCACGGGCTGGCTACGGTGCCTGTGCCAGGTGCAAGCCTGCTAGCACCCAGCCAGCAGACCGTGCACCTGGCACAGCTCAAGCCAGCCACACGCTGCCACCCAGCCCTTCGCCTCTTCCCGGGACCAGACTGGCGGCTCCCGGGAGCCTGCCCAGGTCCGCAAGAGGCGGGCGCCTGCCTGGTCTAGTGCAGACATCGTGGACCTCATCCACGACCTCCGCACTAGGCACAGGAAAGTGGCCGTCTAGGGCAGGATAGCTGCCAGCCTGGCCACCCAGGAGCAGGTTGGCATGAAAATCAAGGTGGTCCAGTGAGACCCACGATCCTGAGCCCTGAGCTTAGAATGGCCATACTGGGTCAGACCAAAGGTCCATCTAGCCCAGTAGCCTGTCTGCCGACAGCAGCCCTGGAGGGGATGGTCCGAAGACAATGACCAAGCCATTTGTCTCATGCCATCCATCTCCAGCCTTCCACAAACAGAGGCCAGGGACACCATTACTACCCCATGGCTAATACCACTCCATGGACCCAACCTCCATGACTTGATCTCACTTCTCTTTAAACTCTGTTCTAGTTCTAGCCTTCACAGCCTCCTGCAGCAAGGAGTTCCACAGGTTGACTATTTGCTTTGTGAAGAAGAACTTTCTGTTGTTAGTTTGAAGCCTGCTACCCATTCATTTCATTTGGTGTCCTTTAGTCCTTCTATTATGGGAACTAATGAAGAACTTTTCTTTATGCACCCTCTCCACACCACTCATGCTTTTATAGACCTCTATCATATCCCCCCTCAGTCTCCTCTTTTCTAAGCTGAGAAGTCCCAGTCTCTTTAGCCTCTCTTCATATGGGACCTGTTCCAAACCCCTGATCATTTTAGTTGCCCTCCCCTCTCCCAGCCTCTCTCTTCCCCTCTCCAACCTCCTTTTCCCAGTCTCCCCGAGTTCTGTTCAATAAAGAGAGATTCTATTTTTGAACACACGTGTCCTTTATTTTGTACATCAGGAAGGGGGGCTAGGGAGGCGTAAGTGGAAGGAGGTGAGGGAGGAATGGGGTACGAGCCCCCAATGGGGAGGACTGGGCTGGCTCTGCGGGCTCTTCGGGGTGGAAACTCTCCTGAAGCCCCTTGATTGACCCCCCCTCCGGATGGCAGCCTGCGGCAAGTGCAGCCGGGCTGATGGCCGAGTGCTGTGATGTTCCGTGTGTGGGCACTCAGGGCACTCCAAGCCAGGACTGCTTTGCAAGCGGGGAACCCCTGAGAACTGTCTGTCCGGGGTGGGGGTCGGGTCCCTTTAAGCACAGCTCTCGGCTAGCCTGAGACAGCAGCTCCACACTCTAAGTCCTAACCCGATGCCCTGCCGGCACTGCTTCCGGCCATCTTTAACCTCAGTTCAGGGTCCACTCAGTGTGGACATGCTAGTTCGAATTAGCAAAACGCTAATTCGAACTAGTTTTTAAGTCTAGATGTGCTAATTCGAATTAGCTTAGTTCGAATTAACTAATTCGAACTAAGTTAGTTCGAATTAGTGCTGTAGTGTAGACATACCCTAAGTTAATTCCATTTGGACTGGACAGCGGGGCGATTAATCCTGTGCAATCCTCGCTGAAATTCTTCGGTGACGGAATTCCAGCTCTCCATGTGCTTTTCTATGGGACTTGTTTTTAGGCACTAGCGGCGAAGAGCAACGAATTAAGCTCTATCCCACCCAACGGTTATATAAAAAACTACCCACAGAGGGACGTGTCAGTGTCCCATGGCACGAGCAATATGGAGAGAGGTGGGTTTAGCTTCTCTTTGTGGCGTGTAATAAGACAGAATTTGTTATGGGCTTTGTCTAATTCCACAAAGACACCTGATGAGCGGCAGGGGAGGAGAGACACTGATGTTTGTATTCGTTCTTCTCCCTTCCCTGGAAGATGGAAATCTTGGTGACTAATCTCTACACAGCAGGGCTACACTCGAAATAAGCGATGCAACTCGAGCTATGCTAATTGCGTAGCTGAAGTCAAAATAGCTTATTTCGACTTTTGGCGCTGTCTACACAGCAGTTATTTTGAGGTAGAGCTCTCTCCCCGACTTCCCTTACGCCTCGTACAATGAGCATTACAGGAGTCAGAATAAGACGTCCTCCAGCTGGACGTTATTGCGACATTATGTGCAAAAAACTGCTTGTGTGTAGACGCTGACTATGTCATTCCGAAATAATGCTGCTCTGTAGATATAGCCTAAGAGGAAATTCTAAGGCCCCGCCAGCCCATAAATCCCCAAAGGATTCACATGGGTCTGGCAGTGATTCTATACAAGAGAGAATTCCACCCCAAGTTACTGCCTCTTACCCGTAACAGAAACTGAGAAAGAATCTACGTCCCTGAAAATCTAGGTAATGATTCACCTCATAAGTGCTGGGAAAAAACCCCACATTCTATCTAAGTAATTGTTTAGGGCGTGAATGTTATTATTTTACTAACTGAGTAAAAGGGTTTTTAAAAGATTAACTCAAACACTCTCAAATAATTAGAGTTAAATGACACGTAAACACTCATCTGAATTAATTTCTGAACTTGGCTGGATGCGTTACTGAATGCATCACTGGGCAGCCATTACTTTAGACAGGACTAAGCAGAGAAAATTAATTTCCTATAAGAGTTAATAAAGGCATGGCTGTTTTAGGTTGCCCACATTAATAAATCTTGAAAAACATTTTTGGATGAACCTGTATACCCGCCCCCGTCTCTCTCTCTCTCTCAGTTCATCCAGCAGTGGCAGGAAAGAACACACACACACGGACAGTACATTTTAGACTCTAATGTGTTTCAGAGGGGTAGCCGTGTTAGTCTGTAAGAGTGCGTCTACACAGCTGTGTTATTTTGGAATAACAGCCGTTATTCTGAAATAACAATGTGAGCGTTTATGCAGCAATTCCGTTATTTCGAAATAAATTTGAACTAATAAACTGCCTATTCCGACTTTGGTAAATCTCATTCCACGAGGAATAAAACCTCTTCTGAAACAGCTATTTCAGAGTAGCAGTAGCATGGATGCTCCACTGCTGCTATTTTGAAATAGCTCTTCCCCAGGGCCAGTCAAAGTAATTATTCCCCAGTGTCTCCTGGGGCTCTAAATCAAGGTAGCATGTCCACATTAGGGATGTCAAGGACTAGTCAACTACTTGACTATCCGATAAGCAAAAGCTTATCGGATAGTCGACAAGATAGTTGACTAGTTGCTCCTCACCCCATATTCCTTCTATCAGATAGAGGCAGCAAGGGGGCGGGAGAAGACAGTGGTACTTAAAAGCGGCAACACCGCACTGAGCCCGGGGTCAGCTGGGGAGTCCCCAGATAATCCCGCGCTCCAAGCGGTGCTGCCACTTTGAAATGCCATGCGGAGCCCAGGGTCGGCCTGGGACTCCCCAGCTGACCCCGGGCTCCGTGCGGAGTGCCTGCTTTGAAACGTATTAGAGTAACCAGCGGAGGCTCTTGTACATTTCAAAGAGGAAGCGCAGCATGACCCCCACTGACCCCAGACTCCATGCGGGTGCTTCTGCTGGGGCGCTTGTACATTTCAAAGATGGAACACAGAAGTGCTTATCGACTAGTCGATGGAAAGTCCATCGACTACTTGACTAGTAAATTAATCGCTAGACAACATTCTTACTCCACATTAGGGGAGCCTGCCTTAGACTAATTTTGAGGCTTTCCTGTAGTGTAGACGTGCTATTTTGAAATAAGCTATTTGAGAGTATTTCTTCCGGAATAGCTTATTTCCAAATAAGCGTGCTGTATAGACATACCCTAAGGCTGTGTCTAGACTGGCCAGTTTTTCTGGAAAATCAGCCGCTTTTCCGGAAAAACTTGCCAGATGTCTACACTGGCTGCTTGAATTTCCGCAAAAGCACTGACTTGCTACTGTAAGAAATCAGTGCTTTTTGCGGAAATACTATGCTGCTCCCATTCGGGCAAAAGTCCCTTTTGCGCAAAACTTTTGCGCCAAAGGGCCAGTGTAGACAGCTGAGATTTGTTTTCCGCAAAAAAGCCACAATTGCGAAAATGGCGATCGGGGCTTTTTTGCGGAAAAGCGCGTCTAGATTGGCCACAGACGCTTTTCTGCAAAAAGTGTTAATCTAGACGTCCGTGCCAATCTAGACGCTCTGTTCCGAAAATGCTTTTAATGGAAAACTTTTCCGTTAAAAGCATTTCCGGAAAATCATGCCAGTCTAGACGTAGCCGAACTGTAAAAACAATGTGTAGTCCTGTGGCACTATAGAGACTAACCACAGGACTACTATGCTAGTTTCATGAGCTTTCATGGGTAAATCCCCTTCTTCAGATGAGCCGGAGTAGAAAAATAGGAACCCAAAGTTAGCATATAATAATGAACAGAATATTTCTGTGCCCACTAACCGCTGCTGGATGAAAACAGACATGTACCCCCTCCTTCATATTATACATACAATAACCAGGCAAGAGTCAAATGGCTTAAATGCATCGGTTTTTATTCCAGACATTTAGAAGTGTTACATAAAGTGTTGTGATTGATAAATCTATTGAGAAGGTTAAAAAGACTCTGTGTGCGTGCCGGAGCGGATTGAAATTGACAGAGGTATATGTGCTTGTAAAGTTACATTATCATAACTGCTGGAAGACGAGACAGTTCAGAAAGAGAATACCCCTGTTTTTCTCATGATTTACAGTTTGCCATTCAATACAATTATAAGGTGCATTCAAATGGGAGGGACTTGTTTTCTGAAAACAGCAGATTCCTTCAGGCTGCTTAAGGGCACAGGAGGACGTGAGTAACGACGCGTTTTTTTTTAAAAAGAACATTTCTCAAAGGGAACCCGAGGGATTTCAAGGTCTGCAATAACCAGTGTGGTCGGCACGGGTGTGAGCCCCCCTATTTCACACACGTGACCCCAGTAGCTCTAAGCGAGTTTTTATGCAGAGCTGCCCCTTTTCACTCGCGTCTTTGTAGCCTAAGAACGCTTTGTACCCAGCTTTGGTCTTAACGGCATCAAGGAACGTTCCGAATGCAGCTGGGTGGCCTGCCAGCGCGCCTGCATTCTGAGTCGTGCTCTTTTAGAGACGCCTCGAGCTCCCTTGGTATGTGGCATCCAAGTAACCCTGAGATCTACGGTCAGCGTTATCCTGTTGTTTCAGGGCCATGTTTTGATTTCACGTTTCAGACCTAAAACCGGCAACTTGGCAGGCCCCCTTCCTGCCTGTTTGGAGGACACCCTGACCGGGGGGCGCTCCTGTGCTCACATCCGCCCACGCGTGGCGGCTGTCACTGTGCCAGCGGGAGTAGGAACAGCAGCGTGGCCGTGCCAGCGTGGAGAGTGGTGTCGGAAGGGCACGGCTAAGCTGGTTTCAGGGACGTTGGTGTCTCCACGGCTGCTCCCCGGGGCTACGCTGCCATTGATACTGGGGCTAGCTCCGTGAGAATGAGCACGAGCAGGAGACTGGCACCCCATGCTCAGAGATGCCCTGTCCATAGGACAGTGTGGGGTGGCCGTCCCAGGCACTGAGCGGTTGGGGGAGCCTCGGCGTGGCAGGAGCCAGAGCAACCTAGCAGCCTGCTCTGCCCTGCTGCTCTCGGCTTCTCAGTGGCGGGAGGAAGCAGAGTGCCCCGGCTCCAGGGCGCTTGGGTTCCTGCTGCTGCGGAGAGGTGGGGCGCAGCAGGCCGGGAGGGTGGCGTGGCAGAGCAGGCGGCTGGCCACTCCAGCTCCAGCCGCCTGTGTGGTGTGTGAGGGGCGATCCCTGCTGCTGCCGTGCCTGGCCCCTGTAACGCCCTGGGCCACCCTGCTCGGGGGTGGGGCTCGGAGCATGGGTGGGGCCTGCAGCGGGGGCGGGGGGTTGCCCAGGCCCCATGCTCCCCTCAGGACAATCCACAGCCTACACTGCATTGGGCAGCCTACTGGATTCACCAGGGCAGGAAGACTTAGCGCCCCGAAGCCACGTCCTGTTCAGCTACTTTGGCAAAGCGCCCGTTGCCTTCCATAGGATTGAATCCAATACAGCCCAGTAAGCGAGCAGGCTGCTTTTGAGTTAATAGAGGTCACTATGGAGCCAGCCCCATGGCGAGAGCCCTCTGGAATAGCCTGTCGGTAGAGAGTAGCTGGGGATTGCCCACGTGCCCCTGCCCTGCAGAGCTCACACGCTCAGTGTGCACGCGTCACATGTCAATACCGAGGAAGTGGCGTCCGGCCTAACTTACAGGATTGGGCTTTGGTTAACACGCGAGACAAGCCATGAACAAAAGCCGAGATGAAATAGCCGAAGACGCTCAAGGAAGGCAACTTTGACTAAAGAAATGCATGAAGCAGACACGAACGAGAGACGAGAGACGAGATTTCCCGCGTCATCTAGGGGCACTATGCGTTCGCTTTCACAAAGTGTATTGAACAAAAGTAGCTATTATCGCTTTGCTAAGTGCTCAGACTCTTACCTAGCCCCGGCGTGGGGAGGAAAGTAGCATTGCCCGGCTAAACAGACAGGCAAGGAGACTTTCTGCCTGGGCTGCTCTTGCTCTAGCCAGGATGCAATGTACACCACTTACCGCTTAGCTCTGTCTTCTCTCCTTACAAAGGTTTTGCGTCACAACTGGGTTCACATTCTGGCTTGCCAGTGAATACAGCAGATCCACGCTATGAGGTTTAATAAGTTAATCGGTTAAACTTAATCTTTAACCGGTGAACTAAGTTCACTGGGGCGTTTTCCATCCCGAGCTGTCATAAGTACCTCACTCCAGGTGTGAAAAAGCCACACCCATGAGCAGTGTAGTCAAATCTCCTGACCTAAGTCTCCGTGTTAGGGCGATGGATGAATTCTTCCATCAGCACAGCTAGGCCTCTCAGGGAGACACTTATGCTGAGGGGAGAATCCCTCCTGTTGGGGCCGGCAGCGTCCACACTGAAGCAACACAGCAGCACCAGAGGGGAAACAGCCCCCTGGTTAGGCTAATGGCTGGAATGAAGCGGCAGCAGTTCCCCCAAACGAGGTTTCCTCAGGGCTTCCCATGCGTGCATCTAGCATGGACTCCTGGCTGTCATGCCTCACCATGGAGCTGAATCGGAATGTGGGAATGGAGCAGGAGGCTCTGGCGAGGCAGGTAGAGCCTCTTGCTAGTGGGGAATCTGCTACGAAGTTAACGTAGGGTCTTCCTATGAGCTTGGAGTCACCCGCGGCCGTGAGGTGGCCTTGGGGCCGATGCTGAGAGGCAAAGCTGCTGCATGGACAGTCCTCGCCTTTGGCAACTCCCCCAGGAACAGCAGGTCACAGAAACAATAGTTCACGACCGTGCTTGAGGCAAGTTTCTGGTCCCACCGCCCCCTCCTGCTGGGGTCTGCCACAGGGGAAGAGGAGGCAGCTGATTCCTACCTGGGTCCTGAACACCCTCACACTACACCAACCTTCCAGTCCTCTTGAGCTCCCGTTGACGAATCAGCCTGCCCTGAGAGCCGCGACACGAACACATCTCCCCCAAGGGACTCAAACTTCTTGCTGGCTCCTTTTGCTGCAAACTGGGCCTCGTTATTTCTTAATTAACATACCCAAGAAATCAATTAACTGCTCCCTTTCTAATTAAATACTACGGGAGATGATCATCTCATTATTATCTGCTGAGGTGAACAACTCGATGTGTTTCTTTTGCCATTTCTCCCACTTCCCCAATTATGGGAAATAATAAATGCAAATGACGGTGCTGTTCTCACAGATTCGAAACTCTTTTGTACATTAGGAAAGTCAGAGAGATTAATTAGCTATTAAGTGGATGTGCATAATACTATCATTAGCTGTTGTGTGTATTGTTTTTGGCACAATTTGCTGTCCTAATAAACACTACTAATGTGCTCTCGCTCTCCAAGTACCATGCTTTTAATTTCTAATATTGCATTCATAGCAAAGCGTGTGTGTGTGTCTTTTCTCTGAAGATGCACGCTATCAATCATGTTAGATTCTTATTTGGGCCGGATTCTTATCTCATTTACATCTGGTCTAAACTGGGGTTAACACCACTGAAGTCAGTGGGGTTACTCAGATTTACTACAGGACCATTAGAGAACAGAATTTGGGCCTTTTAAAAAACTTTTCGCAAGTAAACAGAGATGCAACATTTAAAAAACAGCGATTAGTCATGTTGGGTGCTTCCATTTTGGAGGGGGGGGGGGAGAGAGCAAAGGAAAGCAACCTGAAAAACCTAAAGGGGCCCAATTTTTAGGAAATGCTGAGCTCCCGCCCTCTAAAAATCTGGCCCCCTTTCAAGTAGTTTCAGGCTGGAGCTCCAAAAACCAAGTCATGCTTGAAAAATCCGAATGAAAGAGCTCAGAGCTCATAGTGCTTCGTGGTCCAGTCAGTTTGCTCATTCTGAGCCTTGTATGTTCACATTATCGTGTCACATTGTTTGGGGAAAATGTAAACAACATCAGAAGTTAATAAACCAAGAGATTCATAATTCCTTAAAACCAGGGCCAGGCTCGCGCTAAGCCCGGGCGACAGAGAATACAGTGCAAAACCAGCAACTCTCACTCGCGGTACACGTTTCAAGTATTCCAGGGCGAATGCAGATGTTGCGTACAACTGCAAATGAAACCGGCTGCGTAAGACTAATTGTTCCTTGGGCAATCAAATGCCTGAGCATCGACCCTCCTTGCTGAACCACTCTGCTGCTTTTACTGCCCCCCAAATCCACTGCAAACCCTTCTCAAACATGAGCCAGTGATTAAAAATAAAATCAGGTCTCATTCAACAGTGCAGCACCCAAAATGTAAACTGGGTTCGTGCCACAGATTTCCAGCTGAAACCTGCAGAAATGGAAGGACATGGCGAGTCGGGCCCATTGTTACTGGTCTGGCTTTCGGCAGCACCGAGCCCAATGGAAAATGGATCCCTACCTGGGTCCTGGCCCCAAAATCTTACAGATCCCAAAGGGCTGGCGTGGCCTCTCCAGCTATTGGTTTCAATGGGGCTTACTCCTGATCTGCACCAGTGTAAGCAAAAGGTGACCTGCAGCTGACGCTTGCCAGTGTCGTCAATGGGAAATCCTCCCGGTTTCAAACGATGGAGGACAGTATAGCCCTAAGTTAGACAACGGCCAGCGGGAAGAGAGGGAAGGCCGGGAAAGGGTGAGACGTTACATCACGGAGCATATTATAACGCTCCCTGTATTATAAAGAGTCTGGCCATGGCCAGCCAATCAAGGCAGGGCAGAGGCGGGGTGGCGGGAGCCAGAGCTGCTGGAGAATGGGCACTTCCAGGGGGCAGTAGAGGGCCCAAGGGCACTGTGTGCTCCTCAGGCTGGAAGGGTGCCAGCAGGAGGCGCTCTCCGGTGGGAGCCGGCTGCGGCTGTCGCTGGAGTTACCGTTCCCCTCAGTCGGCTCCGGGGAGGGAATAGTGCACGTCCACAGTCGTGTACCTGCACACAGCGGCTGACTGGGCGCTCCCCAGCTTCTTCTCCTGCCCTGGGATGCTCCCATTGGATTCGGGCCTTCAATTTTCCATTGACACGGGCTGTAGGGGGTGGCAGTGTGGCCTGCTGGCAAATCATCTCCAAGTTTGCAGAGACGTCTTCTTGGCAGGCCCAATCCCTGTCGTACTGTTTTTGGGGCCATTTTGACTGCGAGGAGCCACGCCTTCCGTGGCAGGTGTCAAGCTGAGCGGGAGCTGTGGTCTGCTGAAGACACGGTCTGCTCCACTTCATGTTCATAGATCTTTTCCCTGCTCCCGCCCATCTCCTGTCTCTCCCTGGCTTCTGTCCCCCCACGGACGCAGTCTTCGGGCAGATCCCTTCCCACCTAAGGCCAGTTCTATTCTGGTGGAAGGCCACTACTGTAAAGGGCGCTATTCCTGGCTGAGAAATGCCTGGATTAGCAATCATTGGCAGGAGATGGCCTGGCACGTCCATCCCATGCTAACAGGGGTTCCATCACTCGTTCTGCTACTACCCCACAGCATCTGCTCAAGGGGGAAAGGCTGCCCTGCCAGGCAGCGGTGAGTTAAGAGAGGCAGTAATTACCGAATGGAGGCAGAGGAGAGAACAGAGAGGCACTTCCAGGGGTTAAAGCAGGACGGGGAGAGAACAGACTGACAAGAGGTGGAAGGAGGAGACCAGGAGGGTGGGGAAAGAAATACAAATGGGGAGAGAAGGCAGATGAACGACAGGAGAGGACTGAAAAGGACTCAGCATGCAAAACAGTGCGAAAAAAAGGCTTGGTAACAGAGTGACACCTGTTTCCCCTTCCCTGCCCTCTACTGTACTGAACAGGGGGGCTGAGTCTGTTCCACTCCCTGGTTTCGCTCCGGATTGTCACTGAGGCCCATGTAGCAGCCGCAATCCGAGTGGCGCTCCGGACCACGTCAATGGAGGCGACACATGCTTGGCAAGGACAACATAAAACCCTAACTAGTCTAGGCTGGATACACGGGCTGCTCTGAGCAGCACAAGTGATGCAGAGCAGCTGGAGCGAGCCAGGAAAACTTGCCCTCCATCCTTGGGAAGCAAGGGGTCCATGACAGAAAAGGATGTGGCTACTTTAACAGGCACCAATCCAGCCGGCCCTGTAGGATGATCTCTAGACTCCCCTGCCTTTGTCACCTCTGCAGCAGCTGACCCCTGGGACACGGTGCATCCGTTGAGCACGGACAGGCTTTACCAAGAGTGATGGCAAATTTTTAAAATCAAGACGCGGTGACTTCTTAGATCTGCTCTAGGAATGGTTGTGGAGCAGTCCTCTGGTCTGTGTTATCCAGCAGGTCCGATTAATTGATCACAACGGTCCCGTCTGGCCTGGGAACCTACGAACAGAAGACCTGCATTACGACATTTCTGACAAGGGGACTCAAATCTAGACACAGGACAGCAGCCACAGAAGCTGTCCAGAAGATTGGAAAGGAATTCCTCCCTGAACCCACCCCCACAAATCAGGGAGAAATTGTCCCTAATGCTCTTCCCTTGCTTTTTACCACCACCAATGAGAGCGCAGTGGGGTAACACGATTGTTTTGATGCCGGCAGAAAGCACTCTCGGTTTCTCCTGCTACCTCCTACAGATAAAAGGAGAACGGCTGAAGGACAGAAAGATGATGATCCATTTCTGTGCTTCACTGAAGAACCGGACAGCAGCGACTTCAGTTCACCTCCTGGCAACAGTGAAAAAGGGTGGCCTTGAGGCGGAAAACCAACCCGGACTGAACCATCATGGCAATTAGAGATGGGCCCAGGCTCCTTGTGCAATCAGAGTCAGATGTGGATTCATACACACTACACAGCCAAAGGACGTTCAGATCCAATGGATGGTTTGCCTACTTTACAAGGATGGTTTTCAGGTTACTGGACTTTTAATTTTTCAAGGTGTCTTCTTCTGTGCGGCGCTCAGTCTTGCGAGGCAGAGTGCAGGCAGTGTATGACATAATGCATGCACACACTTTGCCCTCTCATGGAGCCTTTACTTTTGTTCTTTCTTGTTTTGTTATTTCCCTTCACAGACAGTGGTCACAATTCAGACTGAAACACACAGTTGATCTTTGGTTCGGAAAAACACAGAACAAGACTCTGGAGAATGACAGGGAAGGACAAGGAAAGAAGAAAACAAAATTGAATTTTCTATGAGATAGTACGGTGTGTGTCACATGCTTCATCTCCCCGCATCACAAAACGGAAGGCTTTACGGCAGAGACTGGGGCAATGCCTTAGCTACTTAAAGATGACACACAGATGAGCACGAGATGTTGGCGAAGAGTCAACATAGGTTCTGTAAAGAATCTTGCATCACCAATCTATTAGAATTCTTCGAGGGTGTCAACAAACAAGCCAACGAGGGTGATCCAGTTGATACCGCATACTTAGATTTTCAGAAAGATTTTGACAGAGTCCTGCATCAAAGACTCATAAGCAAAGTATGCAGTCATAGCGTAAGAGGGAAGGTCTCTTCATGGATCTGTAACTGGGTAAAACAAAGGTTAGAAATAAATGGACAATTTTCACTACAGAGAGTGGTAAAAGGCAGGGTCTCCAAAGATCTGGACTGGAATGGGTGCAGTTCAACATAGTCATAAAAGATCTGGAAAAGGGGGTGAACAGGTAGAAAAATTTGCAAACAATAGAGAATTATCCAAAATAGCTAATTATCCAAAATAGCTAGCTGCTAAGAGTTACAGAAGGATCTTCCAAAACTGGGCGATAAACTGGCAAATGAAGTTCAAAGTTGATAACCACAAAGTAATGCAATGACAGTAACAAAAGCTAACAGGGAATTTCCTTAGAAATTATTAGGCAAAGGATCGATAAGACAGAAAATATCATAAGACCACTTCAGACATCCCTGCTACACTTGGAATGTTGCATACAGGTCTGGTCTTGGAACTGGAAAACATACAGAGAAATGCACCAGAAATGATCAGGGATATGGAACTGTGGAAAAAGTGAATAAGGAAAAATTATTTAGTTATTCCTACAATATAAGAACTAGGGGTCACCAATGAAATTAATAGCCAGCAGGATTAAAATAAACAAAAGGAAGTTTTTCTTCACTCAACACAGTCAACTTCCATTCGCTTTTACACCATCCAACCCTCACAGTGCAACTAGCGATTAGTACCTCTGCTAATTCATTTCCTGCAAAGTACTGCTCTAAAACACTCTGCAGTCAACGTTTATGACTGTAGTGACACAATCCAGTTGCCTATCCTTCTTGGGAAAGACTTAACTAGAATAACTAGTCTTCCTTCCTTCCTTTCTCATTTGCAAAACTTGTTTCTTTTTTTCTCCCCTCAGGTATCTCTCTCACACAAAAAAACCCAAATGCAGTGAGCAAATCCTTGAATATTTTTCTACCAAACACTGTAATTAGCTCTGCATGTTGAAAATTACTCACTCCATCTGTAGCCCCGGCAGGTAGCTAAAGTTCACAGCTAGTGGAATCTTTGATCAGTAATTATGATGTAAAAACAAATCATCTCTCCCTCTCCCCCCCAGCAGTGACATCGTTCCAAAGAAGTACTCGCGCCTACCTCCTCCACACCCTCCAATGACTCAGTTAACTCCTCCCTTCAGAGAGGTTGGCAGGCTTTCAGCAGAGTGGTTCGACAGGTGACAAAACACCCATGACATGGAAAATCAAGCGATGCCGAGAGAAAACACAGCCAGGACATTGCTCATTGTTCATACGAGCAGCTGATTTTTGTTCGCCACTTGGATTTCAGTTCAGAACAATACTGAATGCAGACTGCATGGCAGACAGCGAGATCCAGTTTGATTTCTGCATTCATCAAGAACACGAGATTATTCCCTTTCACATGAAGCTCAGTTTAGCTGATACACTTTTGGCACGTTTAAGACCAGTTTTTCCCTCCTGTGTGTGTGTGTGACTATGTGTGTGTCCATCAGTTGTGGGGCTCAGGTTTATTTTAATTTGGCATTTATCTTTCACCCAACCAGTGCAGCAATGAAAAGTCCCAAGTTTCCTTCTGTTAAGCTAAGTATGGGACACTTCCAGCCCACTTAATTAGCCTCATTAGTACTGGCCCTGAAACTGACAGTTACTTTTTTTCCTTGTTATTTCTACCCCAACTCATCTGAGGCAGTGGGTTTTGCCCATGAAAACCCATGACACTAGATATTTTTGTTCTCCTCTAAGGTGCCACAGGACTACTCGTTGTTTTCTGTGATCTGTGTTTTTGTCCAAAGCTGTCTGTCTTTCTCACTAGCAAGTTGAGATTTGTCGGTTTCATCTCTTTGTGGGCTCCATTTCTTAAACAGCTGCCGTGGTAGGCCTGGCTTTTCTGTTTCATTGCTGCTGTGAGCCAAACAACCCACGCACACACTGGTTGGAACCAACGGGCCTGGTTCTGTGTTGGCTTGCCCCTTGTGTCAGCTTAGATACTTGTGCAAAGTGGATGTGCAGTGTTACCCTGCCAAGAAGGCAGGGTTCCGGCGCTCGCTCTGGGCCTGATCCAGAACCAATGGAATGTATGGCATTGACCTGAATGGGCTTTGGATCAGGCCCCCAGTGCAAAGGCAGGTGTGAACATGACACAAGGCACAAGGCAGTGAAGAATCAGTTGTCCTGGTGGTCAGATGGTGTAAATCACTGACCTCAAAGGAGTGACACCAATTTACACCAGTTGAGGATATGGCCTTGTGTGTCCTGGGAATAATGCAGCGTGTGGCTGGCAGAACTGGACTTTGCAGGCCTGACTCGTCCACACCACGGACACGTGATCCTAACGCGACTGGGCTCAAATCGCCTTCCGTGCAGGTAAGCACGAGGGGCAGCGCCTTTGGTGAAATGGAGACGCTCTGGGGTAAAAACCCCGGCGAGAGGAACATCAGCCCAAAACTCCCACGTCACTCCTGTGCATTGGGGGACCGGAATCCCCACGGCCCCTGCCGTTTCCTGCGCCAGTCAAAGCCTGGCCTGCTATTTCGTACACTTCTGTGCCTTGCTAGAGCACATTTATTCTCTTCTGTCCCTACTACATGCCTAATGCTTGGCTACTGCTCAGCAGACGCTGGCTGCCTCGCCCATGTACATTCATGTGATCTAGTGCATTAGAAGAAATATACCGGGTTCAAGTCTGTTGTCTGTAACCCTGGGGGAAACCCAGAACAGGCCCATAGACTTAAGTAAAATGACTCTGGATTTACACCAGTGCAACTGAGAACATGATTTGGCCCATCAACTCTAAATATGGCTAGAATGCTTTGAGATTGGTTTGTCTCTCACTTAGGCTGGTCGGAGACTGGTGTAACCCCACTGACTCCCATGCAGTTACACCTGATTTACACCAGCATGGGAGCGGAATCAGCCCCCTTTGGCTTGATCCACCACTGTGCAACTCCGTGTTTACACTGGTGTAGCTCCAGTGGGCTGTCAGACTAGCATAAACCGGAAGGAACACACTGGTGACATAGGTCTGTTACTACGAAACATTGCAAGACACCATTTGCATACATTCGACAGCAGAGAGGCAGTTTGGTTTCCCATGCACCCCCTCCCTCCACCCCCCAAAAGCTCCAAACCCAAACAGGCATTTTAATAATTATACTATATGCATTTCTATAGCGTCCCTCCCCACTGTACCCGGATAAAGATCCTTGCATTCTAAATTGTAGTCAGTTGTGAAATGCACCAACGGGACAGATTCTAATCTCGGTAACACCAGCCTAAACGTGTGCACCTCCACGGACGGCAGCAGAATTCCTCTGGGGTGAGCGATTAGAGTGTGATTTATATTATAAGTCAGGTTCTCCGACAGTGCCAATCAACAGGGTGCCACTCAAATAGGGGGAAGTTCTGATAGTTTAGACCAGTGTTTCTCAAGCAGGGGTACGAGTACCCTTAGGGGTACTCCAGAGAAGTCTGGGCGGTACGTCAGCACAACTGAAATGTGGAGAAAACTGATTCTTTTGTGTTAAGTTCTACAGCACTTTATTATTTTTTACTTTTTACACCCAAAAATTTCATCGCCCGCCTGGCTACGATGAAGTCATTTAAACAAATGTGTTGCAATGGTAGAAAAAAATTGTGTGTGTCTGAAAACAAACTGTAGGTACTGGGGGTACTTACAATTTTTTTTTTAAAAAAAAGGGTACTTTATATATATATATATATATATATATATATATATATATATATATATATATATATATATATATATAAAAAGGTTGAGAAACACTGGTTTATACGAGCTGAAGCTCTGTCCCTTCACCATTTAGGCCTAATTCTGCTCTTATTAATTCCAGTGTATTTTAACAGAAACCAGTAAAGTTATGCCTGGAGTATGCCAATGAGAACAGAATTTGGCCCATTATGCAAAGTTATGGGACAGATCTGTGTTCTTTCTACCGATAGATCTCTTCCCATTCTGTGCACTGTACGTTGGCAGGTTGATGTTTCGTTATCTTGCTACCCTGGGCAAAGTCTGCCAATAAGCTAGAGCCTTCGGCGCCAATCACACAGAATATCCAATGAATGGCAGGGTCTGATTGTGGCTGTTTGTCAGAGAGGGAGGGAGGGCACACAGGCTAAGACCTTCATCGTGTTATTTGTTTAGAATCAAAGTGTCACAAACCTAACTAAAGGTTGTTTTTGTGCAAGATTACTGGTGCGAGATTGACATTTAATCAATACTGTACACGTATCAAACGCCCTAGCTAGCACTTCTAATTCATGCACCAATTGATTTCTAGAGAGTGATATCTGTGCAGCATCCAAGTGTGGAGATTTAATTCTTATTAAAAAACAAAAGTGTCTTGTGTAGTCTACTTTCATGGTGAGTTAGGCATACCCATGTCAACATATCATTAAACGCCTTTCCATGCAGCGCTGTTTCTAATTCAGGACGTTATATGGTAGCTAGCTCTCTAAAGTGTTTGAAAGTCATTTGTTTTTCTTCTCGTTGCTAATTTAAAACCTTAAATATGAATCTTTTTGACTGATGTGAGGTGTCAATATTCTGAAAGTGTTAATTCACTCCCAGCTCCTGAGAGCGGTAATAGGTTACAATCTCTGAGTTCTAGTGCTTGTTTTCCCCCCTTCTCCTCCTCAAATCTTCTGTGTTGAGAGGATCCACGTCCACTTACAACCCTTTATTGTAGACAACAGTCTTACTGGGTGTGGCCACTGCTATTTCTGGCTCCAGTCGAGAGGTCTCGATCTGCCAAATGAAAGAGGAGGCAAGATTAGAATCGGGCTAATATCGTCTGATGGCAACAGAAGCCTGATACTTCAGTAATATAAATAAGCAGGGGCAAGACTTTGGTTGATGTTGTTCTGATTTTACTTCAGCTGGCATAAATTGAGGGGGGACTCCGTTCAAGTCAGCAAGCCTGACACTGGTCTCGTAACTGCAAAACAGGTGTAAGCACCCCACGAGTCATGGACGTTACAGCTCGCCCAATGGAGTTCCTCTGCTGTGAACTGCCCAGGGGTCTGTAGTAACAGGCAGTAATAACTGTACTCTCCAAATGTAGTCTGGTCGTCTCAGGGTACCATCCCATGGTTACACTCATCTCACACCAGCTGATATTGAATTTTCTGTTACATGACCGGACTCACACGCCCTCCCTTGCCGATCTTTGAAATTCTGTACGAGTTTAAACACACACTTTTTTTTTTTTAAAGAAACTCTATTGTTTTATTTTACATCCCTGTCCCTTTCCCTGGCCTGATGCGGCCTCCCCCTCCACCCCATCGGATCCTAGCTAACTGCCAATCCTGCGACAGGACTCCTGTGGTTGGGTGCTTTGGAGGTGGGGGACGGGGGGAGATTCACAAAAAGGCCTAACACCACCCTTTTGACTGTGCTAAGACCCAGTGAAGTCAGCGGGGCTCTTTGTGGATGCCAGAGTCTGCATGCTGAGATCCAGGATCAGGGCCCTAACGTCTTCGGAGGGAGACTGGCAGCGAAATCCTAGCCTTGTTGAAACTGGTGGCAAAAGTCCAGTTGATTTCAGTAAGGCCAGATTTCCCCCCACATCTTCCTTAATCCTGCCATAAGTGGAGCGGACAGGACTAATTGACCTCTCGAGGTCCCTTCAAGTCTTACGATTTTATGACTCCTCTCTGTGCTATGGACACCTATGGCATGACAAAGAAGCATCAGATAACATAATACACAATATAACAGACTCAATAATATACTATCTAAGTCTTTGAAAAGTTGATTGTCTATGATGCATGGTTTAAAGGCAGCATTGTTCCATGCTCCACTGCATTTTTCTCTCTGTGAAATCTCCTTTTTCTTCTAATCGGGGGTGGGGTGGGGTGGAGGAGGGATTCTTCTTGTCCAGTCCAAGCCAGGATCCCCCCCCCCCCGAAAACAAGACAATGTACCTTAAAGTATCATCCTTTTAAAACCCCTATACATTTAATCAGTGCTGTAGCTGACACAATGCTAGGAACCCACGTTAAAATCTAAATGCTTTTGAAAATGTTTAACCTAGTTAGACAAATTAGCAAAAATTTGTGCAAAACAATTTAGGTATTTAAAATATTCAATGTTTTTAAAAACTGGAAAAACTGTTCTTAGCTTTCAGCTGCACAAACCCAACAAAATATAACATCAAAGCAATCTTAACATGAGGTGCAACATAACCCTTCAGCAAAGCTGTTAAACAGCTACTGAGGCATCATGGGAAATAGCACTTCATTTATTCAAATGCACATATGTCAGGTTTTTGCACCATATGTCATTCCAAGCTATTTACAGTAATAATTAAATCTTAATCAACGTTTAACCTCTGTAAAATGTTTGAAGGGATCTAATCACCCTTCAGACTGCACTAATGAAGGAGAAATATATAAACATAAAAAGAAAATGATGCATAGATAGCGCACCAGAAAGAACAGTAATTGCAAAATTGTATTTCTTTTAAATATAATCATCAAATTATGTAAAGTAAGCCAACGAGTATTTTAAGTGAAGACATCTTGGGTGTCAGAGGTGTGATCAGCTAATTTTGTACTGCTATCCATAACAGATGTAGCATATTTTCTTTTAGTGCCATTATTAGCAACTTCACCATTTCTTCTTTTACTGACACACAAAGTGGAGCATTGTAATAGGGGGAAGCTACTCCGCAAGAAGAGAATAGCCTTTCCTCTCATTGTACACGAGCGCTGACAGCCGCCATTTTCATACCAGGATTAGCTCTGATCTGGCTGGTTCTCACAGAGCCTTCCTTTCTATTTTTTCCCCTCCGGTATGGAAGGAGATGTTTTTACACATCGACAGTGCAGTTTCACAGATCAGGATTAAATCTCACAGCAAGAGGTGCCTTCGAATTCCCTAGCTCGGAGACCGAGGTAAGGGAGATATATACGCGCAGGTTAGTCTCAGACTCGCCCACTTGACCGAAGTCTCTGCTCTGTTCACACAACCACGCAGTCAACTCAGGATGGCAGCCTGTGAAAAGCTCTAGCCCCACTGCGAGGGTGCAGAGCTGGGTGAATGGGTGGGACTGCGCGGCTGCCGCCTCAGAGCAGCGCAGAGATAGCTGGCCTACCCGGGTCAAATGGCTCAGAGGATGCACAGAAGGACAGCAGCTGCTATCTGAACCTGGTGGATGAAGCAGGGAAGAGGGTGGCGCTGTGGTTTCCGCATGCAGGGGCTTGGAGTGTGAATTCATCGCTCCTCTTCGTTCTCTGCACAAGGCTCCAGACAATGGGCATTATGTGGAAAGGATGGGGGATTTCTAAGGACTGCAGTTTACGGGCTGGAGCGGTGGCTCTTAACCTTTCCAGAGTACGGGTCCCCTTTGGGGAGTCGGATCTGTCTTGCACACCCCCAAGTTTCATTTCACTTAACAATGACTTGCGAAGGCCAGGTCCACACTAGACCCAGAAGACACGACGGCACAACTCTAGCTACGTAAATAACGTAGCCGGAGTTGACATACCTTCCGCCAAGCTTGGCGCCATCTTCACAGTGAGAGGTCGACGGGCGCAAATGCTCCCCATAGTTTCCCTTACTCCTCATGACTGGGGGCACCCTCAGCATTCACTTTAGCGGGTCTTTACTAGACCTACTAAATCAAACATTGGAAGATTGATCTCCGGCACAGCAAGTGGAGAACGTGGCCTCAAAAACCAGATATAAAAATACAAGAGGGTCACAGCCACGTGGTTAATGAAAAATTGGTTGCGTTCCTCATTTTTACCACATAGTTATTAAAGAAATGAACTGAAACATAAATATTTTAAGTATCAGAGGAGTAGCCGTGTTAGTCTGGATCTGAAAAAGCGACAAGGAGTCCTGTAGCACCTTATAGACCAATACATCTGTTAGTCTATAAATATTTTACATTCACTTCAGCGTATAACATATAGAGCTGTATAAAGAAGTCATTGTATGACATTTTAATGTGCACTGACTTCGCTAGTGCTTTTTAGATAGCCTGTTGCAAAAACTTGGCAAACATCTAGTTGAGTTGATGGACCCCCTGGGAGACTCCTGTGTTCCCCTAGTGGTTCACATTCCCCTGGATCAGAACCACTGGGACTGTGTATTGCATGTGTCCCTGAGGATCTCCAGGGGGTGTTCTGGGGCTCCCTGTTTGCACTGAGGAAGAACAGTTTGAGACCCCTGTACAGGCTACAGCGCTCTCACTCGTACACAGCCGCCCAGTCCCCGCACAGTACTGTGCAGCCCGGAAGGCAGGCCCTGGGGCGGGGGAGGGAAGGCCAGAGGAGGGGATAAGGATGGTAATCGGTGGCCCTCATGGATGGTGTTGGAGCTGAGGAGACAGTGGAGAAATGGTGCTGTTTGACTGGGAAGAAGGCCGAGCTCATGGAGCAGAGAACAAATTCATAGCACAGGCAGTCCATGCAGGGACAGGTCTCCTTCCAGAGACCCGTAGCACATGATGGAAGTAAAGCGGCTGTGTAAGCAATCCTGGGTGCACTGGGTACCTTTTATTGCGGGGTCCTGTTGGACCCACTCAGGACCTCCTGGGAGACTGGAAATAACTGACAGGGGGTGGGGAACCCTGAGGCCTGCATGGCTGCACTAAAGGCAACCGAGCGGAGGTGTTAGAAGCCCTGGCCCCGAACGTCAGCTCCACGCCCCGAAGTGCAGACGTGTGTCCTAGGCAGATGAAGGAACAAAGTCCTTTGCAGAGGCACTCACAAAGCACCGATGAGAAATGCCCCCAGGTGACTCCCCTCCCATAGGAAAGAAATGGAAAAACCAAGGCGCTGGAACGGGAGTGTCACAAGCCAGCAAATGCAACGTGGAAGTCCTGGCGGCAGCGTTAGCCAGGCTCTCTCCACAGACCGCTCCGTAGCGCTTTCCATCCCATCTGCGTGTTAAACACGGAGCTTCGGATACTTGAGGGTAGGGTGCTCCAGCAGCTGCCTGTGTCCTGGTATCTGCTCGGCCTGGCTTTGACCCTTGGTCTGGCTGACGTCCACGCGCTGTCCAGAGAAAAGGGAAGTCCCTCTGTAACTCATCCTGCTGGGCCTCTGGAGCCTTTGATACCGATGGTCACCGAATACGTTCGCCTCGTCTTCAGGAAGATGACGCATGAATGGAAAAGCCTGAATCGGGGACTTGCCCCCAAGACAACCCGGAGGGCTCCTATGGGCTTTGATGCATCCGCCTCCAGACCCCTCCCCGGCAGCACCACCCGGTGCGGTACTCTTCCCCACACGACTCAACCTCCCCGGCAAGCTGCTGGAGGGCTGGTGAGACAGCAGGGCTGGGGGGGCTGCCGCACAGAGACTATAGCTCCTTCACACCACATGCAACCGGCATCACCCCCTAAGATCCCCCACGCCCCGTGCAGCTCCTGGAGAACGCGCTTCAGCTGGCTGCTTGAAGAGAGGTTAAAGCGACTGGGACTTTTCAGTTTGGCTCATCCCAGGGACTGGATTTGGAGACGACGAGTCACGTCCCCACCCCTCTTCTCACCCACGCAAGGTGGCTCAAAGGGAGGGAGTCCTGTGCAGATCTGTTGGGGAGGGCAGGGTCTGCAATAGGAGTTAGCACCCAAACTCGGTGTGTGTGTGTGTGTGGGGGGGGGGGAGTTGTCTGCAGAAGCACAGGGTCATTGGTGTAGAGTCCCTTTGCTCCTGGATCTTCATAGTGACTCTGGGCCCCGGGCCCCCCCATCTTGCTCCCTAGTAGCACAGCTCCATGGAAGTCCTGTTATCCAGCCCTTTCTAGGTCATGGCTGCCCAACAAACCCCCTTAGAGACAGGCCCACCACAGAGGGGGTGCCAAGGAACAAGACCCGTTTGCTGGGCCCCAACCTCACCTCTGTGGGGCAGCGTTCCCTGTAAGATGTGCACTTGGGCAGCCACCCAGGAGAGACTCATGAGCCACCCAGCTGATTAGCAGAGCGCCCACAGCCAGCATGTGTTCTGTGGGTGGTACACATCCACACCGGCCTCGGTGCACAGAACAAAATTATTCCACACATGGATTGGGAAAAATTAGAGCACATGGATATGGGAAGACTAGTCTCCATCCCTCCCCAGGGCGCGTCCCTTGTGAGGTGCAGTTCTAATGATGCCAGTCTCCTTTTCACGTGTGTGTCGGGGATGATCCCTCAGTAAATTAGGAATAATCATTGCCAGGAGGTCTGGGACTCAAAGGGGAGCCGGGCTATGGCAGTGGGTGAGTCAGGAGTGTGAGAACAGCTCGAGTACGCACTAAAGGGAAGCCAAGTTTGCAATCTGTTGCCAAAGAGCACTGAAAAGGGCCAGGGAGGGAACCGAGCAGCACCTCACCTTGCTCCTGCCAAATCAAGCTTCACCCTTAACCTCACCAGGAGCTAGCTCGGGCCTGGGAAATGCAGAACAGGCAGGAAGGGGCCAGGAACGAGCCGTACTCTTCCTGCGCTCGGTAAGTCGAGCTAGCCTCTCCCAAGACTAAATATTATTCCCTCTCCTCTCATGCTCTGGGATTTGGTGCCCTTCTAACAAGCTGACATCTTCCCCCCGGCAGGCTACCAGGTGCATTTCAAACAAATCCACCCAGTGTCTCTCCTCGAGCATCTGTTTATAAATGAGCATAACCCAGGTGAGGAAGACCGCATGGCAGAGCCGGCTTCCCGGCCGTGCTCTTGACCCGGTGAAATGTATCCCTCGAGGGGAACAAAAGCGTTTTAATGGGAAGCGCTCCCGCCGGCGGCGGCGAGAGAGTTCTATTCCCCCGTCTGTCCCCTGCTGCGGAAGCCTCTCTCTTCTAATCAGTACAGACAAGGCTAATTGGGGTGATAAAGAACTGGCTCCGAGAGCTGGCGTGGGCTGGCAGAACAAATGGTGCGGTGGTCACAGCTGGGACTGCGGAGACAGAGCGAGAGAGTGTGATACAGGCTCTGGGAGTGGCAAGTTTAATCAGCCCGCGCCGCGTGCGGGGCTGCAAGGTGGGGGGTTGTGTGTGTTTTGCATTCGCTGCTGCCATGGGTGTGACGTACCCGCGCGTCCGGTGGAGCAGAAGCAGGCAGAAAGCAGATGCTTTTTGTTGGGGGTTGATAATCATTTCGATCCCGGCTCGGGAAAAGGTGTAGAAAGGAATGTGCTCCGCAGGGTAGAGAGAGGGAGACAGGTCTAGGCTTCCTGCCAGGGATCCTGTCATGATATGGAAGGCAGCTAAGGGGGACCAGACCAGATGGATTTGGCATACAGCTAATCGCTCAGCCAAAAAAAAAAAAAAAAAAAAAAAGCCAGTTTTCGCAAGGGGAGGGTCAGCATGTATTGACTGAGGCTCCGTCGTGATGTGGGGGAGGGGACATGGCTTGTTCTATGGGGCAGGAATAAAATGAGAGAAGATGATGTTCGCATTCAAACTAGGGATGTAATAGTGTACTTGATTAACCGATAAGCAAAAGTTTATAGGTTAATGCTACAGACTACATGCATTCTCCTCCCCCCACCTGCCACTACCTATTTTAGCAGGCTGGCCAGTAGCCCGGCTCAGTCCTGGCTCGTAGCAGATCCAGAACCTACGCTGCTGCGGCTCTGCATTAGAAGTGTACTAGGAGCCAGGTGGGCAGGCAGCCCCGCTCAGTTCCGGCTCGTGCAGGGTCCAGGAGCTCAGCCCCTCCCCTGAACAGGGGCTGCTGCCTCTATCAGACACAGCCGTGCGGGGCGACAGAGCCGGTCCGCGAGGGGAGCTGGTTTTTAAATGGTCTCCCCTTGCAGACCAGCTCCCGCTTGGGACCCCATGCTGCCACCTCTGATACAGAGGCAGCAGCGCACAGTGGCGGAGGCTCCCCAGGGGTGGGGCCAGAGCACACTGGCTTCTGGCCCTATCCCCAGGGACTATAGAATAGTCGGCTAATCAGTAAGAATTCA
Source organism: Pelodiscus sinensis (assembly GCF_052426305.1). Lineage (NCBI taxonomy): Eukaryota > Metazoa > Chordata > Testudines > Trionychidae > Pelodiscus > Pelodiscus sinensis. The sequence continues at coordinate 4,940,772 of NC_143055.1, forward strand.
CGAGGTTAATTAACTATTCAATTAACCGATATTTAACATCCCTAGTTCAGACACAAAAAGGATGTGGATGCATTGGAGAGGCTCCAGCGGAGGGTGATCAAAATGATTAGGGGGCTGGAGCATATGACCTACGAGGAGAGGCTGAGGGAGTTGGGTCTGTTTAGTCTGCAGAAGACAAGAGTGAGGGGGGATTTGATAGCAGCCTTCAACTTCCTGAAGGGAGGTTCCAAAGAGGATGGAGAGAGGCTGTTCTCAGAACAAGGAGCAATGGTCTCAATTTGTGGTGGAAGAGGTCCAGGTTGGATATTAGGAAAAACGATTTCCCTGGGAGGGTGGTGAAGCACTGGGATGGGTTCCCTAGGGAAGTAGTGGAGTCTCCATCCCTAGAGGGCTGTGTCTAGACTGCATCCCTTTTTCGTAAAAGGGGTGCAAATTAGACATATCGCAATTACAAATGAAGCGGGGATTTAAATCTCCCCCGCTTCATTAGCATAAAAATGGCTGCTGCTTTTTTCCGGCTCGGAGCTTTGCCGGAAAAAAGTGCCAGTCTAGACGCGGATCTTTCAAAAAATAAAGCCTTTTCCGAAAGATCCCTTATCCCTCTTAAAATAAGGGATAAGGGATCTTTCGGAAAAGGCTTTATTTTCCGAAAGATCCGCGTCTAGATTGCGGCTTTTTTCCGGCAAAGCTCTGAGCCAGAAAAAAGCGGCAGCCATTTTTATGCTAATGAAGTGGGGGAGATTTAAATCCCCGCTTCATTTGCAATTGCAATAAGTCTAATTTGCATCCCTGATAGAACCCTGAGCACCGACCCAGTGGCATTTCCAAACAAATGGGGCCAGAATCCAGCATGGTACTCGCTCACAATTATTCAGTGTATTCCAGCAGTACCCAGAGATGCCAGTCCGGACCTAGGCACCGTTGCGCATGGTGCTGTACAATCAAAGAAGTCACCGCCCACTTTAAGAGAAGGTGACCCAATGTGTATAACAAACATTATTGATGGGTTTGACCCTGCTTGGGGATGGACAAGCAATCAAGTAGGTTTTTATCCTCTCTCGCTCCTGCAGTAAGATCGTCTGTGCGGATTGGACAGTGGTATCTAAAGCCTTTCCATGCTGTTTCATAATTTCTTGGTTTTTAACGGAGAGTAAATGAAACTATGTTGTTTAATAGCAATAACATTCAAAAATCAAACCAAATCCTGCAGTGCCATGTTTTAGAAGGCTGAGAGCTGCTCTCCAAAAAAGAAAACCAATTTAAAACACATGTACAGACAGCAAACCCATCTCTCTTTTCTTCAGGTCAACGAGAGAGTCCAAGAAGCTCCTGTTAACTCACCAAAACGGAAACTCTCTCTCATTAAAGGCAGAATCAGGAAGGAAATTGGGATTTGCTCATCAGAGAGCAGCTTGGAGTGCTCCCTTTGCATTCAGAAATCTCTTTGTGGCCTCTGTGCACAAAATAGCGTTCTTTTCAAATAACTTAGTCCGTGTCTACACAGCAAGTAGTTATTTCGAAATAGTGTCAAAATCCTGTCCAGCTGGAGGATTTCTTACTCTGACTCCTGTAACCCTCATTGCACAAGGAGTAAGGGAAGTCGGAGGAAGAGGGTTCTATTTCGAAAAAAGAGCTGTATAGACGCTCCCTATTTCCAAATAAGCTACGCAATTGACGTAGCTCAAATTGCATCGCTTATTTCGAGTTAAGCTCTGCAGTGTAGACACACCTTAACTGTGTAGGGCCCAGTCCACCCACAGCAACACCCACATGAATACAGATGCACATCAGTGTCCTATGCAGGAGCGGGTGCTCATCCCCTGAAAAATCACCTCTGGACGGCACTTACGCCAGGAGCATCGGTAGCCACAACAGGGGAAGAAGAGCTAAAGGGCTGTACTGAGCTTGTGAACCCTCTCAACCACAGTTGCCAATGAGAAATGTGCTCTATAAGCCACTTCTGTGCCATGGGGTATCCTCACTACACACATTCTCTAGAGGGAGTGTGATCTCTCACGACTCAAGTCAATTCTCTTCCCACCCATTATGGGCACCAGCAAACCGGGTCATTCCACAAAGCCCACAAACGATGCCCAGTCTCCAGAGCGAGAGTGGAAAAAGCCACAACTTTTTTTTTATGCTGAATTGTCTCCATGAAGCTTTCAAAACCCAGGCTCCCACTAACACGTGTCCAAATGAACAAGCTCCTGTGTGCATCTGCCAATCCCCTCTGCTGGAAGAAATCAAACCTGCCTGAATATGTGTCAATGGCCTTCCATGCCTCATACCAAATGGAGATTCTCCTGTCCCTCCAAGAGCAGGAGGATCTGGAGTGTCTCTCTGTTGCCACCAGGCAGTTCCAAGTGGCTGTAGGGCCCCGCTCAGTTAATAACACCACAGGGGTTTGGCCTGATGCAAGCAATCAGACAAAAGCATAAACTTTGGGCTTGCTGGGAGACACGTGGCTGGGTGCACGAGACAGGCAGGGATCAAGAATACCTGCACAGCTGCACAGTGACGAGACATTTAGCCGGTGATTACTTGTGCCATTGAGGGCTTTTGTGACTCATTTCTTTCCATCTCTGCTTTGAGCCTGGCCTTTGGCTTGGCACATTAAAGTACAGAATTTGACATTCCCTAAGACCTGTCTGGTGAGGGAGGGAAAGTGACGACTACCAGCTCCGGAGGAAGTGGGTTTTGCCCACAAAAGCTCATGAGATGTATATATTTGTTAGTCTTTGAGGGTACGTCTATACTTCCACCCTCTTTAGAGAGAGGGATGCAAATGAGGACATTCAAAATTGCAAATGAAGCTGGGATTTAAATATTCCGTGCTTCATTTGCATAATCGCGTTATGGCTCTATTTCAAAATAACTGACGCTGTTAAGATGCGGTTATTTCGAGAGAAAACCCTTCTCTCGAAATAACTGGTAAACCTCATTGTATGAGGAATAAGGGTTATTTCGAGAGAAGGGTTTTCTCTCGAAATAACCGCGTCTTAACAGCATCTGTTATTTCGAAATAGCGCCATAACGCAAATATGCAAATGAAATGCGGGATATTTAAATCCCGGATTCATTTGCAATTTCGAATGTCTTCATTTGCATCTCCCTCTCAAAGGAGGTTGGAAGTGTAGACATACCCTAAGGGTGTGTCTAGACTACATCATTTTAACCTCATGAGGTTTACAGGATCTTTCGAAAAAGGCTTCTGTTTTCAAAAGAACTGCGTCTAGACTGCGGTCTCACTTTTGAAATAGCGCTTTTTCGAAAAAGCGCCACAACGCGAATATGCAAATGAAGCGTGGGAAATTCAAATCCTGGCTTCCTTTGCAATTTCGAAGTATCTAATTTACATCCCTCTGTCGAAAGAGGGATGTAATCTAGACACACCCTACAGCTATGTCTACACTGCACAGTTATTTCGAAATAAGCTATTTCGGAACAGGTATTCCCAAATAGCTTATTTTGAAATAGCACATCTATATTAGGGAAGCCTGCCTCGGACTCATTTTGAGGCTTCCCTGCAGTGTAGACGTGCTATCTCAATTTAGAGCCCCAGCAGGAGTAACTTAGCACGGCCCTGGGGAGGGGCTGTGTCGAAGTAGCAGCAATGGAGCGTCTACACACGCCTTATTTCGAAATTGCTATTATGGAAGAGGCGCTATTCCTCGTAGAATGCTGTTTTCAGAAGTCAGAATAAGCCGTCTGTTATTTTGAAAATATTTCGAAGTAATAGAATTGCTGTGTAGATGCTCGCATTGTTATTTTGGAATAATGGCCGTTATTCCGAAGTAACTTTGCTGTGTAGACGCACTCTAAGGTGCCACAGGACTCCTTGTTTTTAAAGAGTAATTCCTGCGACCGTCATGGAAGCTTGAATGGTGGAGGTGAGGCCATTGCCTAGAGCACGGTAGGGAAATGCCTACCGATGGGGGGGAAAGGGCAGGGACGGGGAACTGAGAGAGGCCTCACCGGTGCTGTGCAGAGCTCCGGGGAGACATGGCCTAAGAAGTAAGCAGAGCAGAAGCTGTGAAGGGCTTAAAAAGCCACGTCCTGATGTGGCCAGTGAACAGAGCAGCTCGCATTGGTTATCGGTACAGGGATGACAGGACATGCTCCCTATGGGCATGAGCAGCACCGGCAGACGGATGCAAAGGGAAGCTTTTGGCACCGTCCTTGCCTAGCTCCCCCGAGTGTTGTCCATCCGTAGGAGCAGGCGGCACGTTGCAAACCAGACGCCAACCTACACCCTGCAGAGTTCACCCTCTTGGTAATAGGCAAATGTCACCTGTGGGCAAGGACTCAGGCACCAGGCAGGGTGGAGAGAGCAGAGGCGAGCCGAGTGGCAGAAGAGGCGTGGTGGGGTTTGAAGGACGGGAGGGGAGGGGGACGGGAGGAGAGGGGGTTCTGTTAGAGAGGCTGTTGCAAATGCAGGAGAAGCATCCAGAGAAGAACCCTTTTCCTCCCCCTTTTAACCTATCCGCAAGGAATTAAAACTTTATGTCCCCTTCCGCTGCACTAAGGTAAATAAGAATGGCCAGACTGCCTCAGACCAAAGATCCATCTAGCCCAATGTCCTGTCTGCCGAGAGAGGCCAATGCCCGGTGCCCCAGAGGGGGTGAACAGAACCGGGAACCATCAAGTAATCCCTCCACTGTCACCCATTCCCAGCTTCCAGCAGAGGGTACGTCTAGACTGCAGGCTTCTCTTGAAAGAAGCTTTTTCGGACGAGATCTTCCAAAAAAACTTCTTCCGAAAGAGAGTCCACACTGCCAAAGCACATCGAAAAAGGGATCTGCTTTTTCGAAAGAGTATTCACACTCATTGGACACACTCTCGCGTGTAAGCTGTGATTACTATGGACAGAGTGGCCACCAGGGCACCTGTGCTTTTTCCTGGAGGCCTCTTCTTTCAAAAAAACCTCCCTCTTCTGCGTCCACACACGCCTTTTTCTGAAAGAGCTCTTTCGGAAAAGGCATTCTTCCTCGTAGAATGAGGGTTACCAATGTCAGAAAAACCTCTGCATTCTTTTGATTTTCTTTTGAAACAACGCAATAGCAGTGTGGACGTAAGTGAAGTTTTTTCAGAAAAATGGCCATTTTTCTGACACCCCCCCCACCTCTGCAGTCTAGATGCACCCAGACACCAGCCCCGCCCACCCTGGCTAACAGCCATGGATGGACCTATCCTCCATGAACTTATCTAATTCCTTTTTGAAGTCCTGGTCTTCACAACATCCTCTGGCAAGGAGTTCCACAGGTTGACTGCATTGTGTGAAAAAATATTTTTTTTCCTTGTTTTAAATCTGCTCCCTATTAATTTTATTTGATGACCCCTACTTCTTGTGTTATGAGGAGTAAAAAACATGTCCTTATTTATTTCTCCACACCAATCATGATTTTATAGACTCTATCCTATCCCCCTTAGTCCCCTCTTTTTCAAGCTGACAAGTCACAGTCTTTTTAATGTCTCCTCGGATGGAAGAAGCTGTTCCATATGCCTAACCACTTTTGTTGCCCTGCTCTGTACTGCTTTCAGTTCCAATATATCTTTTTTGAGACGGGGCAATCTGATGTGCACGAGGTATTAAAGATATGGGTGTACCCTGGATATTTTTGTCTCCCTTTCTTAATGTACAAGTGCCACCTGATGCAAACAGAGCAATATTTCCTATGCAGACATGCTAGGAGCCACATGTCCAGGGTGCATCCAAGGGTTATAATGAAGCCCACGACTGAGAAATCAAAATGAAATACCTCCAGGCTTGGCCTATGCAGCCCTTAGACAAACACTCCCTAAGTGCCAACTATGGATGTTAAATATCAGTTAACTGAATAATCAATTAACCTCATGACTTCTTATCAATTAGTCGACTATTCTATATTCCCTGGGGTGGGGCTGGCAACCAGTGCGCTCCGGCCCCACTCCCAAGGGGCCCCCTGCCACTCCGCACTGCTGCCTTGTGGGGTGCCAGGCAGAACTTGGTCCACAAGGACAGCCAGTTTAAAAACCTGTTCACTTTGTGGACCGGCTGCCTGTCACCCTGCGCTGCTTCCTCTGATAAAGAGGCAGCAGCATGGGGTGGCAGCAACCCCTGGTCCTGACGTGAGCTGGAACTGAGTCAGGCTGCCTGCCCGCCCGGCTCCTAATACACTTTAAATGCAGAGCTGCAGCGGGGGTAGGTCCCGGACCTGTCACAAGCCAGGACTGAGCTGTGCTGCTGGCCAGCCTGCTAAAAAATGTACTGCAAGCGGGGGAGTGGGGGAAGGGATGCGTGTAGTCTATAGCATTAACCGATATGCTTTTGCTTACCAGTTAATCGACTGCACTATTACATCCCTACTGCCAACCCTGCTGTGGTTTTCACCTTTTGAAATAAAATGGAGGCATGAGCTGGTAAAGAGGTACAACTTGAGACCATACCTAACAACTTATGGGTGTGTTTGATGTACACCTCCTTGCAAGGCCCTAGCGGCCTGGGCGCAGATTTCCATGTAATTCATAGGGAGGGCGTACGTAATGCGGGGATGATCAGATGTTCCATTGTGACTGCCAAGCGGTTACCCATTTCATTGCAGATCAGGCTTGCAGGATGGTAGATCTACTTTGAGCACGATACGCTTTAAACCTCACTGGCGTACTTTACCTGTGAATTTCAGACGGGTTAGTGGGGGAATTTAGGGCTGTTACTATCCAATGCCTCTGCTGATTTGCCATGTGGCCTTAGATGCCTGTTTTCAGGCTGGAAGGAAGTGAATTTTATAATCCTTTCTTTTGACTGAAAAAAGCAACAGTTGCAGCTGACGATTGTGGACATGGAGGTGGCCGGTTTCAGATGCGTTCTTTGTGCGTGTATCTATGTTTGCGGCATCCTCTTTCAGTGGGAGCTTCTGGCCACCAGCTCCATCTGTCTGGGGATAGGGTGCCTGCTACGGCGTTGGGTCGGATGATACGAAGGAGACGCTCCAGGAGAGAAAGGGTTTTAACGTGGGCAGCCTGCATTGCCCCACTGGTGAAATCTGCTCTGTAGAAAACGGCTCGGTGACAGGCCTTGGGACCACCTGCTTATTTACGCTTTCTCACATCTGCTGACTTTTCTGGGCAGGACTGTGGCAGCGTCACGGCCTACGACAGAGCACCAAGTGAGAGCTGGAGGCAGTGAGAGGGGTGACATCAGGGACATGGATGACAGCGAGCAGCAATACTCCCTGAGTCAGCGCGTCGGCGTGTGTTAGTGCAGCGTGGCCCTGTTCAAACATGAAGCCCTGTGTCTGCGTCAGAAGAGCCTTATCAGAAGGGAGAGCTGGTGTTTACAGCTATCACCCATTATGCAGGTTAGCCTCCAGGCAGAAGGCCCTTCGGAGCAGAGAACAATTCTGTTTGGTGCTGGACTTAATAAATAAATTAATGGAGATTGCCTATCTCCTAGAACTGGAAGGGACTTTGAAAGGTCATAGACTCCACTCCTCTGCCTTCACAGCAGGACCAAGTACCATCCCTGACAAATATTTGCCCCAAACCCCTAAATGGCCTCCCCAAGGATTGAACTCTCAACCCTGGGTTTAGCAGGCCAATGCTCAAACCACTGAGCTATCCCTCCCTGACTTCCATTGCCAGGTCTAATTTTTAAGCCCTCCACAGGCTTGGCTCGGTTATTTCCCTAACGGTGTCTCACAATGACAGCTCAGGCAGACAGGGACACTGAGGGCTCACGAGGCTCAGGGAGGAACTTGCCAACTCTGGCCTCCGCTGCGGGACCCCCGAAGCCAGAAATCCGAATGTGCTTGCATCTCTGTGACATACGGCTCATCCCGCTGCAGACAACCTCCCGGAGAAACAGCCTCAAAGAGTCTTCTCCAAACCTGCCGGCTCAGCTTCAGTCCTGACCGCTCCAAGCACTCGAGAATCATTATGAAGCCAGTCTCCAAAACATTATGAAGTTGGCTCAAAAGCCACGAGATTAAAAAATAAAAAAATACAGAAAAAACATCATCAGAACCTAAGAACGGCCAGACGGGGTCAGACCAAAGGTCCATCCAGACCAGTGTCCTGTCTGCCCACAGTGGCCAATGCCAGGTCCCCGGAGGGAGGGAACAGAACAGGGAACCATCCAGTGATCCCTCCTCTGTCATCCATTCCCAGACAAAGAGAAGCTAGGGACACCATCCCCGCCCAGCCTGGCTAACAGCCATTCATGGACCTAATCTCTATGAATCTATCTAGCTCTTTTTTGAACCCTGTTCAAGTCCTGGTCTTCACACCGTCTAGGTGTTTCTGAACCATTGGGGGTACTAGGGAATCGTTTTGAAATTTTCCTCCGCAATCATGAGGACTAGAAAATGTGTTTTTTAATTAACCAAGCCAAGATTCTTACCTACTCACTTGTCCGAAGGAGCTGAGGTTTTAAGAAGAGTATCAAATATTACAAGGCTTGCAATGAAATCATGAGTTGGCCACACGGCGACCCTAAGGCAGGGGTGTGAAATGAAGGAGGGAGGGGAAAAGATGATCCTTCTGATGAGCAGAGATGCGCTGTGTGGGGCATGCAGCGACGGCAACCATTAGGCATGCGCTGGACAAACGCTCAGAGGTCAACACGCGTGTAACATGAAGTTACGGCTTACAAGCGCTTACAGAATGGCAACTCCCAGGCACGTGACTGAATCAAAAAACCCAGAGTCGCTACGGACAGAAAACAGGTCATGTCCGGGCAAAGGCAGGGCACTTCCTCCCTCCCACTGGAGAACCAGATGAAGAGGCAGAATCACGCCTAGTCAATGGTAGGGCTTATGATGCCCTTTCACATGGAACAGAAGAAGAAGAATTTTGCCTCAGCTTGTTTATTCTGCAGGGAAATCCTGATTATATGAGGTATGCACAGCGGAAGGTAAGTGCACATAAAGCAAGCAGTTTGCTAGCCATGGTAGGCCCACAACTGGAGATGGCTCCAATCCCAGTCCTATAGAGATGTCTCTTCTAAGGTAAGAGGCAGGCGCAAGCCAGAACCAGCAGTCGTAGGGGACTGAGAACCCTCCCCACAAGAGGAAGTCCTTCGGAGGTTAACTGCGTGGCAACATTTAACATAGCACGAAGGAGGAGAGAGAGATTCCTTACTCCTTAGTCCGGAAGTTTAGGCTGCAGACTGCATTCTGCTGGGGTGGGGTCCTCAGCACCTGAAGCAGCTCTGGAAAGATCAGGACTAGCCTGCCGAGAAGACGTCATGGGGAAGGCCACAGGCATTTTGTAGCCAAAGCAGCAGAACTCGGGTTCTGGAGCAGCCCAGCTGTGGTTATACAAGCCCCAGCGCATATAGATATATTGGACTTTTGTCCTCTTTTGGTGGCTGTGAAGACTCACACTGTCACATCTGGATGCCCGGAGTGGGCATCCCCATCTGCATTGAGGCCCCCAAAATCAAAACAGCCTGATTTTCAGAAGTGCTGAGCACCTACAGCTCTCACTGAAATCACTAACGTCAGGCCCACCAAATATAGTCCAAAGCACAGAAGCTTTTTAACACGAGTGCCAAGTATAGACTAGCTAAGCAAAGTCAGCCTAGATCAGCATGTGGATGGGAAACCAGCATGGAGGATACTACGGGAAATGTCGCTTGTGGTTCGGGAGGTGACACTTTCCCCCTATGAATCCCTGTTGAAGCAACAAAGACATTGGTCAGGAATAAATTCTGCTCCTCTAACTCCCGCTCTCCCAGAAGTTTCCAGTGGACATGGTGTATTTCTTCACGCCCCATCCCTAGGGCTTGTGGAGTGTTGTTCTGCACAGCTAAACCAGGCTGCATTACACTCCCAAGGGAGCTGCATTTCAATGATGTGACTAGTGAGCGTGCTGTGGCGTAACAAGCACTGGATACACAAAACTGGTATGTTGACACTATTCATTCGCCAAACCTAAAGTGGTATAATGGCAGCTTGCCTGGGTGACAAGGGAAGTAACAGTAAAAACAGCGAGGAGTCCTGCGGCGCCTTAAAGTTGAACACGTTTATGAGGGGGTAAGCTTTGGAGGGCTGTAGCTCACTTCATCAGATGTATGAAGTGGAAGCTTCAGCTGGCAGCTGTCCGTGCATACAGAGATGGGAGTGTGACACCAGTAACATGGCCGCCTCTCGGAAACGTGACTTAACAGCATTTCAAGCAAGTGCCATTGTCTCTTGACCGCTGAAAGATGGAAGAGTGACTACTAACTCCCTTCTCTAGAGCCCAGGCAGTGAGGGAATAGCTTTTACTGGATTAAAATAGCTTGAATTCTCATTAGAGTTTTATTCACATTCAGTAAGATCGTCAGAAAGAGCTCTGCTGTCCGGTTTCTCTCTCTGTCCCTGGGACACAGGTAGAAATATGTAAATGCCGCATGCAAGTTCTCCTGCAGGTGGGTGGGTTGCCCCATAAAATACATTCTCTCACCCACTTTGCCTCTCTGATATCCTGGAACCCATGTGGTTACAAAACCTCTGCCTACCACGCGTGCTCTCTCAATCGGAAGCCTCGGCAGTGCGGATTATGGCAATCATTATGAGCACTAAAATCAGACTGACTCCATTCCAAAGAGAATTCCTCACCCAGAGCGTGTGGCAGAAGAAACCATTCCGGGCTGCTTGACGGGGAATATAAAATCCCTGCAGGTACGTGAGACTAGGAGGGAATGCTAAGGACAGCCTGTCGGGTGTTAAAGGATGTAGAGATGCTGCTGTCGCTTGTGAGATGCCAGACAACCTGCCTGAGCTTTGAAATCTCATGCTTTGACTGGGTCGCCTTCTCTTGGCTGGGATGCAGAGTGGGACTACCAGGAACATACCGCAGACCTCAAACAGAAAGGCCGGTGGGTGGGCTGTCATCACTTGCCATTGGGCCATTTGCTTTGTTCTTTGGATGGTCCATGTAGTAACCAATTCTCCTCCTGGCAGGCACATTTGGAACAGTTCTGCTTGCTAAGCAGCCATGGGTCCATAATACCTTGCTTGGAGCATGGCCTCTTATGGGCAGAGCCACAGCCGTTTGTGATAAACCTCAGCAGCCATCCCTTTGAGTGGGACTGTTGAGAAATGTCCCGGAGAAAGACGGCAATTAGCAGGCTCTGCAAAAATGGAAGCATGGAATCTTTTCAGTCTGGCTGTCAAGCCTCTTCAAGGGTTAATGTTTAGTTGTTTACCTAGAGATGTCGGATGTCAGCTCTTTCCTTTGACTCTTAATGGCTTGTGGCTATCAGGAGGTGAAGACGCCTTAAAAGCGATGGGTGTCAGGAATGTTTTTATGCCCACCAGCACCCACACACCTGCAGGAGTTTGTGCTTGCAGGAGGGATAGTTTACATACTTGAACCTGTATCCAGGGGACAGAGATATAAACATGAAACTGGATCCCTTTCTGACATTGTTAGGGAAGCTGTCTGTGCAGTACAAAGGGGTTCTTTCTCTCTCTACCCACATCAAATGACCACAAAGAACAGTTCAAATTGTTGCTCGGGGGAGGGAAGAAGGGGGAATCAAGGCTATCGGCATAGGGCCTGATCCTGCAGGATGCTGATCTCCTATTAACTTCACCCGGGTGGGATTTCAATGGGAGAAAGATTCACCTCCTAACAGCTCCTTGGGAAGCAAGGTGACACACTTGCATTAGCAGACACAAGACGGGTGAAGTAATATATTTTACTGGGCCAACTTCTGCTGGTGGAAAGGACGAACTTTTGAGCTTCAAAGGCAACACACGGAAAGGGCAAAAATGTGGTGATTGGGTCAGGAAACAACTTGCCACTATTGTGAGCAGACTTCAAAACACAGATCCACCCACTCACACATCAACACTGTTTTGACAGGGGCATGGGAAAAAAAATCTGGGTGCTGAATAAACCTGGAGACTGCTCACTTGTGACATGCAAGGGATGAGACATGCCAGAGTGTCTGCTAATTACCCTCGGGTGCAAAGAGGCATTGCTACATCAAACCTTCTCATTCAACGGCTGCCTTGCTTTCAATAACTTCCGAGAGCTACTGGTGCTGGGAACAAGAACTTCTGAAGACAGAATTTCCTGCTCTTCCTCTGAAACACAGCCACAGCCTGGGCACAAGGGAAGTGTGCTTCCCACAAGCGAGTGACTAAGGCCCTCCTACACTACGGGGTGGGTGGATACTGCAGTGATCGATCCACCAGCCATTGATTTATCATGTCTGCTTAGATGCAATAAATCGATCTCTGAGCACGCTTCCATTGACGCTGGTATTCCGCCAAAGCAAGAAGAGTGGAATCAGAATACTGGGACTGGAAGGGACCTCGAGAGGTCATCGAGTCCAGTCCCCTGCCCTCATGGCAGGACCAAATACTGTCTAGACCATCCCTGATAGACATTTATCTAACTTACTCTTAAATATCTCCAGAGATGGGGATTCCACAACCTCCCTGGGCAATTTATTCCAGTGTTTAACCACCCTGACAGTTAGGAACTTTTTCCTAATGTCCAACCTAAACCTCCCTTGCTGCAGTTTAAGCCCATTGCTTCTTGTTCTATCCTCAGAGGCCAGGAAAAACAAGTTTTCTCCCTCCTCCTTATGACACCCTTTTAGATACCTGAAAACCACTATCATGTCCCCCCTCAACGTAGACGGCGTCGACGATAGAGCAGCCCCCACCGACCTTACCATATGCAATACACTGTGGTATATCAACTTCATCTATGCCATTTGCATAGCTAAAGTAGATCGATGACATGAGGAAGCGCAGACAAGGTGTGAGAGAGAACGAGGCAGATCGACCTCGAATCAATCCAACCCCAGCGGATGACAACTCAGGTGCCAGCTGCAGAGGGTGTGTTTGTAACTCAGACACGAGTTCACGAGAACCTCGATGCTGACCAGCCAAATTGTTTTGTGCAAGTCTCCAAGCTGCCACCAGGAAATATCTTCCATCTGCTACCAGTCTGGGTTAGATGGAAATTGGCTACCACGTACCGCACAGAGGAGAAGTGGCCCTGGCTATTGCTACAGAGTTTACATGGACGGTGCTCAGATCCTGCAGAGATGGGTAGCAGCATGAGACGGAGAGACAGAAGGATTCGATGCTAGGCACATCTCCATAGCCATTAATCCTCTTCCTTTTATAAAGGTTAGCTGCTTTCCATGTCGAAGGGTCTCCTGGGATATGTAGCGACGTGTGTTGCTCTCCTGAAGCATGACTCAGAAGGGCACTGCACAGATTTATGCTGGAAGCACAGGGCTTCCCGCGTTCCTTTAATAGTAACAAGGCTCTACAGAGATTCCACGGGCTGCCCACAAGAAAAACTCTCAGGAGTCTGCAGATGCCACTTCTGGGAGATTATTGCCAACAGGTTGGCAGCAGGCATGCCTGGACGTCGTCCAACTGAGATGAGGCGTGGGTGTTGCAGTGAGGCAATCCAACACCTAAGTCATGTAGTCCCCTCTCTTGCTCCAGCCCGTGGCCTATGTCGGAGAATTGTGATAATCAGTGCGATGGACTTTTGAAAAACTAGAAGGAATACTACTGTGAGGGGAGTAAGCCCCTGGAATGATTTACTAAGGACTGCGATCACCGGCAGTTTTAAAATCAAGACTGGATGTTAAGAACTTAAGAGCGGCCACACTGGGTCAAAACAAAGGTCCAGCCAGCCCAGCGTCCTGTCTTCTGACAGTGCCAATGCCAGGTGCCCCAGAGAGAGTGAACAGAACAGGGAATCGTCCAGCGATCCCTCTCCTGTCAGACACTTCCAGCCTCTGACAAACAGAGGCCAGGGACGCCATTCCTACCCGTAAGTACTGATGGACCTAACCTCCACGAATTTATCTAGTTCTTTTTTGAACCCTGTTAAAGTCCTGATCTTCACAGCATCCTCTGGCAAGGAGTTCCACAGGTTGACAGTGCGCTGCATGAAGAAAAACTCCCTTTTGTTTGTTTTAAACCTGCTACCTATTCATTTCATTTGGGGACCCCTAGTTCTTAACATTATGGGAACAAGCAAATAACTTTTCCTTATTCACTTCTTCCATCCCTGTCATTATTTTACAGACCTCTATCCTATATCCCCTCCTCCCCCCGTCTCCTTTTTCTAAGCAGAAAAGTGCCAATCTTTCCTCAGTTCCAAAAGGAAGTGTTCTGGTTCAAGCAGGTGGCACTCTGAGCTTGTGTTCTGCAGGATCAGACTAGATGACAAGAGTGGTTCTGTCTAGCCGTGGAAAGGTTGAGTACTGCTCTGATGCTTGCCATCTCCCCCGACAAACTGTGCACAGCTTCCCCCATTAAAACGCAGCCCACTCTGGGGCAGACTGGAGTAGAGGCAGGCAGGAAGCAGGAAGGAACCAAACGGCTGCAGGCACTTGGCTCGTTGGTGGCTCGGCTCAGTGTACAGTAGGAGCTCAGGGCTTCTGCTCGGCAGTGGTGGAGATGGGGAGAGTCGGGGTGGATGGGGCAGTTCCACATGGTAGGGAGGGCGAAAGTAGCAGAAGCCGGCACCTCAGTGACGAGGCTAGGCCGGAGCCAGGTGGGAGAGGAACAGCAGTGGGATGTTTGCAGCACACGGAACTGACATGGAAAAGGTTTTCGGATTCTTACTGCCAACATTTCATGACATCTTATTTCTTTGAAGAGCGTAACAAAAAAACAAAAACAAAAAAAAGAGACCCTTGTCATTCAAACAACCATGCTCTCTGCTGGCACTTTTTACATGCTCCAGTGCTCACATGGGCCCTGGGCGTTTCTCAATGCCTTTCGAACGCGCGGCACCTTGCTGCACTAATGAACTCCCAGACAGCAGCCTTGCAGAGCATCACAATGAGAGGGGGATGAAAGGGTGTGCTCGTCGAAGGAACCGGCTCTACAGGAAGCAAACAACTGTGATTTTTTTTTTTTTTGCCCTGGTTGTTTTTGCAGCAAAGGTGTTCTGCAGATGCCAGATTGTCAAGGTGGGAGAGGGGGAGCGGAGAGGAGGCGTGAAGGGAAGGCCAAAGGGCAAGGCCAAAGGAAAAACAGCCTGTGAAATCTGGCTCCTCAGGAAACGCACGCCAGGCCTGTGAACCCGGCCCTTGACGGAGGAATAGCTGGTGCAGGTGAAAGAAAACAAGAGACGAGAAAGAGCCAGGGAATGAGCTGGCGAGAAGAGGGATGGGCCATTTTCTCCTTCATTCTTTTTGTGCTTTATCTTCTTATTCAGCTAATGGTGACGGGAGGGGTGGGATTGGCAGTGTCCAAGACACAAGTGGGCAAAAGCCCTCCTGTTTTAACTCAAGGCAGTGCAAAATCTTTCTGACGCGTACAGTTCTGACAGGGTAGGTCTGCTCTCCTGCTAGCCCCTTTGAGCTGATCTGCTTTGCTGCGTCAGGCCAATCGAGGGGACTTTCTTGTCCAGCAAATTATGATTTTTAGTGGGCAATCCCTTCTCTGAGTTATATCTCCTTGTGTTTCTGCTGTGCCACGTGACCTGCTCTGATCGTGTTAACCCCTGCCCAGGAAAGGACTCAAACGTTCTAAAGGCACTGAGACGAGGAGGACTTTGTCAGTCCAGAACTCGCTAGAAGAGCTTTCAGCTGCGTGGGTGACAACACAGTTAAGCCACACACCAGGCATGGGAGGTAGGTCAATATTAATCCCATTTGATAGATGGGGAAACAGAGGCACAAACAAAAAGGTGATTGGCTCAGCCAGGGAATGATCCTAACACTGAAGTATGAAACGGCTCCTCTGCAGTTCTAGGAAGAATAATAAAGGGGGGGGCTGTGTCCCCTCAGCCCCCCCACCTGTCAAAAGTTACTGCAACTCAAGCGAACCTCAAGAGGGCCAAGTCAGAAAAAAACCTGCAGTCATGAGCTCCCCAAAAGCGCACGTTTTACATTTCCCCAGGAGAGCCCCGTGTGCGTTCTCCGCTCTCTGCCTACAGCAGGCTGTTTGCACTCCCGTTATCCCATTTACTGGAAGGATGAGCCGATAACCGTCAGTCCTACGCACTCGCTCGCAGCCCTTTTCTCTGTCTGTGGGGTCACGCTGCTAGACCCCAAGCACAGGCTAGACCCACGAGGGGCAACCTGGGCTAGTGAGTGGTCCACATCCACAGCCCTCCTTCACCCCCGAGGAGATGGGTGGTCTCCTGGGAGAGAGGCATCTTGCTCACTGCGCTGGCGTCCCTAGAATTGGCGGGGGGTGCCGACTGAACCGCAGCAGAGCTCTGATTGGCTGCAGAGGCAGCACCCGGCTCTCACAGTCCATGCTGTGTGCAGGCAGCACCCGCCTCCCTTCACTGCCCTGGCTTTACATGCGCGTCACTAACTCCAGTAGGGAAAGAACGACGCGGATGGAAGCCAGTGAAATCTGGTCACCCTGCACATGGACAACGGACTTGTGGGTCACACACAGACACCCAATGGGCCCACAATGGGCCTAGAGGGTGTAGACTTCCCACCGCTGGGCTCTCTCCCACTCCTGCCCTCATTCCCCCCTTCCGATGGAGCACAGTACTTCTGCCCTTCATTCAAACGCCAACCTCAGATAGGAGTCAGTCCCCCCTACTCACCTACTCCACACACAAACCCTTACCATCCTCCACAGCTGACACAGCTCCAAGTGCCACAGCTGTTATCTCCAGCCCACCACAACAGCAGCAGGGCCAGCCAAGACACAGGCTGACCAAGTCAAAGGAGTTCCCAACTCATCCTTTGAAATTTGAACCAGCATTCGAAACTAAAGGGACTCTTGTCTAGGACTCTTTCTGTCGGTGTGTACGGAGACTCCGGCGGATTCCCAAGCGGGGCTGAGTCAGCGCCGAGAAAGGAGCTCTCCCAGGAACGCCTTATGGCCGCAGGAAGAAATGCTGGTGTTTCTGCAGGTGTCTGCTTTTCCCGCCGAGTGGTCCCAAACAACGATCCAGGAGTGGAGTTGTGGGTCTGCTGAAGTGCACCGCGTAGTTCACACCTAAAACCAGGGGTCCGACACTTGTCAGCATTTAAGCCCTCATGGCGCTTGTCACAAGCAGGGGAGTTTTCAAGGCCAACCTTGACCACAAACGTCGCTGCCTACAGCCATTGGCATCCACGAACCCCTCCTTCACGCCCGGGAGCCACAATGCTTCTCACTTCTTAACACGCTCCCCCCCAGCAGCTGGTGAATCCTTTCCCCCTCTCCTCTCCAAGTTGGACACAGCTCCTGCAGAGAATCCCCTCCAGTAAGGCAGTCCCAAGAGAAGAAGGGACGGTTGCTTCGAGAACCCCTGTTGCCTTGCATCTGATTTCTCCTAAGTAGGATCCAAGGATGCTTCTGGAGGGCTTATGGCTGTGACCTCCATACCGCTCTTTTTGTCAAGTGCCATTTCATTAAAAAATCAGCCTTTTAACTGTGGACACATTTCAACCTCACCAAATCTGCTAATTATTGACAGTTGGTGAAGAGGAGATTTCACTTGTTCCTCCTGTTAAACTGCATCTAATTAGTAATTACTGGTTCACTGTCATCTTTACTGCAATAATCCCACTGCACATTGGCTCATTAACCTTTTGCTTTTCTAATGCAGCCTGCCAACAAGATGAAGGCTGAAACAGATTGGAAAACAATAGCTCAGTCTTGTATTTGCAGTGTTTTTCCTCTTGCCCTGAAGATCCAAACGGGAGATTATTTTAAGAGAAGAATTTCAATTGCAGGCACTCTCCTTCTTGGCGGTGGTTTGTCCTTCATCTGGTCGGCGAATAGAAGCCTTTAAACTAAGCCTGTGATGGGAGCTGGGTTTCTTGGTCACTGAGTCCTCTTCCAGATGCTTCCGCCCTCGTAACCAGAGCCCCGTGCCCTACCCAGCGTGCTAGGCCTGGACTCTGCAGGAAATTGTGCAGCAAATTCTTTGAAACGGAACATGAAGGGTTTGAGTTAATTAAATGTGGATGTGAACAATGAACTCAGTAGAGCAGCCCTTGCCTTATTTATTGGCATGCTGAATTCAGCTGATTTTATGCCATTTCCCTTTTCCGTGGTGGACATGTTGCAGATGTTTGTACAGGCAACGCATAACTGCACGGGGGACTGGCAGCGCGACGCTGTAGATTACAGTAGCTGGGTAGGAGATGTTGAGAGGTGTAGGAAACAGTCGGAGATTGTCTCTTACGTGCATACCAGCAGGAGATTTCTGGTAAAGTGACCAGCAGTGAAATATTGAATGCTGACTTGCATACTGCTGCATTAGGTTTCAGAGTCAACAAGACCATACTGAAATTAATGGGCTAAACCTTACCATATTCCCACGTTCGTCTACGCTTGCAGCAGACCAAGGAAACATCACTACCGGTTTCCAGTTGAGCCCAAGACACAGTTTCGATGCCTGAACTTTCCCAAAGCTTGGTTGATCAATTCACAAGTAACCATTTTAATGTCTGCATAGGCAGTTTTAAGGCTAGATTCTGATTTCACTTAGGCTTTAAACTGGTGTAATTCCACTAATTCTGAGTGAGCGACTTCTGACTTATGCTGCTGTAAACGCAAGCAGAATCAAATCGTAAGGCTTAAGAATCCAACTGTACAGCCTATTTCATTAATCTTCGGAACGTAAGAATGGCTGTACTGGGTCAGACCAAAGGTCCATCTAGCCCAGTAGCCTGTCTGCCAACAGTGGCCAGTGCTAGGTGCCCCAACAATCAAGCGATTTGTCTCCTGCCGTCCTTCTCCAGCCTTTGACAAACAGAGGCCAGAGGCATCATTCCTCCCCCCTGGCTAATAGCCTTTTATGGACCTAACCTCCATGAATGTATATAGCTCTTTTTTAAACTCTGTTATAATCCTAGCCTTCACAGCCTCCTCTGGCAAGGAGTTCCACAGGTTGACTGTGCGCTGTATGAAGAATTTTCTTTTATTAGTTTTAAACCTGCTATCCATTAATTTCATTTGGTGTCCTCTAGTTCTTATATTATGGGAACAAGTAAATAAAGTTTCCTTATTCACCCTCTCCACACCACTCATGATTTTATAGACCTCTATCATATCCCCCCTCAGTCTCCTCTTTTCTAAACTGAAAAGTCTCAGTCTCTTTAGCCTCTTCTCAGATGGAACCCGTTCCAAACACCTAATCATTTCAGTTGCTCTTTTCTGAACCTTTTCTAATACCAAAATACCTTTTTTGAGGTGAGGACACCACATCTAGTATTCAAGATGTGGGAGTACTATAGTTTTATATAGGGTACTAAGATATTCTTTGTCTTATTTTCTACCCCTTTTTAAATAATTCCTAGCATCCTATTTGCTTTTTTGACTGCTGCTGCACACCGCGTGGACGTTTTTAGAGAACTATCCAAGATAACTCCAACTTCTCTTTACTGATTAACTGTAGTTAAATTAGCCCCCACCATTTTGTACGTATAGTCGGGGGTTTTTTTTTTTTCCAATGTGCATTACTTTACACTTATCCACTTTAAATTTAATTTGCCATTTTGTTGCCCAATCACTCAGTTTGGTGAGATCTTTTTGAAGTTCCACACAGTCTGCTTTCGTCTAGACTATCTTGAAAAGTTTAGTATCATCCGCCAACTTTGCCACCTTGCTGCTTACCCCTTTCTCTAGATCGTTTATGAATAAGTTGAATAGGATTGGTCCTAGGACTGACCCTTGGGGAACAGCACTAGTTACTCCTCTCCATTCTGAACATTTACCATTTATTCCTACCCTTTGTTTCCTGTCTTTTAACCATTTTAAAATGTGGCAAGTCACCATTTTTCTCAGGCCTATAGGGAGCATGCACTTTGACAGGATGGGCAAGTAGAGGTTTGGAGATGGGAATTGGCTTTTGCATAGGTTTCCTGTATGGTTTTTACAGTGCCCAGAGCCATCAAAATAAACCAAAATAAAACAAGGCTCCCCCCATCAGTCCACTAAAATCAATGAAGACCAAAAAGCCACAGAAGCTCCCAAGTGGAGAGCTTAATAATGAACCAGCTGCTACGTTCGTTTGGTTGCTGACATCAATAGAGAAGTACATGCATTAGGGATATACAATTTTGATTAATAAGCTAATTGATTAGTCGACAAGGAGGGGGTGTGGAGCTCGCTATCTGCCTTTTAAATGTAGAAAGAGCCACCAGTGACTCTTATTACATTTAAAAGGCAGAAGAGCGGCAGAGACTCCAGCTGACCCCAGTCGCCCGGAGGGGAGCCGGCTGGGGGAACAACAGCGCAGGGGACCAGTGTCTACAAGTGAGCTCAGCGCAGTGCAGAGCCACCTGTGCCCCCTCCCGGGAACTGAGCCAGGTAGGTGCCCCAATTCCCTCTTGCCCAGACTGCACGCCCTCAGCTCCAGCCCCTCCCACACCTTTCCTCCTGCCCAGCCCCCGCACCCGCAGCTTCCGCACTCCCAGCCCCTCCCGCACCCTTCCTCCTGCCCAGCCCCCGCACCCGCAGCTCCCGCACTCCCAGCCCCTCCCGCACCCTTCCTCCTGCCCAGCCCCCGCACCCGCACCCCCCGCACTCCCAGCCCCTCCCGCACTCTTCCTCCTGCCCAGCTCCCGCACCCACAGCTCCCGCACTCCCAGCCCCTCCCTCACTCTTCCTCCTGCCCAGCCCCCGCACCCGCAGCTCCCGCACTCCCAGCCCCTCCTGCACCCTTCCTCCTGCCCAGCCCCCGCACCCGCACCCCCCGCACTCCCAGCCCCTCCCGCACTCTTCCTCCTGCCCAGCCCCCGCACCCGCAGCTCCCGCACTCCCAGCCCCTCCCGCACCCTTCCTCCTGCCCAGCCCCCGCACCCGCACCCCCCGCACTCCCAGCCCCTCCCGCACTCTTCCTCCTGCCCAGCTCCCGCACCCACAGCTCCCGCACTCCCAGCCCCTCCCTCACTCTTCCTCCTGCCCAGCTCCCGCACCCGCAGCTCCCGCACTCCCAGCCCCTCCTGCACCCTTCCTCCTGCCCAGCCCCCGCACCCGCAGCCCCCGCACTCCCAGCCCCTCCCGCACCCTTCCTCCTGCCCAGCCCCCTCACCTCTGCCTTCAGCCTGCTCCTGCGCCCTCCCTCCCGCCCAGACTCTGCACCCCCATCCCGTTCCTGCACCTCTCTCCCACAGACACTACACCCAACCCCATTTCCCGGCAGCCCCCTCCCACACACTGAACTCCTCATTTTTGGCCCCACCTTAGAGCCTGGGGGCCCCCCAAAATCTGCTAACTATGGGTCCCCAGAAGTGTTACACCAGCTCTTACGCTTTGGCACCTCCCCCCTGCACCGCAGAGCTGGCGTGTACGGGGAACGCTGCTGCCCCGAGTTGCACGAGTGAGGTGAATGTCTCTCTCTTTTTCTCCTTTCAGCTGGGAGCCACGTCTGTGAGGTTTGTTTGGTTTTTGCTTCTCATTTGCATGTGGCCCCCGATTGACTTCTCTGTGGCCTAGTGGGTCCCATACCAAAAAAGGTTCCCCGCCCATTTTAAATGGTCCCTCTTTGGGCCAGGCTGCCTTTGGAGCTGAATACCTTGGTCACATTCCTGTTGCCAATCATTTGCTCCATGGACATAGCTCATTACAAGTGTCTCTAGCGTCCAATCTCTAGCTGCTTGGCCACAAATACTTCTAGCACTGGGCACAGAGGTCATACCGAGAGGCACAGGAAGGTCTGCTAGCATAGCTGGTAGAAGGAGATTTTGTGGGCTACTCGTGCCCACACATAAGCCAAACACATCACATGCTCAGATCCTGAAGGGGCTTGCTTCAAATTGAGGCTCGGGAGATGGGCTGCGACAGGACACCTAGTCATGTCTGTGGAGAACTGGCTCTGAAGAGATTATGGTTTTAGAGAACTGACCTACTCTGCTCATTTCTGGGGTGCTGAATGTCCCGATAGCTCATCGGCCATTAAATGGATTAGAATCAGACTCTGTAGGGCTGGAGAGGCAAACCGTTTAAAGCAGGGGTGGGTGATAATTTTTGATGGGGGAGTCACACCAAGGTTTTGGTAAGTTGTCAAGGGTCATGCTTTCCTATGGAGGGGGTGCTGGGTCTGGGCAGAGGTTGGGTGCACAAGGGAGCTCAGGGTAGGGAACTGGGGTGCAGGAGACGGTGTGGGATCTGAGAGGGAGTTTGGCTGAAGGAGGGGGTTGTGACCTGGTGCAGGGCATTGGGGTGCAGAGTTCAGGAAGGGTATGGGTGCAGGAGAGGAGGGAGTGCAGGATCTGGGAGGGAGTTGGGTGCAGGAGGCGGTAGGGTGCTAGAGGCAGGCTCTGGCCAAAAGCACACACAAGCAGCTCTCAGTTGGCTGTTCCACGGGGCTCTCTGCTCTGTGGGGGAAGGCTCAGCGCACTGCCTCTGCCCCCAGCAAAATCTCTCAGCTCCTATAGGTTGGAAACTGGTCAATGGGAGCTGAGAAATTGTGCCGCACTGTTTTCATTGGCCGGCTCCCAGCCAATAAGAGCTGAGAGATTTTGCTGGGGGTGAGTGCAGTGTGCAAAGCCTCTCCCCTCTCCCCAGCTGCTGTATGATGCTGCTCCCAGCTGCAGGAGCAGACAGGCCAGATTAAAAGGCTTAGTGGGCCGGATCTGGCCTGCGGGCCATACCTTGCCCACCCTGGTTTAAAGACTGGGAGTCTCAGAAGACGAACTATGAAAATGCCTGATACCGCAGTTCCCACAGCAGAACCGCACTTCTCTTAAAGCGGAGGGACGAGAGCTGAGTCCCGGTGGATAATGAGCAATACACCACTGGCTGTGATGCCTTCGCTGACACGATGAGTGGGCGGAGAGCACGCCAGCCTATTTTAGCAGCTAATCAGCACTTTTTTTTTTTTGCTTTTAGAAAGTCACTGTCAAATCATCTTTGTATCAGTTAAAAATGTCCCTTTGTTTGCAATTTTAATAGTCTTTGGTTCAAGACGGATATTCATTTTTCTCTGAAATATGAACAGAGCTGGGATGGACACGGCCATTAACATCAGTAAACCCTGTCAGGCCAAAGTAGCGATAACGCTTTTTACCCAAGGAGCTCAAAGTGCATTTTAGGTGTCGGTACGCATTGTCACAAGCTCATTTTTTGCATAGGGAAACAAAGGCATGGACTTTTTTTTTTAAAGGCCCAAGCTTTCACAGAGGGCATATCATTTTGGATGCATCAATTTCTGGATAACAAACTTTAGATACCCATGGCTTGACTCGGTGCTCATCAGCCCCGAGGTGCTTGAAGATGGAAACCCCAACTGTAAGGGATGCTGACAGCCATGCCAGGCCCATGGCAAGATGGTGAGGGGGCAGGTCCATGCTCCTGGAAAGGGCAGGGCCTCAGGTAGAAGGGGCAGAGCGAAAGGCAGCCAGTCCTCTGCACTGCCAGGACCAGACCAGACCACATGCCCCCAGCACTACCTGGAGCGTGCCGGGCAGAGCCCCTGCCTCCCTAGGCAGCCCCAAGAAGGGCAGTGTCAGCCAGGGCACCAGACCCCTTTCAACCACCAGGCCTTTGGTCAGTGTTGCTCCCTTTGCCTCCTCTCCTTCCCCACCCCTGGTTGGCGGGCCTGCTAGTGGACATTCTTGAAAATTTAAGCCTTACTGACTTGTCTAGGGAAGCTTCAGGGGGTAGCCGAGTTAGTCTGTTACAGAAAAAAACAACAACAAATAGTCTGGTAGCACTTTAAAGACTAACAAAACATGTAGACGGTATCATGAGCTTTCGTGGGCACAGCCCACTTCTTCAGATGACCGGAGTTATGAATTTAGGATGTGCACAGCCAAAATAAATAGGAGAGGGGGAGAGGAGAGGGGAAAAAAAGAAAGGGGGGTGGGAGACAGGGAGCAAGAGGGAATCAGTAAGTATCAGCACTACTAGCTAGATCCACAGAGAAGCATTGGAATTAGAGTTCATCCGCAAATTCAATTCACATGCTAATGGACTCAATGGTGATGAAAGTTGGTTGGGACACGACCAACTTAACTGCCATTGACGGTGCAAACAGCTCTTTGGGTAGACTTTTCTGTCAGGAAGGGTTCTATCCATTGACTTTGATTCTTATCTGCTTTGTTTTAACTACTCAATCTTCAGATACTTACTGATTCCCTCTAGCTCCCTGTCTCCCACCCCCTCCTTTTTTCCCCTCCCTCCTCCCCTCCCCCTCCCCTATTTATTTTGGGTGTGCACATCCTAAACTCATAACTCTGGCCATCTGAAGAAGTGGGTTGTGCCCACGAAAGCTCATGATACCGTCTACATGTTTTGTTAGTCTTGAAAGTGCTACCAGACCATTTGTTGTTTTCGTCCAAGGAAGTTAGGTCCAAGCAAGTTCAGTGGCAGTTGTGAATGGACCCCAATTCCATGGCTTCCACAGTTAAATATCCCATCTTCTTTTAACTTACGTGTTGGTGACCCTTTAAGCAAGAGAATAAACTGGCCCTGACGTGTAGCTTCTGGCCAAAAAAAGCCTACACAAAAGTGCACGAGACACCAAGCAAAGCCGGTCCCTGCCCAGAAGAGATGCTCTGGAGATGAAATGAACATGGTGGAATGCTGTGTGAAGCCGTGAGAATGTATCTGCTCCTTGTGCGTCTTCCTGTCATAGGAGCTTTAAGACAAAACCACATGCTCACGAAATTCACTCTCTGGAGACAACACAGACACAGGAGGGTGTGCAGGCAGGGTTCTGCCAGAAGCATCAGAAAGGAAAGAGGCAGCTCATTTCTGAAGACCGCATGAACCAGTTTGATTCTTAGGCTTTGTCTACACGACGAGATTTTTTGGCAGAAAATATGCTAATGAGGGACTCCTTAGCATAAGTCACAATCTCATTTGCATATTTTTTGCCATTTCTTTTTGTGCGAGGGTTTTTTGCGCAAAAAAGAAAGCAGCGTGAACTTTATTTTTTTTACGCAAAACCCCTGTTTTGCACAAGACCCTTATGTCTGTCCAGGAGAAACACAAGTATCTTGTGCAAAATGGGGTTTTTGCGCAAAAAAAAAAAAGTTCACGCTGCTTCTTTTTGCACAGAAACCCCTTGCGCAAAAAGAAACGGCAGAAAATATGCAAATGAGATCACGACTTATGTTAACGAGTTCCTCATTAGCGTATTTTCTGCCAAAAAAATACCTCGTAGTGTAGACAGAGCCCTAGAGCCCATGGTGACCTGTCAGGTCCCTCAGGCAGGAAACACAACCATGGGTTGACTTGTGAACTGAACACATTTGACCTAGAATGACGGAAATAATACAGAGGGCCACAATGTCAGTTTTAGCGTGTTACTGTTTTAACTACAGCTGCTACCCTGTAAGTACAAGCAGACAGGATACTTTCCGGATAACGTTTTTAAAAAGCCTCACTAGAACGTTTTGGGTCCCTGCTCCTCCCTGCGATGAGTATGTGTTAAAACGGATTGCTGCCTAGCCTAAGTATCCTCAAGACAGGTGGGGATGAACCAGCTAAGTCCTATGGGAGGAAAAAAAAAGGATGGGGTGAAGGAGGAGCCAAATAGGAATGGTGCTATATGTTGCCTTTAAACCATGTATTTCTTGCATGGAACATGGGACTCTATTCAGTTCATTGCTGGTTAACTTCAGCCTGCATTTGCTTTACTCCAAAGCTCAGGAGTTAAATCCTTTGTAATAAATATAACAACATCACAACTCCTGGTTCGATCACTCAGGGCAGGTACTGTATGATCCAATCGCCAGCTAAGGGAAAGGAAAACCCAAGTGATCATAAAAGATGAACATGCCTCTGTGCATGCATCCAGTACTGCCATGTGCTGAGCAAGCTGTGATGTACATGCAGGAGGCCATATATATAACCAAGCACATATTTAAGTCAAGAAGAGAACAGCTGACTCCAAAAGAAGAGGAAGCCTGGTAGTGAACGTTCAACAGAGCAATCGATTTTTGTGAGTCAGTGTCTTCTCCCCATACCAAACCCACGGCTGCAGGCCTGCTCCGTCTCCCTAAGCTCCAATTCAACATGTCCTCTCTACGCCTAGGTGGGAAAGAGCCACACTTCCCATGGACTCCTCCCCAAATCTCTAGGACCACATGAGGTTTTACATTCTGGGGGCTGCTGGGGTGGCAATTGATCCCCTGATAAAAACTCATCCCCCCTTCCCTTAGCTGGGTGAGACAAACCGACTTTGCTGGAGCTACGGCTGGGGCAAGAGAGATATAGGACACCCCTGCTTCATGCTGTGCAGTGTGACACAGAGTAGACGTGCACTGACCTCCGACATCTGCGGGAAGAGACTGATGGCCAAGGGAAGAGCCAGGCCAAAGGCCGCGAGGCACACAAGGCCTTGCACGGGGAGGACCATCCGGGGCCGGGATCGCAGGAAAGATGTTCTGCAAAGAGGAGGGAGGCGTGGTTAGCCCGACAGACACCCCAGGTTACCTCGCGCCATCGGCCACCCCAGCACGGCTGCTCCGTTAGAACCGCACCAGGAGCAGCTCCAACCCCCATCTCACCGTCTCCCGGGCTCAGGTCTCCAGAGCCCTCCCGCTACCGCAACGCTCCTGAAAAAGGACCAGCTCTCTGGCCCTCACGTGCGTCGAGTGACGCCCTGCTGACGAGATCAGAGAGACCCCCTCGCAGAAGAGAGTGCTACTCGCAGTGCCCCACCATCTGCACCAATCCTGTAGGCTTGAGCAGTCCCCTGACAGCGAACTGGACTAACTCAGAGGTGCACATTGTGCAAGCTGGGCCCGTATTATCCAACGTCTGTTAGCAGGAGCCTGGAAAAGCACATAAGCCCAATCCTTGTAGCCTACGCTCAGGCAGCATTCCTGCTGAAGACAGCAGGGGGTGTGTCTGAGTAGGAGGTTCAGGATCAGGCCCTTAGCGATATTCTGATGAACTTCTAACGTTATTCTCTTGGACACTGAGCTTTCAAGAGCTGCCAGCAATGAAAAGTAGATAATGGATCCCCGCTCTCCTAGAGGGGCAGCCTATTGCCGGGCCTGATGCATTCAACTTGTGCGCAAAATACCACCGTCCATTAGAGCCCTTGTAGAGAAACTCACAGAGACTGGCCTCTTTCCGGCTTCCCGGGCACACAGTTTAAAACCCAGGCACCATTGCTGGGTTTCACCCCGGCGCTTTCATTTGGAAGCTACCCCCTTTTTAATTACTGCCCAGTTGGGGTCCGTATAATCACCCAAGTAAAAACTAAACCAATTTAAAGGGATCACTGGTACAGCTCCCAGGTGTCATTTCCAGGAGGTTTTTAAACACAGGCCAGTTCAAATTACAATGGCTATAACCTCCTAATTAAGAAGAGTTATGGCTTGATTTAAAGAAAAAAAAAACCTAATTAACACATGAAGTGTAATGTCTTAATTGGGACTCGGATTCTAAAATTTGTGAAGTTCAGTATAAATGATTCATAATTAGCTAGGAGGATCATTTTTCTTCTGCCTTTAGAATCTTTGTTCTCAAATCAGTTCTCGGAATAACATTTATCGAAATATTGTCGTCTGTATTTTGCAGAGAGGGACCAGAAATGCTGCCTAATATCCCGACAGTGGTCTCCCCCATCCGAAAACCTACATCTGATCTCTATTGCTAGTTGTTCCACAATCTCCTATTTGCAAAGGCCCCTGCCAAATTCGCAGTCCATTTTGGTCAATTTCATGGCCACAGGATTTTGCAAACAGTACATTTCGTGATTTCAGGTATTTAAATCTGAAATGTCACGGTGTTGTCACTGTAGGGGTCTTGACCCAAAGAGGAATTGGGGGGAGGGTCACAAGATTATTGGGAGGGGATTGAGGTAGCGCTTCCCTTACTGCTTTAGGTGCCGGTGCTGCCTTCAGAGCTAGGGAACTGGCAATTGGTGCCTCTTGGCCAGAAGCCCAGCTCTGAAGACAGGGCCACCGCCAGCAGCAGCACAGAAGGCTGGCCAGGTATGATATTGCCCGCTTGTGTGCTATTTCCTGCAAAGCTGGGCCTCCGTCAGCAGACACTCTCCGGCCACCCAGCTTTGAAGGCAGCACAGAAGGGTGGCAATAGCACCCCCCTAAAATAATCTTGGGACCCCCATTGCCATTCCCTTTTGGGTTAGGAGCAGCCCTGGTCGCTCTATGAAATTGGTGGCGTATAAGGCAGCATCTCTCAAACTGGTGTCCGCGGACCTCCAGGGAATTCACTGTCCCAGCTGATCAAGGCCCCGGGGAACAGCTGTTCAGCAGGGTGAGCAGGTGCTGGGAGGGAACAGGAGGAGGGGGGATGGGGTGTGCTTAGGGGAGGGGGCAGAAAGGGCAGGATTAACCAGGATGGGAAGAAGAAGGGTGGGGTGGGGCCTTCGGGAAAGGGGCATAGTGGGGGCAGAGCCTGGGGGGGGGGGCGGTCTGCGGAACATTTTAAATCGAAATGGGAATCCTCGGGTTGCTACCGTTTGCGAATCGCTGGTACAGGATAGAAACACACCAAAGACTAGATTTCTCATGGTCCGGGACGCCTTTTTCATGGCCATGAATTGGGCAGGGCCCTACTCGAAGCGGAACAAAGAATTAATTCGCTGTTTGCCGAATGGTGAACTAGTTTATCTCCGGGCAAAGAGACCGGGAGTCTTGCCCAGCTGCTAGGGCGCAAAACTGAAAGCGGACTCCTAGTTCCTATCAACAGGTTCGCCCCTGAGACGTCTACACTTGAAATGACACAGGGTCATGGCGGCACCACCTCAGCACAGACACTCCAGCAACAGGAGGGGTTCGCTCGCTGTATTTAATCCACCTCCCTAAGAGACGGTAGCTTAGTCTATAGGTGCACGAACTACGGGAGAGGGGGCTGCTTTTGTACCCCCCTGGTTTGAAGTAGCAATAACAGCCCCAATCCGTGGTTTCTGCCTTCAGCACACCCCCCCCCCCAAGAAAAGTTGTTCCAGCACCACCTACACTGGGGGTTAGCTCGGCTGCCTACCCGAGTCCTCTAGCATTCACAGTATGTCGGACCGGCACAAATCTTTCCAAGTGGCCTCTAATTCTGAGTCGCTCCAGTTTTTGGGTGCTTGGCTTTAGATGCCTTGCTGCCTCTAGCATTGTCAACGACACCAGTGGAAAATGAGTGCAATACACTAGCAAATCAGAGCAGCGGTGCACGGGGGCAAGTCACCCTCAAGCTATACGAGTGAATCAGACCCAGCATGCCTAACCTGGGCACCCAAACACAAAGCATGTAGAATTAGAAGATGCTTTTGAAAACATGGGCCTTGATTCTTCCGTTCCTC
This sequence comes from Pelodiscus sinensis, assembly GCF_052426305.1. NCBI lineage: Eukaryota > Metazoa > Chordata > Testudines > Trionychidae > Pelodiscus > Pelodiscus sinensis. The sequence goes on from NC_143055.1 coordinate 4,969,911, forward strand.
TGCGTAGGCTCCTGCAAAATATAGGTTGAACCTCTCTAGTCCAGAACCCTCGGGACCTGACCAGTTCTGAATCAGAGAATTTGCCAGCCCACGGGGGGTCAGTAACATTACCAACACTTCCACTGCTTACTAGGCTGTTAGAGGACATTTAGGAGTGATTTAGAGCTAAGTAACAGCACAAAACACTGATAGTCCGGACTAGTGGCTGCAAACAAACTTTATGGGATCACAGGAAACGTGGTCACACCCATGAAAAGTGGACATCCGGCTAATTAAAATCATGCCGGACAATGGAGGTTTCTGAACCAAAGAGTTCTGGATTAGAGAGGTTCAACCTGTAGTAACATCGCAATCCTATTATTCCCATTTCTGAAACACACGTCGCCTCCTGACACTCGACTGTGAAGCACAATGAACATTTGTAAACTGATCTTTGGAGGAAACACACTATGGATGTGCAGAGTATTTCTCCTCCTGCCACTGCCACTTTTCTCCTTCTGTCTGTCTCTCTCCCTCTCTTTTTAAGGCTTGTCTGTCTACTCCCCCTCAAAATTCCCTAGAGCCTACTTTTTTTTTTTTTTTTTTTTGCATCTTGCTGCTGACGCACAGCAGATATAAGCAAGCCAATGACATAATGAAGAGCGTCTGGCTCATTGATCTCAGGTATAAATTATTATTCTGAGATAGTTGTATTTAAAACAGAAAGACCTTACAGATCCCATTTACATATATACATATATATATGCGTGTGTGTGTATCTAGATCAACTTATGCAGACAGTACATCTGCTCCACAGACACCGTGTGTTGTAGATCTTGTAAATACACCTTCATTCAACTTTCATCACATTGTTCATTAGTGATTTAAATTTTGCATAATTTGGCAGCTGCCTCTGGTGTTTTTCAGGAGGTACTGTAATTTATTCCATATGGAAGTCACTTGGTGTACTAAAAAGGAGTTATCGGGTTCAGTGAACCAGAGCTGTATTTGCCTAGAAGAAGGTGTTAGATGCTAAACTAAATATGACAGGAGTTAACTGAAATCTCCCGACTGGCAGATTCTGTGGGTTTTGTCGTGTTTAATATAAACAGGATCATAGCGAACGCGTATTGTGAGCGATTGACAGTTACAATGGGGCAGGAACAGTATGTTGATTTCCTGTGGGTCAAAGACCCGAGGCACATCACAGGCAGGCAGTGGCTACTCAGAGCATCTTGTTACAACTGCACCTCCCAAATAAAGGAATGTTTGGAGTCGTTTTCCTGTCCCTCATGGAACTGTCCTGTAGCTGGAGCCTGCTGACCCACTTTTGCCACAAGCAGCTACCCCGAGGGATCAGAACCATCCAGCTGATTTATTTTGCCAGCTGGAAGGTCTCTCTTTTCAAAATCCGTTCCCAGAGGGAGTTTCCCCCCCACGTGCCGTGCAAGCCCCCAGCCCCACAAAGGGCCACTCTCAATGGGATGCTGTGCTTTGCTAGTGATGAGGCAGCTGCCAAGAGAGCCAGGGACTCCAGGGTTTCCCTTTACAAAAAACCAGCTTTGACTTGTGCTATGTCAGAGCCTCGCCAAGGCCTGGACGCATGCGGATATGATGCTGTGAGCTGAGCCCATTTCACTGCATGCCTTGAGACCAATCATATTAAAATCTGGGCTAGATGGGAGGTTAAGAGAGAGAAGAAACTCATCTCTAGAAAAGCTGCCAGTCCCGCCCATTCTTTCCAGGCCCCACCCCCTCACAAGAGCCAAGCTGCTCCCTCCCCCAGCTCCACAGGGAGGGTGGGTGGCACATGGCCCGTCTCCACAGCCCTGGATCATGGGGAGGGAAGGAGGGCGCTTGGGGGCAGCAGCACTTCACCCCCAGAATGCCTGCGGTAGGTGTTCTGGGGGCAGGGCCAGGCTGGCGGTTTAGGAAGTCAGAGCCTTCCCCTGCCTAGCAAAACCCTCCACCCTTTTCTCTAGGGCAGTATAACTTGGCCACTCTCCATGCATTTCGTTAGCCCTTGCGCTCCGCTGACATTACCAGCCTCCCTGGACCACTGGTCAGTTTCACACACAGTCACGCTATGCCTTCTTCTGTGTGGCCCACTGTGCATGACATGACCCTCGGCGCTTACCTACAGGGCCCCGGCCCTGCCTGCATTTAAGTCCCTCTTGGAGACCCACTTCTGCGAGGCACCCTACAGCAAATGGAGCGATCCGGTAAAGAAATCGCCTGGTGATATTTCCTCTTTCCCTTGCCTTGCCCACTGGGAACTCCGTGAGACAGGCTAGATCTGCAGAGTGTGTGGAGAGCTCTGAGCACACGCTGGGCATTACCAAAAGGAAACGGGTTGAAACTCTCTGCAGGTGCCTGGCTCAGTCAGTGGCTCGGGATGATTTTAAACTAGACAGTAAACGTTTGAAAATGGGCCCATCTGGTTTTATGGCAGAATAAAGGGTATTTCAGTGAAACCACTTGACCGCTGTCTTCCACTTTGTGACCTTTGCCCTCTGTGCCACATTGAGAGGACGTACCTGGGCACAAGGCGTTCAGCCATGAGCAGACTCCAACGGGTACAAGATAGAGGCAGCAAAGTTGGGGGGAATGGAGAGGGGGTACTTCAAAGGGCGGTGCCACACGGCATTTCACCGGAACCCAGGATCAGGACCTGGGGAAGTGCCACGCGGAACCCGCCGTCAGCTGGGGAGTCCCCAGCTGATCCCAGGTTCCGCTGAAATGCTGTGCGGAGCCTGGGACCAGCTGACCCTGACTCCGTGTGGTATTTCACATCGGCAGCGCAACATGCAGCCTGGGGTCAGCGGGGGACTTCCCGCTGACCCCGGGCTGCACATGGTTCCCCATTCCTCCTTTGAAATGTACAAGAGACCCAGTGGGGGCTCTTATACATTTCGAAGGAGGAACGCAGAAGTGCCTATTGACTAGTCAAGTAGTTGATGGAAATTCCAGCGACTACTCGACTAGCCAATTAACCGCAATTTAACATCCCCGCAAGAAGGAGAAAGCCTGTCTGTGCAGGAGACAGCATTTTCTCAGGGGCAGGCCCAAGAAGGCAAAATGAACTCCCTCAGGACCTACGGACCACCACGAACCTCCCCCCTTGCTGTCCTGAGTGCTAGGAATGTTTCTTCGACCTTTGCATCTCTGGTATAAACACACAGCAAGTATGCAGGGGGGTACAAACCCTCCAAAAGAAAAGACTGTGGCACACACTTCTCCCCGGAGATGAGGACAAGAGAACAAAAAATGTGACAGATGTGCAATCGCATTGCCTAATGCGCTAGGGGAAGGCACAAATACCACACTCATTGCTGCAGGATCTCAGGATCTATACAGCACAGAATAGCGAGAATCCTGCCCCTGAATAAATCAAACCAGTAGCCTTACGTATCCCCTCAGCAGGAAGATTTCCAGCCAAAGGTCTCTAGTTCTCGTCTGTTTGCCAAAAAGTCCTGCCACCTTCTTTTGCTCTGGTTATGAGACTCCCTTTTTGTTTAGCTCAAAAAAACAAATTAATTGATTCCCAGTTCTCCTCTCCTGCACAGCAACAAACCCCAAGACACTGGGTTTATCACAGGTCGAGGGAGAGGGAAGGAGAAATTGTTGTGCTAGTTCCTGTTAAAATCCTGACACAAACTCTCCACTGCACAAAGGCTGCTGAAAGGTGTAACTGCGCTCCTGGGACCAGGCAGAAGATAATGCTGCTGTCTAGAACAAATTTATCAAAGTGGCTGCAGTTTTCCCACTTTCTCCGACCCAGAGCCAAGCGCACCCCCCACCACAGCGGCTAGCTCTCGCTGTCGCCCCCAGCTCCGGAGTGACCCAAGGTTCCCCAGCTGTTCCCCTCCCAATGCGCACTCCGGCTCCGGCCTTCCTGGCTCTGGAGCACCAGGGCTGGGAAGTGTGGGCTGGGCCTGACCCCTGGATGCCTCTTCCCCTCCTTCTGCCTCTCCAGCCAACAGCCCCAGGCCAAGAGAAGCCTGCTGCACACAGGTGTGAGGGGGCCTGGGGCAAAGCGTGGGTGGGGCCACCCTGCCTTTTTGGGAAGGCAATGTCAGCGCCACCCATGGTCTCCAACACCCTGTCCTTTCTCGGAGGGTGTGTCTAGACTCCAGGGTTTTTTCGAAAAAACATATCCTGCATCTAGACTGCTACTGCATTCTTTCGAAATTAAATCGAAAGAAGGCAGCGGTTCTGTCGACTGTGGTAAACCTCATTTTATGAGGAATAACGCCTTTTTTCGAAAGTGCACTTCTTGAATGCAAACAGGGCTTTTTCGAAAGAGAGCGTCCAGACTGCCTGGGTGCTCTCTTCGAAAAAGTGGCTCACTTCTTCCAGAGAAGTGGTTGCAGTCTAGATGCGCTCTTTCGAAAGAGTCTAGACGTAGCCTGAGACTGCCCACTTAGGGACCACAAAATACCAGCTGCGGGGTGGGTTCTGCAGTGGGAAAGGATGGGAACGTCTCCAATAGGCTTTCGGTGAACATGGGGCACCCTGCTGGGTGCGAGGAGTCCGCTTTGACATTTGTATCACCACCTCTGCTGCTGAAAGGTGCAGGGTGATATTCTAAACACACCCCTGCGATCCCCACTGCAGCCTTGTGCTCCCTGCCTCCCCCTCCTCTCCTCTCCTAAAATCCCTCCACTTGCCTCATCTCACCTCCTGCAGCCAGAGCCAGATTCTCATCCTGGCCTTTCAGGCCTTGCGCAGCTCAGAGACTTCCTCCTGCCTATACCTCTGTTCTCACTCCACAGCCTGTGCACTCTCTGCTCTGCCAGCACGTCCTCCTTCCCCTCCGCCTCGCTGATCTCCACGCAGCTCTGTGCCTTCTTCCTCGCAGGCCCCTGCACCGAAACCCATTATCAGTTCTGCCCATTGACAGAGCTATCACCAGTCCGAAGGTCATGTGGGCCATGTAAAGAAAGCTGGGTCTGGCACCAGGGCTGTATGTCTGACATACAGGCTAAGGCCGTAAGCTCTTTGGAGCAGAGATCTTGCCTCAGATTTTCTTATAGAAAATGGGGGTATTACAAGGAGGAGGGGAAAAACATATTTTCCTTGGCCTCTGGACAAGGACAAGAAGCAATGGGCTTAAATTGCAGCCAGGGAGGTTTAGGTTGGATATTGAGAAAAACTTCCTGCCTGTCAGTGTGGTTAAGCGCTGGAGTCAGCTGCCTAGGGAGGTTGTGGAATCTCCATCTGTGAAGATTTTTAAGAGCAGCTTAGATAAACATTTGTCAGGGATGATCTAGATCAGGGCTACTCAACTTTGGAAGCCCCAATAATACTCTCAGCACATGCCGAGGGCCACAGCTTAAGTGTGGTTGCACATACATGCACATATACATGCAAACTGCTTCTTTCACGGTGAGGGGCATGAACACAAAATTAAGGGAAGGCTACACAACACACAGGCCCCATTTAAGTCAGTTCTGCTGATATTAATAACATGTAATATTTACCCCATTTCCCTTCCTAGGTCAGCACTTTGAATGAGAAATGACAGTCCAGGAATTTAACTACTAAAATGCATCTCAACAAAAGACCATTCTATTGACCACTTTTTTGTTTTAGCTCCCACCCACGGGCCACAAATAAACAGGCCACGGTCCACATGTGGCCCGCAGGCTGTGTGTTGAGTAGCCCTGATCTAGATGGTGCTTGGTCCTGCCGTGAGGGCAGCGGACTGGACTTGATGACCTCTCGAGGTCCCTTCCAGTTCTAGTGTTCTAGGATTCTATGAAAATCACTGCTGGTGTTAACTGGTGTGATTTCACCAGTTTACACCCAGAACCACTTCCCAAGATGAAGCCCTGTCCTGTTCCCAATTAACTTAATGGGATCATACCGCAAGGGCAGTGTTTTAGAACCATGCTAGGCTGCAACTGTGTCCGATAACAAGGGTACAATCCATACAATGAACAGGTTCTACCTCTGTTTCTGTGAGAAGCAAGAAGCTGTGTAAGGGGAATGAGAGGAAGCTAGCAATATGGCTGCAGCAACTAATGCTTTGTTGGTGAATCTCTGCACCTTTTCTTCCTCATCTCCCTGTAGCCATTGTCCAGTAGGATTCATACACGCATACGCATGATGACAACGTAATGAGAGACAAATACAGTACATTCATTCCTGGTGTAACACCACTGAAACGAGAGTTGTGTTAGGGGTGGGTTTGGTCCAGTGAGCCTACACCAGAGAAGGCGCACAATGGAGTTCTCATACTTTCTTCTGTTTTAAAATTAGCTACGTCCTAAACTTTGAATGTTACTACGTTCCTGGATGCAGCTATGCTGCATTTCTATTTTATTGAGTCTGTCTTAAGATAGGTATTTTTAATTATACAACTTAAACAAGAATACATCTGTGCAAAATAACCAACATTGTGCTGCTTGCATGGCACGCGCCGTCCCAAAATAAACGTGGATTCGAGAGGATGGATGCTTCCACCTCACATCCAGGCAGCGGGAGATGCATGAGACATGGAGAAAGAATGGAGCACCAGAGAGCTGAGCAGTGGGAGGTAGCACTGAGTTGCCTAAAGAGCAAACAAGGAAGGCCCAGGGAGTTAAAATACGCAGCAGGCGAAGAGACTAGAACCGCCAAGAGAGCTGAAAAAAAAATGGCATGAGAGATGAGAGAGGCAGCTGGGGGAGTTAAAACATGCAGATGGAGAGATGTGAGATATGGCTGGGAGAGATGAAAGACCCGGATCCAAATGGAAAGACGACGACCAGGAACTGGCCACTAAAATAAACTTTTAAAATACTGGGACAAACCCCGCCCAGCAACATTGGATTAGTTTTGTTTTAAGCTAAAAACCACTGATGGGGACAATGGGCTGACGGAACACGGCTCCACTGAGGTCAAGGGAAAACACCAATTGACATCAGAGTGGCATTTGTACGAGTCACTTTTCTCACTAACCAAAACCTCAGTTTTAAACACACCAGAGCTCTGAGGAAGATCCAGATGGAACTCTGTGACTCAGGCCTAGGTTTATTTAAAATCACTTTCAGCCATCAAAATAGTAAATCATTAGTCTCCATATCATTTTTAAAGTAATACGAGTTTTTTTAAATCACGAAAGCTATGTGTAATACACCTCATCTGTCTCTTATTATAGCTGCAATAAAACTGTCCCATCACAGCCAGAATCTGACAGACAGTTTGCAGTGTTACTCTAGCCTCGCTGGCCTCAGGATATTAGAAGATCAGGTGGGTGAGGTAATATCTTTTATTGGACCAACTTCTGTTGGTGAAAGAGACAAGTTTTCAAACTCACACATCATGTCTCTCTGACAGACAGGAAAAAAGAGCTGCCTGACAATTTTCCAATTAAATTGTTTTTTGACAGAAAAGGCAGTTTCTGCAAAATTGAAATTTTTCACTGGAAAATTTTGATTTTGCCAAACACATTTCAATTTTCTATCAGGAATACTGAATCAAAATATTTAATTTCAGGTTGGTTACACTCCTATTGAAATGTCTCAGTTTGTTGAACTAATCCAAAACATTTTGTTTCAAGCCGATTCGAAATTACACTGAATCTCTTCATGGTACTGTACTGCTTCATGGGAGTTGTAGTTTACAAGTCTCATGCCACCATTTTCTCCTATGGACCAGGTTCCCTGACTTGACTATGTCTCCTATGATGCAATGCAGCTTCCCTTCTGACCAAGCTATATGGCGCACCATAGAAGATGGTGCCTGGTCAGACATCTGAATGATAACTTCTGTGAGGCAGTGCAGCAGCACTGGGAGATACATTGTAATGTTGAACTGACTTGAAACTGAAGATCTTAAAAATCACATCATCATGATTATGATCTCGTGATTTCCTCTATATCAATACCAACATGATTTTAGCAGCTGATAACTCACACATTGCTAAAGATAAATGAAAGATGGAGTGTCGTAGCACTTGAAAACTGGGGTTCCAAGCCTTCAGATGGCAGGGGACCGTTTTTGAAAGCACCAACTGTTCTCGAGAGAGCAGCAGACAAGTTCCTGTTGGAACCGATGAGGGCAGAAAGCAAGGCAGCAATCAGAATAATGTATCATAGCTTTCTAAATCTAGGTATTATCACGGGAGAGATCTTCAAAGGCACAATGACAGCGAGACACCTTTTTCTCACTGAAAGCCAATGGGAATTGGCTGCCCATATGCCCTTTTGTGTCTTTGAAAATCTCGGCATTGTCTGTAAATATTATAAATATGTAGAAAATTGTATTTCTGCTAGTTCTCATTCTATACGCTCAGTATTGCCAATCCAAAGCATTCAGAAATTAAAGTCAGAGCCTCAAAACCATGAAACTGGCTTCAACATCATGAGATTTAAAAAAAAAAAAAACCCTAACTGTTGGGTTTGGTTGGTTGGGTGAGGTTTGAGCCTTTAAGGAGCACTCAGGTCACATTTTCAAGCTCTTCTTTGCACCCATGAGGGCTAAAAATTACTTTAAAAAAATGAATCCTGAGATTTTCACCCAATCACTTGACTCCAGGAGCTAGGCTCCAAGAAACATGTTGAATAGGCTCCTATTGTATGAATATTCAAATGTATAATCCCAGCCAATGTCCCCATTGGCATCTTTATGGGCCTGGTTCTCTCATGAAGTAAACCCATGTAGCTTTGCTAGCCACCTCAAAACCTGGCTTTATGAGTCTTTCTTTCTTTGCTGACCTAGTCTGCTATTGCCTTGACCTTCCTCTGATGAACGAACTCCTGAAAACTCCTAGGGAGTCTTCTGACTCCTACCCTTGGGTACCCTCTGCTGGTGTCCCAAAGCTGCCTGCATCCCCCATTTTTAAGGGCAGAGAGTTCCTTGCTGCAGGAAAGGAGCCTCAGACTATAATTACTGGCCTGAGAAAACCACTGAGCCAAGGTGGATGAACAAAGAGCAGCCACCGGGAGGAAAGACCCCCAGATTTACAGTAAGGAAAGCAACCCCAGTGGTAGGAGAAGATCACTGCACCTCAGCACATGCAGGCTGGAGCAGTCGGTACCTAATGCATGGGGGACTTAATGAGAAAAGGAAGAGATGCTGGAGCAAGGCAAGGCCCAGTGCGGTCATGGGGGGGAAGAGGAGGAAGGTGACTACGACTGGAACAGAGGGGGTTATTTTTAAGGTGATGCCAAAATTCCAAAGATCTGGCCAGGACACTTGGGCAAAGGGGATCAAAAGTTCCCCAAGATCTTTAAACCACCTTGCACATACCCGATAACATGCTAGTTTTACAGCTCATCAGACGGCACAGACTTTTTACTTGGCATTAACCCTTTGGGACTAGGAGTCCTGGTTCAATTCCAAGCGCTGTCATTGGCCTCCTGGGTGACACGGGGCAAGTCACTTCTGCTCCCATTGCCTCAGTTTCCCTATGCGTAAAATGGGAATAACAATACTGAACTCCTTTGTAAAGCACTTTGAAATGATTCCATAATAAGGCAGGGCTTGATCTTAAAGCATAATAGCTATTCTGGAATAGTTCCCTGTGTGGACACACTCATTCCAATTTAGCTTAATCCAAATTGGAATTAGTCTAGTCAGTTTCCCCATGTAGACAGGCCCTTAATCTATCTCTGCCTCAGCTTCTTATCTGTAAAATGGGGCTAATAATACTTTGATTCCTGCCTCCCTTTGTCTGTTCTGTCTATGTAAAAGAGTCCAGGGTAGGAACACTGTGTTTATACAGTGCCAAGCACACCACAGACCAGGCATTGGAGTGGGTCTTGCCAGGCTACAGCAATACCAATGAACAAATGCAAGAGGCTCAGAAGCACATCAGACATCACGCTTGATACTAGTTAACTAGCAGAGAGAATTTCACATCGTCCAGTGGCATTTATGGACCAAGGACAAAGCTCTGGTTCAATCCCCAGTCGTGCTAATTATTGTTTACTTTGTCATTGGAGTGTCTTATGTTGCCAACATTTGCTTTAAAAGTGCTTCCAGCTTAGCCCGTCTAAACAAAGGGAGCTGGCTCTTTAGAGACACTCTCCTTCAAGGCAGTAATCAGTCTCTGAAGGCTCGCAGGCTACACACGCCCCATTAAAGCCCATTGAAACTGAATGAGGTGTACTGATGGGATGATAGTTGATGGCCTCTTCTCTGGCAGAGAAAATCTTTCAAGAAGCCAGGAAGGAGTAAACATCCGGAACCAGAAGAATCCCCTGCGCTACCTTCTTAGCAGAAAGGAAAAAGGACTTGCTGAAACCTGGGAGGGGGAGTGGCCAGCAGATGCAGAACGCATGTTGTTAAAATGCGGTGACGCAGATAATTAGACATACTATGATATCCCTCACCCCCCAAGGTGCTACTAATAGGGTAGCATTTCTCTAAAGCGCACTGAAATGAATTTCATTTAGAGGACACCAAATGAAATTAATGGGTAGCAGGTTTAAAACTAATAAAAGAAAGTTCTTCTTCACACAGCGTGTAGTCAACCTGTGGAACTCCTTGCCAGAGGAGGCTGTGAAGGCTAGGACTATAACAGAGTTTAAAGAGAAGCTAGATCATTTCATGGAGGTTAGGTCCATAAAAGGCTATTAGCCAGGGGATAGAAATGGTGTCCCTGGCCTCTATTTGTCAGAGGCTGGAGAAGGATGGCAGCAGACAAATCGCTTGATCATTGTCTTCGGTCCACCCTCTCTGGGGCACCTGGTGCTGGCCACTGTCGGCAGACAGGCTACTGGGCTAGATGGACCTTTGGTCTGACCCAGTACAGCTGTTCTTATGTTCTTATGAAATGCCATGCAGCCGTTCATCACAAGGGAGTCAAGCTGAGGCTTTGGGTACACTGCTAAATCTACACGCGCAGCACTTGAATGTGGCAGTGTGGTCACGGTAAACCACTGACACCAGGGACATAGCTAACGGCGCTGGGAGCCTGTTTACACTGGCACTTAGCAACACTGCAACTTGCCGCACTTGGGGGCGGGGGTGGGTTTTTTTACACCTCTGAGCGAGAAAGTTACAGCAAAGTACGGTGGCCCATGTAGATGAGCCCTTACCCCAGGTAGCCACGTTTCAGAGGGCATGCAACAGACAGTATTTGAGGCTAGTGTCCTACCCAGGCTTCCAGACAGCGGCTGATAATTAGACACAGTTTCAGAAAGAGGCCTGAATGAAATAACATGCTTACTGCCTGATCCAAAGTCCGCAGAATTTAACGGGGATTTTTTCCCACTGAATACGCTGGGTTTGGGCTCAGGCCCCTAAAAAGAAAAGGTGGGTCTACCAGCTGCAGCAATTCAGAGAGAAGTTTTCTTCTTGTTCCTTTTAAAGAGAAGCCCTAAAACTGAGATTGAAGCTACGTTATTCGACACCACTGGCCAAAAGAGCAGTACAGCGTCTGACAATACAATCGCTGCTCTGCACCGGAGGACACTTTTGTCCTTGGCCTATTTGACAAGGGAATTGCCTCTCAAATCACAGTGAATGGCCACGCTGGAGCCTGAGGGTGTAACTTTTGGCTCAGGCAGACACACTCACACTAGCTCCGATCAAACTCACAAGCTGAAACCTGAAGAGCAGCCACGGCCGCATGGGAGAGCTAGCTGACCCGAGTCCACACTTGGGTTCTCCGATGGGACTGGCCCCTCCTGCTGATTGCACTGCTGTGGCTACATTGCTAGTTTCAGCACTCTAGCTAGAGCTAGCACGGGTATGTCTCTAGTGCGGGGAGAGGGAAGGGGAGGATGACGCCTTCCGGTTCCAGAGCAGGTGTAACCCACACAGCTGCTGTGGGAGGTCCACTGTCCCATGGAGTGGCACTGAGACCACCTACAGAGAGACAGAAGCATGAGTCTCTACAGGTCCCAGGTTTGATTCTGCCTGTCAGTGTTGTAAGTGGAAACCTGAGACCTCTGGAGCTTAGTCCATGAACCTCTGCTTGCTAGCGCTAAAAGCCACTGGCGCTCAGCTGAGGCTATAGAGCAAACTCCTTCTTTGTCTCAGTGCCACTCCGTGGGACGGTGACCCATCTCCCAGGTGTGTGGATTACATACATCCCTTAGCTGAAGAAGTGCATCCTGGACTTCAGAGACATCCCAGATGAACCCCTTCCCCGCCCCCGCAACTTTCACTGGCTTTTAGTTCAGGCCGTAGAGGTGAACTAGAGGCTTTTAGTTCAGGCTGTAGCTCCGGAGAGACCTCATGCACGAAGCTCTGGAGAGACCTCATACACAAAGCTCCGGAGAGACCTCATGCACGAAGCTCCGGAGAGACCTCATACACAAAGCTCCGGAAAGACCTCATGCACGAAGCTCCGGAGAGACCTCATGCACGTAGCTCCGGAGAGACCTCACACATGAAGCTCTGGAGAGACTTCATACACGAAGCTCCAGAGGTCCCAGGTCCGGTTCTGCCTGTCGGTGTTACGCGGACATATCCTAAACTGCACATCTTTACCCACAAAGGCTGTCTCTCACTGCCCCTTGGCTATTTCCCCTTGTCCCACATCATCCAACACTTACTTTTCCAGAAGAGACATAATAATTGGAGGTAGAACCAGTATAGGCATTGGCAGGACTACTCTAGTCAGGGCTGTCTCCATCAGTGCCTGAAATAAAAAAGAGAGAGAAGACAGACACTTAAAACTGGTCTCAGCGTATGCCTTGATTGATCAAGCAATCCACTGGGACACACATCCTTCCCCTGGCATTTTGAATGGTGGGTATATGGTTGTAATGCAACAACCAAGACTGATAACAAGGTTCCTATCAGTCACTTGCATGTAGATTCGTAGACTGTCAGGCCGAAAGAGGCAACTGTGAACATCTGGTCTGACCTGCTACATAACCCAAGCCTGAGAACTTCCCTCAATTAATTCCTATTTGAGCTAGAGCAGTTCTTCAGAAAAATATTTACTCAGAGAACGCTAGAAATGGAAGGGACCTCGAGAGGTCATCAGGTCCAGTCCTCTGCACTCACGGCAGGGCCAAGCACCATCTGGACCATCCTTGACAGGTGTCTGTCCAACCTGCTCTTAAAAATCTCCAGTGATGGACATTTTAAAACTGATTTTTAAATGGCCAGTGATGAAGAACCCACCACACCCCTTGGCAAGTTGTTCTAATGGCTAATTACCTTCCCTGTTCAAAACTGGCACCTTCTTTCCCATTTGAATTTGTCTAGTTTCAGTTTCCAGCCATTGGATCTTGTGTTAGATACACCTTTGTCTGCTGGACTGTAGAGCAAGGATGGGCAACCGATAACGGTGGGTCGGTCGCATGAGGGGCCTCCTGCACTTCAGTGGGCCGCAGCAGCCCACAGGGGTTCCACCCGCGGCCCCGTGACCCCCCTTTGCCTCTCTCCTCCATGAGTCTCTTGTGCACAGGGACCCTGCACTTACTTGCTCCTTCGCCCTCCCTCTCAGCACTTCTGGAGCCCATGAATCACCTGATTCGTGCACCATCCCTGCTTCTTTCCCCGCCTCCCTCCCACAGCAGGAACCTGCAAACAGCTGGGGGAAAAGGGGAGGGGCAGGGATGGATCAGCTCCTGCGTACGGGCCTGTAGTGGCTTCCCGACTGCTCTGCGGGCAGGCTGTCCAAGGCTGGAGCGGGGCTGTGGTGTGATTGCTCCTGGGGCTCGAGCCCCCTGCATCTCTGACCCCTCCCACACCTCTCTTTTGCCCTTCAGAAGCTCCTGCCCCCGCAATGCTCTGTCAACCCTCCCCCCCGTTCCTCACGTGTCACTGCCCCATCCCCAACACCTCTCCCCTGCAAGCCCAGGATGCTGGCAGCTGCTTCCCTCTACCCCAAGTGGGGACTCACAGCCAGCCCCATGAGGAGGGGGGGCATGTCTCACCTTCTCCCCACAAGGTGAGGGGACTCTACCTAGGAGTCTCTTGGGGGTTTGCGCCATGGGGGCGTCCCACGGCAGCACACACGACCTCATTGCTGGCGCATGAGACACAAAACACTCCGCTCATGGATGGAAAATCTTAGAGGGAACATGGGACAGGTCCATCGATGGCTGTTAGCCAGGATGGGCAGGGAGGGTGTCCCTGGCCTCTGTTTGTCAGAGGCTGGGAGTGGGCGACAGGGGAGGGATCACTGGATGGTTCCCTGTTCTGTTCACTCCCTCTGGGGCACCTGGCGCTGGCCACTGTGGGCAGACAGGACACGGGGCTGGATGGACCTTTGGCCTGCCCCCGTCTGGCCGTTCTGATGTTCTCATGCGAGGGGTGCTGGGAGGGGTCCCACGAGGGAGACAACCAGGTGCTGCCAGAAGCAGACTGGCTGAGGAAGGAGGCTGTGCAGGCAGAGCTGGGAGGAGGAGAACTGAGGAGTCTAAACACTGTGGCTAAGATGCTGGGGAGAGCAGAGCCCAGGTGAACGGAGAGAGGAGAGGGGGACAGCACAGCTGCCTGGCCTGGTGCGCGAGGCAAGATGGCGGCTGAACGGCCCCACCCTTTCCCCCTTCGCTGTGTTCCAATCCCCTCGTGCGGGGAACCCGCCCGTAGCAGCAACATGGGAGGGCAGCTCGGCTCACCTCTCCACCCCGCCAAGTGCTGCCCTGCCCTCTCCTGCACAGAGCAAACCGCCGGGAGCTTGGGCACTCAAAAGGAGCTGCCAGGCAACCAGCCAAACCCAGGTCCTCAGAGACACTGACTTGCTTCTCTCCCACTGAATCAATGGAAGCTGGGAAGCTGGCTACCCTTCAGGACCCGGGCCTGCGCCCTTTGGCCTGACATTAGGACCCAGAGGGGTCTTGGGCTAGAGATCGGGTGGGGCGAGTCAGGAAACCTGCTTCCGCTCTTAACACCACCTGCTTCTGAGCCCCTCGGCAAATTGCTTAACAGCTCCGTGCCTCAGTTTCCCCTTCAGTCACATGGCGACATTAACAGGGAGGCAGGCACCTGGAAGGGTAAATTAGATACCCTGTGTATTATGAGCAACCCTGCCTGGGCGTGTGCCACTGCACACTTCACCTTGCACATTAAAACCCACTAGAAAAGCACCCGGTTCAAGGAGACAATCCGCTGCTGTGCCAGAGACGAAGCTACTCAAGAAGAGAAAACAGGAAAGTCCAAATATATGGAGCATAGGACAGTTTAGAACAGCGGTGGGCACGTCACCTGCAGCCCATAGACCCTCTGGCTGCTCCCTTCCCCCACATGCCTCTCATGCACTAGGGAACTGCACTTACCGGTTCCTCCCTCCCCTTTCCTTCACTTTTGGTGTGTGCAAATCACTGGATTTATGCTCCATCCCTCCCAGAGCTGGAATGCCCCGAATCGCCGGTTCAGAAAGTTGGGGAGGAGCAAACCAGGTGTTAACAAGAGAAATAAAAACAGCTGGAGTCTCCTTACAAAGGTTTGGTTCATGGTAGCTAGTGTCATTCGGCACAGGATGGGTTAAAGAGCTAATCTAAAACTAAGTTTTTCTCATTTGTAAAAAGGTGCGTGTTATCTCTGCTTCATACTCGTAAGTGAAATGCTTATAGCTTCCCCAGTGAAATCCTCAGACCAGCTGGGAGTGAACAAGAGGCTCTCATTTGAAGAGATATTAGATTTTTCAGGCCAGAAGGATCATTACGATCCTCTAATCTAATCTCCAGCATAACATGCCCGTTCCTTCATCAATCCCACAACTTCTGGGGGAGCTAGAACACAGATTTTTAAAAAATAGCCCGGCTGGATTTAAGGACTTCAAGTGCTGAAGAATCAGAGGTCTAGGGAAGTTGATTTAGTGACCACTTGAAAAACCCCGTGCCGTACATTCTTATCTGAATGTGTCTAGCTTCACCCACCGGCTCTCACTCCGCCTTTTGCTACTAGACCGGGGAGCATTTCTACCATTCTTACTCTCATTAATCTTGATTGACTAAACCAGGTTTTCTGGACCAAATACTCAAAAGCAGCTTCTACCCCAATGGTACCCCTAATCCATCATGCACAACAAAGCCCCCAGATTTCTGAGTACTCACCATAGTTGTCTCCACAAAGCAGGTAATTAACCTCAAGATCTTGATTTATCTTGGATGATTATTAAGGCCTAAACCACCCCAGTTGAGTAACTGACAACTGTGATTCTCCTTTGTTTCTAGCTCTCCCACAGACATGGGCTTCATTGGTCCTAAAGGCCAGCTGTGTATGTGTGCACAGATCCACGGATCTGCACAGGTACATACATGTCTTATGTGTGCGTGTGCACAGCTGCAGGGAACCCACAAGGTACATACGTGTTTAGCATGTCTGGGCGCAGAGAACCAGAGAGCCCTGCAGGTACATACATGGTTAGCAGGTGGGGGTGCAGCGAACCAGAGAGCCCTGCAGGTACATACATGGTTAGCAGGCGGGGGCGCAGAGAACCAGAGAGCCCTGCAGGTACATACATGGTTAGCAGGCGGGGGCGCAGAGAACCAGAGAGCCCTGCAGGTACCTACATGGTTAGCAGGCGGGGGCGCAGAGAACCAGAGAGCCCTGCAGGTACATACATGGTTAGCAGGCGGGGGCGCAGAGAACCAGAGAGCCCTGCAGGTACCTACATGATTAGCAGGCGGGGGCACAGAGAACCAGAGAGCCCTGCAGGTACATACATGGTTAGCAGGCGGGGGCGCAGAGAACCAGAGAGCCCTGCAGGTACCTACATGGTTAGCAGGTGGGGGCGCAGAGAACCAGAGAGCCCTGCAGGTACATACATGGTTAGCAGGCGGGGGCACAGAGAACCAGAGAGCCCTGCAGGTACCTACATGGTTAGCAGGCGGGGACACAGAGAACCAGAGAGCCCTGCAGGTACCTACATGGTTAGCAGGCGGGGGCACAGAGAACCAGAGAGCCCTGCAGGTACCTACATGGTTAGCAGGCGGGGGCGCAGAGAACCAGAGAGCCCTGCAGGTACCTACATGGTTAGCAGGTGGGGGCACAGAGAACCAGGGAGCCCTGCAGGTACCTACATGGTTAGCAGGTGGGGGCACAGAGAACCAGGGAGCCTGCAGGTACCTACATGGTTAGCAGGTGGGGGTGCAGCGAACCAGAGAGCCCTGCAGGTACATACATGGTTAGCAGGTGGGGGCACAGAGAACCAGGGAGCCTGCAGGTACCTACATGGTTAGCAGGTGGGGGTGCAGCGAACCAGAGAGCCCTGCAGGTACATACATGGTTAGCAGGCGGGGGCGCAGAGAACCAGAGAGCCCTGCAGGTACCTACATGGTTAGCAGGCGGGGGCGCAGAGAACCAGGGAGCCTGCAGGTACCTACATGGTTAGCAGGTGGGGGTGCAGAGAACCAGAGAGCCCTGCAGGTACCTACATGGTTAGCAGACGGGGGCGCAGAGAACGAGAGAGCCCTGCAGGTACCTACATGGTTAGCAGGCGGGGGCGCAGAGAACCAGGGAGCCTGCAGGTACCTACATGGTTAGCAGGCGGGGGCACAGAGAACCAGGGAGCCTGCAGGTACCTACATGGTTAGCAGGTGGGGGCGCAGAGAACCAGGGAGCCTGCAGGTACCTACATGGTTAGCAGGTGGGGACACAGAGAACCAGGGAGCCCTGCAGGTACATACATGTTTGGCAGCAATTCTGGAAGATCCGACAATGTTCCCATTGCTGTCCAGGACGTCAATCCCTTCCTCCAGCTCCGTGTGCCTCATCAGGACAACGTTGCAGATATTGGCACTCGCTGAGGGCGAGAAAAGCACAATGATCAGAAATCCCTCCACCAGGTTTCACAGGCCACCTGGGCAGCCGCATCCCTCATTCAAAACCCACACCGCCGCCTTCGGCTCTCAGTAACATCTGCCCCGTTCTGCTTTTGCTTCGCTGTCACTGAGTAGAATTGGACCCCCGAGGGGATTTTGAAGAGGGAGGACTGACACTTGTAATGAGAGTTACACATGATTATCGGAGAGGAGGATAATACGTCGAGATCACATACTTTGACTGGACAAGCAATTTGTGGTCACAGTCAGAGGTAGATGGAGGCAAAATGGGACTTGGAAACACCTAAATTTTCAACCTCCCCCAAACTCGCTTTCGTATGATGACTGCCCCTCCCCTACTCAAATCCTGCTTCCCATCGTACCCCCGCACCCTGACCCACCTCCCAGAGAGGGTCGCCCCAGGATGGCACTAAGTAGTTATGTTCTGAGCCACTGCCTGCTACTCTATCTACGAGACACGGCTCCATGAGGAGTGGGTCCTGACTACAGACCCAAAGTCTCAAGGAATCTGCCTTCATCTCCCCCCAGGACAGCTTAGACGGACACAGATCCTTCTGGACAACAGCTGTTTGCAGACATGACAGAAACCTGTTGAAAACGATTTCACTGAGCTGCGGGAACAAAATCCAGATGTTTTACCTCACAGCTGCCTTCAGCTGTTAGCAGCACCTACCAAGTTTTGTAGAATCTAATTAGAAGCAGTTTCATTAACACATGTGGTTGTAAACCCGGTTCCTACTGAACTCTCATCACGGGGTGGCAACATTAAGGGGGGAAAAGCTGTTTAGATTTGGCTTTGTTTCTTTCTTTCTTAAAGAGATCTACTTGCTTGACACTTTCATTAGGTATCTTTCCAAAGTAGGCTATAAACCACCAGCACCCTAGCGGGTTCCCTTGATTTTCAGTCAACGTTTAGCCTTAACCTCCAGCCTGCTCCAGTTGTGCGGCTCATACCTAGCCTCAAAGAACTGCCCGCTGCTGAGATTTATGGCTGATTAGGGTTCCGTGCTGGAATTCTTTTGACATAACCTCCCCTCCTTGTTAGTCTGGACTATATTAAGAGCATGAGAACACAAGAGTGCCCACACTGGGTCAGACCAAAGGTCCATCTAGCCCAGTGTCCTGTCTTCCGACAGTGGCCAATGCCAGATGCCCCATAGGGAGTGAACACAACAGGGAACCATCAAGCGATCCATCCCCTCACCGATTCCCAGCCTCTGTCAGAGGCTAGGGACACCATTCCTACCCAGACTGGCTCAGAGCCATCCATGAATATATCTAGTTTTTTCTTGAACCCTGTTAAAGACCTGGTCTTCACAATGTCCTCTGGCAAGGAGTTCCACAGGCCAAGACGCTGTGTGAAGAAAAACGTCCTTTTCTTTGTTTAAAACCTGCTACCTATTAATTTCATTTGGTGACCCCTAGTTCCTAGTTATGGGAACACGTAAATAACTTTTCCTTATTCACTTTCTCCACACCAGTCATGATTTTATAGACAGTTCTATCATATCTCCCCTTAGTGTCCTCTTTTCTACGCTGAAAAGTCCCAGTCTTTTTAATATCGCTTCATATGGGACCCGTTCCAAACCCTATCATTTTTGTTGCCCTTTTCTGAAACTTTTCCAATGCCAAGACATCTTTTTTGAGATGAGGTGACCACATTTGTACGCAGTATTCAAGATGTGGGTGTACAATGGTTTTATACAGAGGCAATAAGATATTCTTTGTTTTATTCTCTATACCTTTTTTAATGATTCCTAACATTCTGTTTGCTTTTTTGATTGCCACTGCACATTGAGTGGATGTTTTCAGAGAACTATCCACAATGACTCCAAGATCTCTCTCTTGAGTAGTTGTAGTCCCCATCGTATTGTACGTATAGTCGGGATTATTTTTTCCAATGTGCATTACTTTACATTTATCCATATTGAATTTCATTTGCCATTTTATTGCCCAATCACTTTGGGTATGTCTACACTTGCACCCTCTTTCGAGAGAGGGATGCAAATGCAGCTGAGCAAAATTGCAAATGAAGCATGGATTTGAATTTTCCACGCTTCATTTGCATAACTGTGGACCGCCGCTATTTCGAAATACCCTATTTTGTAATAACAAACGCTGTGTTGACACCGTTATTTCGGGAGAAAACCCTTCTTCTGAAATAACCCTTATTCCTCATACAATGAGATTTACTGGTTATTTCAGAAGAAGGGTTTTCTCCCAAAATAACTGTCTAGACTGCGTTTCTTTTTCGAAATAGTGCCATAACATGAATAAGCAAATGAAGCACGGGATATTTACATCCCGGCTTCATTTGCAATGTCGAATGTCGACATTTGCTTCCCTCTCTCGAAAGCGGGTGCAAGTGTAGACATATCCTTAGTTTGATGAGATCTTCACAGTTAGCTTTGGTCTTAACTATCTTGAGTAGTTTAGTATCAACTGCCAATTTTGCCACCTCACTGTTTAACCCTTTCTTCAGATCATTTATAAATAGGTTGAATAGGATTGGTCCCAAAACAGACCCCTGGGGGACCCTACTGGACGCTCATGGCTGTGAAGGCTCCACTCCCTGGTCCCGAACACGCTGCCTGCACTGGAAAGGACATGGGGAAGCTGCCCAGCATGCAAGCCCACCAGCCAGGTCGCGTGGCTGCCACCGGAGCTGGAACAGCTTCACCATGGCCTGGCTCCAGCCGCGGCACATGGGGCAGCCTGCAGCATCACTCACATTGGGAGGCTGGGAGGAGAATATTTAGCGCACAGGGAACGGAGCTCCCCAGCGGGTGGAGCTCATTAGCAGCTGGGGGTGAGGCCCGGCAGAGTGCCATGGCTGAGCAGGCAGCGGTTTGCGGCCGGCCACAGGTCCACAGACCAGTGGTTGGAACTGCTGCTTTAGTTCACCTATCATGTTATTTAAACTTCTAGGGTCTGTGGATAAGCCCTTGAAAAATGTCACTATTTCGGTCTGCCATTTCCTGATGTGTTAGACTCTTTCTCATTTGATTGCTCCTCATCTGATCTGACCCATACTTTATCATCTTCCTTCCACTCCTCTTTACTAGAGCACAGAGAATCTCTATTAATAGAGCCTCCCCAAGAGATGTCTCTGTCTGATCCACGTGCTCCTCTGCACCCATTGGCTTCCCCTAGCCCTAAATTTTAAAACTGCTCTATGACCTTTTTAATGTTAAATGCCAGCAGTCTGGGTTTAGGTGGAGCCCATCCTTGCTGTATATTATCCACCGGATAATATTGTTAACCATTCCTGTATAGGCTCCTCCTTTCCCAAAAGTTTCCCCAGTTCCTAATAATTTCTTTTTTATAGAACTGGAAGGGACCTTGAGAGGTCATTGAGTCCAGTCCCCTACCCTCACAGCAGGACCAGGTACCATCCCCGACAGATTTTCCCCAGATCCCTAAATGGCCCCCTCAAAGACTCAACTCACAACCCTGGGTTTAGCAGGCCAACGCTCAAACCACTGAGCTATCCCTCCCCCCACCATAATCTAAACCCCTCCTCTCTACACCATCATCTCATCCACGCACTGAGACTCTGAAGATCTGCCTGCCTACCTCACCCTGCGCGTGGAACTAGAAGCATTTCAGAGAAGTCCTGGATTTCAGTCTCTTTCCTAGCAGCCTAAATTTGGCCTCCAGAACCTCTCTCCTACCCTTCCCTGTGTCATTGGCACTTACGTGTACCACAACCACCAGCTCCTACGTAATTTACGCCCTCCCCTCCATCTCTGTACAGGACACAGTTGCGAGGCTCTGATGCACACCTCTGGACTCAGCTAATAAACAGGACCAACTAGTTAAACTGATGCAAGCTAAGAGAACGGGATCAGGCTATCAAGAGAGTCCGGTTTTGCAATATCATTCACTCTAGGAACTCCTTCCAAAAGGCATCTTTCGGCAGCTCTCAAAGGGTTAATGATTGCTAATTAAAGTCAATTCATATGGTATAATCAACATACCACCCCCGACTGGTGGGTGGGCGGGCCCCGATGCAAATGCCGCTCCCAGCAATGAAAGCCGTTTTGTGGCATCACTGCTGTTTACACTCCAGCATAGGAGGGAAACCACATGCACGCACACACATTTCAGAGCTGAAGCAGTGTGTGGGATTAGGGTGTAGAGTTATCTGGCAGGTGGACTGAGCACACTTGTGGTGTGGGGCATAACAGGGAAGGTACCAGGGAATCTCTCACTCTATGTGGGTTAGTAATGCTGGGGAGGGGGACAGTCAGGGAGAATCAAGTCTCTTCTTCCCTCTCGGTCACCACACACAGGCTACGTCTACATCGCGCATTCTTGTGCAAGAAGATATGTAAATGAGGCGTGGCAATGAAAATCGGGGTGCCTCATTTGCATACCTAACGAGCCACCATTTTTGCACAAGGGGCTTTTGCGCAAGAAGGAGCAGTCTACACTCCTCCTTCTTGCGCAAAACCCCCCTCTTGCTCAAGAGCCGTTCTGCCACTTTCCAGGCAGAACAGCTCTTGCGCAAGAGGGGGGTTTTGCGCAAGAAGGAGCAGTGTAGACTGCTCCTTCTTGCGCGAAAGCCCCTTGCGCAAAAACAGCGGCTCATTTGCATATCTTCTTGCGCAAGAATGCGCAATGTAGATGTAGCCACACTCTTTGCTAGCAACTGCCAAGCTCTGAGCATCCTGTAACGTCTCGGGTCAGGAGTGCGTTTGTTCCCCTTTCGCCCTGCACACGTAGGTATTTCAGGGTGTAACAGGTCCACCCGCTGATGAGCGCCCTGCTGCGGCCAAGAGGCGTTGAGCAGGATCCTTGCCTGGTTGTCCGGTTTTCCTCAAAGTCCTGGAACCAGGGCCGGACTAGGCCTCTGTCCACGGTGCTAGTAAGTCTCTGCTTGTGGCTGGTCTTCGGCCACTGAGTCTGAGTCTTACCCAGATCTAAGCTCAGCTCACACTGGGAGCTAGCCGTAGTGCTGATCTCCCAGTCAGGGTATAGACCTGGCTGGCTCAAGCTCCTGAAAGGAACTGCCAAGCTCCACCCCTGCAGCTTCTTTTATATCCCCTCTGCTGGGTCCTGATTGGCTGCCGCAGAGACAGCCACTCTATAGTGCCTGGAGGACCTCTTCTCCGCTTCTCCTGTTGGGATGGGGGGCGGCAATAGCCTCCTGTAGGGGGCGTTGGGGCCTAATCCAGCCCATCACACAGGGCTTTCAGGGTCATTTGCAACTATGCTCTGGCACCTGGCTCTCTGCTTTGAGACTTATATAGAAGGGAGGAGAGATGGGAGGATGGAGCTGGCCTAGCATGAGGGCTGAGGCCAGGGCTCCATGCTTCCAGGAAAGAGAACTGGAAGGCTAGGGTGCTGGAAACCGTTCCCTGACAGAAAGCCTGGCTTGCAATTCTTCTCCCTCCACATTCCCAGGCAGGTGGAACCCGAATGCCAACTGCTGCTAACTGTTCCCTGCCATAGCGGGGAAAAAAGAGAAACTCAGAATACGTTTTACTTTCTTTCTGCTAGCAGGGGTGAAAAATCAGGACAAAGGGTTGAGAGTAATAGGTGCCTATGTAAGAACCCTCCCCCTCCTCCTGAATATCAGGATTGTCCCTATAAAATCAGAACATCTGGGCACCCTATCTGCAACACAGGTTACAAACAGGCCTCTGTTAAATGCTGGAGAGACTCTAATTACGACTATGGTCAGCCCACCCCGAAGCCCTCGCGATGGCAAAATTCCCGTTAACTTGAATGGAGTTAGCGTGTTCCACTTGGCAGGGGACCAGAATAGATGAAGGAGCCCTGGGCTTTGTTCCTGATTCTGAAACTGACGTGCCGTGTGACTCTTGGGAAGCGACTTCGCTTCTGTATACCTGGGCTTCCTCCTCTATGAAACTGACACGGCTGGTTTCCAGCTTTGTTAACTGCTTAAAGATCAGGCTCGACATGCACAGTGAGGTACCTGCTCTGTGGATGAAAAAGAGGCAGAGTCTTCGGGGTGGGAAATCTAGCACCTTTCACCAGCACTAAATGTATATCAATGTATTTAAAAAGCTAAAATCCAAATATACAGTGGAAGAAACAAAGGGGGGGGGGGAGTAAACTATCAGCTCCTGCTGTAAAAGCAAACCAGATCTCCCTTATTGCGCTGAGAGTGATCTACGGTGCTGATCTAGCGCTTGCAGTAGCTCAACCCCTCAGTCATCTTTAAAGTCTGAACTGAGTCCAGCGTCCCTTCAAACAGAGTCTAATGTTCAGAATTGGGGACAATCCTGTCCTAAGTTTCCCTTTGTTGACAATCTTTCATAATATGTATCCCTTTATATGTCCAAAGTCCTGGTCAAATATGAAATATCTAAGATTATCATCCACCAAATGCCTTGTCCCTTGCAATATATCCTACCAACTTCTACTAAACAATGTGTTCCACTTTGCATCTTGCTGTGAAAATGCCCTTTTGTTCTGCCTAAATGGAATTGTTTAAAAAGATTATAAAACCAGAAAAGCACCCTCCATAAACTCCTATTGGCGCTAACTTGGCCACAAATCTTGAAACTTTAAAAGGTTCTTTTTAGGTGACAAAAAAAAATCCTGCATTGCATTAGTGACACTCCACCAAGCAGAAATAAAATTCCTGAGCTGACTTACAATACATGCCAGCAGCATTAAAGGGCTGCTCCACGCTGAAAGGCGACTATGGTTCGCTGTCTCATAGTAATTTCTCTATGAAACGTATCTCTCAAATCTCAGAGCTCGGGTATGGACTTCGACCCAGAGCTAGATCAAAAGACAGTTTTGCTAAATCCCTGCAAACTTAGCCCGGGGAGCTGGGGCCTGACATATGGGAGTCTTTTCATTGACTTCAGTGGGCTTTGGATCCGGCCCTAGGAGGCCAAACTGGGTTCCACATCATCCCCATTGATAAAGGTCAAATTCTGCCTCCAGTGACATCTGTGCCACTGCCCTAGCTTTACATAATGGCCCTAGCAACAGCGAGGCAATCCCATTGCTTTCAGTGGCTTACCCCTGTATAATCAATTGCACTTAGGTATCAACTCAGCTACACAGTTAAGTGTGTGTTTGAGTCCTTAGTAGGCAATTCTGCTGATGAAGCACAAAAAGGAACAGAATCCAGCTCCTTCTCTCTTTACTGTGTTGGCCCTGCAGGGCTACACAGGAACAAAAAGCATTCACTTTGCACATCTGTTGCTGTTGTATCCAGGTACGGTTGATCCGTGTAGGTCCCAGTTCTCAAATTCATAGATCAAGCGCACAACGGACCCACATTTTGGGGGAGTTTGAATTCAAATCCAAGCTAATCTAGACTCTACGTCACAGACCAGTTGCTACTTTCCTTTTCAAACGGCATTCTCCCTCCCCCCCCCCACTCAAACATCAAAACCAGATGGATAGTGTAGGCAACATTTCTTTCCACCATGACAATGCTTCAGAGCAGGAAGCTGATCAAAGCACAGAAAACGGGTACAAAAGGACTCTAAGTCAGAGTTGGTATAAATGTTACTCTGCGGACTGTGGTATAGCTACAGTAACTTATTTCAGAGCTGCATTTGGGTTCTTTTCTCTGTTTTTAAAACAATGCCTTATAACCAACACATCCCAAAATTCAGCCTCATACATTCACCAGAGGCGAGCAATGTGTGTAGCAATGCATGTATCACGTGTTAGCATCAAGGCAAAGGGTAGTTGAACAGCGATCGTGGTTGGTCTGGTGGCACATGTTCAGGATCATTCTTCAAGCTGTTTATAACATTAACTTTGTTTCTTTGAAGATAAGGTTCCTGGTAACTCTGCAAATCGACTCTCTCTTCCCATGTTCCTTAGCCTGGCAGATTTACACTCGGATGAATATGGATCATTGGATTGCATTTCTTTTCAGCATGTCTGCAAGTCACCAGGGCCTGAGGAAATGCATCCTAGAATACTCAAGGAGCTGATAGAGGAAGCATCTGAGCCTTGAGCCAACATCTTTGAAAAATCATGGAAGCTGGGAGAGATTCCAGAAGACTGGAAAAGGTCTAAGTGCCCATCTATAAAAAGGGACATAAGAACAACCCAGGATACTGCAGACCAGTTAGTTTAACTTCTGTGCCAGGGAAGATAATGGAGCAGGTAATTAAGGAATTCATCTGCACACATCTGGAAGATAATAAGGTGAGAGGTAACAGCCAGCATGGATTTGTAAAGAACAAATCATGTCAAATCAACTGATAGCTTTCTTTGATAGGATAACACGCCTTGTGGATAAGGGAGAAGTGGTGGACGTGGCATACCTAGACTTTAGTAAAGCATTTGGCATGGTCTCACATGATCTTCTTATCAATAAACTAGGGGAAATACAACCTAGATGGGGCTACTATAAGGTGGGTGCATATCTGGCTGGATAACTGCTCTCTGAGAGTAGATATTAATGGCCCACAATCCTGCTGGAAAGGTATAACAAGTGGAGT
Organism: Pelodiscus sinensis; assembly: GCF_052426305.1. Classification (NCBI taxonomy): domain Eukaryota; kingdom Metazoa; phylum Chordata; order Testudines; family Trionychidae; genus Pelodiscus; species Pelodiscus sinensis. The sequence continues at coordinate 4,996,024 of NC_143055.1, forward strand.
TCTGCAGGGGTCTGTTTTGAGACCAGTTCTGTTCAATATCTTCATTGATGATTTAGATGATGGCATAGTGAGGATGCTTATTAAGTTTGCATAGGATACCAAGCTGGGAGGGGTTGCAATTTTGGAGCATAGGGTCAAAATTCAAAACGATCTGGACAAATTGGAAAAAAGGTCTGAGGTAAACAGGATGAAGTTTAATGAGGACAAATGCAAAGTACTTCACTTAGGAAGGAACAATCCTTTTCACACAGACAGAATGGGAAGCAACTGTCTAGGAAGGATTACGGCAGAAAGGGATCTAGGGGTCAGAGTGGACCACAAGCTAAATACGAGTCAACAGTGTGCAAAAAAACAATATGATGATTCTGGGATGCATTAACAAGAGTGTTGTGAGCAAGACATGAGAAGTCATTCTTCCGCTCTGCTCTGCACTGATTAAGCCTCAACTGGAGTATTTTGTCCAGTTCTGGGCAGCACATTTCAAGAAAGATGTGGAGAAATTGGAGAAGGTCCAGAGAAGAGCAACAAAAATGATTAATGGCCTAGAAAACGAGCTATGAAGGAAGGCTGAAGAAATTGGGCTTGTTTAATTTGGAAAAGAGAAGACTGAGAGGGGACATGATAGTGGTTTTCAGTATCTAAAAGGGTGTTACAAGGAGGATGGAGAAAATTGTTCTCCTTGGCCTCTGAGGATAGAAAAAGAAGCAATGGGCTTAAATTGCAGCAAGGGAGGTTTAGGTTGGCCATTAGGAAAAACTTCTGTCGGTGGTTAAACACAGGAATAAATTGCCTAGGGAGGTTGTGGAATCTCCATCAGTGGAGATATTTAAGAGCAGGTTGGAGAGGCATCTATCAGGGATGATCTAAACGGTTCTTGGTTCTACCATGAGATCAGGGGACTGGACTCAGTGACCTCTCAAGGTCCCTTCCAGTTCTAGTGTGCTAAGAGTCTGTGATCACTCTATGGGCCAGTGCGCGCTCTTACAAATGCTATATTGGAAACAATGAGATTCATCATCTTCCCACATTCAGCATCTGCAAGAGAGAGGAAGAAGACTGGTTAATGAAAGAACAAGCCGGTATGTGCGTGGGGTGGGAGGGTGGGGAGAAGAGTGGAACTACAAAAATTGCTTCTCTGAGGGACACAAGTTACCTGATCTTGTGTATCACAGTGTATCTCCACAAGGATGATTGGTCTTCTGAACCCTAGGGGGCGTGATATTCCTGTCATAACAAAAGGATGAAAGTTGCAACCAGCTGCTCACATGAGGACACAAGAGTTGTATCTTCCCAGCCTGAGATTTCCCTGAAGGCAGCAGGTCCCTCCAGAATCAAACAATATGCTCAGGCTCCTTGGTTTGCTGTTTATTTTGTGACAAGTCCATTTCCTTAGCAGACCCATCTCAGAGAGAGAGATGCTATCAATAAATGTAGTACACAGTGAGTCCTCCGGGACACTGCAATAAGAGCAGGAGCAAGGAGAATGGGGTTTTGTCCTCTAATACAGGTTCGCTGCCTGACCTCGGACAAGTCACTGAACTGCCGTGACTCAGTTTCCCCCAAGCACTTTCCCACCAATCGATTGTGGACTTCTTTTCATCATGAAGCCCAGGAAGAATTCCGAGAGGGGTCTGAGCCAATGAGCGTATTCCTGCAGCGGAAAGTACAAGGGCAGATGTACGTGCTTATGCTACCACTGTGCATCCGAGGGAGGGAGGGAGAGAACTCATCCACCGGTGAGTGCAATTCCATTTCCTGCAATACTGCATTGATCGTCTGGCTTGTCGGGTGTTTACAGCTCAGTGCAGGCTTTGTCCTTTTCCTAGCACAGTGTCAGAGGGGATGCTGGTGCTGTTTTCACATAAAGTATTTGTCTGCACAATCAACTGGGGAAAAGGCACAAAGTTCAGATGAAAGCTTTTAGTAGTCCGAACGGCAGCGGATACATTGATATGCACAGCACACACAACTCCACGTTAGGGCGTTTCCACTGTAAGGAAGGCTGTGGGCTCACAGGACATCCCTCACTCTCCTGGGCCAAGACCCCATGTTTTTCTGGCTGCCTGCTTTGCGTCTGTAAACCAGCACAGTCTGTGACTCACTCCTGGTGAAAGGATACCCCATAGCCTCACATACGCCGTGCCGCTTGCAGCATGCCCTGAGAACACAATGGTATTACGGGCATTGCCGGTCAAATGGTTTCTAGGCAGCGCCAACTGGCTGGCTGTCAGTCGAAGTCATAGCCCATCACCTTCCTGCAGCTGCAAAGTGGGTAATTAACTCTTCTTCTGCCAGATGGTCCCATAGTGAGCTGGAGGAGAACCCAAGTCCCTAAAGCAGCAGTGGGCAGAGACACCTCGCTGCTAGCCATGCTATTGGGAGGGAAGAAAGTCCTTCCTGGTCCACATTTAAAACACTCTGGAATTTTTCCTCTGGTGTCATGCACCTTGTGGCACATCCCATGTCGGTGCATGTGAATCCCCTTCTGTGGTCAACCGCGGTGTGCCAAATGAACACAATATTCCAGGGCAGGTTGGACAGACACCTGTCAGGGATGATCTGATCAAGGTTAAACATGTGGTCCATTGGCCACATGAAGCTGGCGGCTCATTTGTTTGCAGACTGTGGCACAGTTTGGGTTTACATGGGGCTCACAGGTGGGAGCCAAAGCAAAAAAGTGGCCAACAGAATGGTCTTGAGTTGAGATAGTTTTTAGCAGTTACATTCCTGGACTGTCATTGCTCATTCAAAGTGCTGACCTAGGGGTGGAAATTGGGGAAATGTTGCATTTTATTAATATCAGCAGAACTGACTTAAATGGGGCCTACTTGTTGTGTCGTCTTGCCTTAACCTTGCCAGCTTACCAGTGTGAAAGAAGCTATTTGCATCTATATTTGCATGTATGTGCAACCACACTTCTGTTGCAGCCCTCGGTATGTGCCGTGAGTATCATTGTGGCCCCCGGGGCTTCCAAAGTTGAGTAGCCCTGGTCTAGATGGTGCTTGGTCCTGCCGTGAGGGCAGGGGACTGGACTGGACTTGATGACTTCTCGAGATCCCTTCCAGTCCTAGTATTCTAGGATTCTCAGTCCCATTCTCCCAAAGCCAGTAATTATTTTGGGGACATGAGCAATCCTCACCACTTATGGGCAAATCACAACAGCCACCAAACCATGCATCCCCATGGCCACAGCACTGACCGCCGGCTTGCCACCACCACACAAGGTAGCCACCGATCTGCAGCAGTCTAAGAGAGGCCGCTACCAGGCGGCAACAACAAGTGGTCTAGACCGGCCTGGCCTGCCTCGGATGCAAGTTGTGAGGTGTAAGGGCCAGGGCAAGCGCCTCACACAGCTCCATGCAAGTGGCCTGCTCGTGCGGAAGTTTGCCTCCACTTTTCCCCCTGTTCCACTGCTGCATGCCTCTGGCACGGTCTCCTCAACAAGACCTGCCCCTGCCTTCCCAAGGCAACAAGCCACGGCCTCCACTGCATCTCAGGGCCTGTGTTTGTGCCGAAATGCAAATGAGAGCTGCATTGATACCGACAGCTAGAACAGGCCCTCGGTATGCCGGGCTGGATTCGTGCCTTGCTAGCAGTGTAACTATCTAGAAGCGCGTCTATTTACAGCACTGGCTTACTCAGTCTTCTGCACAGAGATCCAGAAAGAGAAGTAAGTTCTCCCGCAATACACTGCAAAGGATTCACAGAGTGACACAGTTCAGTGGAGTACTCGGACCCAGGAGATCTCTCTCAATCTTAGTGCCTAAGAGGCACTACATTACTGTAGAACCAGTGTGGACATGGTTACACAGGTGTCATTTGACCGTAGCTTAATGGCTGAACACTCACATCCTTAGGGTGTGTCTACACTGCCCCCTTTGCTCGAAATAAACTACACAATTTGCCTAGTTTATCTTGCGTTAATTTCGAAATAAACTGCTATTCTGAAACATCCCTTAATCCTCGTGGAATAGCGAGCCCCTTTTATTTCGAAATAACAGGCGTGTTCAAAGACACTGAAGTTATTTTGGGATACCACAAGTATCCCAAAATAGCACTGCAGTGTTCATAGAATCATCGAATCATAGAGCTGGAAGAGACCTCAGAAGGTCATCAAGTCCAGCCCCCTGCTCTAGGCAGAACCAATCCCAACTCAATCAACCTGGCCAGGGCTTTGTCAAGCCGAGACTTAAACATCTCTAGGGATGGAGACTCCACTACTTCCCTAGGGAATCCATCCCAGTGCTTCACCACCCTCCTAGGGAAATCGTTTTTCCTAATAGCCAACCTGGACCTCTCCCACCACAACTTGAGACCATTGCTCCTTGTTCTGCCATCTGTCACCACTAAGAACAGCCTCTCTCCGTCCTCTTTGGAACCTCCCTTCAGGAAGTTGAAGGCTGCTGTCAAATCCCCCCTCACTCTTCTCTTCTGCAGACTAAACAGACCCAACTCCCTCAGCCTCTCCTCGTAGGTCATATGCTCCAGCCCCCTACTCACTTTGGTTGCCCTCCGCTGGACCCTCTCCAGTGCGTCCACATGCTTTTTGTAGTGGGGGGCCCAGAACTGGAAACAATACTCCAGGGCTACATCTAGACTGGCATGATTTTCCAGAAATGCTTTTAACAGAAAAGATTTCCGTTAAAAGCATTTTCGGAACAGAGCGTCTAGATTGGCACGGATGCTTTTCAGCAAAAGCACTTTTTGTGGAAAAGCGTCCGTGGCCAATCTAGACGCGCTTTTCCGCAAAAAAGCCTCGATCGCCATTTTCGCGATCAGGGCTTTTTTGCAGAAAACAAATCTCAGCTGTCTATACTGGCCCTTTTGCGCAAAAGTTTTGTGCAAAAGGGACTTTTGCCCGAACAGGAGCAGCATAGTATTTCCGCAAAAAGCACTGATTTCTTACAGTAGGAAGTCAGTGCTTTTGCGGAAATTCAAGCGGCCAGTGTAGACAGCTGGCAAGTTTTTCCGGAAAAGCGTCTGATTTTCCGGAAAAACTGGCCAGTCTAGACACAGCCCAGATGTGGCCTCACCAGAGCCGAATAAAGGGGAATAATGACATCTCTGGATCTGCTGGCAATGCTCTTCTTTATGCAACCTAATATGCCATTAGCCTTCTTGGCTACAAGGGCACACTGTTGACTCATCTCCAGCTTCTCATCCACTGTAACCCCCAGGTCCTTTTCTGCAGAACTACTACTTAACTGGTTGGTCGACAGCCTGTAACAATGCTTGGGATTCTTCCGTCCCAAGTGCAGGATGGAACTCTTAGACCGCGACGATTCCCATACCTAGTTACCTGGCGTGACGGCGCGTCGGGGTCCCCCCGATCCTGCACCCCTGTAGCAGCCAGATCAGACTCCACCAGCCAGTAGAATACAGAGGGTACAACACAGCATAGACATGATGTGGTTACAGGAGACAGGGCCAGGATGCCTCAGACCCCTTGGGTCCATGACCCCCTCAAACGCTCAGCTTAGTCTGTTCCCTTCATGTTTCCCAGCCAGACACTGCCTCATTCCCAGACCCTGCCCCCCAGCCAGGTGCTCGTCTCCGCCTCCCTTCTTTGTCTCTTCCCCTGGGAAGAGCCTTGTTACCTGCTCAAGCCGGGACTAGGTGTGTGGGCCAATATACATGTGGGTGAGTCTGGGAATCACACGTCACAATGAAGGGGAACCCCAGGTTACAGAGCAGACAGCTCCCTTACTACATCACACCTGGGTTCAAGGAAACTGCAGTGAAGACATACTCTGTCTCTGGCCAAAATCTTATCCCCTCAACCTGGCGTGAAACATGTGCTAGTGGACACAGGATAGTGGCTGCCTTCCACCCTAGAGGTGGGTGCCTTTTACTGGTGTTCTACCACTTTTGAGCACATGTGGGAGGAAAGAGGCTAAGGATGGGAGTGAGCATAATTCATTGGTATGAGAAGAGAATTTCTAGAAGCCCCCTCTGAGCAACATACCACAATTCAGACTCCTGGCTGCTGTAAATCGGTGCCAGCAAAGTCAGTGAACCAGATTGGATGGAACTGTCCTAGTGACATTAGTAGAGTGACACCAGCTGACATCAGCTCAGCATCTGGACCCATGTCATCACACGATTAAATCTAGATCATTTCTGGAGGCTGGTAGTTGAAAGCGAATATGAAGACAAACCCTTAATTAAGCAGTTTGCCCAGGTCTCCAAACCAATAACTTCCAGCTCTCCAAACAACACAACAGTAATTAATGGGAGGATTCCTGATGTCCTGGCACACAATTAAGCACGACAGTACACAAATAAAATAAGAACTAGAGAATTAATTAAGGGCTAAACAAATTAATTAGGGTCCCCAATCAATTCTGACGCCAGCTTAACCTCTTTCTCCTAACACCTCCGTGTAAAAATAGAACCACCTGGTGGCAGAGTGCGCGTACATACACTGCTGATCCAAGCCTGGTCTAAAAATCAGGCTTTGAAATTTACAGCGAAGCTTTAATGCCATCTGGATGCAGAACACAAAAGAATGGTTACAAGACAACTTCCCATTAAACGCACATCTGAGACAGCTGTGCCCATTGTGATTGGGATTTTCATGATACATTTTCACTCCTAGATCTCACAGTGCCTTTTAAAAGCAAGGGAGTATCTTTAGCCCCATATTGCAGATGAGGAAACCGAGACCTAATGTGGCCATGTGGTCTGCCCAAGATTATTCAGGGAGCGTGCGACAGACCAGCGGTTCCCAACCTCCAGGCCACGGCAACGCTGGGGGTCAGGGCTGGGATACACCACCCAGCACCTCCACTCCTGCTGCGGCTGTTGGGAGAGGCGTGTCCTGCTGTGCCTCTCAGCCAACCAGCGCCGGGCAGGGGCGGGGTCTCTTGCCAGTCACAGCAGAGCACTTCGCTGCATGGCAGGAGGGCAGCCTTAGAGCAGTCACGACCTGGGCAGCAGCTGGCACTTGGGCGGCAGCCCAGCAGAGACTCAGGTGCCGCCCAGCTGATTGGCAGAGTGCTCACAGTCGGCACCATGTGTTTCTTATGGTGGCGCACACCTTCCCATGCACTGGTGCACACAATAAAATGTATTCTGCACATGGGGTGTGCTATATGATACAATCTATTACATGATTCCATGCTATTTTTCCTCACTCGCGGTACAGGCTGGGTGGTGAATAAATCAGGGCTGGTTCAGTCACCGGACCTGAACTGGGAGAAACGGATGAAGGAGGGATCCCTGTGCACTGAGGAGAACATGCAAATATTGAACAGTTCACAGTGCATCATCTCACCTGCACACTCAACGAGCCCCTTCCAACTCTGGCATCCTTTTCACGTCATCCTGTATTTATTTGCCTGGGGACACACAAACGCTCGGTTTGAGCGGTGGACACTCCTGGGGCAGCACTGTCTGCTGTTTAGATGGAAGAACTTTTGAGGCAGAAGACCCAGGTTCTACTCCAAGCTCTGCCCCGACCCACCATGTGACCTCTGCAGAAACTGAAATGAGTATCCACAAAGCTTCTTGCTCACCTCTGCACATATGCTAACCAGAGTAACTGGTTTTAATACAGTGCTTATGTACATAGGAGTGGCCAGACGGGGTCAGACCAAAGGTCCATCTAGCCCAGTGTCCTATGCCAGATGCTCCAGAGGGAATGAACAGAACAGGGAATCATCCAGTGATCCCTCCCCTGTCGCCCATTCCCAGTCTCTGACAGAGAAATGGACACCATTTCTACCCATCCTAGCTAATAGCCACTGATGGACCTAACCTCCAGGAATACATCCTCTGGCAAGGAGTTCCACAGGTTGACTGTGTGCTGCGTGAAGAAAAACTTCCTTTAGTTCGTTTTAAACCTGCTGCCTAAAACTCAATTTCCCCATGTGCAGAACAAGGATCATGATCATGTTTGTAAAAATCTTTGAGATTTTTGGAGAAAGAGGATGCAGATGTAATAAACATTAGTAGGGCATGTCATGTGTGTTAGTCCAAGATAAGACTTCCCGTTGGGCAGCTCGGTCAAACCAGATATGCCAGCTGAGGTCAGAGGAAGGAAGTTAGTATGTTCTATGGATCATAATGAGAATTGATCCAGGAATTCTGAAATGAACCTTTTTGCATCGGAACCAAAACTTTTGCAGAATCACTCTCAGTTTTGAGGAAAATGTCACTGAGAAAAAGAGAGAGACTCTCTCTGGGACTGCCAATGCTCTGATGGCATCGTTCCAACTCACCACGATGCAAGTCGGCGACAGACCACCTTCCTTGTGGGTCACTATGCAGGGTGTGGACGCAGAGTGCAGGTGCAGCAGCTTTGAAAAATACGTGCAAGTCCTATTGTGTGCCCGCAGTAGTGATGAGGCACAAACAGTATCTTACACATTCAAAGCTGGTGCCCACAAATGGAGCCTGAGCTGGGGCGATTGCCCTTTAGAAGAGGAGTGGGGAACCCTTTTTTGGTTGGTGGCCACTGACCCACAGAAAAGTCAGTCGGGGGGCCACACACAAGTTAGAAGCAAAAAAAGAAAAAAACCAACCAAACCCTCACTGGTGTGGCCCCCGACTGAGAAGGAGAAAGACCCTCCCCACATTCCTCTCCACACCACAGCCTACGGGGTCCCAGGCTAGTAGATTTTGTGTGCGCCAGCCCTGTGTAGGGATAATGCAGGGCTGGAGCACCAGCGTGGGCTCTCCAATGTTGGGGGGTAGCCCTGAGCCTCGGGGGCCGGATCCAGCTGTGGCGGCGCGTTGGGGTTTTCCCGTCTCCTGCACCCCCGCAGTGGCACGGACAGACTCCACCAGCCAGTAGAACAGAGGCAGTTTATTGCTTCTCCAGGATATAGCACAGCACAGATGTAATCTCGTCACAGGAACTGGGGCTAGGAGGCCTCAGTGCCCCCCCTTGAGAAGGGGGGTGGCTGGGCCCTACAATCCCAGCCCCCTCCCTTGCCCCTTCTCCCTTGCTTCCCAGACAAACTAAAGACGGTCCCTTCCAGCCCCGCCCCCCAGCCAGGGGCTGCATTCCACCTTCCTTTGTTCCTCTCCCTGGGGGGTAACTGGTCGAACAGGTGACCTCCCTGTCCCATCAGCTACTCGGCTGGGCCGTGGTACAGACAGCAGCCAGCGGGAGTCACCCACAGCCCAAGCCTAGCAACCAGCAAGGTACCCCCACTACGTCACACCAGGCAAGTCAGGGGCTGCAGCCGGCCCCCGGGCCTGAGGTTCCCCACCCCTGCTTTAGAAGTTCAGCTCCATATGTTGCACACTGAGCAACACAGGCAAAGGCAGTAGTGAACCTTACCAGTCACTATGGCCCAGTTCCTCAAAGGTTTTGAGCCCCCTAACTCTCACTCAAATCAATGGGAGGTAGACACCTCGATAGCTCTGAGAGTCTGGGTGCCGGGCTCACTTTCCAGTGGTCTGAAGCACTGATGAAAATCAGTCAGCAGCAGACTCGAGCTTGAGCGAAAAGTTTTTAAAATGAGCAGAGCCCTGAAGAGTTAGCACTTCAGTGTTCCGCTACAGAAATAGAAAAAGATTCATTAAATGTGTGGAATCGCTTTAATAATCATTATCCGACTCAGCAATGACTTATGACTGGTGATTAGTCCTTTAAAATACTCAGACTATGTTGTACCCGAGCTGTCTAGAAACCGTGGCCAGGTAAGACTGGCTGGGAGCTGGCAGCCCCATGGGGCGGGAGTATCCCTACGCCCACAGTGGGCCATGGGCAGGGGCTGCTCCCAGGGAACGGTGAACCAGCTACCCGTTCACATCCCTATCTCACACTTCTGAAGATCATCATCTGCAGCTCAGAAGGTCCGCAAGTCTGGCCACCCCTTCTATACAGGGAAAAACTTTCTTGTATCCTCTGTAGCAGTGTCAAGTGCGCTATTCGGCTCTGGTGAGGCCACACCTGGAATACTGTGTCCAGTTTTGGGCCCCCCACTATAGAAAGGATGTGGACGCATTGGAGAGAGCCCAGCAGAGGGCAACCAAAATGATGAGGGGGCTGGAGCATATGACCTACGAGGAGAGACTGAGGGATTTGGGTTTGTTCAGTCTGCGGAAGAGAAGGGTGAAGGGGGATTTAATAGCAGCATTCAATTTCCTGAGGGGAGGTTCCAAAGAGGATGGAGAGAGGCTGTTCTCAGTGATGATGGATGGCAGAACAAGGAGCAATGGGCTCAAGTTACAGCGGGAAAGGTCTAGGTTGGACATTAGGAAAAACTATTTCCCTAGGCGGGTGGGGAAGCACTGGGATGGGTTCCCTAGGGAGGGGGTGGAATCTCCATCCCTAGAGGTTTTTAAGTCTCGGCTTGACAAAGCCCTGGCCGGGTTGATTTAGTTGGGATTGGTGCTGCCTTGAGCAGGGGGCTGGACTTGGTGACCTCCTGAGGTCTCCTCCAGCTCTAGGATTCTATGAACATTAATCTTCAAGCACCCCAAGAGGGAGGTAAGTCTACTTGCTTATAAAGGATGTCATTTCCAGAACGGGCTATGGATTCTGGGACCTGCCTTTTTGCGCACTCAACCATAGACACCCAGGACCTGAGTTTTGGAAGCAGGGCTCACTTTCCACTCCAGCTGGTGTCAAGAGGAGCTGCAAGTGCTCTGCATCTCTGAAACGCAGGCCCAAGTGAGTCATACAAAAGTAGAAGCTACCTGAAAATGAGTCTGCAAGAGTGCGTCTATACAGCAGGGCTAACGCCGAAATAAGCGATGCAACTTAAGCTATGTCAATTACGTTGCTGAAGTCAAAGTAGCTCATTTCGGCTTTTGGCACTGTCTGCACAGCAGGAAGTCCGAGAAAGAGCCCTCTTCCTCCAACTTCCCTTACTCCTTGTACAATGACGTTACAGAACTCGGTGTAAGACGTCCTCCGGCTCAACATGACTTAGACATTCTGTCGAAATAACAGCTTGTAGTGTAGAGGCGGACTATGTTATTTGGGAATAACATTAGTTATTCCAAAATAATGCTGCTGTGTAGACATACCTGAAGTGATTTGCCCCATGTCATACAGGGAATCAGTCAGAGCAATGAGTTTAACTCAAGAGTTCTGTACATAAAGCAGAACACATCACCTCTGCCTTCACTCCAGAGGGGAAACTAGATTTTAATGGGCCACGGCTAGCCGGCCTCTCTCCCCAGTGTAAAAAAGCAGAAGAACCCCATATCTGTGATGTTTGCCATTTTTCACACAGTTAACACCCCTGCCCCCAACAATAGAGCCTTGTAGTGACCCTGGATTGTCTAAGCGAAGGTGCCTAACTCCCCCTGACTTTCAGTAGAGCGAGGTCCTTAACCTGCTCAGGTGCCTTTGTGCATCGTTAGGTGCCTAAATACACTTGCGGCTTCACTGGGATGACGTGCAGCAGCTGTTTTCGTTGAACAGGCAGGTTGGCAATCCTATACAATAATCAGACCACGCGGCCAACAGCCTCTCTCAGTCCTTTCATGCACACGTCTGTCTCCCTCTGCTTTTTGGGAGACCGTGAGCGTACTCAAAAGCAAGGAACTGATGGCGCCAAGTGGCACCAAACCCCACAGCCTCTCCACACATCGTCTGTCAGTGCAATTCAGACTTATCCACTGATGCTCCTGCACTTCTGATTCAGCATCTCTAGAGGCTTAAGAATGACGCACAGTGCAGCGGATATTTTAATGCGATGTCCAAACCACCAGGGAGGAGGCCAAGACCACCACACTCATTTCACTTGGCACCTACAGCACACTGGAACTTCGATTTTTAGAAGCAGGGAGCTACGGTGTTGACACCAAAGTCTTACTAGCTTCCTTCAGATTAGGGTTGTAAGTGACTAATCAACTAGTCCCTCGAAAAGTCGCTTCTCCCCCCACATCCGGGGGGGGGGGGAAGGGAGCTGGCTTAAAAGGGGGAAGCGGAGACAGAGGGGTGGTAGGAACTGGGCGAGAGCCGGGAATCAACTGATTCCTGGCTCATGGCCAGTCTCAGATGCTGCACCTCTGTTTTTTAAATGTATTAAGAGTCATATAACTAGTGTAGGGAGTCTCGTGTCCAGTGAGTCTCACCAGGGACCTAGACCTCGGAGGGTGCCCTGGATTCCCCCAGCTGGAGCCACATCTACTGCGGCCTGGTGCGAGGTGACAGGAACAGGACTCCCTGCAGACTGAAAGGGTGTAAGCATTTCCAAGTGCCTGTTGCTCTCTTTTACGCATCGCTCTGCTTATGCTTATTGATCTGTCACTTTGCAGTAGCTGTGTAACCATCTGACAGTATTAAGCCTGTAATAGTAGTTATGTAGTAAGATTAATAAAAGCAACTATCCCTAATCCACTCTGTCTTGAAGCGAATCTACAACCCTGTTGGGCCCGGGCCCTGTGAGTTGACACAGTCTTCCCTCAAACAGGATGAGCGGCCCACACGGGTTATTCTCACTGAAACAGCGTGTTTCAGTCCTGTATTTTGTTTAGAATAAAAACATCCGAGCTGCTCACTGCACACCTTGCATTCCTGCCAGCCGGGTGTTCAGGCAACAGTATAAATTGCAGAGACAGAAGCTACCTGTCTGCCTCGACAGCATTAAATCCATATGCAGGACTGTATCACACACAGAAGAGTATATAGACGTATGTCACTGCTTACCTACAGCAGGGAACGGCACGAACCTCTGGATCAAGAGACGGGTGGCTGGAGTAAACTTGTTTGCTCTCTGAACCAGAACATTAAGGCCCACCTGTAGATGGAGAAATGAAAGAAAATTAAGAGCATTTAGCGCCAAACAGTGGTGCACATCCCCGGGCCTGCAGCAATTAAGGAGTAGAGCTCCTAACAGAGACAGAATGAAACTGAAAGGGGGAGAGACCTTTGCTTCGGAAATGATTCAGAAGTTGAATTCATTCAGGTAACCTTACTTGTAGCCCTTTCCAATGCTCCCATCCTCCTCCCATTGTCCCACAACGTCCAGCCCTCCACTGCCACTCACCCAAAAAAAGGCGGGATCCCTTACAGTGTTACTCTTCTGGGCTTCTTTGCATTGCCTGTAATGTGAAGTTTACATTTTCTATCCAGCTAACCTCACCCCTCTAGCAGAGTTTGGATTGAATAGTAGTTTAGCCATGTAGATGGCAGCATATACTTGTAATAGCAACAGATCCCAGATATCATCAGCTGAGATCAAACCTGGGACCTCTGGAGCTTAATGCATGAATCTCTCTACTACATTAGCTAGAAGACAACTTTTTTAGCAGAGGCTCATCAGCTGGTCTAGGTGCTGCATCACGCAGGCATTGGTTCAATAACTGTATCTTTTCCGCCCATTTCCTGAACGACACAAGAGGCACTGCTTTTTTACTGCAATCCCTAAGTAGCAGCATTTATGTAACCCAAAGCAACAGTGTGGGTCTTTGCTCAGCTATTAAAGGGGAACAAAACCCTACAATCTATCTGTGTGGGTTACAGATTAAGGCTGCTCAAAATGTTTCCATCAAAATTTCCTCCCCCCACAACTCCGACAAAAAAATCGAGTTCTCATCTAAACACAATTTTATTGCAGAAAGCGTCTGCTTTTCTCAAAAACTTTCTGTTTTTCAAAAGTTTTGGCTGTAATTCATTTGACAGTTTCTAAGTGAGAGTCAGCCAGAAAAAGTGCAATGCCGAAAATTTTCAGCTGCTGAAAATGTTTTGGTTTTCAGTGATTTCCATTTTCTTACCAAATAAACAATACATTTTCTTAAAAAAATCAAAATTGTTTGTGGGGGGAAAAAAACTCCAACATTTTCTAATCAGGTCAGTTACAGATGCACATGCAGTGTCGTTGTCCTTTTGGGGGGAAATGCTGAAAAACACCATTACTATTTAAACACTGCGTGAACACAATTAGAGTTTTCACACCCACAGCACCCTTCTCAATCCAAGCAAGTTTCCACTGGAACAGAGAGTGACACTCCTAAATGGTGGGCTGCCATGAGGGCAGAAGTCTGGACTTGATGTCCTCTCGAGGTCCCTTCCAGTTCTCGTGTTCTATGATTCTCCTTCTCTGGAGTATTTCTCTGCCAAACTGTCCTTTTCCACATTCACATGATATCACCCCCCCATTCTGGTATTGGTGGTGTTCAAAAAGAATCATTATACACACATTTTTAAATAATCAGACAAATGTTTCTCTTTTCCTCCCCTTCTTCATTCTCAGCGTTTGCTCATACATTCCAAGTCCTGGAAAATTTAAGCCCCAGAGATGAAAGTGTTGGGCCCAGAAAAACAAGGCCTGGTCAACATTATGCTAAGGAAAGTTAACAAAGGCTAATTTCATAGGCCTCTGAGTATTCTTGACCAGAACCAGGAAAGTGGTTCAGACAGAACCCTCCATGCTGGCTTAGGTTATAAAAGTAAGATAAGTGATAAATTACATATTTGTACCTACTGCGGCTTGCTTTGGGAACTGGTCAGAAACTCCCTGTTTTTGTTCCCCTTCGCTAATCTTACCTCCCTATTTTTTGCCCTTTGTTTGTACCCGACTCTTTTGTCTCCTTGTTCCTGGTACCTGCCTTTTGTGATTGATAAGAAAGTTGCTGATGCATTATGAAGAGCTTCTGGCCACAATGTATGGTTGGCTAAGATATGCATAGATATTAAAAGTTTCTAGAAAGGGGGGTCAGTGGCTTGGGTGAAGAGCTTATGACACGACGGAACTGTCTTTATAAGCCTACCTGTTACTAAAATCGGGGCTGGTTCTCTTTGGAGACGGGCCGCTCTCTATTGTTCTGTGCACTCTTCAATAAAGAGCTTGTGATTGGACTTTGCTGGTGTTGCCTGTCTCTTTGCAGTCAGACAACGAACCGAACCGTCTGGGCTAGAGTCCCTGACAAAAGCAAGCTTGGAAAAAATTGGGGTTTCAAAATGCTCAGACAATGCTAACCACAGCTGCTGGTACCACTACACTTCTAATGCAGCTGCAGTGCTTATAGATTTGATTCACTGGATCTGCCACGATGTCATATTTTGTTTTGCTATCGACCTCCTCTGCGTGCAGCTTTGAGCGCAGGATGTGAAAGCAAAGTGCGGGCGCAGCAGCTTTCGAAAAGAGAAAAAGGTTGAGTTGAATCACTGCTGTGAAGTGGCTGATAATAAAAAACATTTTACTGTCAAATTCAATTGGGTGCCACAGATGAATTCAATCTTCTGTCTAGAGCAGCCACCCTGCTGTGCATATGAAATTAAATGTTGATACGGATTTAAATCCAATCTCCCCAAATTCTCAACACAGGGACTAGATTTAAGAAACTAATGAGGGTTTGTTTTTACAGGTTTTAAATTATTTTACCCAATCTGTGAACTCTTTCCCGCAGGCCACTAAGTGGAACCACTGGAAACAGGAAAAGGAGAATGCACTGAAACATACAGGTATTTATGATCTCAAATCATTGCAAACAGAAGGACCACCAGCAGAGACTTATTCATGGGTTTTAATTGTGTGGGCTGGCCAGAGGTATAATGACCAGTGGGCCAAATGCATGACGGAGGTAACTCAATGCTCATGAAATTACTCCAGGGATGAATACAGTTAATTATTATTTGTTCGTAGCACCACCAAGATCTGGCCCCATTCTGCGACGGCACATCAAAGAGGCAGTCTCTGGACCACAGAGTGCTTGCTTAGTAGCTTGAAAATAGCATCACTTTCTCTTTCGGATCTCCAATTGCCTCTGGCAAAGTATTTTCCCCTCCTATTTTTCATGGAGGGTCTTTGCCCCACTTGCTTATTGTCATCATCCTCAATGCAGTCGGCTCGGTGCTGAGAGCAGAGTTCGCTCTGGATTTTACCACGAGCGACCCAACATTTGGTGCTTTTCTGAAAGCCCCACCTCCTGGAGTCACGGGATTATATAAGAACCTTAACTCTTACATTATTTTTTTCCCTCATGGTTGCAGAGAAATCTTAAAGCCATGACGCAAGTGTAACCTCAGAAGGCAAAAGTTAGTTAAGTACATGCCTCTTACTTTGTGGCTGTGTCTACACTGGCACCTTTTTCCAGAAATGCTTAAAACGGAACAGTTTTCCGTTATAAGTATTTCTGGAAAAAGAGCGTCTATATTGGCAGGATGCTTTTCCGGAAAAGTGTCCGTGGCCAATGTAGACGCGCTTTTCCGGAAAAAAGCCCCGATCGTCATTTTCGCGATCGGGGCTTTTTTCTGGAAAAGATTACTGTGCTGTCTACACTGGCCCTTTTCCAGAACAGTTTTCCGGAAAAAGGACTTTTGCCCGAGCGGGAGCAGCATAGTTTTTCCGGAAAAGCAGCTGATTTCTTACAGTAAATCGTCAGTGCTTTTCCGGAAATTCAAGGGGCCAGTGTAGACAGCTCGCAGCTTATTCCGGAAAAGCTGCTGCTTTTCCAGAATAAGTGGCCCAGTGTAGACACAGCCTGTGACTTTTCTGAGGTCTGGCTAATTTTTTTTTCGGGGGGGGAGGGGGAGGCGGGAGGCACAACCCTGAGTTTGTTCGATCCGGCTCCCTCTCAAACCCACGGGGAATAGCTCCCACTCAACGCCAGATTTGGGATTTGGGATTGCTCTGAGGGCTGTCTCGGAAGCTGCAGAGTAACAATACCGGAGGGTCGCCAACCACGAGGCATTTTTATTTATTTTTCAGTGATGGATTTTTTACAAAGAAAGCCACCCTGAGAACTCCACCACAAAAGCCAACAGCGCTTCCTCACTACCTCCTACGAGTCAGGAGACTTGCCTGGGGGACAGATTACCCAACAGCTGCCTGTTGTAAGGCTCCCTGCATCTTCCTTTGAAGCACCTCCTTGGAGACAAAGATGCTGGCCTCCATGGTCCACGGTTTTGACTCAGTCTAACAATTCCGATGGTCCAGCTTAATGGTGGTATTTGAACCATCTCCTCGCCAGTGTCTGCAAAAAGAAATCCAGACCTTCGGGAAGGGATCTAAATGAGACTCATCTTTCAGCCTCATACTCACCAGCATAAAAGGGGCCACGAGAGGGCCTGAAACATAATTAATACAAAGGGTGGGTCAGGACAGACACAGCAGAAGACTCACCGGAACTCAGATGTGAAGAAGGAAGGAAATTGGAAAGCAAGCGGGGAGAGGACAGGAGAAGAGAGTGGGAAGAAGTATGGGCTGGAGCAAAGGGAGAGAAGGAAGCCAGAGTGCAGTCCAGGAGCATGGGATGAGAGGAAGGCAGGAGAAGGGAAACTATGGAACCAGAGCCAGCGTTAGCAGAGACAGTGGACGGAGGCTGAAAGGGAGAGGTTGGTGGGGGGCAGAGGAAATGATCTTTCGATTGAAGAAGATGGCATGTTCTTGAGCAGAGAAAGAAGAGATGGCGCAGGGGCACATGAGGAAGGAGGGATGTGGTGAGGAAGCAGGACAGAAACGTGGCACGGGGAGTCACGCAGGGCACTGACGGACGAGAATCTTAGACTTGATTTGGGAGGTGACGAAGACCCAGTGGTGGGACTCAAAGGAGGGGAGCGGCATGGTCTGCATCCCTGTAAGTACACAAAAGATAGAGAGTCCTCTGGCATAGACGGGGGAGGAGGAGAGGGGCTTTACTTTTGACTGCACATCAGCAAATGGGTACTGTCCTGTACAGAGGTAGCAGCAAGCCCCCGAGTCATCCAGCAGGCCTGAGGAGGGTGCAGGAAGCTGCCCTGGCAGCAGTAAACGAGAAGCCACCGCAGCAACAAGGGAAAATGCTGTAGCGAAGAAAGAGGAGCCTGCCGGGAAAAGGCAGCAGGTGGACACCGCAGAGTTCCCGCGAGGTGGCAAACCTTTGGGTGACACGGAGAATACTGAGCTACCGACCCACAGCGCCTAGTGTGCATTCAGTGAAACTGCACGCTGCTGTGTGGACATAAGTGTGAGGAGACGCACCGGCAAACGCAGCGCAGCGGGAACGCACTCCCCCGCTTTTTTGGGCTGACCTGTCTCAACAGGTCTTGAAACGGCCAACTCCTGTTGGTAGACACGTCCACGGGCAAGTATGGCTCCTTCTGAAAGATACGCAGCAGCTCCAACAGAAGTGATAGGGTTGAGGAAGAAACGACAGGGTGAGCTCCTCTGGCCTTAATGGGTAGCAGGTTTAAAAATAATAAAAGAAAGTCCTTCTTCACACAGCATGTAGTCAACCTGCGGAACTCCTTGCCAGAGGAGGCTGTGAAGGCTAGGACTATAACAGAGTTTAAAGAGAAGCTAGATAATTTCATGGAGGTTAGGTCCATAAGAGGCTATTAGCCAGAGGATAGAATTGGTGTCCCTGGCCTCTGTTTGTCAGAGGCTGGAGAGGGATGGCAGGAGACAAATTGCTTGATCATTGTCTTCAGTCCACCCTCTTTGGGGCACCTGGTGCTGGCCACTGTCGGCAGACAAGATACTGGGCTAGATGGACCTTTGGTCTGACCCAGTACGGCCGTTCTTATGGCCTACAGGCTAGACCACAGCATCGTACTCGGACAGGGGCCGATCCCCCATCAATGATCACTTTTAAATCCAGACTGAGTGTTTTGTGCAGAGAGGCTCTATGGCCATGTTACGCAGGGGTCAGACTAGCCACCCTCCCAATACCCCACATAAAGCCAAAGTAGGAAAAAAGGACCAATTAATCCTGCACCAGGAGGAGAGCAGGAATGATACTGCTTAATGGCTAACGAACCCCAGGTGGGGGAGGAGCCAGGCTAGGCATAAAGAGGGCAGCTGGAAGGAACCCTTCCGCCATGCCCTGGAGAGACGGGGAGCTGGTGCTACACAAGGAGGCGTTTTATGGGGCACAAGGCCAGAGATTTTGCCTGGCAATGTTGCTGTTGTATGTTTCTGGAGTTCAGAGATGACCATGACATTGCTGATCGGTTTGGATTCTGCAAACAGGGGAGTGGCCGATGGGGCTGGTTTGAACTGGGAACTGCGGACAGGCTGCTCTGGGCTACTTGATTAACAGCCAGCCTGCTGCTGCGAGGTTCACACGGTGTGCGCGTCTGCTCTGCTCCACAGACCGTAGCTCCAGTATAGATGAGACTTCGCCTGGCAGAAAGATTTTGAGTCCAATCTTCAGGCTCCAGCAAGCACCCAGAGAGGTAAGTGGCCTCGGGGAACAGAGGAGGTTTCAGTGGTGACCAAGGGTGGGCCAGAAGGCTGTGAGGAAACATAAGGAGTTATCCAGGGAGATAGCAATAGGGTCTGGGAGCAAGCAGATGGCAATTGCTAGACGTCGGGTCCCTGGGCTGGAACACGGAGCAGAGGGCAGGCCTGGACAGAGAGCAGAAGAGCGACAGAGAGTTTATATCGCAAGACTTGGTGACCACCAGAAGGCCGAGTCGTGCAGAGGGAGTAACCTAACTTCAGAGATGGCAGAAAGAGGGAACATCAGACTAGTGGAGAGCTAGTTCCACGACGAGCCACAAGGAGGCCCCACAGCCACGGGTGCCGACTTCCCCTCTAGCCATGGGGCTGCTTGACCCTCCCTGCCCCAGGCCCCGCCCCACTCCAACCCTGTCCTGCCTCTGCTCTGCCCCCACCCCGTCCCCTTCCCCATAGCCCCCAACCTGCCTCTTCCCCCACCACCTCCACAGAGCGTGTCCTATCCCTGCTCCTATCCCTCCTTGAGCTTCCCGAATGCCACAAATCAGCTGTTTGTGGCACCCTGGAAGTGAGGGGACGGCAGAGCAGGAACTGGTTAGTGGGGCCACCAGAGGCTGAGGCACGTGAGGGGGACAGAATCACACAACAATAGAGCACTAGAACAGGAAGGGACCTTGAGACGTCATCGAGTCCTGTCCCCTGCCCTCACGGCCGGGCCAAGCACCATCTAGACCATCCCTGACAGGTGTCTGTCCAACCCGCTCTTAAATATCTCCAGGGATGGAGATTCCACAATCTCCCTGGGCAATTTATTCCAGTGTTTCACCACCCTGACAGTAGGAACTTTTTCCTAATGTCCAACCTAAACCTCCCTTGCTGCAGTTTAAGCCCATTGCTTCTTGTCCTGTTACTCAAGGCCAAGGAGAACAATTTCCCCCCCTCCTCCTTGTGACACCCTTTTAGACACCTGAAAACCACTATCATATCCCCCCTCAGTCTTCTCTTTTCCAAACTAAACAAGACCAGTTCCCTCGGTCTTCCCTCCTAGCTCATGTTCTCTAGACCTTTAATCATCTTTGTTGCTCTTCTCTGGACCTTCTCCAATTTCTCCACATCTTTCTTGAAATGCGGTGCCCAGAACTGGACACAATACTCAAACTGAGGCCTAACCAGCGCAGAGTAGAGCGGAAGAATGACTCCTCGTGTCTTGCTCACAACACTCCTGTTCATGCCTCCCAGAATCATGTTGGCTTTTTTTTGCAACAGTGTCACACTGTGGACTCCTATTTAGCGTGTGGTCCACTCTGACCCCTAGATCCCTTTCCGCCGTGCTCCTTCCCAGACAGTCTCTTCCCATTCTGTATGTGTGACACGGATTGTTCCTTCCTCAGTGGAGCACTTTGCATGTGTCCTTACTGAACTTCATTCTATTGACCTCCGACCATTTCTCCAGAAGTGAGCGTGGCTGCTGGTGAGTGATCAGCACCCCCTAACCTTTCCCCGAGGGTGCTCCAGCCCCAGGGCACCCTCCCAGTGGGTGCCTATGCTCTCTGCAGTGAGTAGCAAACCCTGGGACAGGCCCCCTTTGGCCTTGGAATTTATGAAGTTGTGAATAAGGGTCCCATCCTGCCTTAAAATCTATGAACAGTCAGGGCAGGAGAGAGGCAAAGAAATGGGAGCAGGCGTCTTTGGGAGTTTGCTCAGGGCAGGGCTGCCGGATTCAGAGCCACATACTCACGTACCACAGAAGCCAAACAGGCAGAGAGGGCGCATCACCTGCTCTCGGAAGCAGGAACGGGAGGAAAATCACTGAGTGACTCAAGCCATGTTCCTGCTAAGCCCTAAGGCGGCATCAGGTCACTCTCCCTCTTCTCCCTTGCCCTGCGTTGGGCTGACCTCCTCCTCCTTCTAAATGTTCCTTTACGGCACTAAGTGGTAGGCAGTCCTGAGGCCGGTGGGTGGCCTCCGGCTCGCTCTCTCAACCTGATGATGGGCTATCACACCAAATTCACAGGCTGTCAGTGCAGCCGCTCCACGCCACTCGCAAACAATTATCGAGACGAGGGAGCTGGGATTGGAAAAAGCCACGGGGTACCTTCGCCGAGACAGGAGAGTGAATTGTGTGCACGAGGTGGTGCCTGAGGGGGGAGGGCGGTGGGGAAGGAGGAAGAGGAGAACCGTGCAGGGGAGAGCAGGGGCGGTGGGGAGTAAAAGCGGCTGCTGGATCCCTCTGTGCTTAAGCACGTCACCCGAGAGCACACAAGCCCGTTCCTGCCCGGCTGTGCTTACGGCTCCCGGCAAGCCAAGCACAGAGCAGCCAGGAGGCCCTTGGCAGCCCGGAGAAGGAAATCACTCGCGTGGGGGTGTCTATAGCGCTGCCACTGACTCTCTTCTGGTGGCCATTTGATGCAGGTGGTCTTTAGGAGGGAGGGAGGTGGCTCAGGGCCCTGGACCAGGAAGGCGTTCTGTTCACAGGAGGAAAGCGTGGGGAAAAACCAGAAGGCCGGCTGTGGAAGAAGTGGGTGAGCACGGCCACAAGGCCAGTCACTGAGGAAGTGGGGGGTGTATGTCCAACACCACATCTGAGCCTGGAGCTCAGGCTATCAAGCTCCCCTTGTCCTGTTGGCTTCTGAGAACAAGTCCAGCCTTAGCCACGTCCTCAAAGCAGTGTCTACTCAGCTATCTTGAGGGAGCGTGCATGAGCCCCCCAGCACACGTCTGTGTACCCAGGCCAGGAGGCGGACTCCCAGAGACAGTGTAGACGTACCCTTGGGGTATGTCTAGACTACAGGGTTTTGTCGACAAATACTGTTGACAAAGCTTCTGTCGACAAAGACCGTCTAGACGACATCCAGTTCTGTCGACAAAGCAAGCCGCTTTGTCGACATAACAGTGTGGACGCAAAGGACAGTGTAGATTCAATAATGCCTTCTATCGACAGAACTCTGTCAAGAAAGGCGTTATTCCTCGTAGAATGAGGTTTACATACGTTGACAAAACTGCTGAGTTTTGTCGACGTTATGTCGACATAACTCAAAGGCAGTGTGGACGCAGGTATAGTTTTGTCAACAAAAGTCTACTTTTATCGACAAAACCCTGTAGTCTAGACACACCCTTAGTGACTAGGTCAGAGATGTAGACTGAGGCTGGATTACGCAGGCCTTGAAGACAAAGAAGAATGTCAAAGAGCTTCCTACTGAATGACCAGCTCACTCCTACTCAAATAATCCAAGAATTCAAATAAGAAAAGGGGTAGTTGCGTTAAGCCTGTTTCAGCAAAAGCAACATGGATCTGACAATGTGGTTTCCGGCCCAGAAAAGTTTGTGCCCAAATAAACGTGCGAGTGTTTAAAGGGTCACAGAACTCCTTGTTTTTATTTAAAGCACAGTGGAATTAGAGCAAAGAAATCGAAAAAGAGAAAGACCTCGGACAACATAGAGAAGATCTACTGAGACTGAAGGACAACAACTGGGGTACTTCTGGAGTCAGCTAGAAGTTTTGTCTCAAGACAGAGTGAAGTGGAGGAGACTTGTAGATGACCCATGCGCTACTCGGAGTACAAGGGTTTAAGGAGGAGGAATTAGGGCACGAACCCAGAAGAGGGAGGACGTAGGGTCAAGACCTGCTCTGCCACACACTTCCTGTGTGGCTTTGGTCAAATCACTTGGCCTCTCCAAATCTGTTTCCCGTCTATACCATGGAGATAACTTGTGCAAAAGGCTTTGTGGACAGGCTACATCTGGTTTTAGAATGGCTTATTTCAATACAGCCACACTTATTAGAACGCTGACTTCAGCTACGCTGAAATAAGCGTCCACAAAGCCTCTTGCACGGCTTTAGCTCGGCCAGTTTAAATTTACACTTTAAATAACACCTCCCATGCAAACAAGCTCCCATTTAACTTCAATGCGATTACTCAAGTCGAAAGTTAGGTCCACACTTAGGTGCCTGACTGAATCGGGACCTAACCACCCCTCAAAGATAATGAAACCAATCTCAAGCAATGCAGCTGCACTGGGCCTCACAAAATACTTTGTTGGTTCTTTAATTGCTCATGTACAGAACCTTGTCCGCTTCACAGTGATTGTTTGAAATGGCAGAGTGCCTATCGGGGTACAGACAATGCTGGAATCTGTTCATAAAAGTGCACAAGAGTTGTGCTAAGTCTAGAGTTAGAGCAGCCCTAAAACTGCATATGCGCTAAACAGCGTAATTGGTTTTATTACAGCGCTTCCAAGGAAAAAGGTATTATATCTGATACTGGCACATTTCAATGTTTATGTGACATGATGGGCCATCAGCAGCAGGGACTGAACGCGGGTCCTCCAGATCTAAAAGCATAAAGCTCTACTGCCTGAGCTAAAAGACTCAGCTGTCATTAGGGAAAAAGATGACGGCCTTCTTCTGTCCTATCTGCAAGGCAAAGGAAAACGAGCAGGATAACCATGGGGCACTTCAACTGGAGAGTGTCGTCCGCGGGAGGTCTCATGCGGCCAGTATTACAACATTCTTGGAATTTCTAAACATTGCAGATGACAAATTCCTAACTCAAAAAGTATTACCGCTAACCAGGGGCAATTCTTTATTAGACGGTCCTACCGGATACAGAAGAATTGATCAGAGAACTAAAAATTAATGGGAGCTCAGGTATAAGAGGTCAGGACTTCATCACGCTTATCATGCACAAGCAGAATAAAGTACAGATCAGTAACACGCACCCACATGCTTGACTTTCATAGGGCTAATTTCACAAAGCTGAAAACAATTATAAGATAAAACTAGAAGACTTACCCAGCATTGCCTGGGTCCTTCAGGGCAGGGGGCAGGCAGTATGGGTGGTGTAGGAGTCAGGACAGGGCCTTGGGGATGAGAGAGGGAGGCAGGAGGCTAGGGACATGGGGGGTACAGGAGTCAGGGTGGAGGATTGAGGAGAGGTTCAGGGCAGGGGGCTGGGGTATGGGGCGGGAGTGCATAAGTGAGGGTTGGAGTATGTTCAAATAAATCACACCCAAGAGTTTTCAAAGCAGGAAATCATCATCACCTGAGTGGGCGTGTTTCCAGTGGAATCCGTTCTCGGTCCTACCCTATTTAACATTTTTATCAATGACATTGAAGATTCCATAAAATGATCACCAACACAAAAATTGGAAAAGTAGTAAAAAATGACTAGGAGCGGTAACTGATACAGAGCAATCTGGATTTTGCCCACGAAAGCGCGATACTATATATATTTTTGTTAGTCTCTAAGGTGCCACAGGACTACACGTTTTTAAAGCTATGGACTAACACGGCTAATCCTCAGACTTGATAAACTAGGCACAAGCAAATCATGAGTTTTAATATGGCTATATGTAAATGTATTCATCTAGGAGCAAAAAACATAGACCGTACTTACATAAAGGGGAGTGGATTCTATCCTGGGCAGCAGTGACTAGGGATGTGAATAGGTAAGCCATGGGCTGCTCCAGCCCCGCACAGCTGGCGGCTGGGAGCCAGGAGAGCCAGGCCCAGCCCCTGGTTCAGGGACTGGGAGCGGGAGCCCAAATGTTAGGTTAGCCTAACGTTTGACCAGGTAACTGATGAACTGGGATTTTACACCTCTAGCAGTGACTCTGAAATAGCTGTGGGACCATGGCGAATAATCAGCTGGACATGAGTTACCAGATTGACTGTGTAACCTAAAGAGTTCATGCTATCCTGGGATGCATATCAGGAGACTCTAAAGTAGAAGTAGATAGATTATTTTACTTTTGTATTTGGCACAAGTACGATTCCTGCTGGAATCCTGTGTCCAGCTCTGGTGCTCACAACTCAGGAAGG
The DNA here is from genome assembly GCF_052426305.1 of Pelodiscus sinensis. Lineage (NCBI taxonomy): Eukaryota > Metazoa > Chordata > Testudines > Trionychidae > Pelodiscus > Pelodiscus sinensis. Next base: position 5,020,915 of record NC_143055.1, read on the forward strand.
ATGCTGATAAACTGGAGAGGGTTCAGAGAAGAGCCAAAAGCATGATTAAAGGACTGGAAAACCTGTCGTAGGTTAAGGGGTGCACTGGCCACTGTCTATAATTACCTGCATGAGGAACACATATTTAATAATGGGCCTTTCGATCTAGCAGAGAAAGATCGAACATGCTCCAACAGCTGGAAGCTGAAGCTCAACAAATTCAGATTGGAAATAAGACAAATTGTTAAGTGAGGGTAATTCACCAGGGATGCAATTTACCAAGGGATGTAATGGAGTCTCTATTTCTGACAACTTTTAAATAAAGATCAGGTGGTTTTATAAAAGATCTGCTCCCGGAACTACTCTGGGGAATTTGTCTGGCTGGTGCTACGTGGGAAGTCAAACTAGATGGTCTCTTCTGGCATCTATGAAAGGCTGAAGCCGACTCAAACCAGGTTGTGATCCAGCCACTGGAGAGGTCAGGCCTTACACCAGGTCCTCTGAATGCGAGACTCATCCTCCGTGCCATCAAGCTGCAAGGGGTGAGGAGGAAATTGCTTCCTGTTGTTGTCTACCAGAAGCCACGCCCACTAACAGCAGGCTGCTGATTGGACGCTGCTGGGTGCTCCTGACCCATCTGCCCAGACTCCGTCTAGAGGCTAAGTTCCTGCCTCGTTGCCTGATTCCGGCTCCTTGTCCGTGTCACCGTGCCTCTTCCTGCTACCTGCTTTCTTACCCTGACCTCAGTTGCTGACTCTGGCTTGACCCACGGTGGGACTTCTGCCTCTGACCCTTGGCATGACTTTGTTCCTGCGCTAACCATTAGCTCAGACAGCCCACGTGATAGGCCCCGATAGCTTGCTCAGCCCAACCTTGATCTCACTGCGGACTCCTTCTTGAACCTCTGGAGTGAGCATGGGCACTGCTGGGTGACCATCACCTCGGGGTTCTGTGAGTTCTCAGGAGCAGATCTGCCCTTCAGGCAGGAAGCCAGAAAGGGAGAGACCAAGTGCAAGAGCTGCAGACAGGAAATGGTTTCTTGCAGGAGCAAGCCATCAGGAGAGGGGCCCTCCGGTTAACCGGGAGTTAGCTGGTAAGCATGCCAATAAGGCATATGCTTTCTGGTTATCCAGTTAACCTCCCTAGAACACAGTCACATAGCACTGACCAACTGGGACTCTTTCTTACAAGCATTTGCCAGTATTTTCGATGGCTGCACTACTCCCTCTCTTCCTTGCCCTGACCCCAGTTGTTGACTCTGGCTTTGACCACTGGCGTGACCCTGATCCTGACGCTACTCCTGGTTCCAACCACTAGCTCAGACAGCCCATGTTACAGGCCCTGACAGGAGACAGGCGGCCACAATGAGTAAACCTGGGTTCCATTTAAATGCAGTTGTATTTATTCTAGCTCAAACACACCTCCTCTGCCCCTCCCTTTCATTTCAACATCCAGTCACGGTTGCTAAGTGATAAGCCCATTGTTATCTGTCACTTAATTTACAAAATCCAAGCACTGAAAAGAATCTAAATGAACAGTTACAGACACACTGATCCGACGCTGCCCCCACAACAAAGACATGCGTTAGACATAGACAATGCAAACAAAGGCATATGGGGTTGTATTGTTTGCCTCCCCTCCCCCATCAGTTTTTAAGTGGGAGAAATTCACAACAGCCCCACAGCCAACAGAGGGCAACATGTTCCAGCAAATCTATGCTCAATCCCATGATTCCTAGCAGATGAGTTACTGGATTTACTTCCAGCTTTGCTTGGGAATTCAATCTGTAGCCATCGGAAAGTATGGCCAACAGCAACCTTACACACAATAACGTCCATTCACAACAGGGATTTAATCCCCATTATAACCAGAAATCTGGAGGTGCTCAACTATGGAGTCACCACGGATGCCTTCCTGTGGAATTACATATACCACACATCAGGGATGTGATCGTGAAGTCGGTTAATGATTAACCGTTAAGCTTTCGCTTATCGGTCAATGCTCCCGACTACCCACATCTCCCTCTCCCCTGTCCCTGTGGCTTTGCCAGTAAATTTTTTAGAGGGCTGACCAGCAGCCTGGCTTAGTCCCGGCTTGTGCCGGTCCAGGGAGCTACCTCCTGCTGTGGCTCTGCATTAAAAGTAATTTAGGAGCTGGTGGGCAGGCAGCTTGGCTCAGTCCTGGCTTGTGCTAGGTCCCTGGAGCTACCCCGCTGCAGCTCTGCAATAATACTCTCGGGACATGGCACGAGACAGGACTGACCCAGGCGGCCTGCCTGTCAGCTCCTAAATTACTTTTAATGCAGAGACGCTGCAGGGGTAGGTGCTAGATCCGGCACAAGCCGGGACTGAGTGCTTGCAGTGTGAACCCTTATCGATTAATCGTGTAGTCGACAATTTTTTTTGTTGGCTGCATGATTAACAAGTCACACGCTTCTTAACATCCCTACCGCATCCCTGATCTCACTTACACCATGTTGTCACTGGTATAACTTACTGGCCATCCAGGTGTGAGACCAGAAGGATGCCAACAGTTTACCTGCACACAGCACCTCTGTGATGGAGGCACCAGGTGGACAAGATGGGAGAGGTCAGCAGTTTAGCCAAAAGACACTGAGAAAAGCCCTTACTGTTCTGAGAAATCCAGTAGGATCATTATACAAAGCAGGCAGGACCTGGGGGTTACAGTGGATGAGAAGCTGGATATGAGTCAACAGGGCGCCCTTATAGCCAAGAAGGCTAATGGCATATTAGGTTGCATTAGGAGAAGCATTGCCAGCACATCCAGAGAAGTGATTATTCCCCTTTATTCGGCTCTGGTGAGGCCATACCTGGAGTATTGTGTCCAGTTCTGGGCCCCCCACTACAAAAAGGATGTGGATGCACTGGAGAGGGTCCAGCAGAGGGCAACCAAAATGATTAGGGGGCTGGAGCATATGATCTATGAGGAGAGGCTGAGGGAGTTGGGTACATTTACTTTGCAGAAGAGAAGACTGAGGGGGATTTGATAGCAGCCTTCAACTTTCTGAAGGGAGGTTCCAAAGAGGATGGAGAGAGGCTGTTCTCAGTAGTGACAGGTGGCAGAACGAGGAGCAATGGTCTCAAGTTGTGGTGGGAGAGGTCCAGGTTGGATATTAGGAAAAACTATTTCACTAGGAGGGTGGTGAAGCACTGGGATGGGCTCCCTAGGGAAGTAGTGGAGTCTCCATCTCTAGAGGTGTTTAAGTCTCGGCTTGACAAAACCCCGGCTGTGTCGATTTAGTTGGGTTTGGTCCTGCCTAGAGCAGGGGGCTGGATTTGATGGCCTCCTGAGGTCTCTTCCAGCTCTATGGTTCTATGATTGGTTTTGAAGACTTGACCAAATGGTGCTCCTCCTATGCACTGTATTGAATGGAACTCCATTTATCTACCTTGGATAATCCTCAAATGCTTTGAAACTGTGGTTCTGAGGAACTTAAGTGCTGCAAATCTGATGCTTAACGGCCAAATCCAAACACTGCTGAAATCAATAAAAAGAGTCTTATTGATCTCAGCGCCCTTTGGATGCTACTTTCTCAGAATCTTATACTGCTGTAGCAGATTGTTGTTATTTTTTATTTTACTGCTAATACCTGATGCAAGCTAGGCCTGATATCATCCCACATTGCCTCTGATCCTTCCACTTGGCAGAGAGCGACACTCAAGTTTTGTTAGTCTATTAAGTGCTACCAGACTATTTGTTGTTTTTTAAGTTTATCCTGTACAGGCCAACTCGGCTACCCCGAGTTCTTTTCTTGCTTACTGTCTCCAGCCTCACTACCTTACATTTCTCCACACTGAGTTACCAAAGCTATTTGCTCATTTCTAATTCTCTCTCGGTGTTACCACTGAAGCTAATCAGAAACCAAATTCCCCTTCTGAAGGAAATGCTGAATGGTTTTGCTCTGCAGTGGAAAAAAGTCAAAATTTACCATGGAATGGAAATTCTATAATTGAATTTCAGAAACACTGAAATGTTTCAAGTATCAGAGAGGTAGCCGTGTTAGTCTGAATCTGCAAAAGCGGCGAGGAGTCCTGTGGCATTTTGTTAAGATCAAAATGTTGCTTCAACTTCTATGTTCATACCAATCAAACCAATACAGAAAAAATGGTATGTGTTGACCTAATCAAATTTTCAACAAAAATTGATCCTTTCCCACAGAATATCCTGATTTCCATCGAATCACCATTTCCAATGGAAAACTATTTCACTGGAAAGTTTTCAACCAATTCTACTTACCACTGTCCTTGTTCCATAGCAATTGCTACTCTTATCCCTCCTGCTCACAACCAGTATAATCATTGCGACACTACCTTTTCCTTCTTGCCAGGAAACAGCAACATAGTACATATACAAAAGCAGTTATATACAGTATCATGAGATTTCAGGGTAAAACCCACTTCATCAGATGAGCTTGGAACTGGGTTTTACCCATGAAAACTCATGATACTATATATTTTGTTAGTCTCTAAGGCTACATGTACACAGCAGAGCTTTTCCCAAAGTAGCTATTCCGCATCTTAAGAGCAAGCCCATTATATCAAAATATAACGGGCTCGCTACTCCGAGGTCCCTGTAAACTTCACTGCACGAGGGATAAGGGACGTTTCGGAATAGCGCCTTATTTCGAAATCTGGCCCTGTGTAGACAGTGCCAAATTGTGAAATAAGCTATTTTGAAATAACATCGAAATAAGCTATGCAAATCGTTACCTTATTTCAAAGTAAGGGTGCTGTGTAGACGCACTCTGTGGTGCCCCAGGACTACTCATTGTTTTTAAAGTTACAGACTCACACAGCCGCCCCTCAGCAAATCAGTTATAATACTGATGCTTGCAACACCCCGATAGTTGTGTCTGTCTATGGAGAACTCCCACAATGCAGTAAGCACACACAAGACAGTAGGCACACAATAGTCAAGCCTCTTCATCTGATTTGATTAGTTTTTCCTAGTGCAAGGTTAGTCTGCTCTGCAGTACGACAGCAAAGATAGTAAAGAACTGGCACATGTGCTCTGCCACTACGGAGCTCTGCGTACAGAAACTTGTTTGGTCTCTTACCAGCAGTGAAGGCATTCCTGAAGCAGAGAGAGCATCCTCAGAATCTGCTCTGACTGGGTGGCAGGGAGCACCAATTACCTTTGGAAGGAGCTGAATCCAACCCTCACAACTGGTAGGCTGGCTGTAGCATAGGGTAACTGAGGATTGACTGTATTGATAGGGTGCAGCAGAGAGAAAACCTCAGCTTCTTTCTCACGACTGAAGGAAAGTTCATAGGACTGTCGTTTCTTGGATCCTTTCAGTTTTCAAGTTATCAGCTATAGAGCTGCCAGCCTATTCTGGAGTTATATGCTGGATGGAGGCTGGCTCTAACTTCCCCCATTCTCCCGACAGTCACTGGATTCCTTGCTCACCTCAACTGACATATATCTGATTTCCTGCACGTATTTATTCTTCCTCCTCTAGAAAACGTACTTCCCACAGCGGCACTGGTTTCCCCTTTCTGCTCGGAGAACTCTGAAGCAAAAAACTGATGTATGTATTATTTCAGCGATGTCTGTTGATGCCAAGTTCCTCTTATCCTTTAGACAGCCCAGAGTGTATCATTGATCTCATCCTGTCGTGCCCTGTTGTACCCTACAAGCACCTACAGTTTAGTGGATTATCTGGAATTGGGTTCCAGAACTGCCACGTTCTGTTTCTAGTTCTGGCTTACTGGGTGGCCTTGGGCAAGTCCTTTTAGTTCGCTCTGCCTCAGTTACCCCCTCTGTATAACGCAGATAATAATAAGTGTGCTTCCATCGTAAAGTACTTCGAGACCTACAGATGTGAGGCCCCATGTAAGTACTAACTCTTAAGATGTGTCTCGGCTCCTCTGAGTCAATGATTTCTCTCCTGTGGAGTCAGCCAGGCAGCAAAGAACCAACCAGAAACAGTAGATTTGGAGCCATAGCCCTCCCCTTTCAGACCCTCTGGTCTCTTGGGGTATTTCCACAGAGCATTGTGGCACCCACAGGAGCTCCAACCCTGGAACTATCGGCTTGTACTTACGTTATGAAAATAGCTGAAGAGACAGTGCTTGGAAGTTGTGGCTTGGGATGGAGTTTCGCTTCAAAGCACTGTCTCCACAAGTATTCTCAGAGCCCCAGCGGAAGCCCCGCTAGCCCTAGCTTGTCCACCCAGGCTGGGATACTAGATCCTGTGATCTCCAAAGGCCCTCTTGTGGATTGAGAACTGGTTAAAAGACAGGAAACAAAGTGTAGGAATACATGGTCAGTTTTCACAATGGAGAGAGATAACTAGTAATGTTCCACAGGGGTCTATACTGGAAACCATCTTATTCAACACCTTATTCGACCGGGCCGCAATGGGCGGGGTCTCTGCTCCTGCTGGCTGGGCCCTCCGATTACTTGGTGACTTGGTAAGAATGTCGGTGAGGCTAATGCTTACTGAGTAACCCTTTACAATCTAATCCACTCTTAGCCCTTGAAAACCCCTAAGGCTCCACTAGGGGTGTCTGTGGGGAATTCAACCCTACTGTGACCCTGTCCTCCCTTAGGCTTCCAGGGATGCCCCTGCTCCCTCCTGGGAGCCTCAATAGGCTGCTCTAGGCCCCTCATGCTCTCCTGGGCGATGGCAGTCAGACAAGCATCATCTCCACCCGAAAGGCGGCCTGCCATCACTCACCTGAAGGGAAAGCAACGTTTCACACCTGCACCCACTTCTTTTCCTTTTACATAGGAGACTTCCCTCCCCAGTTTTTGCAGTGAACCCACATGCAGAAGGAAGCCCCTTAGATTGAGCGTTGTGATGGTGTTTCTACAGCTGCCTCCAACTCTTACCCTGAACTGCTTTAAGTTCTCGCAGCCTAAGTGCAAGGGATGGCTGACTCTTTGCAGTTCAGTGCTGGGATTAGTGATGGCTTCAGCCCAAGCCCCTAAATTTTTGGAAGGTTTGGGCCTGAAAGCTAATAACTTTTACAATTATTGTAACTGAAAATGGTTGTTAACAGGAATAATCATGTGCTTGTCTCTTATTTAGTATTCTCGACACTTCCAAAGCTTAACCCATAAGATTACAAGTAAAGAGTTTTCAGATCATCACAAACTCCTCTGACTTATTACAATTGCTGGAGCTGGAATGTTTGGGAAAAAAATATTTTCAAGTCCACCTGGTTTCTCTCGATTCCTACTAGTGTTCCCTGGCTTTGTCCGTCTTGTTTTGGGAAGCCAGCTGACATGAATTGTACTTCACATATTACCACAGCGACCAGCCAGAGAATCACGAATAAGGGGTAAATAAGCACTAGTGACAGGACTAGGGATGTTAAATTTAGATTAATTAACTAATCGAATAGTCAATATGATTCCCGCACTTGACCTGCACTCCCTGCGGGGCGTCTGCTTCTACCCGCTGGGGCTCTTGTATATTTCAAAAGCAGAATTGCAGCATGAGTGGACTGCTTCTATCTCCCCCGCAGCCCCCACCCGCAGAGATGGTGCTGGGGAGAACTGGCTTTTAAGCTGGCTCCCCTCCAGCATTGACTCCTGCTTCTCCACCTTGCTGCCTCTCTCTGACAGAAAACTTTAAAAGTCCACTTACAGACTAACTCAGCTACCCCTCTGAAAGGAGGCGACTAGTCGCATTACTAGTCGATTATCTGCTAAGCTGATGCTTATCGGATAGTTGACCCGTTGCTTATATCCCTAGACAGGACTCCAATTGTTGAAAAAGAACAATTACTGCTGAGCATTCAGAAGATCAGTTAAGTGGATAGCAATCAAAATAAGAGGCAGAAAGACAGCTTGCTTTGGCAAGTGTGCCGAGAACAAGATAAAAATACACCAAAATCTCAGAGAGAGAGAGAAAAAAATGTAGGTTACTTACCCGTAACTAGAATCCTTTAAACATATTGCCTCCACAGAGCCACGCTCTAGGAAGTTGTATGGTACACTGCGACAATCCAACGGTCTTTAAAACAGTTAGCCTAGCTCTAGAAAAGCACTCATTTGGGGGTAAGCCCACAGCTCTCTAAAGAGTCCTGTCTACCCTATGCCCTCTATTCTTGTCCAGAACTCAGGAAGTGTATATCTGTGGAGGCAATACATTTGCAGAGAATCCTAGAAAAACCATGTCAATCAGTGATAGGAGGGATCTGTTAAATCTGCTATTTCATCCCCTTCTTCCACTGCCAAGGAAGGATTAGTGCCTACAGTATGTTCTCTAGTCCAGTTTTACATGGCTAATTTATCTGGTAATTGAGTGGGTGAAGAAAGAAATGCCCGGACCTGGTGCCGTTTTCTTTCCCCGACCAGAGTAAGTTTCACCAACAAAAGTACTGGTACACTCAGCGCTAGGTTGGCGAAAGAGACTCCACTGCCAACATAGCTATTGTTGCTCGTTGGGTTATTTATGCCGGCAGAGAGAGCTCTCCTGCTGGCAGAGCACAGCTACATGGGAGACCTGACAAGGGCACAGCTGTCATGGTAGAGATGTGCCTTGTAAGATCCATAGTGTAGACACTGCCTAAGGCTTTGTGAAGTTGGGCCAAACGGACCTGCCTCAGGTCCCAGAAGAACTCTCTGATAGATGAAGGATGTCAACACAGGTCTCTCGCTTCTGAATGAAAACCTTGCTTAATGGCCGTAGAAGCTGTTCACCAAATCTGACATACACCACCAGGCCTGATTCTCCCCTCGCTTCTGCTGGTAAAAAGCAGGCATTGCTCCACTGACATCATCTGAGCACCATGGGATAAGCGCGAAAAGAACCCCTTTTGTCCTTTTCCCTAAGAAAACCCATTTAAATGATCCCCAGCAAAGATGACAGCCTCCTACAGAAATGCACAGCAAGGAGGCCAGAATGGAATTTAATTGGGGAGCTGATGTTCCTTATTGCATTTGAAAGAGTGTGGAAAGGAAATGAAAAGGAAAAAAGGACAAAAGGAAAGGGAAAAAGGAGAAAGGGAAAGGAAGAAAGAAATTACCTCCTTTGGTATGGGATGCTTCATGAAAGTCACAGGACCAAGCAGAAAGGAAATGAATTTGTAAGAATGAAAAAAGCAGCTCAAACCAGGAAATGCCACTTCTACAATAATGGGGAAAAGATTGTTTATAAAGCATTGCAGAGCTTTGTGGTTAACTGCTAACCACACAAGACCAAATTCTGTTCTAAGTTACACCTCCTTCCACCTCAGTTGGTCGTACAGGCGTGAGAACAGAACATATCCCACTGTGGTTAGCTACAGGCAAAGGGTATTTAAATTATGGAAACGTGACCTAAAATCAACAGATTTGTCAAGACCTTTCTGTACTGATCATACTGCAAACATGGAAGGGACTCACTTTAATTAATACCAGGTCTCTGCAGACCACTGGAGATAATGGCACTTGTTTTCAGGTCATCTAGTATTAATAGGCTCACGCTGGGAGGTGATCTGTTGCTAATTGACAGCAGAGATCAGTTAATGAGGTCTAGGGCCTTAGAATCCCCAGGAACAAAAATTAAGGCTCTTTCTGATTTTTTTTTTAATTTTGTTTGAGACACAGATGTGGGATACCCGTTCCAGAAACTTGGCTTTGGCTGTTAACCCAGACATCTGCAAAAAGTCACATCTCTGCATAGCTCAAGGGTCTCACGGAGAAGGTTTACATTTCAAAACTACCCTAAAGGGAAGGGTGCTCCAAGTGAGGAAGGGAGACTGCTTGGCCCAGACGCTGTGTAGCAATGACACTGTATAAACACACACAGTCAAACCTGTCCTGCAGGATGTGTTGTTCCGATTATAACTCCAACAGGACGGGTTAACTGGATGGAAACGAGTTAGGATTAATTATAAATATGAATGTTCTATATATATTTACAGCACAAGTCGATGTGAAAGCCCACAATGCCTTATGAGAACGCTGCTAACGATCGACAGAGGCGGTTGTTTATGGGGAGGGGCTCAGCTTTGTCGGTGGAGGGTCCCCTTCTGGAATCTACTTTTGTTGCTGGTCTGAGAGCTGCTGACATTCAGGAAAGGGAGAAAGGGCTATCTGCTCTCAGGCTTTTGCCTGCTCCACGTGCGTGCACCTAGGGGAACGGCTCCCAACCTTTTCAAGCATTCAGGCCCCTTTTCAATCTATTACAATTTTACAATGCCCCCCAAACAATAAGCTGTTTTCAAACATTCCATTGCTTGATACTGCGGCAGCCAGCACGCCCCTTGGCCCACGCTGCTTCCTCAGCTCCCACCCTCTCCGTCCCCTGCCCGTCCATGGAGGATACGGCAAGGGGACTCTGGTGGCCAAAGGCAGCTCCTGCCCTGGTACTCCACTCTTAGCTAGGCACGGAGCCCTGGGGGAGAAAAGAAAAAGAAAAGGAAAAGAAAAGAAAAGTGAGGATCAGGCCCATCGCAGGACTGGGACAGGGAAGGGAGCTGGTGCATTAACGGCAGCACAGCTGGCAGCAGGAAGACAGGTGGTCATGAACGGTGATCCCTGGGCAAGAATCACTTGGCGGAAAGTTGCAGTCCAGCGATGGGCCCGATCCTTACTTTCAAGATTTCGGCAGACACCCTACAGATTGGGAACCATTGACCTAGGGGGCTAACAGTTTGTACCTGTTGCAGAGAAAGGTCTGAGGTGTGTGTGGGGGGGGAGGGAGGGGTGATTGCTTGATGAAATACGGAAGGGAAAAAAGGGCCAAATTCAGCAGTTGTATAAATTGTACTGAAAACTGCATGCAAGTGGTAAAGCAGAGTAACTTGGCAATTAGTAACAGTAAAATGAGAGTGATTTACACTCAGAAGTGGCAACTTACATGAAGAAGGGAAAATAACTAAGCCCTGGTCTGACTACACTACACAGTTAGGTTGAGGCAAGGCAGCTTACATTGACCTAACTCTGTGAGGGTGAGTCTAGACTACGGGATTTGTCCACAAAAGTGGACTTTTGTCGACAAAACCATACCTGCGTCTACACTACCGCCGAGTTCTGTCAACGTAACGGTGACAGAACTCGGCAGCTTTGTCGACAGCGGTAAACCTCATTCTACGAGGAATAACGCTTTTTGTTGACAGAGGTCTGTCGACAGAAGGCGTTATTGCATCTACACTGTCCTTTGCGTCTACACTGTCATGGCGACAAAGCGGCTTGCTTTGTCAACAGAACTGGATGTCGTCTAGACGCTCTTTGTCGACAGAAGTTTCATCGACAGTATCTGTCAACAAAGCCTCTGTCGACAAAAGCCTGTAGTCTAGACGTATCCTAAGTGTCTACACCAGAGGTTGGCAAACTTTCCTAAGTGGCGTGCCAAGATTTAACCCTCCTGCCCTGGGCTGTGCTGCTCTCCTGGGAGGGTGTCTCTCCACTGCGCACCCTGTGGACCACCTGGGTCAATGCAAACCTTTCCGCAGACCACCAGTTCCTAATGGAACTCACTGTTAATTACATAATTATGCCTGAGCCATTTTGCTAGTGCTGCAGCTGGGGAGAACGGTTTAATTTAAATGATTAACCAATTAAGCGTTTTAACTTTTTCATGTTAGTTTATCAAACTTCATTTTAAATAATGTAAAATATTAATTGATGTCCAACCCAAAAGGTTTCAATGTCTTTATGTATGGCAGGGTCAGGGAATCTTTTTTGGGTTGGGGCCACTGACCCACAGAAAAAATCAGTTGGGAACCACACAAGTGAGAAGCAAAAAAACTCCTCTAAGAACCCCCAACCCTCACTGATGTGGCCTCCAGTGGAGACACCTCACTCTTCTGGCACTCCAGCCACATGGGGTGAGGGGAAGGGACGTGGTGGTGGGGCAGTGGATGGCAAAGTGGCCTGAAAATGGTGCCTCTGGAAGCCGGCCCAGCTGCCCGCCAGCAAAGCTCCAAGGGAGCCGTCTACGTGCTTTGGGGAGTGGGGGAGGAGGCTGCGCTGCTGTGCTGTGCTGTGCTGTGCTGTGCTGTGCTGTGCTGTGCTGTGCTAGGAGCAGTGGCAGTGCATGAAGCCATTTCTCGGTCGCTTTTTCCCTGCAAGTACTGAAATGTCCGGCGGGGTTTTCTGGGACATACTGTCGGCATAGATCCAGCAGGGAGGCTCGTGTGCCAGTGAAAACCAGCTCGTGTGCCACTTATGGTAGGTTGTCAACCCCTGGTCTACACTAAAATGCAGCTCCCGGCGACGTAACTCCCCCACCACACTGACTTAATAACTCCACCTCTCTGAGAGGCGTAGTGCTTGGGTTGATGCAATTAGGCCAGTGCAGTGTCGGTGTAGATGTTCTGTTGCTTATATCGACTATTGCTGTATTCAGGAGCAATCCTGTACTGTACCACACTTCCAGTTGAATTGGTGCAAGCACTCCTGGTTAGGACACACCATGCTGACATAGGCAGTGTAGTGTGCACATGCACAAGCTGTTGAATCATTGCAGACGCTGTATGCTGATGCATCTTAGGATGACTTACATTTGTTGTGCAGACTTGCCCATACACAAGATGCGTACGTGGAGTCCAAAGAATCCCAAAATACCTGACAAACTCAACATTCCTGCTGTCCTTACTCAGGGAAAATTGTTGACTTCATACAATCATAACACATTAGGGGCATGTCTAGACTTGCTTTCACTTTTGAAAGAAGATATGCAAATTCGGCACGAATTTGCATATCTTCTTCCGATCGCTTTTTCGAACGAGGTTCTTTCAAGAAAAAAAAACCCTTTTTCGAAAGAACTGTGCAAAACCTCATTTTTTTTAGGAAGAACAGTTCTTTTGAAAAAGGGTTTTTTTCTCGAAGGAACTGCGTCTAGACTACTTTCTTTTTCAAAAGAACCTCTTTTGAAAAAGCGAGCAGAAGAAGATACGTAAATTCACGCCGAATTTGTGTATCTTCTTTTGAAAGTGAAAGCAAGTCTAGACATGCCCGAGAACGGGAAGGGACCTCGAGAGGTCATGGAGTCCAGTCCCCTGCCATCATGGCAGGATCAAGCACCGTCTAGATCATCCCTGACAGGTGTCTGTCCAATCTGCTCTTAAATATCTCCAGGGATGGAGATTCCACAACCTCCCCAGGCAATTTATTCCAGTGTTTGACCCCCCTGACATATATTGCTTAGGGAGGCTGGGGAATCTCCACAGGACTTTGTAGGTCTGAGCATTTTATTTACACACAACACCACTGAAACTAGGGATGTCGATGGTTAACCAGTTAACCAGCAGCCCAGCCAGGATGGAGGAGCTCCCTTCTTGCCTGCAGTGTGCTGCAGCAGGTCTGGCCTGGCCGGAGTTACCTCTGCCAACAGCAGGCCTGGCCAAGCCAGAGCAGCCCAGGCCAAGCCAGAGTAGTCCCATGTTCACCCCTAGTTAACCAGTAAAACATTAAATATAACGTTTAACTGGTTAACCGATTAAATGAGATTTCACATCTCTAATAGAAACATAGTCACTGCTGCTGTGAAGGGCCGTAGCCTGCTGGCAGCTCCATGGAAGTGAGGGGGGGGATGTTTTGGCCAAGGCAACAGGGGAAAATCCCTACTCTTACAAAAACCACTATGGAGTTTTTTAATGTCCAAGCAGAGCCAATGGAACACTTTCGTTTTTAAGGCCATATTTGAAAGGCCTCCCTGAAAAGAAAAATCGCAGAGTCAACTCTGGACCCGTGTCTACCCCGGACCCGTGTCTACCCCACGCAGATAACGAACAGCTGAGTTGAACTGGTGCTCCTCGGGAGTCTAAGAATGGAACACTTGATAGTCACCCAACGAAGCCATAAACGTAGGGAACGTAAACTTGTGAGGGCTTGTCTTTGCTGCAGAGTTAAATGTGAATTACAACTTGAATATTGCCCATAATTCCAACCCTGCCCACACACAAAACCTTTAACTAGAGTGCGGTGGAGATTTTAATTTGGAGTTGGCCCACCCACTTAGGTACAGACTAACGCTCAAGTTAGCAGAACTCAGCAGCTGCTAATGCAACCAATCTGTGCAGCTAATGCAACCAATCTGTGCAGCGCAAGTGCCATTTTACGTGGGGGAGATAAATAGAGTGATTGACATTCAAGTTAACTTTCCAGTGAAGATATAACCGGGACTTCTACTACACAGAGCTAAGGTCCTGTGTACGCTAGCAAGCTTACACAGCCACACCACTGTACGGTAGCTGCTCTATTTCAACAGGAGAGAGCTCTCCCACTGACATCATAAAACCACACAGTGGCTATGTCTACACCGCAATGCTATTTCGGAATACTGGATTATCCCAAAATAGCTAACCTGAAGTTAACAGCAAGCCCGTTATTTCAGGCTCGCTATTCCAACGTCCCTGTAAACCTCATTCCACGGGGCATAAGGGACATTTCGGAGTAGCAGGTTATTTTGTAGAGTGTAATTGCAACGGCTGGCTGCCTATGGACAGAGAGCCCTTTTCTTGACATTCAGTCCAGGTTCTGACTATTAAAGTCAAGCCATTTCCCATTTCAAACAACTGATCTCTCCAAAAGATACACCATTAGTACAGGGGAGACGTTATTTCTTTAGAGGAGAGAAACAGAAAGTGTTACTCACCGCAATGGAGACAGCGCTTATGACAGCTCCCAAGTAGCCCTGGATGAACTTGGATGTTGGAGAAGGCTTCAGAAAGGAAAGAAAAAGTAACAATTTCAACACAGGATTCTGGTTATGAAAATAATTCTGAATGGATATGATTATTCTTAAAAAGTTTGGTTTTGCCACATCTGCTAGCTTATCCGTGGTCCTCTTAGCAAGTGGGAATGCTGAAATAACAGGAATGACAGCCTGGTGGCGTAGGTTTAAGCAGTGGTTATCAACTTGGGCAGTGTTACCTGTAAGTTATGTGCTTGAGCAGCTGCCCAGGAGACAGTCAAATGTCGCCCAGCTGACAGGCAGAGCCCACAGTGCCCACCGCCAGCAGCATGTGTTTCGACTGGTGGTGCACATCCACACATGCCTCGGTGCACATAAAACTTATTCTAGACATGGATGGAACACTGGTTGTGGGATACATTTGGGGGATGTCACAAGTGCAGTGCTGGCATGCAGGGCCCCACGAAGTTACATTACCGCCTTTAGCCCGAGATCTGCCGGGTAGCAGGGGCTGACGTACAGAACTTAGATTGCGGGACCTCTGTGGTTTTTAAGTGAGGTGAAACTTGGGGTATGCAGGGCAAATAGACTTCTGAAAGTACGATAGTTTGGAGAGGGTGAGAGCCACTAGGTTAAAACAGAGGTTCACAACCAGGGGTCTGCATACCCTTAGGGTGAACAGAGATCTTTTAGGGGTACATCAGCTCATCAAATAATTGTCTAGTTTTACAACTGGCTACATAAAAAGAACGAGCAAAGTAAGTACAAACTAAAAATTCAGACAATGACTTCTTTACACTGCTCTATCTACTACACGCTGAAACATAAGTACAGTATTTAGCTTCCAACTGATTTATTTTACAAACATATGGTAAAAATGAGAAAGTAAGTGCTTTTTCAGTAAGAGCGTGCTGTGACATTTTTGTATTTTTATGTCTCCTTTTGTAAATCACAAGCTGATTTTAAGCGAGATGAAACGGGTCCACAAGACAAATCAGACTCCTGACTGGGATACCATCATCTGGAAAGGTTGAGTGCCACTGAGTTAGAGGACTTGGAAAAGAATTTATTTAGCACCACAAATTTACTATTTGTCTTGGACATATTATGTGTAAATGTGATTTGGCAAAGTGACAGAGCTATTCACGCCTACGTTGTTAACCTAAAGCTATCTGATTTAACTACAGGTCTTTGAAAGATTATCTTGACCTGACAAGTTCGTTAGCTTTTAATGAGAATCTATTACAGGTAGACTCATAGACTTTAAGGTCAGAAGGGACCATTATGATCATCTAGTCTGACCCCCTGCACAGTGCAGGCCACAGAATCTTGCCCACCCCTCTTAGAATAATCCTCTCACCTATGTCTCAGATATTGAAGCCTTCCAATACTTTGAAGGCCCCAACATGCAGAGAGTCCTTCAGCTGTGATCTATGCCCAATGCTACAGAGGAAGGCGAAAAACCTCCAGGGCCTCTGCCAATCTACCCTGGAGGAAAATTCCTTCCTGACCCCAAATATGGCGATCAGCTAAACCCTGAGCATGTGGGCAAGACTCACCAGCCAGACACCCAGAAAGTTCCCTATAGCAACTCCTATCATCCCTCCATTGACCTATTTCCAACTGGAAATGAATGGTCAATTAGTTACCAAGATCATGTTATTTCATCCAACCATCCCCTTATCATAGAATCAGAACTGGAAGAGACCTCAGAAGGTCGTCAAGACCAGCCCTCCGCTCTAGGCAGGACCAATCCCATCTAAATCAACCCGGCCAGGGCTTTGTCAAGCCGAGACTTAAACACCTCTAGGGATGGAGACTCCACTACTTCCCTAGGTAACCCATTCCAATGCTTCACTACCCTCCTAGTAAAATAGTTTTTCCTAATATCCAATCTGGACCTCTCCCACCACAACTTGAGACCATTGCTCAAGCCAGATGGCTTCTAATTCAGCTTCAGATCTTGAGCTGTCAGCCACCACAGAATCATAGAATACTAGGACTTCAGCTCTTCTCCGTGTCACTGCTCATGTTGCCGGGACTGAGTTTCTGTCAGGGATGGGCCCGAAACCTTGGCTCAGCACTAGCAGGGGGCTGGGGGCCTGTCGCCACAAGAAGCAGCACTTTCCATTTTAATCCTGGGCACCCGCAGCGGGGCAAACCTAGGCCAGTGAGGTAGACTGCCCCGTGGAGAGGGCCCTGTTATAGAATACTAGGACTGGAAGGGACCTCGAGAGGTCATCGAGTCCAGTCCCCTGCCCTCATGGCAGGACCAAATACTGTCCTAGACCATCCCTGATAGACATTTATCTAACCTGCTCTTAAATATCTCCACAGATGGAGATTCCGCAACCTCCCTGGGCAATTTATTCCAGTGTTTAACCACCCTGACAGTTAAGAACTTTTTCCAAATGTCCAACCTAAACCGCCCTTGCTGCAGTTTAAGCCCATTGCTTCTTGTTCTATCCCCAGAGGCCAAGATGAACAAGTTTTCTCCTTCCTCCTTGTGACACCCTTTTAGATACCTGAGAACGGCTATCATGTCGCCTTTCAGTCCTCTCTTTTTTAAACTAAACAAACCCATTTCCTTCAGCCTTCCTTCATAGGTCGTGTTCTCTAGACCTTTCATCATGAGAAATTATGCAATATAAAAGAGCACAAAAGAAAAACCAGGAGTAAGAGCATCCCTGGAACAGTAAGAAAACAGGGAAGGACTTGTCCCTGCCTCCCAACAGGGGTTGCACATTTAATTGTGAAGTCTTATTTTGTCATCAGAAAAGCCAGGTATCTATCATATTTGCTATTTGTCAAATTAAGTCACTTATTACCAATCGAGACTGGCCAGCCCAGTGGCAAATTGAGGTTGTGGTAACACGTTGTCTGCCCTGTAGGAGAACAAGATCTGGAAAAGAAACTCACTCGCCTCCACAAATTAGAGGGTCCAAAGTGAAATGGAGAAGAGAGAAGCCAAGTATCTGGAAAAAGGCCCCACTTTTAAAAGCGCTTGAAAACAGGAGCATTAGACACAGAGGGCCTGCATGTGCAACTCCTGTGTGCGTCTTAACAAATGCTGCCCACCCCTACCCCTGGAAAGAGGCGGATGGACTCTAGCACTCTGCAGAACTCCTCTCAGAAGTCACTCTGCCATTAAAGGCTTGAAACCTATCTGAAGGTGTAGAGGGAATACTGCAGAATCGCACCAGCAGATGGTTCTTAGTAGCGCTAAGCTACTTAGCAAATGAGCGGGATTAGAGCATCTCTCTGGGTAGAAAGAACCAGGGTCTAGAGCCGAGAGGTCCTGCATGGGCAAATGGTTTTAGATCTGTTGAGGCTATCTGAGTTACTAATAAAGTTTAAATCCTAGGAAGGCACTAAGTTGGCACTACATACAGAATGCATATATTCTATAGAACGGGAACGACATCTGCTTCTGTCACCTAAACCAAGACCAGCAACGCTTCTTCTATTCTGGAACAACCCCCTCGTGTGAAGGTTGGTGGAGTCAGTGTTCCCTGTAAGCTGAGCATGTGGGCGGCCACCCAAGAGAGAGTCAGGTGACACCCAGCTGATTAGCAGAGTGCTCCCAACCAGCAGTGTTTCCAGTGGTGGTGCACATCTGCTCATGCCTCAGTGCACATAACAAAATGTATTCCACAGATGGATGGAGACAAGGGGCTGGATCTGCTGCTCCCCCACCCCAAGGCTTTGAAGCACCACGCACTGCTCGCAGGGGGGCGCGGAGTCGGCTTTGGATGCTCCCTGCCCAACCTAGGCCCTAATTGTCCTAGGGCAGAAGAGCGAGGGAAGCCTCCTCCCACACCAGGGGCATGGGCACCTTGGGGGAATGTGGTGTGGGGGCAAAGGAACTCCCTTACCCCCAGACCAATCATTGTCTGGGGGGGGGAACCTGGAAATATCGTGGATACGCCCCTTCCGGTTGATGCCACACCCCTTCCTGTGCGGCCCAGGGCCACTTAAAAATTTCCGAAGTGGCCCCCAGCAAAAAATTATTGCCCAGCCCTGGACTAGAGTGAAAACACAAACTCATTCCACTTATTACTGAAGACAATGTAATGTAATAGTGAAGTCTCCACTGGAGAAAGGCCAATCCATACATCTGCTGTGGCTACCCTACAGTGTCTGTTAAAGTCCAAGATTCAGGAATTATGCCGTCAAGAGTCAAAACAGATCAGACCAGACTTACTGCAGATACTGCCTAGGTAGCACCTCCTCACCTTTGTTGCATTTCGGTTTGCATAGTTGACACATGCGTTGTGGCTCTGATTCAACCACTAAAAAGGAAACAAAAGGGAATAAGAGACTAACAACTGGTTTAAAAATAATGGCTACACCTGTGTCACTATGGCTGCAAAAACCAAAACCAAACCCTCCTAGAAACGTGATAAGAGGAAAGTCCACTTTATCCCATTATTCCTCCCACTGGGTCATAGGAGCTTTGTGATATCTAGAAGAAAACGGTCACATGTCTGCACAAGTATAGCAGAGAGAGAGAAAAACTAATGGCAGAAATGTCCATTTTCTACCCGACACACACACACACACACGCATACAAGCTACCAACACCCCAGCGCATTTCTAAGGCTTTGTGCATGCTTGGAGTCCGAGCCAATACCCTTTGAAGTTAAGGGGGACTCTTTGAATTGACATCAATGGACAATCAATCTGGTCTTCCGACTACTGTACTAGAGTCAAGTTGAAAAGGGACGCGTCAGATAGTTCAGATGCTAAATTTAGTTTTTATAAATAAAAGTTTTACAAAATCTATTAACAGAATTATTTTCATGATACGTAAGAATACTCAGTAAAAACAGGAGGTGTGCTCAGACTTACACATCCTATCGTGTTACGCGAGAACAGCAGCTTTCTGCTATTAGTATTATTGGTATTAAAGTAGTAGCTACAGGTTCTAACAGAGACAACAGCACCACTGGAATAGGTCTGTACATACACACAGTAAGACAGAGTCTCCTGCACCGATGTGTTGTCAAAAAACAGTTGTTTGGTCCCTACCACCAAAAAGAAGACAAATAGGCTGGTCTCCCCCATTCGTCTAAGGGAGGGGTCTCTGCTCAGTATCCTCTACTGTCACCATTTTGCTATAGGGTACTACTCCTGGCCTTACACTCTTTGGCCTCTGGTTGACATCCCAATAGTTTTAACCCTCCCCTTTTCATTAGCATTCAACTCACACCGACAGACACACAGTTGGGCTTTGTCTACTCTGACACTTTCACCGCTGAAACTTTTGTTGCTCAGGGTGTGAACACACACACACACACACACACACACACACACACACACCCTACCTGAAGGGCTAAGAGTTTTAGTGACAAAAAGTGCTGCTTTGGACAGTGCTTTATCAGTGGGAGACACACTCTCGACAACAAAGCTACTGCCTCTTATGGGTGATTTTATTCTGTTGAAGGGAGCGCTCTTTCCCAGTGACAAAGAACGGCTACACTGCATACCTAACACTGCTACACTGAGCACCTTATAACAACACGGTTGTACCGTTGTAAGGTGTACCTCATAGACACAATCCAGAAATAAACAAACATGCCCTACCTGGAAATAGTAAGACTGTGATAAAAACTGATCTACAGCTGGAAATATCAAACCTTCTTAAAATTCTTTTCATAAATGTAACACCATTGAAGGGTTACGCTACATGGTAATTTAACATTAAGCATTCTTATGCCTGCTCTGTTCCATAGCATCCATTATAGAAAGTGGCAGGATATTACAGGCCGTAGCAGCCAGTCCTTTAGACACTCATTAAACTCAGTGGTTCTCAAACTGGGGTTCATGAGAGGCTGGTCTGGGGATTGTGAGAGGATCTGCCGTACAATTACAGGCACAACGGTCTAGGTCATTTAATTGGTATTTCCACCCCTGACTTCTAGGATAGCACTCACGCCAATGGAAGCGTGTAAGCAACAGGACTGGCAACTGGAGAAGAGGAGCACCGTGATTTTGAACTGAAGTGCTTTATCCACAGCAGCTGTTGTGAACGGAAAGAACGATGGTTCTCCACCCCACCCCACCCAAAGCGGGGTAATGTAAGAGTAGGATACTACTGATTCTTCTCCAGCTAGAAAGAAGGAAGGGGAGAGAGAGTCACCGGGGGTGAAATGTGGGGAGGACAGAGACACAAAAAGACCAAGCTGGGAAAAAGCCGTAATGGTGGCCCACACGCATGTTCTTCCTATTGATCTCAGAACTTTCACAGCAAGGAATAGTCGGCCACCAAAATTTGTCTTTTATGCTTAAAAAAAAAGTTTATAAGAATTGGTTTTTTTTTTTGGCAATCGGTGCTGGGAATTTTCCTCGTTTCTGGGTCTTTATAAAGCTCCACTAATCAAACGCCACTGAAGTAGTGGTCCGTTGAGCAGAGCTAGGAAACCTTTGGTAACAGATCCTCAAACCCGGGTGGAATTGGGTTTAATTGAAAACCCAATAGCACCCCTGTTCAGTCACCCTCCCACAGCTCCACCCCAATTACCAATCAGAATCTCAGCTCCAAAATATAAAACTGGGACACGTTTTGCCCCGCTCCCTTCCTACCTTGTTTTTAGAGTGGGGACGGAGCCCTGCTATCCATTCCCTGGCTCTGCGGTCTTCTAGGGTGACTGGCTGATACACTTCTGGACTCTTCAGAGGGCGGCTGGATGGCCCTCTCCCCCTCTCTGCAGTGTTGAAAGGGGGCAGCAGTGGTAGTAGGGCCATTCTCCCCACAGCCAGGAAAAGATCTACTGGAGGGAAGGCGTTCTGCACAGTCCCTCAATTCAGCAAAAACGGGACTCCAGATGCTGAGTGGTCCCACTCATGCTGCTCCAGTGACTGCTTACCTCAGTCTGGGGCCTGACATGCCCTGGCCTGCAACATGCGTACTCAAGGTGCTGTGGTTAAAGCGTGTCAGTGCGGGCGCACGGGGCTGCTCTTCTCCTGCTGCTGGGCAGTACCTGAGAAATGATACCGAAAGGAGAGAAGAGGGGAAAGAAACAGAAAGGAGTCAGAAAAGCTGGAAAGGAAGGGCAGGAAGAGAATGGGAAAGATGGAGGGGAGCAGGGACAGAGGAAGAAGGAAGGGGGGTGGGGAAAAAATGTTCTCACCCAAAGTCTGGTGACCCTCCATATTCTTTGTACCACATGTTAAGTTGGCAGGCGCAGTTTGAGCGAAGGACTCCCAAAACAAACCTCTCCTGGTAACTCTGTCATCTGGGTCAATTTGGTTTGGTGGGGGGTGGCCAGCAGGCCATCCTCACCTGAGAAAGTTTGCGAACCACTGATGTCACTGCAACCTCCCAAGACACCCCGAGTTAGTCAAGTTGAAGGCTGTGACCCTTTTCTTTGCTGTGGGCTGGGTTTGTGTCTGGTCACCCTCTGACAAGCAGCTGGGAGCCTACATTTCACATGCTGAATTCTACCTCTGCATAAGCACAGGCCACTTCCAGGGAAGTCCACGCTGCTTTACTAATGGACGGGGAGGGACTTGAAATATGTATATTCTGTCAACAAATTCCTTTTGGATTATGCTCTTGGGGGTTGATTTTTTCTGTTTGTTTTTAGAGTACTCTTTCCCGTTCACATCAGGATCTTGACGCCCTTATTTAAACTGAAAAAATGCAGTCTTCTTAGTATACATGCAACATGCCTCAGGCAGCGTCAAACCAGGATTCACCACTGAATTGAGTCTCACAAGATGCTGCTTCAGCACTTGAACTCTGTGGTCATCACTTACCTTGCTTAACTTAAACAAAACCACAAGCTACTAGGATAAGTTTGTGTGTCCTGTTGTCTGCACATACACTTTAAGTCCTAGATAGTTTGCATTTTGCCTTGATCTTCCATGGCTGGTATGACATTTTATATCAATCACTACTTACTTTAAAGGCAATAAACAGAAAGGTTTTTAAGCACAGTGTGAGTAAGCCTTATTACTTCAACTAATCAGAATCATCTAACTGGGAGAACATTTACTACGGCTAAAATTCACTCACACACACACACACAGATACACACACACCCCCAATAGCTTTGCAAAAAGGAGCTACAGAGGCATCATCGTAGAAACATTAGCCAAGCCTCCATTCCACTCCCACACCCGACTCAGCCTGCAGAACTGGCATGGAGCTCTGCTGTCAGTGGAACTGTCAGATGATGCCCATGCAGAGTCTTCTGCCTGTATGCTCTGCTGTCCCCTCAGTCTTGGAGCCTTTCTGAAGCCTCAGAAACCTGTGGATGAATATCCCCAGGAGAAGAGGCAGCCTAGTTGTAGCCATGACGATCCCAGAGAGACAAGCCGGGGAAGGGGGGGGTAATGTCTTTTACCGGACCAACTTCTGTTGGTGAGAGACAAGCTTTGGAGCCCACACAAAGCTCTTTTTTCTAACAGCTCCGTGGAGCGAGAAAGCTTGTTGCTGTCACCCAGAGAAGCAGGTCCAATTGCCTCCCCCACCTTGTCTCGCTAACAGAGCATGCCCTTTCCAAGGTCTGCAAAGGCGGGAGCCTCAACTACTTGGCAGAGTGTCTTCCAAACAGCGGAGGTGTCAGCAGCGAGGACCTAATTCTCCATGGCTTTGCACCTTGTTTCATCATTTACACTTGCGCAAAGGCGGCGGACTGGAGTTAGCACCATTTTACACCTCCTTTACAAAGGTGTAAATGAGAACACAGTGTGCCGGGCAGCAGAGACTCAGCCCCATGGGTTTGCTTGCAGCGTACTCCAGGCCTACCAAAAGTTCCCAGTTGCAACCAGCCAGGCTGTCTTCTCAGTAAGTAAGATGCTCTCGATGCAGGACGGTAAGTGTGTCTTAATCAAACTATCCTCGTTTTTTGGGACTATGCTGGAGATGCAATTCAATGAGGCTTTGCTCTTTGTCCCACAAGTCCAGAGACTCTATGTGCCATGGCAGGAGATCGTTACCTGCCAAAAAACAGTGGTTGCCAGCGTCTGGTTAGGCAGGAGAAGACCAACAACCTATAAGAGAGAGAAACGGTTAAAAAACAATAGAAGGAGCATCATGAATATACAGTCAGTGTGTTTGTGGGGCTTTCCTACGTATTAAGCACATGGAGGCGCTTTCTATCACCTGTGGTAGACAGGTGGAGAATGTATCTGCTCTATCAGGGTTTATCATGTAGCCCAGTATCAAGGGTAAAGAAAAGGGGTGGATATCTAGAAAGCAAGATTCTTTTTCCTGTTGTTTCTGACTCACTAACTTTCACTTAATGTCTCTGTAACTCAGTTTCTCCATCTGTAAAATGGGGATGGTTGTGTTCCCCTGCCCTCATGTTGATTAGCCTTAATTACTTTTGCAACATGCTTTGAGATCCTTGGATAGAAGGACAAAGTATTAGAAGCTACGTTTTTCTGAGGATTAATTGGGACGTCCACAGTTTGGTAATCAACTATTTTGCACAAGTATCCTCTGAAATAGGATTTAAATATCATGTCTCAGAGAAATTCACTAATAATTTGTCCTTGTTTGGGGGGAGGAGGAGTGGAAAGATTGTATTCTTGTCTGATACGTTCATTGTCGCAATGTTTATAAATGTACTCCCTCTAGCAAATATCAAAAGCAGATCAGATTTTAATGTTTGAAAAAGGAGAACTATCATCTTGACGTACAAGGGCTGTAACCTGCACTTCAGTCAGGACCAGGAGTTTTAATGATCATGTGTTTTAAATGGTTAAAATATGTCAGTGCAGATACCTCGCACCCACAGTGACAAATACCCGTGAGGTCCACGTTTGGGCCAGGCACTCAGTCCCATACTCACTGCCCCGCCAGGGCATTTCTGCGCACCCGCCGACAACCTGGGCCGGCCCTGCCCCCGGCACGCGGCACACAGGAGGCGCCAGCCCCAGGCGCGCAACACGCGCGGCACTCGGGTGGCCCCAGCCGCAGGACACATGTGGGCACTCGGGCACGCGGCGCTCGAGCTGCACCAGTGCCGGCCCCAGGCACGCAGCTCGGGCGGCAGCGCCAGCCCCGGGCTCACGGTGCTCGGGCAGCCCTGGCCCTAGGGCACATGCCAGTGCCGAGTGCAAGGGCATCCCGGTCCCCTGGCGTGCCCCCGGACGCGCGGCCCAGCCCCCGGGCGCCCGGCGCGTGAGTGGCCCCATCTCCCGGGTGCCCGGGAGCCTTAAAGGCTGGGGACCACTGTTCTAGACCATCCCTGATAGTGGTCTATCCAACCTACTCTTCAATATCTCCAGTGACAGAGATTCCACAACCTCCCTAGGCAAATGACTGTGAATTCACCCATGCTCTTGGATACAGAGCCAGATCATCCTCTCTGATTTTATTTATGCTGAGGATGAAGGGAGGGTAAAACCTGATATAACAGCCAAAAGAATGAGTCAAAAGGAAGGGAGGTGAGCTTACAATTTATACTCATTTGCAGTAGCATCAGTTTTGAGGGTACAGCTCACATGCTAAGGGTCCAGAAGAGAGAAACCACTAACAGGAGGTGTAAAAAAGGTTGGGAAGAACTGGTTTAGTTTACACTTTCCTGTTGGTTGCTTTTTCCTCCTACACTCTTTCTTGAAATACAAGTTACACCTACTTTGAATGCCTGCTGAATGCCAAATCAGTGAATTACACTACCTTACCACTTACACCCAACGCTTAACTAACACCAGGATTTACAATATGAGTGAACTTGGCCCAGATATTTTCAAAGGAGTTGATCTCAGTCCAACAGACCTGAATTTAGCCCCAAGAGCCAATGAGTTAAAGAGACTGGGGGAAGAGGAGGCAGCCCCAAATGTTAGTCATTTATAGTCTGAACCTCAGTGGAAGAAAACAAGAAATACTACAAGAAAAAGAACACCCAAAATCTGCATGACTGAAAGAGGCACATTTAATGCAAACTCTCCATATGTGCAAGAGTCTGCCAAGGAATGTACAGCTTCACTTTTAATTACTGTCAGGGAAAAAATAGCTAAAAATGAAAACAAAATAAAAAACCCTAAACACTAGAAATATGTCAACCACAAAATTCTAATTGCCGGACTGGTGTGATGGTCACTGCAGCTTTGAAGCCTAGGGATAGAGGTCCGTTCCCTGAACACTTGCTGATTCTGACAAGACTAGTTCAAAGAGGTCAAATGGGAGGAATTAGCAAGAGGGGTCTTTATGTTTACAAAACCAAAGTCCTTTTCTATAGGTTAAGGAAACTGGGTTGATCTGTGAGTCCATATTAATAAGAATACTCAGCTCTTACCTACTGCAATACTGCCAAGCCCAACAATCAAAACCCACTAATCTTAACCCCAGGGAAGAAAGAAAAAGCTGAGATTCCCAAGGAAGCACACAAAACCAGGGGTGAGGCATTAAGAAAATTGACCAATATCACGAGACTCGCGATAGAGTTGCAGGAGGTGGTAACACTGCTATCGCTTTTCTTCCCCAAGTACTTTACAAAGAGAGGCAATATCATTTGGCCCTTTTACCAAGGGCTCAGAATGTTAGAAATAACTTGCCAAGCTGACGCAGCAGGGCCGTAAGCACGGACAGGCAGGGAACTGTGGACTCCCATTCCAGAGCTCTACCCACTGGGATACGCTGCTGAGTTCAGTAGGCTCAGAGGAAGGCTCTTCCTAAGTTGGTGTCTGGTCCCAAGCAAGAACCACCAGACTGCTGCACAATCATTTTGCTCGAGGAAATCCCATCCCCCTATGCTCAATGTAAGATTCCAACTGTTTCTATGCTACAGCAGGCTGCCAATTTTGTCACTACATTTCACAGATAGATTGGCATACATGTTACATTTTAATTTTAACATTTGAAAATGCTTCTTTTTAAAAAATGACAAGAGGTTCCAGTTTATCCTTTACAGCTAGCAAAATTGGACTCATCTGACAGCTCTCCGCTTTGCTGACAGCTCTGGATTTGGGCCGATTCCATTGTCAATTTGATCGTTAACTCATTTTTGTTTAACCTAATTTTTTTTTAAATAATGCCCCACACAACTTGCCACCAAAATGTTAGATACAACAAATAAATCATAACAATTTAACCTCCATGTTTTGGTGTTCGTGTTATTGCTTATTACCCTTATGCCCTACACAGTGAGACACCTCAGAGCTCTATCTATGTTGCTGAACAAAAAGAAGGAGTGATCTGATTGCAGTTTGTAAGTACCTACTTACGGAATAATGGGCCCTTCAATCTACTAGATAAAGATATAACAGGATTCAATGTCTGGAAGCTGAAGCCTGATAAATTCAGACTGGAAATAAAGTATAATTTTTACAGGGAGGACAATGAACCCCTGGAACCATTTACCAAAGGTCCTGGTGGATTCTCCATCACTGGCAATTTTTAAATCGAGACTGGATGTCTTTTTTTAAACAAAATGCTCTAGGAATTGTTTTGGGGGAACTTTTATGGCCTTTGCCATACAGGGGGCAAGCACAGATGATCACAACGGTTCCTCCTGGCCTTGGAAGCTATGCATCTGAGTGTTGGACGCCACAAACAGGGGCGAGGAACCTTTTTTGGGTCGGGGGCCTCTGACCCACAGAAAAATCAGCTGGGAGTCACACACAAGTGAGAAGCAAAAACACAAACAAATAAACCCCTCACTGACTGAGGAGAAAGACTCTCCCCACATTCCCCTCCCACACAGAGCCTACGGGGGCCCAGCCTAGTAGATTTTAATATGGAGACATACCTATCTCATAGAACCAGAAGGGACCTTGAGAGGTCATCGAGTCCAGTCCCCTACCCCCATGGCAGGACCAAGCACCATCCCTGACAGATTTACCCCAGATCCCTCAAGAACCAAGCTCACAACCCTGGGTTTAACAGGCCAATGCTCAAACCACTGAGCTATCCCTCCCCCATTTTGTGTGCTCCAGCCCCTGAGCCTCGGGGGCTGGAGCCAGGCAAGCCGGAGGGCTGCATCCAGCCCCTGGGCCTTAGTTCCCCACTCCTGGTTTACAAGGAGCAAATTTCAAGCTTTCCAATATATGAGGCTAGAGGATTTTTATTTAAAAAAAAAAAAAAAAGCTGGAATCCAAAAGTACATGAATTTTTCATCATGGCTCTGATGTCAACTTGCTGTGTTGCCTAGGGCAAGTCATTTACGATCACTGCACCTCAGTTTCCCAATCTGTAAATTGGGCGTAATACTTAGCTACTTCACAGGCAAAAGGTAAGGGTCAACTGAAGCTTAAGCATTTTAAACGCAGTCAGGGAGACCTCTGTCCCAGCCTTCACTTCAGATGCTGTCCCCAAATATTAATTTTACCAACTGCAAATAACAAACATGAATGGAGAAATGCACACTTCACAATAACCCATCACAGCTGTTCATTAGACAGAGGGTTTTGATTTTCCTTGGGGGAAAGGATTACATTATCCTGGGGGGACAAAGAGCTTGTGGGCCTCTCATAGGTTTGTCACACTCTGGAAGCAACTTGTTGGTTATGCAGAGGAGGAAGGATAAACGCAGAAGTTACATTTCACAGGTGATCAGTGCACCTTGCAGTATTAGACACCCGCAGCTGGCCCATGCAAGCTGACCCAGGTTTGTGGGCTTGGGCTAAGGGCAGAGTTCCCGCTAAGATTTTCCAGCCATGAGTGGAGTAAGTTTTGGCTTCTGCACCAATACTGAGGTCAGGTACACTGGTTTGGAGATGTGCCATCGTGGCACCCAATTTATTAACACACACACGTTCCCGGCTGCCGGAGCAGAACCCCTCCCCCCCCACTTCCCCACCATGTGGCAGGTTATGTTCCCAGTTACCAGAGCAGACCCCCCAACGCCCCCCCGCCCCGCCATGCAGCAGGTCCTGTTCCCAGCCCCAGCAGCCAGAACAAGCCCCGCCCAGGTCCCCCCCCACCACTTGGCACCCCCGGCCCCAGAGCAGGCCTACCCCCCACACCTCCACGAGGCCACAGCAAGTCCTGGCCCCGCACGCCAGCGGCTCCCTCACTGCACTACCTCAGCTAGACCCACCTGCCATAACAGCCATCTGCCGCACACGTGTTGCTGCGCAGCTCTCCAGAGGAGGCGGGCAGGGGAAGATTTTGTGGTGCACGGCTGTGCAGGCCTTCACCTTAGCGGGAACGATGGCTAAGGGGCTGTTTAACTGCAGCGTAGATGTTCAGGTCCAAGCTTGAGGGTCTGGAGCCCAGGCACCAACCTGTGTCCAAATATCTACACCACAATTAAATTGCACCTTAGCCCGTGCTTCTGCAAACCGGAAGTCAGCTGGTATGGGCAAGCCACAGGCTTTTCCTTGCAGTGTAGACATTCTCCAGAGCAATAATCGGTAAGAGCCAGATATAAGGTGAACCAGAAGCTCAAAGTTATTACAAAAATAGCAGAATGGGTTTGTGTGCAGGGAAGGAAGTGAATAATGTGTAAGAGGCAAACGACTTTAAACAGGACTTTCTAACTCCAGCAGGGCATATTTTGCACAATGAAACCCTCGCTAATGTGTGATGGGAAAGGTGTGAACATTTTGTGAATGTCACACCGATGTAGTGTGGAATTTGGAGAAGTCTACGTGAGTGCTAAAAAATGCATTTCCTGTTACACTCGGGCCGAGAGGGGAGAGATGCTAAAATACTTACGATGGGTGTTCCAAAAGGAATGTAACCTATAAAACAGAAAGAAAGAAACACACATTTTAATCCACGGAGGTTAAGGAGATATTTCACCTGAGAAACTTAGTGCCGCTATGAACGTAGGATTGGAAGCGCATAGGACAAGCCTGAGGCTTCGTCTACACTTAAAAGTTTAAAGTGCAGCCACGGTAAACCATCGCCCTGAGGGAAGCAGCTAGCAGTTCACACTGGTGCGTTTCACACCCCTAAGCCAGACAGTTCAGCACTGTAAAGTGCCTGTGTAGACTTAGCCTGAGTCTCCTTTCCATGCGGTTGTAACTCCAGTGACTCCAGCCTGACAGTCAGGAGTGAGGGGAGAAAAGGACTCACAGTTCTTACCTCACTTTCTTTCTCTGCTCTGGGGGGGTTTAAGCATTTTCCAAGGATTTTTGGGGGTTTGGGCTACATGGGAAAAGTTATACAGGCCTACATTGGTTAGGCATGTGATACTTGTATCGACAGTCGGGCATATAAACCCTAGTATGGATGTAGTTATTACAATATAAAAAAACCTTATACTGGTGCATCTTATTTCTTTTCCCAAGTCAGAGTAAGTTGCACAAGGAAGCTACACCCACAGTGGGGGATGGGCAATGCTGCTTTAGCTGTAACAGTATAGTTAAAATGGAATCACAATCTTGTGCGAGCAAAATGTACCCAAAATATCAATGGCCCTCTACAAACATCACACACTTCATAGGTCGCTCCCCTCGCAAGAGAGGCCAATCACCACAATGCTCTGTTGTGCTCTGACCCCTCCCACCCGAGGGGCGACGCGCATGTTACAAACATTAAGGCATTAAGTCTCACAACCCCAGTGGACAGATGGGGATCTCAAAGCGCAGGGAGGTGGAATGATTCGCTCGGAGTTACACAGCAAGACACTGGCAGAACGAGGCGGGGAGGAGACGACCCAGGAGTCCTTTAGCCACAAGGCTCTCTTTCCTTTCCAAAAAGCTTTTAGTGATTGACACACCAATTCTGCTAGTCCTCCCATGCTCACAGATCACGTCCGCCATGGCCCGGCACAGCGTATTAGAAATCAGGTAACGTCCCTTCTAAGGGGCGGGGGAGAGGAGGGGTTGATTTAATGATGCAACAGCAGCTGTCTCACACCACGACTGGATGTGGTATATCACAAAAGCAAAGCACTTTCTCTCTCTCCCCCTCCCTTTGTCTGAGGGTGAACGAACATGGGCTGGCATGGAAGATACCTTCCAAGACTCTTGCTGGAGTTAGGTTCTTACGCTAGGCTGTCATCATGGGAGGTGGGCCCAATCCACTCTTCTGGGTGGAAGAAAGCCTCAGTGTTTATTCACATAGAGACTTTCTTCCCCCCA
Organism: Pelodiscus sinensis; assembly: GCF_052426305.1. Classification (NCBI taxonomy): domain Eukaryota; kingdom Metazoa; phylum Chordata; order Testudines; family Trionychidae; genus Pelodiscus; species Pelodiscus sinensis. The sequence goes on from NC_143055.1 coordinate 5,051,480, forward strand.
CTGACTGCTAACACTGCCACCGAGTGCTGGGTACAACCGAGACGGGCGCATTACAGAGGCCAGAGATGAAATTAGCTGGCGCTCCCATTCAGCTGTCCAGGGGGTATGGAGAAGAACGAGGCAGACACTAAACATTTAAAAGACTCAGAGACAGAACTGGGACAAAAACGGGGTTATCGCATTTACTGGGGGGGTTCAGTAAGATTAGCAACCAGATCGGTACACTGAGTAGATAGAGGCTATACTGTACCTGACATCCTGAAAGGCATGAAGATCTTCTCATTAGTGTCAGGATGTATGATGGCCTACAAAGCAATCAGTAAATAGACACGGTGAAAGCATGCAAGTGGTGGGTAAGTAGCAGAGAGACCGACCCTTCCCATTATGTACAGTCCGTTTAACCGGAGAGCAGAGACACACGTAGGGTCTCTCCGCAGGCGCGTCAGCAGCATGATGCATGTGGCGCCTGCAGCCCAGATCAGCGGCCTCTGCCCATTCAGTTAGCTTCACAAAAGCCTCCCCCTCCTTAATGGTTTTCTGCTCCTTTAAAAATTCTTAGTATGACTGAGGGCTAGTGAAAAGCGACAGACTGACAACACTAGAGACAGACGTACAGCAACGGTACATTAATGAGCAGCAGCAACGTCCGCAAAGAACAGCCCACACTGTGCCTTGACTCTGGCCTGGGAACAGAGCCGTCCTGGCCATAGAACAGATCAGGGAGGTCGCCCCAAGCCCTGTGCTGCCCCAAGTGTCCCATGGACAGGACCTAGGGGATTACCTGGAACCTGGCGCGGCAGCAGGGATCACCCTCTCCTCCCCCCACGCACTCACTGTGGCAGCAGGAGCTGGAGCAGCACCAGCAGTTTGCTCCCTGGTGTCCCTTCCCAGCCCACTGTGAGAAGCAGGGCACAGCTAGCCAGGAGGGCGGCGGGCCGGAAGGAGCAGGCTGTGGTACCGCTCTGGCCCCTGCCACCACAGGCCCCGGGTAATCCCCTGGGTCACGTTGCTTGGGGGCAGGAATGGAGCAGGGGTGAAGCTTGGGGAAGGGGCAGGATGGGTTGCCCAGAGTTCCATGCCTGGGCCTCTGGCGTGGAGGTTGCTCCAGGCTCCGTGCTCCCCTCAGGACAGCCCGGCCTGGGAGGTGCTACCTCAGGGACAAGAGGAGAATTCAGTCTCTATGGCTCACCCAGTCCTTGGTGTCTCTACCAAGACTGCTAACAACGAGGCCAATTTTGTTGGTGAGTTTGTAATCTGGCCACTTCAAGTAAATTCACTGTGCGCAGGGCACTAACATCTATTAGATAGCAATAGCTCATTATCAAGTGGACTAGATAGGAAGCAGCAACCTAAGTCAGTGCAATGTAGCTCTCTTGTCCTGTGTGTAGGTTTGAAGTTGACACAGTAAAGTTTCTGAATGCAAAAAGAAAAAAAAATCCGTTCTAAGCAAATGTTCAGGACAGATTTTAAATTAAAATTATTTCAGAAGTGTTACTCCGCTCTCCTGCAGTAAATTGAGTTGTTCAGAAATCCCGGTGATTATACAATCAAAAGCATGCTTTCTGAAATGACAGGTTTTATTTAACTCTTCCTGAATGTATACATGATGGCTTCTATCCACAGCCCTCACACCCAGAAAATCTATGGATGCATTTTCCTAGGATTAAGTGGGAAGATTCTTTCAATAATCTGTATCAATGATGTAAGCACCCTCCGTTCGCATGTATACATATGCCAGATTGTAAACCAGGTGAAGACAAGCATGGACATTTGCATGGAAATAAATCCTCCAGAGACTGACCATCATGTTGCCAGCTGAAAACATGATTGCAAACTCATCTTGTGCTACTGAAACACAGAATTCTCCATAATGGTTCACTGCATTACATTAGGAGAATTTCAGCATTCATGTCCGTCCAGTTCTTGGCCTCACGATGGAGATCATCTATAAAGGAGTCAACTGCAGTAGTTCATTAAGAATTGGACTGAGACCATCAACATACTCCATTCTACTGCCATCCATAAAAGTCCCTTTTGGTTTCTCTCATCGTACCCAGATAAAGACCAAATCTCCATATGAAGTCAGCGAGGATGCATCAGTGTGAAACTGGTGTAAAAGCAGTGAGAATCAGTTTGCTAGTAATTTGGGACTGTCCAGGGGAAAGATGTGACTGTTTTTATTGTTATGGAAGAACTGTCAAACATTCCATGGGAATGTGGAGATCAAGAAAACTCTAAGGGTACGTCTAGACTACATGCCTCTGTCGCCAGAGGCATGTAGATTAGGCTACCAGGCATAGGAAAATGAAGCGGCGATTTAAATAATCGCCGCTTCATTTAAATTTACATGGCTGCCGCGCTGAGCCGACAAACAGCTGATGAGCTGTTTGTCGGCTCAGCGCGATAGTCTGGACGCGCGGGTGTCGCCATCAAAGGTATTTGTCGACTACCCAGGTAAGCCTCCTGGGATGAGGTTTACCTGGGTGGTCGACAAATACCTTTGATGTCGCCACCCGTGCGTCCAGACTATCGCGCTGAGCCGACAAACAGCTGATCAGCTGTTTGTCGGCTCAGCACGGCAGCCGTGTAAATTTAAATGAAGCGGCGATTATTTAAATCCGCTTCATTTTACTGTGTCGGGTAGCCTAATCTACATGCCTCTGCCGACAGAGGCATGTAGTCTAGACGTACCCTAAGATAGATAGGTGACATGACATGACATGACATGACATAAAATAAAATCATGATTCCTGCATGGGAAAAAGTTATTTACACATGCTGTTTGATCTTGCCAAACAAAAACATCTCTGGAAAACCAAGACAGAGAAAAAAAAATCCCATTCAGGAAAAACAGAAGGGAATCACAGTATTTTAAAGGAGGATAAAATATTTTAAATGCTTTACCTGCTTTATTTTTTGAGCTCCCCAAAGCTAGAAAAATAAAAGAACATATTAATTTTTTAAAAAAAATCAGCACACAAGACCTCACAAGCTTTGAGAACCCGTTTCAGACAACTCCTGAAACATTTATCCTCTGATCTGTTACATTAAAGGAACAGGGAGAATCACTGTGAGGATGAACCTTCCTCTCGATGTCACAGAGCCCAGCAGTGGGCAATAACTGGCCTGCAAGCCAGCAGGGTTGGACAGGGTTAACCCCTGGCTGGCAGCTGCTGTATTTTCCTGCCACTCCACAGCTGCAGTTCCCATTTGGCTGCAGATCGCCGTTCCTGGCCAACGAGAGCTACAGCAGTGGCCCACCAGGATGAATCACCACCGTCTTATTGCCCACCCTGATATAATCGGTTTTATAGGGCGCTATTCTGCCACCTTTATCCACATGGATAGCACCTTATCATAGTCAATAGTTCTACTGAAATCAATCCTAGAACACTACAACTGGAAGGGACCTTGAGAGGGTATCAAGTCCAGTCCCCTGCCCTCACGGCCGGGCCAAGCACCATCTAGACCATCCCTGACAGGCGTCTGTCCAACCTGCTCTTTCATATCTCCAGTAATAGAGATTCCACAACCCCCCTGGGCAATTTATTCCAGTGTTTAACCACCCTGACAAACGGGCGCTTGACACCACCTGGAAAGGAAGATGACAGACCTTGTACTGTGAGCTTCTCAGAGGAGGCATGCTGCCCTCTTTACTCTTGTGTACACATCTGAGCATATGATTAGCATGATAATACCGTGAATGTGCTCCCACTCCCACTGAAATCAGTGGTCTGTGGAGGGCATTCCACACTAAACACTGTAGTGATGCATCTGTAAACATGCATTCAAATGCAAACTACCTATTAGCCTCAATAGGATGACTGGCCCATTTTTCAGTTTTCCACAAAGAAAGGTGCAAGGAAAATCTTCTTCACTGAAGAACGCGCGCTAAAAAGGAAAGTGTCCTGAATATTCAGAATACACATATTTTTATTACTATGTATAATGAAGTGGCATACCAAGGCCCAAATCAAAATGAGGCCCTGGTGTGGGGATGTTGAAAGACAGCCCCTGTCTCAAACAGCTTACAATCCAGTATAGCCAGTAATTGAAGGAATGGGTGGGGGAGGATGAGAGTCAGACAGAGAAAAGGATATCCAACAGGACTTGCCTTGTGTGGTGTAGACCAGTGGTCCCTGACACGGTGCCCGCAGGTGCCATGGAGCCCGCTGGGGTGTTTGTGTGCGCCCATCTGGTAACCAGGGTTGGCCTGAAGCATTCTTGTGTCCCGGGCCCCGGGCACATACATGGCCCCCACCCGGGTGCGCGGTGCATGTGCGTCCCCACCCCTGCCCAGCCAGGCAGCCACAAGAGGTTGGGGACCACTGGTTTAGACATTTGTGGGTTGGAATTTTTTTAATCCGAACTATAGGATTTTGCCACCCTTTCTCACCTGCTCCCATTCAAATCATTGCAAAAATTTGTGTTGACTTGTTATGGGATCAAAACTGTCGAGGAGTATTTTTCAGTGGGAATATTGATGGGGTAAGATACTATCTCCAGGTGAGGAAGCATGGCCTATAATTATCAGCAAGCCCTACTACCAAGTATTATCTACACCCAGTTTCCAATCTCACTGACAAAGGTATAAATCTTGAATAACTATTGATGTCAGTTGAGTTACTGCGGTTTTTGAGCCTCTCAGACTTTTTAGTGTATTAATCTTCACTACCGCACTGTGAAGGACTGTGCTACTATCCCCATTATACAGAGGGGAAACTGAGGCACAAAATAAGTGATTTGCCCAACATCACACAGAGAGCATGTGGCAAATAAGGGAATTAAACCAAGATCAATTCAAATCCCAAGCTAGCATCCGTAAGTAACTCATGGCAGCACTCGGAAGGCTCCCCCACGCTGCTGCTAAAATGTTATTTGCTAATGGGGTGCCTCCTCCCTGTTCCTCTAGCTCCATGGTGTTCAACACTCTAGCCACTAGCCACATGTGTCTATTTGGCCAGTTGAGTGTGGCTAGTTGGCTTTACATTGCCAGAATAATGCGGCTAGTTTGCTAACATGGCTACTGCTTCAGAACTGGTTGGACATCACGGCTCTAGGCGGTCCTCCCTGCAGGCATCAATCGCTAGGCAAGCATCCTATGCACTGGACTGTGCGGCTCCTTTAATGTAGCATGTGTAGAAAGGTATAAAAGTCATCAACTGACCTTCAGAATATTAAACAAAACCACCTTCCATTAAAGAGAAATTCTACAGGCGACCCCCGACTTACAACCCCCTGCATTTACAACCCTTTCTTCATGCAAGATAGCGCCTAAATCCCCCCCACCTTTACATCTGCAGCTCGTATTTACGACGGTGTACCACGCAGACTCCACACGTCATCCCAAAACAGGAAAGGCACAAGGTCAGTCAGACTCACCAGTCTGCAGCTGCTGCTTGACCTGCACGCATCTCCGCCACATTCATCTTCACTTTTTAGTTATTTTTGTGCATTAGTTGAACTATTTAGTTTAGTTTTCCTCCATTTCCAGAGTCATTTTTGGTATTTTAGGGTATGAAATGGGTTTTCAGGAACGGAACTGCCATTATAACATTGCGCCTATGGGAAAAAAGGGCTTGACTTACAACGGTTCTCCAGGAACCAATTAGGTCGTAAATGCAGGGGTTGCCTGTACTGTGTGTTTCCACCTCTTCTAAATGCATTGTGCAGCAAAGTCAATGTATTTTCTGGCATGATCTTAGACATGGGTGCGGAGAACAGCCTTTCGCTTCCCCGTTCAGCTCGGTTTTCAAATGCACTAGTGAAAAAGAGAGTTCTTGAGGCGGAAGGATGTTTCTGAGTGGGTTCCACGAGGCACTTGGGTCAAGGTCTCTAATTTCACTAACGGGTCCCAATGCTTCTGCATCTCCTTGCTGCAGAGCAAATATTGTAAGGACACAGGATTATCCACTTCTTCCCAGAAAGAGCCTTTATAAGATGCACCTGATGAGTCACCTAAAGATCCTGCCAGCTCATCTTCAATTTTTTTATCCTCTAATTCATCTTCTGTTTGCAGCAAGTCTACAAAAATTTTCCAATATATTCAACACTGTGAGTAGTTGGTTTTGCCAATCAGTGGCTGGCTGCTGACAGCAGGTCTCTGTTTTAGCTAGGGATTCCATTCACACATTCTCTGGCCATGTTAGAGATGGGGGGAGGCCAAATTCTGATCTCATTTGCACGACTGTGAATCCAAAACATCTGCACTAAAGTAAGGAGAGTTATCCCAGACTTATGCTCGTCAGCCCACGGTTACTAAATAAGGGGCTACTTTTGGGTGGTCTCCTACCATGGGTGTTCCTATTTCGCACAGGAGTTACTGTGCATTAATAACACAGAAGTATATACTAGTTGTCACCATTCAGGGCAAGCCCACCTGCATTTCCCCTGCATGGCTCGGTAAGGTCACCCACTCTGGGCTCCCAGAATCCTCGGCTGTCACCTCCCTTGAGCGAACGCCCGTACCTCCCTCCTGACTAGAGTTTTTTTTTCAAGCTATACAGTTCCCTGCTTACACGGAGAGCTCTGCTGCGAGTCAGACTGCCTTCGCAAGCCTGCTTTGCTTTCTCCACCGAGGATACAAAGAGAATAACTGCCCACAGTTACCGCACCACATTTTCTAAGCAAGCACATCTATTCTTAAGGGAAAGCATTACAGAGAAAACATATTAGAACAATAGAAAACTCCAAGAGGTCAGGCAGGGATCAGTCCTTCAAACCCCACCCAGGGACTCTTCTGTAGTTATAAGTTTGTCCTCATGCAACAGGCGAGGAGCAGCTAAAGACTGCCTCCTCAGAGTGAAGCTTCTAAAAACTGAATTCTTGCAGAGATGAGTGAGTTTACACTTGCATCCGTTTCCCCCTAGAGATTGCCTGGGAAACCCACTTAACTTTAAAAGTTCATTCTTGTCTTCTGGTTATTTCAGTTGATTCTCTGAAGCTCTTAACACCCAGAGTTTACATTAGTCATGACTGCCCCCTAGAGACATTCTATGCAAACCCAAAATAACACATAACTATTTGCATTTTTAAATACAATATACTTCCAAACAACTTAAACTTACTCCCGTCAGCTTTACCCAGAATATCGGAGGAAATTGCCATGCCTGTCACACTAGCCACTTTATCGTTTGTGTTCCAGCCAAGCAAGGTGGATTTAAAAAAAAATCAATGATTTTAAAAAAAATCAAAATCAGATTTTTAAAAATTTAAATCAGGTTTTTTGATAAAATGCTTTTTTGAGGAAAAACTATGTAAAGATAGTTTTAATTAAAATACATCATAGCTCAAAGATATCTCATCATGGAATAGAGATTATAAATTCTAATTCATGGAATGTTCAAGAAAAGTTCTGTAAATGAGTTCCAATAATTCGTGGATTAGGGATCTAATCTTATGGGGTTCTAGAGGCTTCTGTATAGATTATTTAGGTTAATTTTTCAAACAGTTCAATGAATAGAAGCCAGTATTTAAGTATGCATGTTGGCCTGGCTGACATAGTCAATTTAACTTTTGTTTTTTAAAATATTTCATTTAACTATTTTAGTTAAAAACTATTTTAACAAACTTGATTTTAGAAAACTTGAATGTTTAATTAAATTCAAAAATTCATACGCTTCTTTTGTTTAGATATGTATTTGCTGTTGAAAAAAAAACCAGACTACATAAAATTGTTGTTTTAGTTAAATAAAACAATTTAAATGTCTGTCTGGTGATGTTCTCCTCCTATTACAGCATAGCAAGAAAACCCTCCGAGTATTAACGATTAACCTGTTGAATTGGAGATAGTTTATCTCCCGTTCACCTCATAAATATCTGCTTCAATTACCTTTGGTGATTGAAATAACCAAACAGTCATTAATTTTCTGATATAGCTGTAAAACTAATCTGAAAAGTTTTCAAAATAAATCACTGTTGAAAAACATACAGTGTGTACCTTCTAAAAATGAAACCTACATCTATCTCTGAGTTGTGAAGAATCTGACAACCAACAAGAATGTACTTTTATGTAGAAAACTATAATTAAATTGAGTCTTCCTGACTAGTGATTTAAATCAATTCAATTTTAATCAAATCCACCCTGCCTCCAAGAGTTTGCTACCCCTCCAGTTTTGGTATTAGTAGCATATCTGCTCATATTTGGATTTACACAAAAGAAACAAGTAAAAAAACAAAACCAAAGGAAACCGAACCATGTTAATAGACTTCACTTGCTGGGCAGCAACCCAATGGTAAGTGGAAGACAATCCTGTGGCCATTACAACTTCTTAGGATGACAAGTCTGCCTCCTGCATGTTTCACAGACACATGCTTCATCACAGTGAATGAGTCAGCTCCAGGGGCCATTTGCAATTGCTCCAAGATGACAGTCTATAGCTCTCTAGTTGATGACAACTTCAGCACTTTTTCATCTGCGGGGACCTTACGACTTTGTTATGGAGGCACCGGAGAGTTGTGTAAAGAACAAGAACGTGTGAAGTTAAGATCTCCTCAGGAGTTTCTACTAGGATTATGCGAAATTTGGGGCGGTCCACGTCACAGGCATGACAGACCCAGAGCACAGTGAGGAGATAGAAACCCAAGTAATCCAGGGAAGTGGTGAACAGGAGCTTTTCTCAGTTGGGGTTTGTTGTAATAATTGGGCCTACCCAATTGCCCTCATGGTGAGTCCAACTATAAAAAGGACATCAAAGTTCACAAAATGTCACAATAACCTACAATCACCAGTGCTGATGGGCAAAGGTCTGAAAGGAGACAAAATACATAAACTTAGTCCAAACATAAAGGCCTACTAAGATAACTCATGGTCTGTGTAAAAATAATTCTTGATAAATAAAAGGAGGGGAAAAATCAGCAAATCATGTGTCAGAAACTAGGCCAACTTGGTGGATAAAATAAGGAGAGGTTGGGCTATTCCACCCACCATCCCCTTTGTGGGACCTTAATGTAAGAGACTTTAAAGGAGAAAAATTGGCTACTGGAGCAAGCTTTAGCATCACAGCTGCCCTGCACACCACCTCCTGGGACCCCAGGCTTTTGGCATCCTCATCCTCGACATACCTGACCAGACTGGGCCAGAGAGAAAGTCCCAGATGACATCACCATTTCAACCAGCTCCACCTCAATCCCAATCACCCCATGCAGGAGCGACGCATGTGGGGCATACGCCCCACAAACACTGCAGGAGGGGCCAGAGTCCAGCTGGCGGGGCCAGAGTCCCTGGGCATCTAGGGAGACTGGTGGGAGGGCCTGGCACACACAGTAAGGGCCCGACTTTGGCCGTAGTCACCAGCAGCGGTGGGAGACGCAGAGCAATAGGTTGGGTCTCGCCTGCAGGAAGTGCAGCCACAGGGTCAGGAGCTGCATTTCTCTGCTTCGCCACTGAAGGGTGCAGAAGGGAGCTCAGGCTAGGGGACTCAGGTGCAGGAGAGGGTGTGGGATCTAAGAGAAAGTTTGCAAGAAGGAGGGGGTTGTGATATGGGGCAGAGGCTTGGCGGGGCAGGGTTCGGGAGGGGGAATGGGTGCAGGAGAGGATTCTGGAGGGATGCAGGAGGGGGCTGTGATGTGGGGGAGGAAGGGAGGGAGGGTGCAGAGGGTTTGGATGGTGAGTTGAGCGGAGGGACAGGCTGGGTGCCAGAGGCAGAATGTCCTGGGAAGTGCTTACCTACATGGCTCCCAGCCAGCAGCCGTGCAGGACTCTGAGGCAGGCTCCCAGCCTGCCACAGCCATAGGCTGCTCAAAATGGCTGACTGCTTCCTGTGGCTCTCTGCTCCAGATGCCGGGGGAAGGAGAGGCTCTGCATGCTGCCCCTACCCCCAGCAAAATCTCTCCACTCCCATGTAGAGCCCATGGACCTGAGAGCGGATTCTGTTTGCATGCTGAAGCCTGGTCTACCCAGTGGTAAACATTTCTCACTGTTGCTCAAACTGGAGTTAGAAACATGGAGACCAACAGGAATGAGCTAGTCTGCATAAGACCTGTGTCCAGAAAGACCCACCCTAAGTAGGCTCAGAGAACACAGTGCTTAAAATGCTGCAAGCAGCCCATTTACACTGGAATTGACAAGTGACAAATCTCTGCTAGGGGTTTCCAGGTGTCCGGTTTTGAACCGGACAGTCCAGTATTGGAGCCTTCTGTTCGGGAAACAAATGGAGAAAATAGAACTGTCCGGTATTTTCTAAATCAGATGGAATGTCGATTGTGATGTAATGTCAAGTGTGCCCGGTATTTTTGTTGAAACCATCTGGCAACCCTAATTTCTGCAAAAAATTCCCTATTCTAGACAATGCTTAAGAGTGAATCACTAGGAAGGCGTGAGTGGCTTGTAAGTAATTACCTCTGCTTTTTTTGGACAATGACACAGAAGTCTCATTTGGAACCCGGCTAGCCTCTTTCTTACTCTGTCTGGGAGATTTTTCTCACCCTTTTGCAAGATCCTGCCTGCCCCCACAAAACGTCAGTGTTAACGAGATTGCAGTCTGGAGTTTGCACCCAAGTCAGGAAGTTCCAGTTGTTTCTCACTTCGGGGCCTGGAAAAGATTTACTAAAGCACAGCTTGGATTATCTATCGCACACGGAATTCTGAGTGTTTCAGTATAGCGACTGCAATGAGTCATACATCAGGGGTTGCTTTATGCACCAGAGCATCTCCTGGCATTGTTCTTTCCCCCAATCCCTTAAAAAAAACAAACCTGTTTAACTCCCTGCAGGAGAAATATTGTCCCTGCTAGGGGGCTGCCTGCTTTGCTTTGAAAGTTCTTTGAGGAATATTTCAAGCAGACATCAAGGACGTGCTAACTGTTTGCCTCAAGTATTAATAATACTCAGCACTTGTGTTGAGTGCTAGGACATGCATTCACAAATGAAACAGGACAGCAGTATTGTCAATTGGTTAGAATAAGATTCTGAGAGTCAATCCCAGGTCTGCCACAGAGTCACTATGGCTCAAACATTCAAAGCAGGTTTGAAATGGTGGGTGCCCAACTTGAGATACTAGCCTACCTCTATGTGGGTTGCCAGAGCGAAAGACCCACTGCATTACAAAGACATTCATGGTAGCTGCGTGCCTGTCTTTTGTTTCAGCAAGACCAGACTAACATGGCTACATCTCTATTACTCACTTACTTAGGCTAGTGCTAGAAATGTAGCCGTGTTAGTCTGGGGTAGTTGAAGCAAAATGCAGGACAATGTAGCACTTTAAAGACTAACAAGATGGTTTATTAGATGATGAGCTTTCGTGGGCCAGACCCACTTCCTCAGATCAAATAGTGGAAGAAAGTAGTCACAACCATATATACCAAAGGATACAATTAAAAAAATGAACAAATATGAAAAGGACAAATCACATTGCAGAACAGAAGGGGGATGCGGGGGGGGGGGAGGGGGAGGAAGGAAGGTAAGTGTCTGTGAATTGATGATATTAAAGGTAGGGAGAGTGGGATGTTTGTGAGTTAATGGTATTACAGGTGATAATTGGGGAAACTGTCTTGGTAATGGGTGAGATAGTTCAAATTCTTGTTAAGTCCTTGTTGGCAAGTGTCGAATTTTAACATGAATGACAGTATTTGTCCTGCATTTTACTTAGGCTGGGATTTTCAGACTCCTAAGGTATTTAGCTGTCTAGCTCCCACTGAAGTCAATGGGAGTTAGGCACCGAACTAGATTTGTAGATCTAGGTTTAATTGTCAAAGCACCAAGTTTGAACATTTGGGCCTTGAGTTATCCATTTATAAAATGGGCCTTTGAGACCTGCTGATGAACTTTTATAAAGCTGTTCTAGACGCCCTCACATGGAAGGTGGCGCAGAACGAAAGCCTTAGTTATTGGCATGGTCAATGGATGTCAGCAGCTCTCAAGGATGGAGTTCAATTTTCAAGGGGCATCTGTGACATAGCAGGGCACAATCCGGGCCGGGGGAGGGGGATCCGGAGGCTGTGCCGCCCCGCCCTGCAACATTTGGTGCCTTACAATGCCTGGCTGTGGTGGTTCCAACGTGAGCCACTCACAAACAGCCTACCAGCAGGAAAGCCACACCCTGAGTGTCTGAGTGTAACTGTAGCCTACCAGCTACACCCTGGCTCTCACAAGTCTTGGTTAAGCAGCTGGGTGATTCGAACTCGTTCCCATTCCTGGAACCTCCCCCGGAAATGTCTGTCCTGTATTGCCCAGCTTCCTCCTGGCCAGTACAAATATATTATGTCCATTGTTCCTTTAAGGGAGCAAAATGACAGCTTATTAAACAGTCTGCCCGACGGTTCAGCTGAAACACTGGATTGAACAGCAAAACACGATTATTAACGACAGAGAGAGAGATTAAGCGAGTATAAGTAACATGTCAAAGTTAAAAATGGTTACAAGAAAAATAAAGATCAAATGCTTACTCATGCCTAATTTAACAAACTATATTAGATTCAAGCAGAATTTCTCTTCATCTGCTTCCAGCAAGATTACTGACCAAACTCTTCAGGTCTAGACCCTTCCCCAAAGTACTAGCATTGGGAAAAGTTCAGAAAAGGGCAACAAACATGATTAGGGGCATGGAATGACTGTCATATGAAGAGAGAGAAATAAGACTGGGACTCTTCAGCTTGGAAAAGAGACCACGGGGGGAGGGGAGGAAGGGATATGACAGAGATCTAAAAAATAAGAACTTAAGAACAGCTATACTGGGTCAGACCAAAGGTCCAGCCCGCCCAGGGTCCTGTCTGCCGACAGTGGCCAATGCCAGATGCCCCAGAGGGAGGGGACACAACAGGTAATCCTCATGTGATCCCTCCCCTGTCACCCACCTCCAGACAAACAGAGGCTAGGGACACCATTCCTACCCATCCTGGCTAATAGCCATTGATGAATCTATCTAGCTCTTTTTTGAACCCTGTTAAAGTCCTAAAAAATCATGACTGGTGTGCAGAAAGTGAATAAAAAAGAGTTATTTACTTCTTCCTATAATACAAGAACTAGGAAACCAAATGAAATTAACACAGAGCAGGTTTAAAACAAACAAAAGGAAGTTTTTCTTCACTCAGCTCAGTGCACAACCTGTGGAACTCCTTGCCAGAGGATGTAGTGAAGACCAGGACTTTAACAGGGCTCAAGAAAGAACTGGATACATTCACGGAGGTTAGGTCTATCAATGGCTCTTAGCCAGGAGGGGTAGGAATGGTGCCCTAGCCTCTGTCTGCCAGAAGCTGGGAATGGGTGACAGAGGAGGGGTCACTTGATGATTCCCTGTTCTGCTCACTCCCTCTGAGGCACCTGGCATTGGCCATTGTTGGAAAACAGGACACTGGGCTAAATGGACCTTAGCACTGGGCTAAATGTGGCCGTTCTGTAGCTATTTCTTTTTGTCTTCTCATGTATAGTGAATGTGACGGATAAAGAGAGAGAGGAGTGTCTTGGGGGATTTGTCCCTCCTTTTTTATAGTTTCAGTCACCCTCTCGAAAAACATTTCTATTTGAGAACCAGAGAATCTATGTGGAAGAATATTCCCTGCTGGGTTTTTCCCCTACTTGTTAGACTTTCCATTTACATTCCCTTCCTACTTGATGACACTGTGTACTACTAAAACGCCAAAAGGCAAGCACACAAACTTGTGTTTAGGACAAACCTGTCCTGGGGCACCTGGTGCTGGCCACTGTCGGCAGACAGGATACTGGGCTAGAAGGACCTTTGGTCTGACCCAGTACGGCCGTTCTTATGTTCTTATGTTCTCCCGGGGCAGGGCCATGGGCTTGGAACATGTGTTAATAACGTCTGAACAGAGGAATCTTATAAAGCCACATACAACATCACCACATCTCTTACTTGGACAATAATGACCATCAAATTATAGGTTTCGAAATGGTACCTTACAAAGCATAACTCACAAAGATTATTACAATAGTGTGAGTAAAAGGGCGTATTTTGTCACAACCTCTATTTTGGTACAATTGGTTTACTGAGCTTCTGCATGTTTTTTTGGGCCTTAAATCAAAAAGAGAGACAAGGAAAAGGCCTATAAAGTTTGACCAGTTCATCCGACTAGCCAATGGAGCACTGGTAACTAGAGAGCTGTATGTTTTCAGTTACTTTCCTATGCATCAAAGCCCACCTTAGAAAGGCAGGGGCAGTTCTACTTACACATATAGTAGTACCTGTCTCCCAGGGCTTACTTGCCTGGGAGAGGGGGAGTAACGTGGACTATGGGGATTGATTTCTAACGTGCACTAATGTGTTGGATGCTAACTGGCCCGTGTAGACCCTTTTGGCATGAACTAAAAGTTCCCCAGTGTATCATATTAGAGTGCAGTAGGGAACATGTAGTGCACACTAGGGAAGATCTACACCAGGGGCAGGCAAAACATGGCCTGAGGGCTGGATCTGGCCCACCACGTCTTTGGATCTGGCCCACAGCCTGCTGGAACCCTCAGGCACACTTCCTGCCTGCCACGGCCCCAGGGCGCCCAAAGCAGCTGGTCGTTGGGACCATGTACCTCTAGGTACCGTGTGCTCCTTGAGGGTAGGGGGGAGACTTCACGTGCTGCCCCCTACCCCATTACAATCATCACAGCTCCCACTGGCCCGAGTGCTGGGGGTAGGGGCAGTGTGTGAAGTCTCTCCCCCTGCAAGGGGCACACGGCGCCTAGACGCACATGCCACTTTGAGTGGCCCGGGGCTGCAAGCAGGCAGGGAGTCCAGCTGGGCTACTCATTGGGAGCTGCCTAGGTAAGTGCCTCCTGGCCAGAGCCTGTCTCCGGCACCCGCACTCACACCCCAACTCCCTGCCCCAGGTCACCACCCAAACCCTCTGCACCTCCCCAAGTCACAATTCCCTCCCAGAAGCACCAGTGTGTCTGCTTCCAATTCCCCTCGCCCTAGAGAGGTCTATCAGATTTACCCAGTTTGCTCAGATTGGGGGGGGGGAGGAGGTGCATGAGACACATCAGGGGCTTGGGGATGCTCAAGGTAGGGGGCTAGGGACATGGGGGGGTGCAGGAGTCAGGTGTGGAGGGGGAGGAGGGGCTTGGGGAAGGAGACCAGAGGCATGCAGGGGTGCAGGAGTCAGAGCAGAGGGTGGGAGGCTCACGGCAGGGAGCTGGGAGGTGTGAGGAGGGCTCAGGCCCAAGTTACGGGCTGACCAGACTACCACCCGGGACACCCCATTGTAGGGGGCGGCGCGCAGGGCTGCTGGACCGGCCCTGGGCTCAGGGTAGGGGATGGGGGCAGCTCCCCGAGGGCTGGCCCAGGGGTGGTGGAGGCCGCGCTGTTGGTGGCAATATGGCATACACGGTCCGAGTGAGCCAGGAACATCTCTACTTTGCACTGCCACCCAGATGAATCAGCAAAAGAGCTGCGCCACTCCGGTGGCAATCTCCCGCCCTTCTTATGTGAGGCATTCCGCCGGCACCGGGAGTGGCAAGCCAGAAGCCCCAGTGCCAGCGAGCCTCGGAGCCAGATCTAAAGAGTTGGGCTCACGCTGCAGCACGAGGCAGATGGCATCGCAGGCAACGGGGGCCGGGCTGGCACTTGGATGTCTAGGGAGGAGGCAAGTTTCAGAGCCCGGGTTCCATCCTGAACTTGAACATCTAGACAGCTATTTTGAGCGCCACTGCACACGCCGCTGTAGGCAGACTCGGAGACTCTGCCACAAGTTCCTCCTTGCCACACAGATGTGTGCTATGTGCCGGCCAATTGTCAGTCACAAGCCTTCAAACAACCCAGGCTATCTAGGAGTCGGTGCTCACTGAGAGACCCAAGGCCTTGAATAGCTGACATGCTGTTGGCAGGGCCATGCGGGAAAACCTGCCCAGCGTCTGCCTGAATTGCATGACTGCAAATTAAGTGCCCGATTCCCCACTCAGTTACACCAGTGTGAACCGAGAGTAACTCCACTGAAGTCCACAGAGTTACAATGGTGTAAACTAGTGTAAGCAAGGGCAGAATCAGGGGGAACAAAATTCACAGCCCTTAAATAACAGTTTACCCCGTAAGAGCACTTTATAATAATTAACTAACTAATTTTCGCAACATCCCCACTGGACGGATTCCGCAGACGGGGCGGTATGGCACCCTATTGTTCCACTGGGGTGGGGATGTGCCCCAGCCAACGTGCGCCCCTTTCACTACCCTGGGAGTTCCGCAGGGGTACATAGGCAGCTGGGCCCATACACAGCATGGTTCCACTACAACCAGGACCTCCTGCCAGCCAGTGATTCTCTGCAGGGGACATAAACCCATCATGGTGAGACCTTCCTATGGAAGTTAATGAAGCTGAGTGTGTGCGCATGTGAAAGACACCAGAACAACCTGGTTTACTCCCAGCCTACCCATTTCTCTCTCAAGCCGGCTCAGTCTTCGCCCTTTTCCCCATCAAGGAACCTACACCTGCTCTGACGGGGGGAAGGTGCCGGACGGTTGTTGGGGCCCCTTCTGCCTTCAAGGGAAGGTTCACTCATGGGGCATTGTCAGCCGACGGTCAGGGCAGTGTGTGTGTGTATGTTTCCGAGAAAAGGTTTAACGTCCGTGCCTTTACTGCTAGGACCGGGGTCCCATCGCAGAGGGTGGCCAGCAGGCCAACAGACGCCCCGTTATATAGGAAGAGCTTATTACACCTTAGATTTTAGCTGCTAGAACACAGGGGGTTCCTTCGCAGAGGGCAGCCTAGGAAAGGCTGAAAAGGTGCCCCAACAGATCTTGTCACCTGGGAGTGACACAGATCCAAACGCCCAAGCTCTCCCTATGTCTGTCCCTTTATGACCGGCTGAAGTTCTTTTAAATTGTGCTTGGTTCTGTTACAGCAACTGAAGGAGGCAGGTTAAAGCTTAAACAGTTACAGGTTTATTGAGGAAGCTTATAAATCATATGGTTGCAATGGCTATTGTTCTATTTCTTAACTATTAGCAAAATATAGGTCTTAAAAATGGTTACAAAGAAGATAAAGATAGAAAAATAGAAATAATGGTACCAAGTAACAGCTTACTCTTTCTATGTGTACACTTAAGACAGAGGACCACATCCAGGTACCATTTTTACCCCCTTCTGTGCCTCTCGACTCCAGCATGTCAGGCCAGGGCCGGTCCCTCAATTCCTAGGAAAGACGAAAATACGAGGTGGGCGTCCCCATAGAACCTCGGGAGGTCAAACACCTAACCCGACCAGCAGGTAGAGGGTAGAATGACACTCCAAGTGAGTGTGTGCTGGGCCCATCTTATATACCCATTGGGTCACGTATTTTCTCTTTCTTATCTGTAATGCCAATTGATGCTGGTCTGTCTGCTGTGAGACCAGTTCTTACAAGGAAGTTGTGAACTTAATTTACACTTGTAAGAGAGATTTGAGATGATTAAATTTTGAAGTACTGGACATTGTTTTCTCAGTGGGAAATTCCTCTTCCTGGGACTGTGTGTTCGAATCAACATAGGTGCCAGCCGCAGCCTCGAGGCCAGCTTATCGACTTAGCTGCTCTCTATCCACATATCTGTGTTTCAGCTTCTCAGGATCAGATGAGCCAGCATAGACTGTGCTGATATTATTGCTCCTTCTCTGCCCTGTGCTTCAGAGAGGCAAATAAGATGGATGATATGGAGGCAGGCTGTCTGGCCACAGGCATTGGAAGTGGGATGGCTGGCCCAGCAGGGGTCTTGTTTTGGTGGAACTGATTTTAGGCCTTGTTTCCGGGTTTTGTTCTCATCCTAGTATAGACGGGACCTGGGGGTTCTAGCAGGGATTAAATTGCAGGAGAGAGATGGGCCCAAGTTCTGTCCTCAGACCATGAGAGCACATCCCTCGGAAAAGGAAGCAATAGGAGACCCAGTATACAGCGTTCTGAGCAAATGCATGTAATAGGGGATGGGAGAGGGGGAGAGTCCAGTTACTGCAAATGGACCTCTTCACTCTTCATCAACACTGCAAAGGAAAGTTGTTATTCTCCAAAAGGGATGCTGTTTACCTTCCAATAGATTCACTATCCTCTGCTGTGCCTGGGACAGCAGGAGCGGCTCTTCCTGCTGCTCACATGATTGAAGGAAGAGCACAGTAATAAACCCATGCCCATTATACTGGCGAGTCTCTTTTCACTTCACTGAGACTAATGGGGAAGAAATGAAGCCGTTTCAAAACAACAAGTTGCCAAAACTGCATTAGGAAAAGCGGAGGAGCGAGAAGCCACAAGCGACATGCCAGCGCGGGTGCGCAGCCAACACACACAGGGACGCATTGGATGGAGGAAGAGTGTCTCTCTCCCGGGACGCAGGACGACACATTTCAAACGCTCGCATTTCTCTCATGCTGCGGCTCCTTCCATTTCCTTCAGTGACACTTGCGTACTCCAGGGGTGAAGATCTCGGGTGAGGTATCTTGAGAGTGGTGGAATGAAAAACAATGTAAGGACAAAAAGGTGAGAGGAACGGCTGTCTCTTTGTTCTCTCCGTGCCAAGACGCGGCAGGGCTGGGCGCACGAGAAATACACAGGCGCTTCTTTTCCATGTATATTGCCTGGGCCCCCAACGATGTGTTTGGTTTCCTGCACGCATACAGGAAAACACTCGACCTACAATCACAGAGCCATAGAGTCAGAAGGCACTGCAAAGGTCATGTAGTCTAACCCCCTGCCGAGGTGCAGAATATGTTGTGTCTAACCCATCCAAGACAGATGGCTCACCAGCCTCCTCTTGAAAACCTTCCGTGAAGGAGCTTCCACCACCTCCCTGGGCATCTGTTCCACTGTCTTCCTATTCTTACAGGAAGGAAGTTGTTCCTAAGATTTAATCAAAATCCGCTGTGCTTTAGTTTGAACTAGGGATGTGAAAGGTTCACCGGCTAACCAGTAAGCAGCATCCTAAACTGGTGATGCTTATCGGTTCTGGTTAACCGTTGGGGCCTGCTCTGGGCAGGGCGCTGCTCCAGCCCTGTGGAACCCAAATCCAGGCCCCCCTCCTCCAGGTTACACACTGGCTCCCCGGGAGTGAGGCTGGCAGGGGCTGCCATCCTCTCTACAGGCTCTGCAGTAGAAAGAAGCTCGCAGGGTGTGCAGCCGCTACAATTTGCAGCGGTTACATGGTTACCTTTTCTCTGACTTTTTGCATCTCCACTTTGAAACCCACTGCCTCGTACATTGCCCTCTGTGGCAAGAGAAAATAGCTTCTCTCTGGTTTGGGGCAGCCAGAGCTCACAACCTAGAGCTCTGTTTCCACGGACACATGTGCAGACTCTTTCTTTTACAAGGGAAAAGGTTCAGCATTAAGGGCACGAGCCTGGGACTTTGGAGACCTGGGTTTATTGTGCTGCTCAATAACAGACCTTCTCTGTGTGTTGGATGGGCGTGTTTTGCTAAACTTAGTAAGTAGGTTGTTTGGGGGGGAAGTGAGTCTACTAGTTTGTCATTATAGTTCGATAGGTTTTACCACACCAAGAGGAAGAGCTGGGCCATTTCAGTAAGATAAAGTCTAAAATCATAGAATGCTAGAACTGGAAGGGACCTCGAGACGTCATTGAGTCCAGTCCCCTGCCCTCACGGCAGGACCAAGCACCATCTAGACCATCCCTGATAGATGTCTGTCTAGCCTACTCTTAAATATCTCCAGTGATGGAGATTTCACAACCTCCCTGGGCAATTTATTCCAGTGTTTAACCAGCCTGACAGGTAGGAAGTTTTTCCTAATGTCCAACCTAAACCTCCCTTGCTGCAGTTTAAGCCCATTGCTTCTTGTCCTAAACTCAAGAGGTTAAGGAGAACAATTTTTCTCCCTCGTCCTTGTTACAACCTACCTGAATGCTGTTATGTCTCCTATCAGTCTTCTCTTTTCCAGACTAAATAAATCCAGTTCTTTCAGTCTTCCATGATAGGTCACGTTTTTCTAGCCCTTTCATCATGTTTGCTGCTCTTCTCTGGACCTACATCAAACATGAGGGTAGAAGGAATGTGGCAGTTCTTTAATTTGTGAAAGAGCATTTCCAGCTCTCATGCCCTAATTAAACACTTCTACAGCAGCACCCTGTGCCTGAGCAGTATCGTCCACGGCCAGCATGCGAAGGTAAGTTCCTTGGGACAGGCACCTGTTTTTCCTGCGCTGTGTTTTTGTGTAGCGCTGAGCGCAATAATGAAAAAGGGAAACTGGCTGTATTGTCACCCAAGGAGTCTTCAAACCTCTCCTGTGTAGCTGGTAGACATCACATACTGCTTCTTTCAACTTTCACCACTCCTGACATGCCAGCATCAATCTGTTCTTCCAATCTGTGCTGGCCGGGTGGACAGGTTGGAAAAGGGACTCTTGCAAAGACAGGACACAGATGCAGTTCTGCAAATTAGACAAATGATGCAAAGGAGATGGGGAATAAAGGACACAAGCCACATCTTAACGTCTGCAGGTGGTGAAGCTTTCCAGTGGGAGGATGTGTCTGGGCACCGAGCAGCGTGACGCAGTCCCCCAATATTTTTGGGACGGCCATTCTTCCTCAGAGAAGTCTTTCTTCGACAATGCCTTTATTCCAATGGAGGCCTGCCCCCCCAGGAAGAAGTCTGGGACTGGCTGCCCTGTTTAGAATTGGATGTGTTATGGTCTATACCTTCTGCTGAAAACTGGCTCCGAAGGCACATGTGTGTGTCAGTCTCATCTATCTCCTTTCAAATATCACCAGGCACCAGAGTTTCATACTAAAAGCCAAATCCCTCCTGCAGCCCTCCAAAAAGCCAGGGGTACCTGCAAACAAAGGGCTTACAGGATTGGGCCCTTTACATGTAACATGTTACCCCTCTCTCACCGTACAGAAGCTTGTAATGAATGCAAATGAAAATAAATCAATAAGGAACTGGGAGAAAGCTGACGGGTGCACTCAGGTGGGACAAAGAAATCTGCTAGAGCTCTCAGTAATACAAAAATACAAAGGTATCTCTGTACAGTAATTACTCATTTAACACATGCCCACTTAACACGTTTTCGCAATAGCATGATTTTTTTTTTTAGGGAACTTTTTCGAATAACACGACCGTCCCCGAAATAACACGAAGATAATCAAGTGGCAGACTACTTCATGCAGTGGTATAAGTTGATGAAAACTGTGGTAATACGCCTGAGCGGATGAATACACGTTGTCACAGCACTCCTCCACTCACTCACGTGTTTATCTTTGTGTTTTAACAAACCGCAGCGATTTGTGTTGCTAGTTATCTTGTGTTGCTAGATATCTAATGTTGACGTTGATGACCAAGCACCAACAAAAAATGGACTTTGCCACCACCACCTGAAACGCAACACCCACATTTTCTATTATTTTTAATGGGAAAATTGACCCGCATAGCACGTTTTTGCTTAGCACAAACATTTTCAGAAACTCATCGACAGTGTTAAATGAGGAATTACTGTACACAGAGAAAGGTGGGACATTGGTACATTTCTCTCCCCCGTCAGCAAGGATCACAAACACCGGCACCTCTAAGTGGACAGACAGATCTACAACTCTAGTGTCAGTTCTTCGGCTGCATCTACACTGCCGTTTTTATCCGCAGAAGATATGCAAATCGCGCTCTCATTTGCATATCTTCTGCCGATCCTTTTTGCGCAGGAGGTTTTGCCCCTAAAAAGCTCCATGTAGACGGGGCTATTTGTCGGGGGGAAAACCCCCTTTTTGCAAGATCCCTTATTCCTCAAAAAATGAGGTTTACAGGAGTCCATGTAGGAGGAGAAATCTCTCTTTAAAAGCCCTGCCAAAGAGATAAAAGTATTGAAAAAACATTTGATGGTACAGAGTTTCTGACTGTTTTCATTGCTTGGTGAAACAATGCCAGTACATGAAAAATGAACATGTAAAAAGACAAAATACACACAGTTATTATGCCTTTGGCTGCAGCCAGAGAATCGCTGGCAATAGTCACTGAATGGAACGAAGACAGTGTTGAATATTGGCAGGGACAATGTTAATACTCGTTACAGAAAGTCAGGTGGCATATTACTTTAACGGTTCATTCAAAACAAGATGTCCAGTGTACTACAACTGGAGAGTAGGTTTTTGCTGGACCATTTGAACTGTTAATAAAGGTTTCACAGTTTATCCTGCAGGTCTTCAGCAAGTCACTGATTTCTACTCTTTCTACCACTTTTGCACCTGCCACCTAGAATTTCATTTAGGCCACACACCACTAGTTTTCTTATAAGAATGTCATGTGGGACTGTGTGAAAAGCCTTACTAAAATACAGATAGATCATGTCTACTGCTTCTCCCATCCCCTAGCCAGTAACCCTGTCAAAGAAACCACGCACACTGTTGCTTCACTCTAACGGCATGTCTACACAGCAGGGCAAAAGTTGAATTAAGCTACGCAACTTCAGCTACATCAATGAGTAGCTGAAGTCAAAAGAGCTTACTTTGGCTTTTGGCACTGTCGATACAACAGGAAGTCGAAGGACTTCCCTTACTCCTCGTGAAATGAGGGTTACAGGAGTTGGAGTAAGAAGTCCTCCAGTTCGCCATTATTTCGAAATAACGGCTTGCAGTGTAGACATGCTCTTTGTTATTTTGGACTAATGTTAGTTATTCCGAAATAACGTTGCTGTTTAGACGTACCCTAAGTGTCCAGACATCTATCTCTTACCTAAGCCCCAGTGAGACCCTAAAACAGGATATGATAGCTGGAGGAGACATATAATGTAAGTGCACTTATTTCAGTGAGGCTATATCAACAATCAACGTGACCCCTGAAAAAGGAAGTGTTTATAGATGAGTCTGGCAGTTAGTACATGAACATGGTGACCTGCCTGGTGTGAGACTTCAGCTTAATGAAGAAAGCAACATATTGTTTTGGATCTTGAACTAGAAAAACACCCGTTTTGTGAGAGCTGGGGTAGTGCTGGTGCTGAATGTTATTCTTAATCCGCACAATTCTTTAATTTTAAATGTTATACTCACGTTTAATAATCATTTTTAGTCGACATGTTTATAGGTTAAGCCACCTTTAGTGGACTTTTCCTCAGCTTTATTTTTTTAATGCCTCAAAAACAAAAAACAAACCCCCATCAGGGATGGTCTGGGTACATTTGATCCTGCCTTGGTACGGGGGGGAAGGCCGAGAGGGCCTCTCAAGGTCCTTTCCAGGCCTATATGTCTATGATTTCTGTCAAATTATGAGCATTAACGTGATACGCATCAAGCTGTGATACCCAATGCCAAAAAGAACATGGAATAGCTAGTATAAAATATCCAGTTCCTTCCAGAGGGAGCAAATACTGGCATTGCAACTAATTCCAGCTCAGATCCCAGCACCATGATAGTCATCAACTTTACCATCATTACGGACTTTTTTTTTTTTTTTTAAAGTAACACTAAAAACAAATCAGTAGCAGATGATAACTGGGGGTAGCCATGACAGTACAAAGCCAGGAAAGGACCAAACTGACGGACTAGCTACAGACATTTGTTTTCTTCAGTAAAGTTGTCCAGGCACATGTAGGAATCCAGTAAACAGCTGCTCGTATGTGTTACCTCTTTGTTGGTGACTCCTGGGGGTAAAGTCCCATGTTTATAATCCTCCAGCAACTGCACAGCTTCTTTAAGACGACTCTGCAATGACATAAAACAATAAAGCATGATCAGCAACATTGGTTCTGTACTGTTAGACCTCAGGCTGTGAATCTAGGTTATAGGACCATATGCAAGTCATAAAACACACTTCTCTATGCAGGCCTTGGGATGGGTGTCTTTTTATAAACACACGCACACATGGACATCCGGTGGCTTAGGCAAGGAAGGCTCTGCCTCCCAAACTGCCAGCCTGCCCCCCCCCACTCACATACTCCAGCCCCAGAACACCTGCTAGAGGTGTACTGAAGGCAGAGTGTTGCTGCCCCCAGCACCCACCCTCCCTGTGCTCCGGGCCGGCTCGGGCTGCTCCCTCCCCAGTGCTCCGGGGGCTTGGGAGGCTGAAGCCATGTGACCTCCTCCCTCCCTGCTGCTACCAGGGACAGGGAGGCGTGGGTCAGCTCAGGCCGCAAAGACACCTCCCTTCCCGCTACTCTGGGGCTAAGGAGGCCACTTGGCCTCCTACCTCCCCGCTGCTCCTGGGGATGCTGCCACGTGCTCTTCCCCTCCCCACGGTGGTGGTGGGGGTGCACGCGTGTGCTCGGCAAGCTGCTGCTCCTCTCCCTCCCTCCCGGTGGTGGGGGCGGGGCCTCAGCAGAGGGGGAGGGGCTGTCGGTAGGTCTAGGAGCCTGCCTCCCAAGCCTTAGCTGCACCGACCGCCCAAGCACACACATTGAGCATAAAACAAAAGGAAAAACTATGTAGCACTTTAAAGACTAACAAGATGGTTTAATAGGTGATGAGCTTTCGTGGGCCAGACCCACTTCCTCAGATCATATTCTGAAAGAGAATTGGCATGACCATATATACCAAAGGAATACAAGGAAAAAAGTAAACACATTATTATAGCATACATATTTGTATTTGATTTATACTATCAACTTCTAGAGCCAGGGACTGACTTCCTCTTTGTTTGTACAGATATGTAACATCATGCTGGTGTAACCCACACACCTAGTGTGGTTCACTGTCCCATTGAGTGGCATTTAGACTGCTTGCAGCAAGAGATAAGATCAAGGGAGCTCTACAGCCTGAGCTAAGAGCCAGCTGGCTTTAGTGTAGGAGTCTCTACAACTTGAGCTATAGAGTTCCCAAGTTCAAATCTGCCCATCAGCAGTTACACTGGCTCAAATGGCATCAGAGTACTGTTCAGTTGAAACTTTCTTAGTCAGTGTGATGAAACTGATTTACTACCTCGTGCAAGAAGCTGGAATCATAATACTTTTTTTTAAGACAAAATGACCTACTCAGATGCAATGGAGAGTGCATTTATAAGGAATCGATTCATACATGGCACCAAACCCTGAACTCCAGACACCGTCAGAACACCCACTGAAGTCAAAACTCCATTTGCCTACAGGAATGAAAAATACAGAACGAGTCGGACTACTGCATAAATTCAAGCCCTAATGAACTGCAGTAAGAGGCACTAGCCTAGATACTCGAACCTCTACTATTAAAAGGAACACACACACACACACACACACACACACACACACACACACACACACACACACACACACACACACACACACACACACACACACACACACGTTACCTTTAAAAAAAATCAACAATTATTAAACAGCATGTTTGATTCTGATCTCAGCTACATCAGCGTGGAGCAGGATAACTCCACTGAAGCCAATGCAGTTTCTGATCTCAAAATGGATGTACCTTCTTCAAAATCAATGCAGCTATCCTGCTTCACACCACCATAAAGGAGGTCAGAAGCAGGCCCCATGCATCTGAGATACAACAATATTTTCACATACCTCAGAACTGATTTAACAATGCTTTCTCGGGTACCAACACGTGGTAACTGTCGGCAAATGCTGGCACTGTAATGATGACGGCAATACACACATCCACATTTGGCCCGGATTTTCAGAACCAGTGTTGGCATCATTCTACTCCCACTGAAGTTAGTGGGACCAGAATTAGGCAGGAGCCAAGGACTTTTGAAAATCCCACCCATTATACACGTAAACAGAAATAAGCAACTTTCTCATGCCACACTAAAAGGCAGTTTTTAAAATCTCACGCATTCAAATGATCACAGGTGAACGTTCATGTACTGATGAATCACAAAGTCCCATTGTTTCCGGAGTATATAATCATATTTAAAATGGGAGGGTGATCTTGCAATTACACACTGAACTAAGACCGCACAATTCTTTTGATGTTTGTAATAAAAAAGGGGGAAGTAATCTCCATTCAATTAGTCTAAAACCTGCAGAAGAACAAGTCAGGCTGTAAAGGCTGGTTTCAGCGGGGGGCACTGCTTATCCAATGCCCTGTCAAACCTGCAGTGAGGCTGCAGAAAATGCCAAGGGGCTAGAGACATATTTCCCATTTATTTAAAACAGAAAGACAATCCAGATGATTTACCTGGATGAGAGATTCCCTGCAGGAACGCTGATGTTTTCAAATGTTACTGTCAGGCTTGTTTAGTTTAATATTTCTGCACTAGCTGTTAGAACTGTTAAGTCAAGATAGGGAAGCTATATACATACAGATTTTTTTAACATGATGAAATCTGATTATAATCTACATTAGCACTTAGAGCCCTTACCATTGCAATATAGATGCTCACCAACATTAATAAGATAGTCCTTCCAAAAATTAGGCAAAGTATCATTACAGCCAAACTTGTTCTTCTATAGACTATCTGCTAATTGCTGGCAGAGTATTAATCCCTTTTTGTTGCAAACATCAAAGCATACTTTGTTGTTTTCTTGGAAATGCCAGCAGTTAGGCCAACCTGAAATTGGCAATAAATGAATGACTAGTGCCTTTCAAGCGTTCAGTACTTAAAAGCATTAATGAAAAAGTGGCAATCCCAGCGTTCTACAGAGCTAATGTGCTGTGGATGGATTAATGCCCATTTTTGCATACGCTACCCTAATTCCATGTATATTCACATATTTCTGGCCCTGTATGACATTTCGCATTGGCTTACGTGTGTTAGTCATGATTCAACACAGCCGTAAAAGTGAGTCGTCTTTGCAAAGACACCTAATGAGGCTTAATTTCAAGGAGATGGGAAAAAGAAGGAATACAAGAAAAATTAAAACAGCCTTAAAGAAATGCAAACTTCTTCCCTTCAAGAGCTGCAGTGGAGATCAGTTACGGTTATGGGGTGAGTTCCCTGTATGGCTCTGCCCGCGTACATCTCTTCAGGTGAAAAGCTGCTTCTTGTGGGTTGGAGTCACCAGATTCTCCCACTCTTAGACTAGAAGCTGGAGTGCAGACTCCTGTGCTCACCAAGATTACTTGGGCAGGTTCCACTTCGGTTAGGTACCTGCGGTTTTGCCCTGTGGGAATTATAAACCAGTGGTATATATCCATTGTGACCCACCAGCTTGGCCAAAACGAAGTATTTCTTATGCTTAACAGTCGGAACACCAACAAGCAGAAGACGGCAAAGAGCTTAAACCAAAAAAATAAACAAAACACAGGGCTGTGTATGTAGAGCTTACCATTCCTCCCCTGCAGTGTTAGACAGGTACCCCAACTTCTTCAGAATCCTGTCACAGATTCACCCCATCTCAACCTGGTCCTTGAACAGCCCCAACAACTGACCCTGCTTAAGTACTGAGTGTCCTTGGGATCATAAAGCCCCAAGCTCTGGAAAAGCCAGCCTTTGACGTTTGCAGGAGTCACTTGAGTAGCCAGGCTGGGAAAAACTACAGACAAACAACAGGAACACAGACAAGGTATTTAAAAAAACACTAAGACAACCCTCCTGGAATTGCCCATCCAAAGATTTAACTTCTCACAACTCATCTGAAGAAGTGGGGTTTGCCCATGAAAGCTCATTATGCTGACAGTGTGTGTGTGTGTGTGTGTGTGTGTGTGTGTGTGTACACACACACGTTAGTTTCTAAGATGCCACAGGACCCCCCACACACATACACACACACACACTCGTTTTTAGGGTTACAGACTAACACAGCCACCCCTCTGAGCCTTATCAGCTTTGAGGTGTGAATGAGGGAAGGAAAGTTTGGGCCCTTTCCTAACAGGAAGTGATCTCTTTGAAAAAAAATAGGGTCCAGCTCGCTACACTCGCCAACCCCCCCTCTTGCGGGGGTAGACAACCCCGGATTCCCCCCCAGGCACCGGGGGGGGGGGGGGCCTGGGCTGCAGCGATACCAGCCTGGGCCCCTTCTCTCCTCCCCCCCACAGCTGCATCAGCCCGGGCCCTTTCTCCTCCTCTCCCCTGCGCCAGCCTGGGCCCTTTCTCCCTCCTCGCCCACACCAGCCTGGCCCCTTTGGCCTTTCCCCAGCCATGCCAGCCCTGACCCTCTCTTCCTCCCTCCTCCCGTGCAGTCTGGGCCCTTTTTCCTCTCCCTGCCACCACCAGCCTAAGGACTTTTGCTCCTCTCCCCCCCCCCCCCCGACTCCGAGGCCTCACAGGCCTTCATTGCTAAAGGGGGCTTCCCCAAATAATTCATTGGGGGATTTGATCCCATTTGGGGAATGGTATCCCAGGAAGCTGGGTCCAAAACTGCATCTTCCTTGGACCTGAAGAGATTCAGTGTCTGTACTGCTTCTCGGGGGGCTGTAATACTCAGCTCTGTGCCTTGGCTGGGAGAGACCCCGCAGGACAGAGCGGTGAGAAGCCCCAGAGAGCAAAAAGAAGGGTGGCAGTGGCCTTGTCAACACCCCGGGAGTCACCCCCAAGGGGTCGTCTATGACCTCACCCCGTCACAGTGATGATGTCACTCTGTTGTCCCACAGGAAAAACTTTTTTATATAGAGAGACACACATAATGGAGTCAAGATGTAACAATGACGGGCACCTGAAATGCTTTCAAGTAAAGAGAGTCGTGTGGTCTGTGGTCCATGTCTGTCACAGGTCCCACAACTTTTACAAAGAAAAAAAAGACTGCATGGAACTCTTTTCACATTTAAATAAACAACAAGAAAAGTTAGCTCTTTAGCCTTTTTGGTGCTCAGAATAACCATCCTAATGGGAAAAAATTAGGTGGCACAGTCTTCCTAATCCTTCCAATTGTCAATGCTTCTATAGAGTAGTCCTTCGTTTATAGGAAGCGGTTAGAAGGGACAGGAAAGCTATAAAACCACATCACTTAGGAGTTACAACAAGTTGTATCAAAACAAGAGCAAGTATAAGAATGGTATCAATATCCTGTGTAATGTTATAGGTTTATCCTATCTGAATGAGTTTAATTTTTTTTTTAAAGATAAGAAGGTATTTAATTTATATGAAAACATATGCAGTCAGGCTTGGGAAGGTAAGGATTTGGGGAGAGGGCAATTGAAATAAAATGTTGGATATTGCATTTTTTGCTGTGACAAAAAACTGATTTTCTTTCAATTCATATCCCTGCCCCTAGACTACAAAATTCTGATAGTCATAAAGGATGGGACTATTAAAATGGAATTAACTGGAGACTCTGCTATGGCAATCCAGATGTGAAAAGTTACAGATAACTAAATTAATAATAAGCAAGGATCTAGGGAAAAGAATCAATTTTCTCAACAACTCTCCACAATAAAGTACTCTTGCTATCTCAATAAGCGGAGAATTCCTCTTGCTCATTATTAGTACTGTATTGGGTTTGTGGGGGTGGGGAGGTAGAGTTTTCCACTGAAATTACCTACACCATGAGCCTTGCAAATCATCTACACAGAACAGCATGTAACTTTGAATGAAAGTCTGATGTAAATAAATGAATGGATCTGTGTTCTATTTTTTTCCCTCTTCTCTTCAGGAAACCTTAGTAGTTACTATAACAACCCTGGCTAGATCTCATCTTGTTTAGTACAGCAACAAACAGACACAAAAAACCCAATTTTTGCTTTTAAACCTGCAGTCTCCTTAAATTTCTCCTTTGGGCTCAGCAGGCAAAAACATAAATAAGGCTTCAGGAAAGGAAAGAGCCTCCCAACAAAATTGCTAAGGGCTGTGAAAGATAACAGCTGGCTTAAATGGAACTTATGAATGTCATAACAAACAAAAGGGAAGAATATGAAAGGCACTTGGTTTAGAACTGTTGAGATTATTTTAATACAAAATTATTAACTGCCCCGACACTGTGCTAATACGGAGTTAAAATTAACCAGCAGCGCCTCACACGCTTCCAAATAGTCCTGGGGCACCTTAGAAAGTAACAAAAATATAGGTTTAAGATTGTGAGCTTTCGTGAGCAAAACCCACTTTGAAGTTTTGCCCACGAAAGCTCGCAATCCTTGACATATATTTTTGTTATTCTCTAAGGTGCCACAGAACTACTCTTTTTTTTAAAGTTGTTTTTAAAGTTACAGACTAACACACATACCCCTCTGAGACTTTTTCACACACTTCCAGAATGTTGAACGCACTTGCTCTTTAAACTTTCTAAACCCAGGAAATACAGAGTTGACGCAACTTGCAACATTAACAGTACCACTGACTCTAAAGTGGGTGATACCATTATAGTAAAGATTGCACCAGGATTTCCATAAGGCTAAAAAAAAGGGCTACAGTTCTGTCTGTTGGTTTAGAGAGTCGCTTTAAATGTTTATTGTGTACTGCTTCATTTTTTTCTAAAAGTTTGTGGGAGTATCATCTGGGGTTTGCGGTGACTGCTGCTGCTTACAGGAATGTTTCTTCTTCCCTCTACTTAATTTAAGCTATTTTCCTTGACAGTACTTCTAAGTCAGTAATGTAAAATCTGAGTATGCACATAGCTTCTAGACAACTTCGAAATATCCGCTCTTCACCAGCGCATGCGCTCTCAGAGCAAAACCTGCGGAAGCTTCTGCAGAACAGAGGCCAAGAGCAACCGACGAGCACAGAACACCTTCTCAGAAAGCCGTGGAGAACATTAACTCACAGCATAGCACCCAGAGCTATCCACTTATTTGGCTGCCTGCAAACTCCGGTTTGCAACAGAGCTCCAGTCATGCTGCACGTACGCAAACTGACTTTCTTTGGCTTGTCAACTTGGACTGAGCCATGCGGTGGAGACAATTTTAACCTGGGTAACTTTTAAACTACTGCTTCCTCCGAGGGGCAGTAGGTACTGAGATCAATCTTGAGCAAGTGATATCAGTTCGGAAAGGATCAGTAAGCCTGAACGATGTGCAAAACCAGCGATCATTAGGCCTTGGTGACATGATGATATTTCTTAATTTGTTCTTCCCCCCCTTTTTTTTTTTAGCCCCTCATTTTTTCTGGCATTCACCATGTTAGAAATCCAATCTTTTTGGTGAAAACTGAAACAAAAAAATAATTTAAACACTTTTGCCTTTTCTACATTTTTAGTTATTAAATCCCCTTCCCCCAAGTACCAGACTACCCTGTCCTTGGTCTTCATCTTGCTTCTAATGTATTTATAGAATGTTTTCTTGTTGCCCTTTATATCTCTTGGTGGTTTAATCTCATTTTGTACCTAAACCTTTTGAATTTTGCCTTACATATGTTATTTATTTATATTCAACCTTTGTTGTTTGACCTAGTTTCTACTTTTTGTGGGACTCTTTTTTGAGTTTCAGATCATTGAAGATCTCCTAGTTAAGCCAGCATGGTATCTTCCCTTATTTCATATCTTTTATACACAGTGGGAGAGTTTTCTCTTGTGCCTTTAAGAATGTCTCTTTGAAAAGCTGCAATGTCTCTTGAACTGCTTTCCCCCCACACTTGCTTTCCATGGGATCTTACCTGCCTTCCTGAAATCCATTATCTTTATTGTGCTATTTTCCCTGCTACCGTTCCTTAGAATTATGAGCACGACCATTTCAGAATCCCTTTCACATAACTTGCCTTCCACTTTTACATTCTCAACCAGCTCCTCCCAATTTGTCAAAATCAAATCTAGAACAGATTCCCCCCTCGTTGCTTTCTCCACTTTCCGAACTAAAAAACTGTCTCCAATACATTCCAAGATTTGTTGGATAATCCTGCCCTGCTATTTTCCCTACAGGTGTCTGGCTAGTTGAAGTCCCCCATCATCACCGAGTCTGCTGTTTTGGATGACTTTGTTAATTGTTTTTAAAAAATTTCATCTGTCTCTTTTTCCTGGTTAAGTGGTCTGTAAGTAGTCCCCGCCATGACATTACCCTTTTTTTAGCCCCTTTTATCCTAATCCAGAGACTTTTAATAAGTCAGTCTCCTATCCTAATCCAGAGACTTTTAATAAGTCAGTCTCCTATTTCTGTCTTAACCTTGGTCCAAGTATGTACAGTTTTAAAATATAAGGCAACATCTACTTCCTCTTTCCCTGCCTTCCCTTCCTGAGCAAGAAATGGTTTTGACCTTAAAAAAGAGAGAGAAGTTTGCTTCACTGAATTTCATACTGACTTTATAGAAATCATTCACTCACGTTAAGTTAGTGGCAAGTCAATGGACCAGAAAAGGATTAAAACCCTGAAAAAACCCTCATAGAGATTTCAATTGTCAGAGGCACAACAGCCTCTCTCAGCTTTTTATGAGGCGAGCACCTCTGAAAGCTGCTCAGTATTTGCATCATGCTGCATATTATTACATAAAGACACCCATTGGCCATCTCCTTTCAGGCCCATCGGAGTTTGCAATGGGATTTAGCCCTCCGGGATGCAGAGTTCTCCTGCCCTAGCAATGGATCAGGACTAACAATGCCTTTGGAAAGGACACATATGTCAGTGGAGCATCTCCACATTGACACTGATGTAACTGACAGCAGAGTTTATTGTGGGTTTTTTAAAAGAGAATCAGCACACTCCACTTTTGTTCCATTGAACAGCACGATCCCTGGCTACGTCTACACTGGCATGATTTTCCGAAAATGCTTTTAACGGAAAAGTTTTCCGTTCAAAGCATTTTTGGAAAAATCGCATCTAGATTGGCAGGATGCTTTTCCACAAAAGCACTTTTTGCGGAAAAGCAGCCGTGGCCAATCTAGACGCGGTTTTCCGCAAAAAAGCCCCGATCGCCATTTTCACCATCGGGGCTTTTTTGCGGAAAACAGTACTGTGCTGTCTACACTGGCCCTTTTGCGCAAAAGTCTTTCGGAAAAAGACTTTTGCCCGAACGGGAGCAGCATAGTATTTCCGGAAAAGCACTGATGATTTTACAGGAGATCGTCAGTGCTTTTCCGGAAATTCAAGCGGCCAGTGTAGACAGCTGGCAAGTTTTTCCGCAAAATCAGATGATTTTGTGGAAAAACTTGCCAGTCTAGACACAGCCCCTGAGTTTAAGTGAGACTTTGGAGGTGCAGATGGAACCGCTACCAGGCAGACTTGAACCTGGGGCCTCTGGAGCTTAGCGTACAAGCTTCTACAGCTTGAGCTGTAAAGCAAGCAGGCACTCAACATAGGCTGTAGAGCTCATTTGTTCTTATCTCTCCCTGTACGTAGTCTGCCCCTACATAGGACAGCGAACTAGAGACACGAACAACTAGTCGACTATCTGAGAAGCTAATGCTTATCGGAGAGTCGACACATTAGTTGACTAGTCGCTCCCCACCACCCTTGCAGCCTCTATCAGAAAGAGGCAGCAAAGGGTGGGGGGAAAGGAGGGCTGCTTCAAAGTGGCAGCGCCGCGTGGAGCCCAGGGCCAGACCCCAGGCTTCATGTGGCGCTGCCACTCTGAAACACCACCTGCAGCCTGGGGCCAGCTGGAGTCCAGGCTGCATGCGGTGTTTTAAAGCAGCAGAGCCGTGTGGAGTCCCGGGTCAGCTGGGGACTCCCTCGCTGATCCTGCGCTCCATGTGGTGCTGCCGCTTTGAAACATTCTGGGTAGCACAGGGCCAGCGGGAACAACGCTTACACCTCTGAAGTGTAGCTACAGCCCCGGGGCTGCTACTACACTTGAAAGGCAAAGGTGCCCTTAGCAACTATTCAAATAGTCCATGCAAAGTGCATCGACTATTCGATTAGCCGATTAATCTACATTTAACGTCCCTACAGTGCACGACACTAGGCGTGTGGGTTAACCAGACACATTGCACAAGAGTGGATTTCAGATCTGATCTGCTAAGAGTACCTCCTAGTTGCAAGCACCACAAACTCAACCTAGCATAGCTGGATTTTCAGAGCCTCTTTCTGCCACTTATGCAATCCCGGGTAAAAATCCTAAATCATTATTGCTGGTGATTCTGCCGATGATATGCAAAGCAGGCTAGAATCCAGGTGACTCCACTGTATTAAATCTCCAGTAAGATGACAGGAACAAGAAACTTTTTGTCAGTGTAAAACCCGCAGTCATGACACTGAAAACAGACAGTAGATCTGTTGAGTAAGAAGAAATAATCCACACATTTTACTGTGATTCTACTTTAAACCTAATTATGGGTGCTCCAAATTACGCAAGGTTCGGCCCTTAATACTGATGCAGGCAACGACAGATCTTCTTTGATCAGACAGTTAAAACACAGTGCTTCTGAATGCAACTTGACTCTTAATTCTTATTTAACTTTTGCTTTATTATAAGCTTTTTAAATGAAAGGCCTCTCCTGCAGTGTGTTAACAGTCTGTCTAGGTTAATGTCACATGGAATAAGTTTGGTTTATAAAAATATCTGCCAATCCCCATTGCTTCTTCTGATGGGGCTTAATTACAGAGCAATTTAAAGTATTATTCCAATCATTTTAACCTCACACTTTTCTGAAAACAGGCTTGTCGCCCACCAAGAGGTTTCACGTAGTCTCAAATACAAGATTAACTGGGCCTGACCTCAGCAGCACAATGTTTTCTGCTTATTAAGAAAGTTTGAAATTAGTTGCTGGGAAAATTATAAGAATTCCCCTGTCTTTAAGGCTTACATGCAATGTAACTAAGGGCTGAAGTCTAGATCTCAGAGTGATAGATGCAAGAAAGCATGTAAAATAAGAGGTTTTGGACAGGGCAGCCTGGCCTACTGAATGTAACCCACACCCCTAGTGTGGTTACTGAGCAATGCAAGTGGTACCTAGACCACAGCAACAGTTAAGACCAAGAGACCTCTACAGCATGGGCTGGGAGAGACTTGGCTTTTAGCTCAGAGGGTAGAGGCTCCTTATACTCAGCTCCAGAAGTCCCAGGTTCAAATCCGCCTGGTGGTGGTTACATGAATCGCAGCTCTGCTACTGGTTTGCTCATGCAAAGCACATGTGCTCACTATTCATCCCTCATTTTAAATTGTAATCATATCAACACCAGAAGACTTACCCAGCATTACCTGGGTCCTTTAGAACAGAGGGCTGGTAGGGGTTCCGGAAACAGGTCTGGTGCCAGGCAAGATAGTGTAGCCCCAGCCCTTCCCACTATCTTGGTGGTGCGGCTGTCCCCAGTGGTCCCTCTACAGTATAGCTCTCCCCTGCATGCTCGCTGTCCCCCAATGGCCACTCTCAGTATCATGTCTCTCCTCTCTCTACCCCCTCCTTTTTATGGAAAACAGTCCCACTCCTGGCATTTCCTGTTTTCTTCGTACAATCAAACCCTGGCCTTGCTTTAAATTAGGCTAAGAGGAAGCTGCACATCAAATTTGGTCGTCCTAGCTCTTACTAAACGCATCTGACGAAGTGGGTCTTTGCCCACGAAAGCTTATGCTCCAATAAATCAGTTAGTCTATAAGGTGCCACAGGACTTTGCATTGTTTATGCAGATTTATACTAACATGGCTACCCCTTTGATACTAGTTCTTACTGTTTAGGAGGAGTTTTTGGACAAACAGATGCATATTTCTAAAATATATGGATATAATTAATACCAATACCTACCTCACAGTGAGGCTGAGTTAATATTTGAGGTCCTCAAAGATGCAAGGCACACTAGTATGAAAAACCTGCATCAGAGTAAGCTTTAGTCTCATAATTTTACAATGCTAAATGTTAAAGCTGCAATAGTATCCATCTCCGTAGCACCTTTTAGTCTAACAAGCCCAAAGCTCTCCCCAGACTTTACCAATGGATTCTACAAAACTAGGAGTCAAGTTCACCCCTGATGCAATTCCATTTGGTTTCCCATACAGAGGAATCACTTTGCTGAACATCAGAGTACAGCCACCTCTGGGATGGGACGCTGCAAGTGCCTAGCAACATACACCAGTTTAGAAAAGGAAATGAAACTATCCAGCTAAAATTGCTGTGGAACAATTTTTGCAGTTCTCATTAGAAAGCTCATTTGTCCATTTCTTTCCGCTGATACTGGGCTCTTCCAAGACAAACAACAACCCATTTGTTCCTTGAGAAGAGCCCCAGGCCTGAAAGATGTAGCCATCTGTCAGCAGGAAAGGGCTTGCTGCATATGGCCATGTTTTATCTTTCACTCTTCCAGCCATTTCTAGATGTTATTCCCCGGTTAGAGTATAACACAGAACAGAACGGCTTTTTCTATTTACACACTAAGTCTTTCAGAGCAGTGAGTCAGACACAAATCGTGCAGCGACGGTGTAGACAAACAAAGCAGAATGCACATGCTTAAGGGTTCTTTACATGACCCTAGATATTAATATCGGTTTTACTAAGAAAGAGATTAGCCAAGAGAAAAGGGTTAATGATGTTCCCATAGCATGCTGCTGAGGACTCATGGGAGCTTCAGCATAATTCCATCCAAAAAAATTGTATTCTGGGAACATGCTAGACTGTCCCTGTGAGATCAGCATGGCTGACAGGGTTAAACTAGTAAGGCTTCTGCAGAGGGAAATAATGTCTTGGTGACTTATTAGAAATCTTGGAAGCGGTCAGTAATGTAGATAAAGGAAAATCAGTTGACAATTTATTTAAATGTCCTAGAGGCCTTTGACAAGGTCCCTCATAAGAGTCTCCTAAAAAAGCTAAGTAATCATAGGATGGGGATACAGGCCAAATATCATCACAGACTAAAGCTGGTAAGAAGGCAGAAAACCAAGAGAAGTAATGAATGGTTAATTTTAATCATGAAAAAAGTTAACAGGCTCATAAGTGTCTCAGCGCATCAGATGACAGACCCAAAGGAGTCCCGGACCCAACACAATGCACAGTAGAAGGAAAAATTTGATCTCCTCATATGCCCTATTGGACTATACATTAATCATAGCAACTCTGGAAGAGGACTGTAATGGTGTACGTCAGTGACAACCTCTGCTCAATGAATAGCTATGGTCAAAACATCCCCAAAAGGTGTTAAGATCTATATGGGATTAAATGGAGAATAATACGGCGACTACTCTAATGCCATTGTATAAATCCATGATGCGGTCTCATATTGTCTGCAGTTCTGGTCACCCAATCTCAAAAAATATATTGCAGAATTAGAAAGGTTTCAGACATAGGTGATGAGAAAGATTAGAGGCCTAGAACAGCTCTCCAATGAAGAGATTTTAAAAATAGATTGGGATGGAAAATCTAAGAAAAGAGAAGAATAAGACAAGACAATAAATATAGGTAACAGTTTCTGCTAGTGCTGTTTCATGATACAAAAACAAAGAGACATTCCATTAAAAGGAAAGACAATGAATTAAAAAATGATAAAATATTTTTTCATACAGAGCATATTTATCCTGTGGAACTCACTGCCACAGGATGTCAGTGAGGCCAAGACCATAGAGTGATTCAAAGAAGAACTGTATATTTTCAGAGATAACAAGACTACCTAGAGTTACAGAAGTTAATGCTTTAAAAGAGAGCTTTGCTGCTTCAGTGTTCAAGCCCATCTCTAATTCTGAAGAGGTAGGCAGAAACCTCAATGATGGGGAGGACAGACTGGGTCCCACTGAAAGTCTTTTTTCTTTGTTAATGGGGGTGAGAGAAAAAGTTCCTGCTAAGAACATCTGCATCATATGGTTGATAAAGAAAATTAAACTATAAAATTGTGCTTCACAATTGAAAAAAAAATTACTGCACTTCTTGGGGCCCAGTTCTGATCTCATAAAAAATGGATTCACATTTGCATCACTCTAATTCGATAAAGTCATTATCAACTTGAATTTTGCACGGAATACAGTAATGCACAGTGGAAATGTTTTTTCCCCTCCAGTGAGCATTACTTTTCATTTATCAATAGTGAGTTTAATGTTAAGAATCAAGCCTTATTATGTAGTAATTTTTCTATTTTCACTTGTATGCTTGTGTTGTCTTTAAATAAATACCAATTCATGTGTGAGAGAAAGCCACTGAATTCACTAGTAACAGTATCTCTTTCACCGTGCTTTCTCTTGCCAGTTTGAGGGTTCACAGGCATCCTCATGCAATTATAAACCTCTCTCTTCCTAGTAGGTTATTTCTTCAAGCTGTGTTCCACATCGAGGGCACTGCCTTTTGAAAACTGGATTTCACATTTCATCCAAACTTGTGTTTTTATAAGTGAAGCTATAAACATCTATTTTATGGCATCAGAATTGCAGTTTTATTCTCTGCGGTTCTCTTGGACAGGAATCCAAAGAGAACTAATCTAATACATCTTACCCGTATGTCTTCGAATGAATCTGATCGATTCAGGAAAAAAAGAGACATTTTAAAAACTTGGCAGGGCATGTTTTCAGTTTGTGTGCAGAGAACTGGATCCCGATTGCCACTGACATTAAGACAGTTCAGCAGTCGGTGTTCTGCAACATGCACTAAAATTAAATTTACAACCGTGGCAGTATTAGCCACACACAAAAAAGGTGTCTATTCTCTATTGTATCTTCCCCTAGACAGAAGTATGCAGCATTGTTTAAGATTTACCAACTGAAATATATCTTTTGGGGGGAAATATTCTTTAAGATCAATAACTGTATGAAATATTAAATGCAAAAACTGTACATGTCAATTTCAATGCAAAATTAAATGCACACAAATCAGGTAAGTTACGGCACTGTTATAATCAGGAAAGTCACTATGTAAAAATGCCAACACCTTATTCAAAAGAAGTGCGTGCTGCCCTGTGCTTACTCAGAGTTAAATCTTCTAGCTTTAATGGCATAATACCTTTTTATTACATTTTATGACTCCAGCGAGCATCACAAGGCCAACTGTGCTGTATAGAAATCGCTCACTCCCTACAATTCTAGCTCTTGTAGCATCAGCAGAATTGTTAACAGACCTCCAATTGCAGACTCTTTATTTCAGGTATCAATGCACAAACCAGAAAAGACCAGGTTGACCTTTAGATTCTGGCAGCATTTGTGAAACTGTCAGAAAATAGAAAAACATTTTACCTGTAGACTAAGCGTGATGGGGCGCTGTCACAGAAGCCCCCTTGGGATTGTTCCCCGGTGTGCTGATCATGTCACTGATACCTGCCTTCTTACTTTCTGGGGCTCCCCACCCGTGTTCCCTCTAAGCAGTGCAACAGCACAACTTCACAGGTGATCAATCAGCCCCGCCCTGCCAGTCAGCTCCCTGCATAGAGCCCTGAGCCTCTGACTGGGCAGGGCTGATCAATCACTTGTGAAGCTGTCCTGCTGCACAGCTTGGAACACCGCTCCCCACCACCCTGTCCCGCTGAGCCAAATCCTCTGGTCTCTGCCAGATAAGGCACAGATTTGGGATAAACGCCGCCCTGGAGAGCAATCCAGACACCAAACCGCTTCAGCTTTGGGAGGATGCAGTTCTAGGGCACAACACCCAGGAAACCAACCCTCCAAAAACCCTCCATAAATCCATCTTCCTTTGTGTAAACATTTTACACAGTGAACGCTCATCCCCTTTATCAATGACAGAGAGATATGCACAATGGTTGTTCCCCCCAGGTACCAATTTACACTGGGCCTGATAGTAAACAAAAGTGGGTTTACTAACAGTAGGATTTAAGCAGTTGCAAGTGAAAACTGACAAATCAAAGTAAGTTACTACATTTAAATGAAAAGAAAAGGCATAGCTAGTTCTAATTCACTAAAACACATATTGCAAGCAGTTCTTACTCTAAAAAGCTGTTCTTATTTCAGGCATAATCTTCAAGCCAGAAACAAACACTTTCACTCTGATTTGGGTCTCCCGCCCTCTTTGTATCCCTTTGAGGTATGTCAGG
Organism: Pelodiscus sinensis; assembly: GCF_052426305.1. Classification (NCBI taxonomy): domain Eukaryota; kingdom Metazoa; phylum Chordata; order Testudines; family Trionychidae; genus Pelodiscus; species Pelodiscus sinensis. The sequence continues at coordinate 5,090,931 of NC_143055.1, forward strand.
TGAGCTAAAGACAAAGGACTGATAGCTTCCCATTGCTTAAATAGACTTTCCCCCAAGGCGAGAATCTTTTGTTTACATCTCCACCTTGAGTGGAAATTTACCAGGTACAAGATGGACCCCAGCACCAGGCAGTACGGTCACATGTTTTTCTAGGACCAAACACTGCTTAGACTTTTCTAGAACCAAACACTGCTTAGACATGGAGATTTAGATGGGATTGGTCCTGCCTAGAGCAGGGGGCTGGACTTGATGACCTTCTGAGATCTCTTCCAGTTCTATGATTCTATGATAAGAGGATGGTTTGATGAGATAACATGATCTTGGTAACTAATTGACCATTCATTATCAGTGGGAAATAGGTCAAGGGAGGGATAATAGGAGTTGCTATAGGGAACTTTCTGGGTGTCTGGCTGGTGAGTCTTGCCCACATGCTCAGGGTTTAGCTGATCGCCATATTTGGGGTCGGGAAGGAATTTTTCTCCAGGGTAGATTGGCAGATATCCTGGAGGTTTTTCACCTTCCTCTGTAGCATGGGGCGCAGATCACAGCTGGAGGATTCTCTGCATCTTGGGGCCTTCAAAGTATTTGAAGGCTTCAGTATCTGAGATATAGGTGAGAGGATTATTCTAAGAGGGGTGGGTGAGATTCTGTGGCCTGCACTGTGCAGGGGTCAGAGTAGATCAGTGGTCCCCGACCATTTGGGGTTGCTGGGCGCCAGGGGGCGTAGCCATTCGCCCGCCGGGCGCCCGGGGGGGCGGGGCCCCCCCCAATAGCCGCATTCCCGGGGCCGGTGCTGGCGCTCTCTCTCAAGCGCCGCGCGCCCGGGGCCGGCGCTGATGCTCTCTCCCCCAAGCGCCGCACGCCCGGGGCTGGCGCTCTCTTCCCCCCCACTTCCCCAAGCGCTGCGCACCCGGGGCCGGCGCTGGCACTCTCTCCCCCCCCTCCCCCATGCGCCGCGGGGGGTCAATCCGCGGCGCCACATGCCCGGGGCCAGGCCAGCCCTGAGCACTTGGCGGGCGCAGACAAATGCCCCCGCGGGCGCCATGGCGCCCACGGGCACCGTGTTGGGGACCACAGGACTAGATGATCATAATGGTCCCTTCTGACCTTAAAGTCTATGAGTCTATGGGTGTGTCTAGACTACATGCCTCCTTCGACGGAGGCATGTAGATTAGCCAGATCGGAAGAGGGAAATGAAGCCGCGATTAAAATAATCGCGGCTTCATTTAAATTTAAATGGCTGCCCCGATCTGCCGATCAGCTGTTTGTCGGCAGATCGGGGGAGTCTGGACGCGATGCCCCGACAAAGAAGCCTTTCTTCATCGACACAGGTAAGCCTCGTGAAACCAGGTTTACCTGTGTCGATGAAGAAAGGCTTCTTTGTCGGGGCATCGCGTCCAGACTCCCCCGATCTGCCGACAAACAGCTGATCGGCAGATCGGGGCAGCTATTTAAATTTAAATGAAGCCGCGATTATTTTAATCGCGGCTTCATTTCCCTCTTCCGATCTGGCTAATCTACATGCCTCCGTCGAAGGAGGCATGTAGTCTAGACACACCCTATGAGACTTATGGGACAAACAAGGTTCTTCACAAGTTGTTAAGCTGATCACCAAGTCAAGAGCACATTTAAAACTATAGAACAGTCTCATACTTCATATTTCTAACTTTACATACAAGAATGATACATGCACCAAAATAGAATCATAGAATCCTAGAGTGAAAGAGACCTCAGGAGTCATCGAATCCAGCCCCCTGCCAAAAGAAGGACCAATCCCAACTCAATCATCCCAGCCAGGGCTTTGTCAAGCCAGGACTTCAAAACCTCTAGGGGTGGAGATTCCACCCCCTCCCTAGAGAACACATTCCAGTGCTTCCACACCCTCCTAGGGAAATAATTTTTCCTAATATCCAACCCAGACCTCCCCCACTGTAACTTGAGACCATTGCTCCTTGTTCTGCCATCCGTCGCTACTGAGAACAGCCTCTCCCCATTCTCTTTGGAACCTGCCTTCAGGTAGTTGAAAGCTGCTCTCAAATCCCCCCTCACTCTTCTGTTCTGCAGACTAAATAAACCCAAATCCCTCAGCCTCTCCTCGTAGATCAGGTGCTCCAGGACCCTAAGCATTTTGGTTGCCCTCCGCTGGACCCTCTCCAAACAGGATATACAGATCCAGCAGACTATACATTAAAATTGATGGGTTACATGAGGTATTTTGTCTAATGCATCTTTGGGTACGTCTAGACTACAGGCTTTTGTCAACAGAAGTTTTGTCGACAGATACTGTCGACAAAACTTCTGTCGACAAAGAGCATCTACTCTACATTCAGTTCTGTCGACAAAGCAAGCTGCTTTGTCGACATGGTAGTGTAGACGCAAAGGACAGTTTACATGCAATAATACCTTCTGTCGACAGAAACTCTGTCGACAGAAGGCGTTATGCCTCGTAAAATGAGGTTTACCAGCGTCGACAAAACTGCTGAGTTCTGTCGACATTATGTCGACAGAACTCAGCAGTAGTGTAGACGCAGGTATAGTTTTGTCGACAAAAGTCCACTTTTGTCGACAAAACTCTGTAGTCTAGACACACCCTTTGAGTGATGCATGTTTTATATTCATAAGTCATTTTTCAGAAAGCACAAGGGGGACTGTCACACTAAGTGTCGCCCAAAGGCACAGAAATGATCAGCAAGGAACTTCATGATGCCATTTGTAAAGAGTCACTTTCCAGAGTACAAATACAGTTTTAGGTTTCAACAGCAACCTTGAAAGTGATCTCTAACAGGTTTTATTTATTTTTTAATTTGGATTTGTTCCCTTTTCTGCTCCTTTGACATGCGAAGGCTTGAAACTTTTTCCGTTACTTTATTTGGGGGAGTTTTCCGGATTAAAATACTAGGAACACCTTTCCTTTTTGCTGAAGAATATCTGGGAGGTCTCGAGGATGTGTATAGTGAGCTCTTCTACTTTAACGGAAAATACGGTGGAAACTGGCTCTCAATTTCCTGATATTTGTGCAATTACAGCCTCATCCTGAATGGTGGAAAGTAGGGTTGTTAAATATAGATTAACTGACTAATTGAATAGTCGATGCAAATTGCATTGATTATTCGATTAATTAATAAGGGCGCCTCTGCCTTTGAAGTGTAGCAACAACCCCAGGGCTCTTGCTACACTTCAAAGGAAAAAGCGCTGCGGGGAGCATGAGATCAGCAAGGCACTCAAGCAGTCCCCCACCAGCCCCGTGCTCCTCGCAGCATTTCAAAGCAGCAGCCCCACATGGAGCCCAGCCGACCTGCAGCTCCATGTGGCGCTGACACTTTGAAATGCCAAGTGTAGCTCAGCACTCCCAGCTGGCCCCAGGCCGCACACACTGTTTCAAAGCAGCTGACCATGGGCTCCATGTGACACTGCCCCTTTGAAGCACCCCATATTTCCCCCCTCCTTACTGCCTCTTTCTGATAGAGGTAGCAAGCAGGGGAGTGTGACTATTTGACTAGTGTTTCACATCCCTAGCGGAAACCATCTTCAATTGTCACTGAAGTAAAAAAGAAACTGAATATGCTTTGCGTGTGATAGAATTGGTCCCTTAAAGCCATGCTAATGGTATATCAGTAGATACACTTACACTTAAATATTTCTTTTTTTAAATCAACTCTATCAAATAAGTAGTATTTTCAGAGATTACAAGAAGTAAAAACATTACCTCAGTAACAAAGAGCGTGCGGGGATCGATGATGTCCAAGAAGTGCCGGAATCGGCCATAAAATGAAGTCTGAAAGACAGAGCATAGACAAGATGTTCCTTTGTAAAACAGAAAGGCATTTTATATTGTTACTTCCTCTGGAGAACTACCGTATATACTCGTTCATAAGACGACTTTTTTTGGAACAAAATCCCGCTGTGAAGAGTGGGGGTCAGCTTATGAATGGGTTCTTCCTGAGCTGCGGGAAGTATGGGAGCGGAGAGGCTCCATGCCGGCAGCCCCCACAAGGATCGCAGTGGCAGGCGGGCAGGGCAGATTGTATGGCTGAGCTACATGCAGCCAAGGTAGCAGACCAGTGGGCAGGGGCCCATTAGCCAATGGGAGCTGCAAGAAGCAGCACGGGCTGAGGGGCGTGCAGGCTGCAGGCACGGAGTCTCTCAGCTGCCATTGGCTGGGAACAGCAAACAGCAGCCAATGGGAGCTGAAAGGCTCTGAGCCTGCAGCCTGTACGTCCCTCAGCCCACGCTGACACTGACGAGGATGAGCTGGGTCTGGAAGTCTGTGCTCTGGAGTCAGCTTATAAATGGGTCAGAGACTTTTTACCCTTTTTTCTCTGTAAGTCTGGGGGTTGGGTTATAAACGAACAGGCTTATGTTCAATTATATACAGTATAAAGTAAGGGGAAACGCTATTCACAAAAAAGCTGATAAGGTGTCTCCTACATAAGCTCTCCAGAGTAGACGAGATAAACCAAACCTAGGCTTTGAGGCTCTGAACAAATATATAGATGACAAAGGACTCTTTGTCTTCCGCAGCTGAATTAAAACAGGTGTCACAATTTAAGGAGGAGAAAACGTTTCTTCAACATGCCCCAAGAATTTACAAACCAGAGTCCTCAATCCTGCAAGGGGCTGGATGTGGGGGACACTGGTCACCCTGTAGAGTCCTTCGCAAGACCAAAGCCTAGCATACTGAAGTGTTGTGATACCACATGAGAACAAAGAAGTGAAATGGTTGTGCCCATTTTTATCATCCAAGGGGACCAGGTGCGAAGTAAATTAAATTCTCATTTTTAGTAAACTCATGTGAATCAGAAACACGATTATGGGTTTCTTGTTGGTTTTTCTAAAATGAGTTTTAACCTGATAGTACTGGGTGTTTTACAACACGCGCACAACCCTTGCCTGGAAGACCTTACACTGAATGAAGCAATCAATAGTGATTTTGCTAATTTGAGGTGCTTGATCCGTACATACAAGGACTGAAATGGTTTTTCAGGTCTCCAAAATTGATTAATGAAGGCCAGGATGTTTAAGCTTTTCCTAGGCAATTACCATTTTGGTATCTTGCTATTCTAGACGGCTGCAGGCAAATTTTCACTGAATTAACTTACGTTTTTCATTATCACCCACTCTTGGACCAGGAATGAACAGCAATAAATATTTATATTATGGTAGCACTCAAAGGCTCCAATTGGGATGAGAGGCCTTTCTGCTGGGTGCTACACAAACACAAAGTGTTTATAATATAAAAGACAGAAGGAGAAAAAGCTCAGGAAAGTGGATGCAACATTCAAACAAAGGAATATGGTAAAGAACTGGCCCGGTTTGTTGGTTACATATATTGTAATTCTCTCTCCCTCCCGAGTCCTTCCCATGCAAAGGAACTGCACTAGCGCTGCTCGCCTCTACAGGAAAAAGCTGTTTTCCAGGAACTTGGATTACAGAGTGAAATGGACTTCGAACACGTTATTAGTCACTTGCACTCTGCACCAATGTCACTAAGATGCACTTGTAGCCAAAAGAACACAGCTCCTGTTAATAGGGACATTAAATGATTTTCAGGTATCTAAAAGGGGGTCACAGGGAGGAAGGGGGAAAATTGTTCTCTTTGGCCTCTGAGGATAGGACAAGAAGCAATGGGTTTAAACTGCAGCCAGGGAAGTTTAGGTTGGACAGTAGGAAAAACTGGAATCAATTGTCTAGGGAAGTGGTAGAATCTCCATCACTGGAGATATTTAAGAGCAGATTAGTCAGACATCTACCAGGGATATATAGACAATGCTTGGTCTTGCCACGAGGGCAGGGGACTGGTCTTGACGATCTCTTGAGGACCCTTCCAGTTCTAGTGTTCTATGATTCTATGGCGTTGATTCTATGGAATTATCAACTAGTCGATTAGTTGATAAGGGAGGGAACTGCAGCGCCGCAGCAAGGTTAGCTTTTGGCCCCGGGAGCTAACCACTGTGATTCTGCCTTTTAAATGTATTAAAAGCACAGCAGGGAGAACGGGTACGAACCGGGAATCAGTTGTCCTGGCTCACACCTGGTCCTCCTCTTCCCCCTACCCCTCCTCCCCGCTGTGCTTTTAAAATGTATTAAGAGGACATTTAAATGTGCTGTTTAAATGTATTAAGAGCTCCTTAATATTAATAATAAGAGCTCTTAAAAGCCAGCTCCTCACAAGCACTGGCTCCCACGGAGCCACCTGCCCCCTCGCCCCACTGCCTCTGATAGAGAGGCAGCAACGCAGAGAATAAAGGGGGCAGGCAAGAGCCTGTACATGTGGGAAGCGGCTTTCAAGCCAAGTCCCTCCCTTTCCCCTGTATCACCAGCAGCCCAGGTGGGGCAGGTAGGAGCCAATACATGCGGGGAGCCGGCTTTTAAGTCGACTGTGCAGACCTGCCTGCCCACACCTTATGGTCTCTGATACAGAGGCTGCAAGGTGGGGAAGGCGGAAGCCAAAGCCGGCTCCCTGCAAGCACCAGCTCGCAAGCTCCAGCTCCCAACCCCCCACATGTAAACATGTAACTGCTAAAACATCCAGCAGTTACACATTTACACCTTAGTTAAAATCCCCACTAGGGATGTTAAAACGCAAGTAACTGGCTGTGTAACCACTGAAAAAAATTCAGCGGTTACATTCACCCACCGTGTGGGGCAGTCAGCAGCTCCCCGGGAGGCAGTACGTGCCGGGAGTACCCACTCCCGCCTGTTGCCTTGCTCCCAAGCAGCCATCTGCTGTCCCATGCTGCTGCCTCTGATACAGAGGTAACAGTGCAGGACAGCAGCTGGCTCCCTGGGAGCTGAACTGGGAACCACATGTGACCGTTTGGGTAACTGAGAAGCTCATGCTTATTGGTTACCTGTTTAAACAGCTACACTCTTCTAACCCTACTCTTCTAACCCTACTCTAAGGGTCTGTCTACACTAGCCCCCTAGTTCGAACTAGGGAGACTAATGTAGGCATTCAAAGTGCAAATCAAGCCCGGGATTTAAATATCCCGCGCTTGATTTGCATCTTCCCAGCCAGTCGCCATTTTTTAAATTTGCAAGTCTGGGCTAACTGCCCACGTCTACATGCAGCAGGGACCCAGCAGTTCGAATTAAAGCCCGTACATTGAACTACCTGTTAAACCTCATTCCAGGAGGAACAACAGGTAGTTCAAACTAGGGCTTTATTTCAAACTACCGGGTCCCTGCCGCGTGTAGACGTAGGCAGTTAGTCCGGACTTGTAAATTTCAAAAATAGTGACCAGCCGGGAAGATGCAAATCAAGCGCAGGATATTTAAATCCCGGGTTTGATTTGCAACTTCGAATGCCTACATTAGCCTCGCTAGTTCAAACTAGGGAGGCTAATGTAGACATACCCTAAGGATCTATAGCCACGGAACCTGGCTCCGGTTCACCGCTTACAGCCAAGGAGAGCCGCAGGAACCGGAGCCAATGGTGAACTGGAGCCAACGCGAGCCACAAGGCTCCATGGCTAGGGATACTTTAGCAAACAAAGTGGTGGGGGCCAACTAGCAGCTTTCCCAAAGTGGGCCTGCAGCGCACTTTGAGAAACAATGATATACAAGAAAGGAGAGAGGCAGCACAGAAAGGAACAGTGGAGTGTACTGGAAAGAAAAAGAGAGAAGACATTCTTCAGCGCACACACAATTTCCTATATTCCCCTACACTTTTGCCATAGAAAAACGGCCATAGCTGCTGGGTGTAAGAGAGACTCTGTCTGGGAATATTTTGAAGAAATTCTTTCCCTGGGTAAAAAAGGAAAATGTGTCAAGTATAAAAAGAGCAAGATGATGATGTAGGACCTAGCTGCAAGAATGAAACAGCAGAAGGAAAATTGCTTATTAGAAGAAAATGATATAGATGAAGATATGCATATGTCTGAAGAACAATGTGGATCCACTGGTTAATTACTTAATTAATTCACTTTGGAATTCAACATTCTTCAAGACATTCTCTATGCCTTTCAGAATAAGTGTGATTTAACAAGTAAATTCCCAAGCTGTGTGCTATGCTGGAAATTGCTAGGAAAAAAAAAGTTTAGCTAATCCTTATAGGCTTCTTTAATTAGTTAACTAGATTTAGAATCTGTCACCCAGGTATACGGTACAGCTGCAGTAAGAGAGAGTCGCCAGTCGCCATTGATTCAGAGTCTAGAGTTGTCAGTGTCATTTTCTTATTTTATAGTACATTATTTTGAAACATCATAATCACAGACCATAAGGGTGATGTCATAAATCTATTCCCTACTTTACTTCAGCATAACTCAGTTTCCCCATGGGAACCTCATCCTATACTTGTTTTCTCAAAAAACAGAAGCGCCAGTGAGTTCAATTTTACTCCAAAATTGTACATTAGGGATGTTAAGCTGTATTTCCAATAGCGCATTCTACAGACAACTTTCCTCAGATCCCACTGTGGAATACACTAAGAACACAAAGGCAGCAAGTGGGTATGGGGAAGCAAGTAGCCAACTCAACTACCCAATAAGCAGGGCTTGACAAACCGCTGTTTCTACTCGCCCATGGCGAGTAGATTTTAGCCGGTTGCTCCGTGCGCCCCATTCACCGGTGCTTCGCACATGCGCAGTGCCGGTCTGGCGCATGCATGGTGTGGGGCTGGCGAGTGGCTCTCGCCATAGCATAGGCATTTTGATCATTTGGAATTGGATCTTTATCCTTGCTGAAAAAATGTAAATGATTAACTGAATAATAGAGCGAGGGGTGTGACTATTGAAAATCATGTTTTAATTTTGTTTCAGGATCTCATTTAAGCGTAAGAGACTTAAGACTGGTTATCTGCAACAACTTCAGTCATCCATTTGTACTTTTAGCAGCAGAGCTGCAACTCAACCTATTTCAGACAACAAAGCGTCAGTAGTGAGCAAAAGATTTCAATCATCCACCTCTATGGATGGGTTTGTAGCAAGGACCGCAAATACCAATGAGACACCAGAGATGAAAAGATTGCTCGGTTCATTTATGCCATAAATTCTCCTTTTTGCACTGTTATCAATAAACACCTTCATTGACATGACTGAGTCCTCATGACCAGGCTACTCTCCACCTGGCAGAGCAAACACTGATGGAAGGTGACTAGATATACTGTGTGAGAAGGAACTTGAACATTGTTCAAGAAATACAGAGGGGAAATTTGCCAGTTTAACCCATGATGGGTGGAGCAATGTAGACAATGATCCAGTAATATGTGCCTATGTCAACAGAAGATGGGGCTACATCTCTTTCAGAAACAATAAATACATCAGGAAATGCCCACACAACAGAATATTTAAAAGAAGTGTCAATGAAAGCTGTAATAAACTGCGAACAAAAATTCAACTGTCACGTGTGCTGTTTTGTCACAGACAATGCTGCAAACATGGCAAAGATGAGAGGACACTTCGAAGAAGAAATGGAAGGATGCGCCTTAATAACACATGGCTGCAGTGCCCATGTCACACATCTTTGAGCCAAAGACTTAAGCACGTCTTCTCTAGAAATAAAAGACATCACAAAAGACTTCTGTATCAGCCACTTTGCTTCAGAGAAGAGAAGCAAAGCTGAATCGAGCAAGAGGAGCCAAACTAATTCTCGCTCAGAACGTTCGATGCAATCCTGTGGTGGTTTTGAACAATTTATTAAGAATTGGCCTTTTCTCATCAAATGTTGTGAAGAAAATTGTGATTAAAGGGATGGAAGTATGTCGAGGGGGTGACAAGCCCTTGGAGGCCCCTTGGCTTTATTCTCTTGACTGAGTACCTCACAACCCTTGAGTCTATTTATGACACAGCCCAATGGCCTCAGATACTATAAACGCCCCTTTACTCAGGATGTTATGCCCCAGCACCCTCGATCAAAAAGTACACCCCTGTATTCAGGATATTACAGCTTCGTGGCTGCAGCCAATTTACACACTCCTATGTGCAGGGTCATATGGCCCAGCGGCCATAGTCAATATACATGCCCCTATATTTGGGGTAATATGGCCCAGCGGCCTCAATCAACATAGAAGCCTCTCTTCAGGGTAATACAGACCAATGGCCTCAGTCAATACAGCCTTGGTAATGCTCTCCACACACAGGGATATGTAAGGAGGGGGTAGGGGTACCCAGGCCTTCCTTTTCCACTGGGACCCAGCCCAGGGCCTTACTGGCAGTGGCACAATCTACTGCTCGCTCAGCGGTGAGTCCTGCAGCAACACGCTGAGCGCTTGGGTAGCAATTCCCCGCCCTGGGCAACTTCCCACTGGTACCTGGCAGATGTCCTCTCTGTAGGCTCACTCTCATTCGGCAGCTTCTCCAGTAGCCGCTCTTGGCCCAGCTGCTGCTCCTTGGTCCGGCTGTGCTTCCTCCTCTGGAGGTCCCTCCACGCCTCCTTCCCCTTCAGCAGTCAGCCCTGAATGAGCTTCTCTAGGGGCTTTTATAGTCAGTCTCCACTTGGAGCATGCCCACCAGGGCTCTGGAGGTGGGGCTCTCTCAGTGCAGGGTTGATACACCCTGTGATAAAGTATCTCATCTAAAATATCTAACATTGGATTAAAGAGGAATGTCGAGGATATGCTCAGTACACTGAAGCCTTACACAAACGTCAAAGAAAATGTTGCTGCTATTGAAATCATTTCAAGACACACTAACGAAAGAAAGAAAAGAGGAGACTAAGGGGGGATAGGATAGAGGTCTATAAAATCATGACTAGTGTGGAAAAAGTGAATAAGGAAAAGTTATTTACTTATTCCCACAATATAAGAACTAGGGATCACCAAATGAAATGAATAGGCAGCAGATCTAAAACAAACAAAAGAAAGTTTTTCTTCACTCAGTGCACAATCAACCTGTGGAACTCCTTGCCAGAGGATGTGGTGAAGACCAGGAATTTAACAGGGTTCAAAAACGATCTAGCTAGATTCATGGAGGTTAGGTCCATCAATGGCTATTAGCCAGGATGGGTAGGAATGGTGTCCCTAGCCTCTGTTTCTCAGGAGATGGGTGACAGGGGAGGGATCACGTGAGGATTACCTGTTGTGTTCCCTTCCTCTGGGGCATCTGGTATTGGCCACTTTTGGCAGACAAGATATTGGACTCGATGGACCGTTGGTCTGACCCAGTATGGCCGTTCTTATGTTCTAAATAACTCACCAGAAAATTAAACTGCAGGAAATAAACAAGCGACTGGATCAAATGCTTCCTCCACCTCCTTTTATTGTGAACAATCTTAACCCCAGGTATACAGGTAGATGCCTCAACTTCCAAAGATGCTGCTGCTTCCATGGCATGGGTATCTCAAAATCATTCCTATTATGCCAGTCATAATACATTGCAGGGGGGCTGGAATGAAACCATTTAATCAGTACTCATTCACTGATGATGTTTTGAATAAAGTCACTCCCCTAAATTGATGGAAATCATTAGCCAGGCACCTTGAAACAGAGTTAATTCCATTTCTAAGTCAACTATTCACAGCTGTGGCTTCCTCTGCAGCACAGAAAGAATATTTTTATTGTCTGCTATTATTCACTCAAAGCTAAGAAATCTACTGCAAGTTGAAAAAACAGGAAAGCTCCTATTCTGTTTCAGTCTCTGAATCAAAGTAACAGTGAGAGTGGGGAAGATGAGCGCTAACTGCAGAAGTTTTAAGGATATTGTACATTTAGTGATCTAAGGATAGGTCTGTTAGAATTAATAAAATTTCAAAAACTTAAAAAAACAACTAATAGTCTAGCAGCACCTTAAAGACTAACAAAACATGTAGATGATATCATGAGCTTTTGTGCATATAACCCACTCACTACCCACGAAAGCTTGATACCATCTACATGTTTTGTTAGTCTTTAAGGTGCTACTAGACTATTCTTTGTTTTTTAAGTTTTTCTAGTTACAGACAAACTCGGCTACCCTTCCAAAGCTTTTAACATTTCAAAATTAAAGAAGAAAAGAGTTTAAAGACAGCCATCAACTGACCACTCTGGACACTGTTGCATTTGCAAATGTGAAACATATTTTATTAAACTACATCTTAAATGTTATGTAAGTGCTATTGGACTTGCGCGTGTGTGTGATTTAGTTATTCGCATTCCTAATGTTGTCTCTGCAGCTTGACACAGATAGTGCATAATACTCATTATTTCCTAAATTAATAAATATAGTTACCTAAAAAAGTGTAAGTAAAAAGATGTTGTAAAATAAGATGCTTTGGTGATCAAATTTGCACCTTTGTTTAAGAAATATGTGAATAAGTATCAGAGGGATACTTGGTTGGTTTAAATCAATGTTTTTTTCTTGGTTATTTAAATTGTGATTTAAATCAACCCACCCTGTGGCCGAATGATTGGGGGGAAAAAATGACTTTACTTCTCCATGTCTCTGTTTCCCCATGTTTAATATGAAAATAGTTCTTTTCTACTATAAGGCTGAATTCGCTTATATTGAACGGAAGTTTCTATAAGTCTCTGATCTCGCAGGATCACGGATATTCCAAGACTAGAAAGTCCCCGTGGAGGGCTGGGAACCTGGCGTGTGGCAGCGGGGTCAGGAAACCCAGTGGGGCTGGCAGACCCAGGGCTGGCAGGGCAGCAGGCAAGCAGCAGAGGGGTAGCTGGCCAGAAAGCCAGTGGCAGGGCCAGGGCTAGGGGGCCAGAAATGAATATCCCTCATTCAGGACCGGGCAGGTCCCAAAGGTGCCTCCAACCTGTACAAGTGCTGATAGTGGTCTGAAAAAAAGGGAGAGGCTTATCGTAATCGGGGAGCAGCAACTTTGCTAAAACAGTACGTAAGGTGCCCCCATGCTTTGAACACAAGTGCTACAGAAACACAAGTGTATATTGTACAGGAGAGAGAAATATCATCACAAAGTGTATTTCTTTCACAAAATAATACGCCCCAGCTTGAAAATTCTCCTCTCCTTGGCCCTGGTAAATGAGACGCTTTCCCTGTCAGATTAAGGGGAATCGATTTATAAGTCTCTATACCGGCGAGGAGCAGCCTAGGCTAGTGAGTGGGCCACACGAGTAGCCTCCTTCGTCTCAGTTGGCCGCAAGATTGTCATAATCACAATGGTCTCCTGGGATAGGGTAGTTTTGCTAACCGTGTTGCGTACCTAGAATTTGCAGGATGTGTCAACTGAATTGTAGCGGTGCTTTAATGGGATGCAGAGGACACACACAGCTCTCACAATATTGTGTGCAATCAGCATGCCCCTCACTTCAACATGCCCTTGCTTTAAGTGCGTGACACTTTTGTAATACAGGTAGGAAAAAAAATATGTGATCAAAACTAGCAGAATCTAGCCACCCTGTGCACGGGCAACAGTAAACAAGAGGTCTTGTGGGCCAAACACAGAACCCCAATGGGCCGCAAGCAGACCATGGGCCGCAGGTTGCCCACCACTGATTTACGTCCAAATCAAACCGCTAGATCCAAACCTCCTCCAGTCCTGGGGCAGTTCAAATTCTGATCTTAATTCTGTACCCCAATCCCATTACTATTTGTAATCGGTGTGCCTTTTCAAACTTAACTGCATGGAACAAACACATCCCTACATTATGCACCAGGTCTCTTATTCAAATTCAAGTGTATGCCTAGAGCACTGAGTTTCTCCATGAAAAGCTAAGGGATAAGCAGCCAAAAGGTACAGGCCATTTAGCAGGTTGGCTACCACAGATCCACAAAAACGTGGGGGGTTTCAAAGAGAGTCTCTTAGGCATTTCTGGAAATAGAAAAGGTTTAGAGCCACAATTTCTAAAAGAGTTATGAAGATTCAAACCAAAGAACTCCTAAACACCTTTGTTTTTAATTATACATTGACATTTAACACTGCTTACTTGCCATACAGTATTCACTGAATGATGCAACACTTCACCATCACTTTTATTCACAATTAAACAAGACACTGCATCTCATAAAGAAAACAATGCCTTTTCTCAGTCATTTATTAAGACCTCAATGCTGCAGCCTTTAAGCAGCCAAAGCAAATTCTTTATGAAAACGTGCATAACGAAGATATGCTTTATGTAAGATAGCTCATGTAAGGTATCATTGGAAAGGTGTTGATTTACCAAATGATTATCCTATTTGCATGAATGTATCGTTTTTGTATCTGAAGTTAGGAATATTGACTATGTGTCTGTATTTCAATAATGCTACTTCGAGTGACGCCCACTGCCAAAACTTCAGGTACAACAATGGAAAAACCAGACAAGCAGATGCCCCATTCGTGAGGACAGTGAAAAAAGCATCCCACGGATGCTCCGCGCTGTCATGGATGCTGTGATACTACAGAATTAGGTGACCTAGTCACCTGATACTAACCTCCATCTTGGACTGCTGAACTTTTCCCTTGGAAGGTGGAGGAATCAAAGGATTCCCACCATTAGAAATCCTATATAAGGTGGGGGACAAAAACAATCAAGGTCTTCAATTTGTTTCTCCTCTGCCTCTCCACTCAAAAAGATGCTGGAGAACACCCGGAAAGCATTGGAATGGGGCAGGGAGGGAGAGAACTACTTGGCTTGTGAAGGAATCAACCTAAAACAATATCTAGAGTGAGGAATTATTTTCTTAATACTCTGCTGTTCTCTTTGCTTCCTCTTTAATTACTTAAAATCCACATTTTGTAGTTAATAAACTTATTTCATGTTTAGAACATAACCCAATTTGTATAATTTCTAACAGTGAAGGCAAGAAGTTGTGCATATTTTCCTCCACAGCGAGGGAGGAGGCAAATTTCATATAATTTTGGGTTTGGTCTCCGAGGGAGGTGGGGCACCTGGGTGCTGAGGCAAGTCACTTAAGCTGAGCTTTCCCAGAGAGGATCTCAGTGTGTGTATATCAGTCTGCAGTTGAATGCGGCCCTTGCATGCGTGGTTGGGTGGAAAAGGCTTGGGAGCCTACTCCAACGAGACCAGGAAAAGGAGACCAAGGATGACAGAAAAGGATGACAGCCTCAGTGGTATCTTGGCACATCAGGTAGCATTGCAAGGCATTCAGCCTATCACAATCAGTTTTTGATCCCAAAGTATGTAAACTGTTTAATACTGTTCCTCTTAATCTTCCTATCAGATTCTTCCAGCATTTCCAGTAATAAAGCGGGCCATTTTAATACAGTTCCTTGAGATAAAGCACACTGGACATGCTTTTCAACAAGAGTTCCCTTATTTCTCCCCCAACATTAACTAAAATCATACCAATAATTTGAGATTGTCATAGCCTGAATGACCATTTTTACCAGTAAAAATACTAGGCCTCTGAGAATTTTAATCGACAATCACAGTTATTATTTCACCAACCAACGTTACTAATCAGTTATTCTCGTATCTTTGAGACAAAGTCCTTGGGAAAGTGCCCCTTATGGAAATATGCCACTGCCCTAGTGGCAACCAATGAACAGCAAAAAGAGCCAAGTCTGAATCCTAATAACAGGTTTAAAGTTACGCAGTGTGAAAATGGGGCCACTAGCACAGAACATGGCTCCTGCTACCACACAAAAGCACAGAGAAACCTCAGGCCTAATCGAGGCTACAAAATTATAACAGCCTAGCTATGGTGGTCAGGAGTGTGCTGAGAAAACAAACACCTCCCACGGCCAACATAGCTGAGCCAGAAAAGACCCCAGTGGAGATGCTATGATGTCAACAGAAGAGCGCTTCTGCTGGCACAGCTAACGTCCTGCGAGCAGGTGGTGTTTTCCAGTAGAACTCCTGACTGTTCATACTGTGTCTACACTCGGGGGCTCTATTACATTGGCTCCGTAGTGTAGACATGGCCCCAGACACTAGGACGTTCTAAGCAGGAGACACTGCTTGAGGATCAGTGTTATTCAGGCCCCTCTCGTGACTGCCTTCCCCTAGCTCTCTGTAAACACACTCTCTTGCCTGCTAATTTAAGAGATTGCAAAACTCGTAAGAGGGAGTAGGTGTTTGCGTTTCTTTCAGATAACTGTCCAATTAACTCTAGTTATGAAAATGCATTAGCAGAATCTACCCATTAGCCATACTCTATCACAGTGGTCCCCAACCTTTTGGGGCTGCTGGGCGCCCAGGGCGCAAGAATGGCTCGGGCCAGCCCTGGTCACTAGGCAGGCGCACATAAATGCCCCGGCGGGCGCCATGGCGCCCACGGGCACCGCATTGTGGACCACTGCTCTATGATGTCCTCTTCTTGCCTCCACTTCTTCACCTCACCGCTGGATCATGAAGATTTACTGCTTGTCCCGCATCTGCGTATTTCTTCCTCTCTCTACTCCTTTTTAATTCAAGAGTCCCTTCCCTTCTCCCATACTCCAGGGGTTGCATTTGGGCGGTAAGATGATGCGCCTGGAGTCATCTACAAATGGGGATGCTCAGTACTTCTAGCTTCTTTGCGGCTAGAGTCCAACGTGCTGCCATCTGCCGCCATCCCAACATTTCGTAACTCCAGAAGACGAACGCTGATGTGCTGACAAGACAACAGAGGCCACTTAGCTTGTATTCCGTGTTATTCTTAGTCCCAGCAGAGCAACTCCTTGAAGCTCACGAGGCCTGGAGTACATTGCACTCCCTGAAGACAGGTCCGTCCGCCCAGTCGCACCTCAAAGGAGCCAAGTAAAACTGATGAGGACAATTGTCTGTTTCATCCTGTTCCTGCCAACTCTTCTAGGGACAAGCTACCTGTGGGGGGCCAGGCACAAACCTCCTCTGCCAATCGTGCAGAGTCTTCCTGCATAGTCTCTGGAGAAGAGGGCTAGGGCAGAGCTAGAAATTTTATCTCATGGCGTCTGCTGCAACAGAATGATAGGGGTTTGGTGTCCTCCTCCATTCTGACTGCTCTCCCAAACAGCTATAGAATATTTTCACCGAATATACAAGATATTTCTTTTATTAATAGGATTATTTCCAAGGGCCTGAAGCTCTGGCTGGCAGATTCCTTGGGAAAGAACTGCCTAGATATTTTGCCTGTATTTCTACATAAATAACAGAGTTTAAAGAGAAAGATACTTGTAAACTGACTTGACCTTCAACTGTCATCAGGTAACATAAAAGTGTGCACAGACTCTCTGTTGCCCATCTGATTCTTTTAACAGCTGTTATAGTAACCAGTTCACTGGAAGAAAACTGAACACACACAAATTTGCTGTGATTAACCGAGGCTATTTTGGTTCCAGTTCTCACCAGCCTGAAAACAGGGTTTAGTTCTGAAAAGTGGCTCGGAATATTAATTCCTCTACACAGCATAGCAGTTCATAGGGAGTGAGGGAGCACATTACAGCTCCATTTCAATTAAATCATTGTGCTGTAGGCCATGCAAGATCCAGCTGACTTCAAGATAAGTAGTACAAGAATGGAAATACTTCTTACAGGCTCGGGAAAGTCAGAAAGAGGCTAAAGGGTAACGGGCAACTGCAACATTTGACGGTCACCTTAATTTAAATAAAAGCCAAGAGACGGACATTTCTTACACACTGTAAACAGACACATGGAGAACTTGATAACTAGAGGATTGGGAATGGAAGACAGGGCTTGCCTACCTGCAGAGCGGTACTCGTTCATCTTAAGGCATCAATTTAAAGTGATTTAATGAAAACAGTGCAGAAGGCAGTGTGAACACATTAATTCTGGATTCAGCAGGGCTTATTTCAGTTTCAATAGACTGGGAAGAGGTGTGAGATTAAAAACTATGCCCTTAACCCAAAATAAGTGTGTCCACATAGGAAGCTGAACTAATTTAACGAAAATTGTGTAAGACGAGGCCAAACAGTCTTTCACCTCAAGCTCACTGGCACAAACTCAGCCCAAGTTGGGAGTTTTTAAAGATGGGGTTAGACGTTCTTTGCCCCCGTACACATGCTGCAGCTACACCAGGGTGGGCAAGTGGCTAGCAGGCCGGATGTGGCCAACCAAGCCACCGAATCCACGGCCACCTCACCAGCACCCTGACTATGCAGCAGCTGCCCCCTTTAAAAGCTGGTTCGCCATGCTCGGCACACTGGGGAGGGCCTGGGAGGCTTTCCCCCAGCAAAATCCTTTAGCTCCCATTGGCCAGTTAAGAAATTTTGCTGGAGGTAGGAGCATGAACGAAGCCTCCTCCCTCCCCCATCCCCGTGACAGAGCAGAGCCACCTGGAACAGTCAACCCAGCAGACAGAGCTGCCTACATAAGCCCTTCCCAGCCAGAGCCTGCCTCTGGCACCCCAGCCTCTCTCTCCCACAAACTACCTGCCCCAGGCCACCACCCAAACCCTCTGTATCCCCTCACCTCACTTCCTCCAGGTCACAACTCCCTCCCAGACCCTGCACCCCCTCCTACGCACTTCTCCCAGTCCAGAATCCTCTCCTGCATCCATACCCCCTGCCCGACCCTGCAACCCAAGCCACTGCCCCAGGTCTCTACCCAAACCCTGGGTATCCCCTCTCCCTACCTCCTCCAGGTCACAACTCCCTCCCAGACTCTGCACCCCCTCCTACATACCTCTCTCAGGCCAGAATCCTCTCCTGCACCCATACCCCCTCCTGGATCCTGCACCCCAACCACCTGCCCCTGATCATAGCCCCTTCCCTCACCCAAACTCCCTCTCAGACTCCACACTCCCTCCTGCATCTTAGTCCTTTATTCCAAGTTCCATTCAACACCCCACCTGCTGTCCCAGACGCTACACTCTCTCCATAAAAGTGCAGCCCTGGACCACTTAAAATCTTGGAGTGGCCCCCTATTAAAAATTATTGTGCACCCCAAGCTACACTGTACTGCAGATACCAACGTTGCATACTACATCAGCCAAGGGAAGACAGGGCCTCAGGTGCACACAAAGCAAAGCAGCTTGACAGTTAAACACGTTTCATGGCAGAAGGTTTTTAAACAAGTTAAGCTGGTCTGCGAAGAAAACCTCCTCTGCCCTGAATGGTTCTTGAAGAGGCAGAAGACCCTCCCTGGTGGAACTCTTTCAAAATGGAGTGTAGCCTGAGTAGGAACTGGACTTTCACACGATGGGTTTGACAGACCTAGTTCCTTTGGCGTAGCAAAGGTCCGCACTTTATCCACTTGCCAAGCACATTTCTTCCCCTGTTCTGAGGGGCACACTAATTCACTTTGCAACAAACACCACCTGAAATCACGTCAACCAGGATAAGCTTATCTGCCCCCAGTGTTTCAGGTCTAGCCCTTTGCTTCAATCCTGCACAGAGAAAGGGAAAATCTCTAGCTTGGAAGCCTGAACATGGCTTCAATTCGTTGTGGGTTTCCCTAACGGCAATGACACTAGGTCATGCTGCCTCTTTCTGTCAGGATTCACTTCTGTATTGCTGCACTCATAGAATCATAGAATACTAGGACTGGAAGGGACCTCAAGAAGTTATCGAGTCCAGTCCCCTGGCCTCATGGCAGGACCCAGTACCATCTAGACCATCCCTGATAGACATTTATCCAACCTGCTCTTAAATATCTCCAGAGATGGGGATTCCACAACCTCCCCAAGCAATTTATTCCAGTGTTTAACCACCCTGACAGTTAGGAACTTTTTCCTAATGTCCAACCTAAACCTCCCTTGCTGCAGTTTAAGCCCATTGCTTCTTGTCCTAACATCAGAGACTAAGAACAATTTTTCTCCCTCCTCCTTGTAACACCCTTTTAGGTACTTGAAACAACTATCATGTCTCCTTTCAGTCTTCTCTTCTCCAAACTAAACAAGCCCAATTCTTTCAGTCTTCCCTCATTTTTTCTAGACCTTTAATTATGTTTGTTGCTCTTCTCTGGATCGTCTCCAATTTTTCTTTTTTTAAATGTGGTGCCCAGAATTGGACCCAATACTCCAACTGAGGCCTAATCCCTGCAGAGTAGAGCAGACCATGTCTTGCTCCCAACACTCCTGTTAATGCATCCCAGAATCATGTCTGCCTTTTTTGCAACAGCGTCACACTGTTGACTCATATTTAGCTTGTGGTCCCCTATGACCTCTAGATCCCTTTCTGCAGGACTCCTTCCTAGACAGTCACTTCCCATTCTGTATGTGTGAAACTAATTGTTCCTTCCTTCCTTTTCACTTTAAATATATCACCAAGCTGTGGTATTAAACAAGAAGCTGATCCTATGCTGACTCATACAAACTGGTGTGTCCGCAGTTCTTTTGGGATCAGCAGAGCTGGTATTTCTGTGAGCATTCATAGACAAAAGGGCTGGATGCTGCAAAGGGATCTGGGGTTCGCTATTTTTAATTTGCAAGGCAAGGTAAGAGCGGGCTTACCCACCCAAGCCCCCTCCTCTGGGTTAACTGGCTGGAGGTGCCAGGGAGCGGACACCCAGTTAAGAACAAGCAAGTCTCCCTCATGCTGAGTGCAGGGGTGGAACAAGGTGACTCAAGTCCTCATACCCTGGGATCTGGACCAGTTAGAGATCTGGCTGACAAACACTGATGATCCTGGGGAAAGCAGGTAAAGAGCACAGCAAGCGATTATGGAGAAATGGGACATAGTTTCTCATTTATAATTGCACCGGTGGGCATGGATATTGTCAATTAGAAAACCTACATTTTGTGTTAAAGCACTTTCTCTGGCTTCTAGAAAACAACTGGGAGAGTGAAACCATTTTAACTGGCATAAGCCAATCCCCATGAAATGCAAGTTTGTCCCGCCAAGGGTGGATTTTTTTTCCCCTAGCAGGCAGCTTTCCCTTGTCTTTCTCCTCAAGGACAAAGATTCTTAATATAGCACAACTGAATTTTTTACAGCCCTTGTTTTACTCATCTCTCCTCTTAAAGGACCACAGTATTGTTTCTAGCCATCATTTCCATGAAGAAACAAAACAACATGATCCAGAAGTAGCAGTATTATTACAATTTAGATAGTACCATAAATCTCCCCGGTGTGTTACAAAACAAGTAAAGATAAAAGTGCCTTATTAACTAGATCTCTGCTCCAAGGATCTTATAGCTCAGTCCAGATGCAACACAGCAGTGGATGACAATAAACAGAGAATTTGGGAACACGCGGCCCCTTTGGTCAGTAGCAGAGGGTTGAGGGGAAAGCTGGGGGAAGGAGAGAGGATTTCATGGAACACTTGATATAAAAATAAAGTTTGCTTTTACAGGTATAAGAACATAAGAACAGCAAGACTAACGGTCCATCCAGCCCAGTGTCCTGTCTGCCGACCGTGGCCAATACCAGATGCCCCAGAGAGAGGGAACACAACAGGTAATCCTCACGTGATCCCTCCCCTGTCACCCACCTCCGGACAAACAGAGGCTAGGGACACCATTCCTACCCACCCTGGCTTATAGCCATTGATGGACCTAACCTCTGTGAATCTAGCTAGATCATTTTTGAACCCTGTTAAAGTTCTAGCCTTCACCACATCCTCTGGCAAGGAGTTCCACAGGTTGACTGTGCGTTGAGTAAAGAAAAACGTCCTTTTGTTTTAAACTTGCTGCCTAGTCATTTCATTTGGTGACCCCTAGTTCTTATATTGTGGGAATAAGTAAATAACTTTTCTTTATTCATTTTTTCCACACCAGTCATGATTTTATAGACCTCTATCATATTCCCCTTAGTCTCCTCTTTTCTAAGCTGAAAAGTCCAAGTCTTTTTAATCTCTCTTCATACGGGACCTGTTCCAAACCCCTCATCATTTTTGTTACCCTTTTCTGAACCTTTTCCAATGCCAATATATCTTTTTTGAGATGAGGCAACCATCTGATACTGTCTTCCATATCTTATGTCAATTTAGTTCTGGTGAAAAGTGCCAGCATAGCTGCTCTAGAAACTGAGGGTATATCGATACTACAAGCACTACAATGGCAGCGAGAGAGATACAGACATTTGCTACAGCAACTGAAGGAGTTCTTCTGTTGCTGTAGTAAATCCACATCCTCAAGTCTCCTGACTTCCTGTCCTCAAGCGGCCATTGTTAGGTCCATGAAAGAATTCTTTCATCAACCTAAAGATGTCTACACCAGGGTTTAGGTCAGCTTACCTACTTCTCTTAGAGGTGTGGGTTTTTTCATACCTCTGACCAATGTAGCTAGGTCAACCTAAGTTTTAGTCCCCTAACTTCACAACAAGGTAACATTGGCAGCTGACCCTCCAGCTTTCCTTTACTGACTCAATGCTGAACTAGACAGCTCTCCAACACAGGCCTTAGCTATACTAGACCTTTCCTTTCCCCGTAGAATATCCCTTTGCTGATGCAATGGGAGCACTAACAGATATTCTGCCAGCAATTTTAACCCCCATGAAATCTAGAATCCCGGTCAAAGAAGATCTAGAATCAAAACAGGGTTATTCAACGTGGTAGCTAAAGCACTAGCATTTTTGCTTTTATTGTTGCTCCCATTTATGAAACCCCATGGGTTAGCAGTAACAACAGAAATCACTAGGAAGACATTTGGTCACTTGGCAATGAGAGAAATCTATATTCCTATTCACAACATGGCCTTTTATTATTGAGGGCATATCTACAGTACTGGCCGGACCGAGGGGCAGCAGCTGATCTAGCGGGGGTCGATCTATTGCATCTGAAACAGACACGATAAATCAACCGCCAATTACTCTACCGTGGTCTCCGATACTCCTGCAGAATGAGAAGTGGAAGCGGAGTAGATGGGAGAATGTCTCCTGTCCACACACCACAGTGAAGACACCACGGTAAGTGGCAGGGATGTAGAAGTGTAGTCAATTAACCCATTAACCGATCAGCAAAAGCATATAGGTTAATGCTACAGTCTCCCCCCTACATTTTTTTAGAAGGCTGGCCAGCAGCCCGGCTCAGTCCTGGCTGGCGAGGGGTTTAGGACCTACACCCGCTGTAGCTCTGCATTTAAAGTGTTATTTAGGAGGTAGGTGGGCCGGCAGCATGGCTCACACTGGGTCCGGGAGCTCAGACCGCAACCCGGACAGGGGCTGCTGCCATCTCTGTATCAGGGCCAGCAACACGGGGCGACAGGCAGCCGGTCCACATGGGGAGCTGGTTTTTAAACTGGGTCCCCTCATGGACCAGCGCCCGCCTGGCACCCCGCACTGCTGCCTCTGATACAGATGATATTTGGCAGGCATGTCAGGCGGGTGTCAGGCACAGACCCAGGAGCATTTTGCTCATTAAGGAGTGATCATCATTTGTAACAGTGTTTTAAGAAAAACAAACCCAGAATGGGGCAGCATGATGTTAACAACCATATGCACATATAACATGTCCGTCTAGGTTGTAGGTCTCATCTGCATCTCAATGGACGAGCTACCATATCAGCAAAAACTCCATGATGACTGAACCCTTTGTGAGCCAACTCAGGCCTGGTCTATCCTATTGCGAGAGAGCAATCTGAGTTACACGACTTCAGCTACATGAATAGTGTAGCTGAAACCAATGTACTTAGATCAACTTACTAGGGATGTTAAATATCAGATAATTGAATAGTCGAGTAACCTCATGAATTCTAATCGGTTACTCGACTATTCTATAGTCCCCAGGGGTGGGGCTGGCAGCCAGTGTGCTCCGGTCCCACTCCTGTCCCCTCCTCCTGTCCAGTTGAAAAGCTCTGGACAATGTGAACATCCCTTGAGTTACTGAGACAAGAAGGTGATTAGCACAATGAAATACCCCTTTGCTGCACACAGATTTCTCACTGTACTTCCCCAAGTTTCCTGACTTCCTGTCCTGTGCTTTAACCAGAAACCCACCCTTCCTTCAGTAGATGGGCAGGTAAGTAGTAAAGTAGGTTTGCTTCCCGAACTTTGGCGCTGCTTGGACACCAAGCAATCAAACTTTACATTACGTCGCTGAGCCTCCCAAAACAGATAAGTTGCCTTAGTTCCAGGGCAGCTGCCACCTACAATTAGCAAGTCAACGAGCTGGCAACTTTCCTGTCACACTGTGATCCTGTCCAGAACTCAGCAGGATAGTGAAAAAGTCTCCTTGGAAACCTTATGGCCTTTAGGACTAATTCCAAGTAATCTGGGATGAGAGAGGGAAAGGGATGGAAAAATCATAGGAACAAGTAAATTCTTGTGACTAACTTTTTGTTTGTTTGCTAGAAGCACGTGAATTGAAAACCAGATCAGTCATCTCTGCCCCGTGCTCTCAATGTTCATGTTAGTGAAAGAAACCAACAATCCTTGGAGTAGATCACATAAACTGCTACCATCCAAGGAACTAGAGTATGTGGTGACGCCTTACTGGACAAGATTCGGGCAAGTTTTTTTGTTGGCCAAGCGCTGGCCATGAATGGTCCAGGAAACAAAGTCTCCACAATCTCCTAATGCAGGAGCAGCGAGAATGCAGAGCAGAATTGAGGGCCTAACTCAACAATGGATAACTGAGGTTAGGGAGTAGACTACATGAGTGGGCCTCCATCCCAGTGGGAGGCAAGAGTCTCATAACCAAGATGGTCCCCGGGACAGGGTAATTTTGCTCTTTGCGCTCGCATCTCTAGAATGTGCGGGGGGTGCCGACTGACCTGTAGCAGCACTGAGATTGGACGCAGAGGGAGCGCTCGGCTCTCACCGTCCACGTTGTGTGCAGTCAGCACCCACCTCACTTCACATGTCCTTGCTTTACATGCATCACTCTAGCAATACCAGTAAGAAAAGCACATGGACAGAAACAGGTGGAATCTGTCAACCATGCATGTGGACAATGATAAACACCATAACATGTCTTGCGGGCCACACACACAATCCCAATGGGAAAAACGTGGCCCAGGCTGCCCACCACTGACCTAACTTCTCCAAACCTTTCACTAGCTTTTCATGATTCTGTATTTTGTTTTAAGGCCATGGTCTCCGTAAGCATGAGCAGACCAAACCAAAGTCTACTGTGCACATCTACAAGTTTCCTGACCACTCGTATTTACCTAGCTCGTCTTATAGGGCATCGCATACCTCCCCTGGTCCAGCAAAATCCCTCATCTGGGACCAGTCAGGTCCCAAGGGTGCCAGACCAGGAAGGTCCAACCTGTAGTTAATTTAGGAAGGATCCACACCCTTCCCTACCCTTTCTGGAGAAAATCCAGAAAATTGCAGAATGTTCATCACAGCAGGGACTTGTGGCCTCTAGACTCCCTAGGGAAGTTTCCCCTCTTCTGTACGGATGGAGCTGCTGACGGAGTGGCTAGTGCAGACAAGTTGTCAGCCATTTTATCGTGTTTTCTAGGCCTGCTCTGGGCAGAGCTAAGCGACACAGTAATGAAGATGCAGATGTATCACCACTGCAGATGTATCAGTTGCCATCTCCCAACTAATCTCTCTCTGCATACATGCTCACAAACGGTAAGAGCTAAGGCCACCAAATTTGGTGCGCAGCTTCCTCTTATCCGAACTTAAAGCAGGCCAGGGGGAGTGAGGGCTGGAGAAAGCCCCTACCGGATGGGACCCCCCCCAGCCTCTCCTCAACCCTCACTCTCTTGCTCCCCCACATGCCCAGCCCCCCGTCCCTCAACCCCCACCCTAACTCCTGCACCCTCACACCCCCAGCTTCCTGCCCTGCCCCCCCATCACCAAAGCCCTATCCTGACTCCTGCATGCCCCCCCCGTGACGGCGCGTTGGGGGTCCCCTGTCTCCTGCACCCCGAAATGGCACAAACAGACTGCACCAGCCGGTGGAATAGAGGAAGTTTATTGCCTCTCCAGGATACAGCACAGCACAGATGGAATCTGGTCACAGAGCTGGGCTAGGATGCCTCAGGCCCCCTTGAGATGGGGGGAGACTGGGCCCCTAAACTCCAGCTCCTCTCCCTAGGCTGTCTCCTCCATCCTCACAGACAGCCAGCAACTAACTAACTCTCTTCCAGCCCTGCCCCCCAGCCAGGGCAGCATCCACCTTCCTTTGTTCCTCTCCATGGGGGGTGTCTGGCCACTGGTTTGCATAGTGACTCATCCTGTTTTGCTGGGTCGTGGTACCCACGGCAGCCAGTGGGGGTTCCCCCAGAGCCAGCAGCATAGAAACCAGCCAGGTACCCCCACTACGTCACACCCCCCCACACACACACACACGCACGCGCAGCCCCCTGCCCTGAAGGACATGGGCAATGTCAGGTAAGTCTTCTAGAATAAAAATAAAGAAATCAACAAAACTATCACACTGAAACATTGACACATGCTTTAGCCAAGGAGCGTTTTAACATCTTGGGAAAGAAGCAAAACGTAGTTTCATTCTCTAAGTCAGGAAATTTGTTCAGAAATGAATTTTTTACACCCAATATTTGCTTTTCTGAATTTCCCCTATATTAAAAAAATTGCACGACAAGCTGTAAAATGTGTTTCCACCTTTGAAAATCCGATTCCTGTCTCCAATGCCAAAGTCACGAGTCGAACCTCTGTGGTCCGGAACGCTCTGGTCCAACAACACCCGTGGGTCTGGAAGGACCACGGATGTTGCCAGACTAGAGAGCCCCAGCAGCAGCAGTTGTTGGCGGCTCAGTACCAGTGGATCAGCAGATCCCATGGCACATCAGAGCCCGCAGCTGGCGGGACAGAGAAGCTGGTGGGGGGGGCCAGAGCTCATGAGCCTGCAGCCAGTGGGGCCGCTGCAAGTTCTGGCAGGGCAGCGGGGCTTCCATGAGCTCAGGCGGGGTGGCCAGGCTACCACAAGCTCTAGCAGTTGCGGTGGGGCTGCTGCGAGCTCTGGCTGGTAGCAAGACTGCCCCAGTTCACGAGACGGGGAGGCTGGGAAGAGGAGCCCAGCGGGAAGGCTGGCACCAGACGTCTCATGGTCCGGCAAACTCCCTTATCCAGGATCGGTCAGATCCTGAGGGTGCTAGCCCAGGAAGGTCCAACCTGTACTCTCCCATCTATGGGACTCAAAAGGTGCTTTATGGATAACGAAGTTCTGAGCAGCCAGAGTGCAGCAGCGCAAACCTGGCAGAGCAAAGCTCATAGGAGGCAGTCACTGCTGGATTTCACAGGAGAAGAAATGCACAGGTATACCGTGCCGGCGGGTATGCAAGGGCTGTCCTGCTCTCCCCATTGTCCCCCTCCGTGCCGGCGGGTATGCAAGTGCTGTCCTGCTCTCCCCATTGTCCCCCTCCGTGCCGGCGGGTATGCAAGGGCTGTCCTGATCTCCCCATGCACCCCCTCCGTGCCGGCGGGTATGCAAGGGCTGTCCTGCTCTCCCCATGCACCCCCTCCGTGCCGGCGGGTACGCAAGGGCTGTCCTGCTCTCCCCATGCACCCCCTCCGTGCCGGCGGGTATGCAAGGGCTGTCCTGCTCTCCCCATTGTCCCCCTCCGTGCCGGCGGGTATGCAAGGGCTGTCCTGATCTCCCCATGCACCCCCTCCGTGCCGGCGGGTACGCAAGGGCTGTCCTGATCTCCCCATGAACCTCCTCCGTGCCGGCGGGTACGCAAGGGCTGTCCTGATCTCCCCATGAACCTCCTCCGTGCCGGCGGGTATGCAAGGGCTGTCCTGATCTCCCCATGAACCTCCTCCGTGCCGGCGGGTATGCAAGGGCTGTCCTGATCTCCCCATGCACCCCCTCCGTGCCGGCGGGTACGCAAGGGCTGTCCTGATCTCCCCATGCACCCCCTCCGTGCCGGAGGGTACGCAAGGGCTGTCCTGATCTCCCCATGCACCCCCTCCGTGCCGGCGGGTATGCAAGGGCTGTCCTGATCTCCCCACGCACCCCCTCCGTGCCGGCGGGTATGCAAGGGCTGTCCTGATCTCCCCATGCACCCCCTCCGTGCCGGCGGGTACGCAAGGGCTGTCCTGATCTCCCCATGCACCCCCTCCGTGCCGGAGGGTACGCAAGGGCTGTCCTGATCTCCCCATGCACCCCCTCCGTGCCGGCGGGTATGCAAGGGCTGTCCTGATCTCCCCATGCACCCCCTCCGTGCCGGCGGGTATGCAAGGGCTGTCCTGATCTCCCCATGAACCTCCTCCGTGCCGGCGGGTATGCAAAGGCTGACCCAACAGCGCTCCCCATGTGCCTGGGGCCAGGTGGCATGGGACACGCCGCAGAGCAGGTGGGGCACAGATGTACTGGGGCAGGAGGAGGCAAAGGGGTACCCGGGACAAGAAGACACAGGGGTACCCAGCGCGGGGGCAGGAGGGACACAGGGGGGCCCGTGAGAAGGGGGGGACACGGGGCAGAGGAGCGGGGGGGACCCGAGAGAGGGGGGACACGGGGCAGGGGAGGGGGGGGGACCCGAGAGAAGGGGGGACACGGGGCAGGGGAGCGGGGGGGGACCCGGGAGAAGGGGGGACACGGGGCAGGGGAGCGGGGGGGGACCCGGGAGAAGGGGGGACACGGGGCAGAGGAGCGGGGGGGGGACCCGGGAGAAGGGGGGACACGGGGCAGAGGAGCGGGGGGGGGACCCGGGAGAAGGGGGGACGCGGGGCAGAGGAGAGGGGGGGGGACCCGGGAGAAGGGGGGACGCGGGGCAGAGGAGCGGGGGGGGACCCGGGAGAAGGGGGGAGACGGGGCAGAGGAGAGGGGGGGGACCCGGGAGAAGGGGGGACACGGGGCAGAGGAGCGGGGGGGGGGAACCCGGGAGAAGGGGGGACACGGGGCAGAGGAGCGGGGGGGGGAACCCGGGAGAAGGGGGGACACGGGGCAGAGGAGCGGGGGGGGGAACCCGGGAGAAGGGGGGACACGGGGCAGAGGAGCGGGGGGGGAACCCGGGAGAAGGGGGGACACGGGGCAGAGGAACGGGGGGGACCCGGGAGAAGGGGGGACGCGGGGCAGAGGAGCGGGGGGGACCCGGGAGAAGGGGGGACACGGGGCAGAGGAGGGGGGGGACCCGGGAGAAGGGGGGACACGGGGCAGAGGAGGGGGGGGGACCCGGGAGAAGGGGGGACACGGGGCAGAGGAGCGGGGGGGGGGACACGGGGCAGGGGAGCGGGGGGGGACCCGAGAGAAGGGGGGACACGGGGCAGAGGAGCGGGGGGGGGACCCGGGAGAAGGGGGGACACGGGGCAGGGGAGTACCCGGGAGAAGGGGGACGCGGGGCAGGGGAGCGGGGGGGGACCCGGGAGAAGGGGAGACTCGGGGCAGAGGAGCGGGGGGGGACCCGGGAGAAGGGGGGACACGGGGCGGAGGAGCGGGGGGGGGACCCGGGAGAAGGGGGGACACGGGGCAGGGGATGGGGGGGGGCGGGAGAAGGGGAGACTCGGGGCAGGGGAGCGGGGGGGGGGCCGGGAGAAGGGGGGACTCGGGGCAGGGGGGGGGGGGGCGGGAGAAGGGGAGACTCGGGGCAGGGGAGCGGGGGGACACGGGGCAGGGGAGCGGGGGGGGGACCCGGGAGAAGGGGGGACGCGGGGCAGGGGAGGGGGGGGGGACCCGGGAGAAGGGGGGACTCGGGGCAGGGGAGCGGGGGGGGGACCCGGGAGAAGGGGGGACGCGGGGCAGGGGAGCGGGGGGGGGACCCGGGAGAAGGGGGGACTCGGGGCAGGGGAGCGGGGGGGGGGCCGGGAGAAGGGGGGACTCGGGGCAGGGGAGCGGGGGGCACCCGGGAGAAGGGGGGACACGGGGCAGAGGAGCGGGGGGGGACCCGGGAGAAGGGGGGACACGGGGCAGAGGAGCGGGGGGGACCCGGGAGAAGGGGGGGACACGGGGCAGAGGAGCGGGGGGACCCGGGAGAAGGGGGGACTCGGGGCAGAGGAGCGGGGGGGGGGACCCGGGAGAAGGGGGGACACGGGGCAGAGGAGCGGGGGGACCCGTGAGAAGGGGGGACACGGGGCAGGGGAGCGGGGGGGGACCCGGGAGAAGGGGGGGACACGGGGCAGAGGAGCGGGGGGGACCCGTGAGAAGGGGGCAGGGGGACCCGGGCTATCCCTCTCCCCCAGCAGCGGAGACGCGGGGCCGGTCCCGGGTCCACACTGGGGGGGGGGGGGGGATCCCAGCCTACGTGGGGCTCGAACCCGCGGCGCCCAGGCGCCGCTCCAGGGCCAAGGGGGCGGGGCGCACGAGACCGTGAGGGGCAGCTCGGCGGACCAATAGGAGGGGAGGAGCCCCACCAATCAGCGCGCGGGACGGGGCCGGAGGGCGGAGGCTGCCGTCCTTCCCTGCAGCGCCCCGTCCCGCCAGGGAGCGCCCCTGGCAACCCCCAGTCTCGAGACCCCCCCCCCCCCGGCGCGGCCCCGCCCCCGCCCCTCGCGCGCGCAAAATGGCGGCCGCACCTGCTCGAAGCGGGGCTTCCCCAGCTGGAAGGGGGGGTTCTCCGCCGGCTCCGCCATGCCCCGCGCGCCCCGCAAGCGCCACCACTTTAAACGGCCTCCTCCGCCGCCGGGCCCGCCCCTCGTCGCCACGCGCGCCTATTGGACGCGGCCCTCCGCAGCCCGGCGGGGCATGCTGGGGGATGGAGTTTTCCCTCGCCCCGCCGCCGAACGGCACCCTGGGAAATGTAGTCCGCCGTGGCGGGCGCATGGCCTTGTGGGAAATGTAGTGCCAGCTTGGCAAGGGCTGGTGGGACGTGGAGGAAAGAAGTGGTGCATGCTGGGAAATGTAGTTTGGGGGCTTGGGACTGAGGGAAGGGGAAGGGGCTCCCCCTAGCCCAGCAGCAGGTGTGGAGGGGGCCAGGTGCCTGGATTTCAACCAGGCACTAGCAGCTGCCATTAGGACTCCAGTGTGGGGCGCAGTAGGAGCTAAGGGAGGCTGCCCCTCAGCCCTGCCTCCGCCCAGCTGCAGGGTCCCTGGGCGCTGTCCCTGCCCTGCCAGCTCCCATTGGCCAGGAACCGCCACCACTGGGAGCTGCAAGGGGCGGTGCACGGAGCTCCCTGGCCACCCCTCTGCTAAGGCACCGCCAAGGCCTGGGAGGCACCTGAGTGCCACTAGGACCATGCAACCCCAGCCCCGTTATGCAACCCAGAGTTCCCTCCCGCCCCATATGCCCTCTTGGAGCCTGCACCCCTCCTCCTCAGCCCCACCCAAAGCCCGCACTCTCAGCTCAAACCACTGCCCCAACCTGGAACCTCCTCCCACATCCTGATTCATTTCTGGTCCCACCTGGAGCCTGCACTCCCAGCCCAGAGCCCCACCCACCCACCCACACCCACACCCACACCCACACACCCCAAGCCCAATGGAAGTGATGGAGCAGACGTTATAGAATCACAGAATACTAGGACTGGAAGGGACCTCGAGAGGGCATCGAGTCCAGTCCCCTGCCCTGTTTGGTTTTGTACACTTAGACACACACCCCGGCCAACCCTAACTGTGACCCTCAGGTTAGCCCCCCACTCAGGCCTTGTAAAGACAGAACCCAAGGCCAATCTGCCCCTTGCCTCCTGCCGAGAAGCCTGTGGAGGCAGGAAAAGGGAATAAGGGAATTTGTGTGCAGCCATCTTGGTCTTGTTAACAAGAGAGCAAGAGTCAGGCTAAGTCTGTGACCTGACAACGCGAGATCTGTAATTAGACGCTGCCTTTGCCTCTTGCCTCCGTAGGAGATAAGGATAGAATGCTGACTCTGGCAGGGACCTTGAGATAAGGAGCATCTGGGTGGAACTAAATAACTGTTAGCCATTGGTGTTTGGAATGGGAAGGAGATTAATTGTTATTGTTATTATATCTAATAGTATATAAACTGCTTCAGAATTGCTTGTATTCGAAGATCTGCCTCGGAGGGGGGGGCTTCCCCCCCTCCCCCGTCGGAACCAGTTTTTCCCTTGCTGCAGCTCGTAATAAAACTGCCTCTGGCTACTTGTTGCTTACAAACTCAGAGTGAGGACAATGTTTTCTTCCACAAGCCCCATCTGGGGAAAATGTTTGTTTCAAATAGGATTGGGGTAGGGACAAAGCAGGACCATTCCTCAAACTCAGGAGCTCTGCAAACATGCGTTGGGTCTCATGTGAAAGCTGGGACATCCTAAGAGAGACTTTTTCTAAGGAGAATCCCTGAAATTCACAAACCTCACTCCCTTCTGCTCCATTCCCAGTTCCTTGGCCTGCCTTTTCTAACATATCAACATGTATAAACAAAGCTCTTCCCCTACTGGGCACTTCCCTGCACACACATCTGTCTGCAGGGAGAGGACAAGAGACCAGCCACCCCCTACCAGCTGTTATACTGCTTAGTCATAGAACATTGGGGATGGAAGGGGCTGTGGAGAAAGTTTCAAACCGTAACCCCAGTGCACCCTAAAGGTTCAAAAAGCAGAAGGCAAACAAAAAGAGCCCCAACACAATTCATCTTTTGGATTTTAAAGACAATTCATAACTTTTGGAGAGTCGGAGTGGCTATTTTTTTTTAACATCTGGGGTTAGCTGTACTGGGTTCCTCAGTTTAAAAGAAAACTGAAGAATCCGGGCTCTAAGACTTTGTGCACATCGGAAAGTTTTACTTCTTATAACCACTAGGGGTGTTACCTATTGGATAATTGGATAGTTGTGTAACTGCATGAAATTTTAGTGGTTACACAACTCTTCCATGGTCCCCTGGGGCAGGGCCAGAAGCCAGTGAGCTCCTGGCCCCACTTCCAGGGAGGCCACTGCCACTGTCTCTCTATCACCGGGGGAAGGGTAGGAAGGAGGTTTGGGGGGAGAGGGATAAATAGGTGTAGTTGTCAAGATTAACCCATAAGCCTAGCCTACACCTTGACATCCCTAATAACCACACCCGAATAGCTTTATCAGCAGAGATTTCTGTCCTGCATGGACACTCTTATTTTGGCTTCCGAGAGACTTTGTCTTAACTTACTACCTCCAAACTACATGAAATAAATGTAAGAAGCCGCTCATACCAGAATTAGCCTCTGCATAGGGAAGCTTATACCCCTAAAACTAGATTGGTTTAAATTCACCCCATAGGTTATATGAAAAAGTGTCCTGTGTAGGCAAGGCCTAACCTACTCACCAAAACAAAACAGAACAGATTAGAGGGCTGGAGCATATGACTTATGAGGAGAGGCTGAGGGAGCTGGGTCTGTTTAGTCTGCAGAAGCGAAGAGTGAGGGGGGATTTGACAGCAGCCTTCAACTTCCTGAAGGGAGGTTCCAAAGAGGATGGAGAGAGGCTGTTCTCAGTAGTGACAGATGCAGAACAAGGAGCAATGGGCTCAAGTTGTGGTGGGAGAGGTCCAGGTTGGATATTAGGAAAAACTATTTCACTAGGAGGGTGGTGAAGCACTGGAATGGGTTCCCTAGGGAAGTAGTGGAGTCTCCATCCCTAGAGGTGTTTAAGTCTCGGCTTGACAAAGCCCTGGCTGGGTTGATTTAGTTGGATTGGTTCTGCCTAGAGCAGGGGGCTGGACTTGATGACCTTCTGAGGTCTCTTCCAGTTCTATGATTCTAGTGAGCTTCTCTTTGGCTGCTCCTCAGTTTCAGGCTTTGAGGCAGCAGCCCTTTGCATGATATGTGGGCTGGGAACGTTTGCCAGTGGACTTCAAAAAAGACAAGCAACGGAAACAATACAAAAGGTAAACATCAGTAGAAGAGTCCTATTGCCACAAACCCAAAAGCCCTCAGTAAATCTGGGTATGTCTACACTACCCTCCTAGTTCGAACTAGCGGGGTAATGTAGGCATACCGCACTTGCAAATGAAGCCCGGGATTTGAATTTCCCGAGCTTCATTTGCATAAGCGGGGAGCCGCCATTTTTAAAACCCCGCTGGTTCGAACCCCGTGCAGCGCGGCTACACGGGGCACGAACTAGGTAGTTCGAACTAGGCTTCCTAGTTTGAACTACCGTTACTCCTCATTTCACGAGGAGTAACGGTAGTTCGAACTAGGAAACCTAGTTCGAACTACCTAGTTCGTGCCCCGTGTAGCCGCGCTGCACGGGGTTCGAACCAGCGGGGTTTTAAAAATGGCGGCTCCCCGCTTATGCAAATGAAGCCCGGGAAATTCAAATCCCGGGCTTCATTTGCAAGTGCGGTATGCCTACATTACCCCGCTAGTTCGAACTAGGAGGGTAGTGTGGACATACCCTCTGATCCTGGACAACACTCCATAAAGCCAATCATTTTTCTGCAGGGAGAATCCCTGCATTAGTAGGGCCACAGAGTAAACAATTTAGGCTGCAATCCCACAATAGAGGCTTGTGCTATGCTTCAGTTTTTGCCCAGTGAGTAGCCCTTTTGATATTAAGCACAGGAGTAAGGCCTTGCAGAAATCAAGCCACAAAAGGCTTTTCTCCTCATTTACCTCCAGCTTCTTAATTCGTTTGCTCCACACCCAACAACTTTGATTGCTCCTGCAGCAGATACAACCTCATCAAGTAATTTCAGGCTCTCTTTACTTAGTGTGGTCTTCTGGCTGTCCATTCCTGACCCTGTACCATAACTTGCTGAACATTTCCTCCCAAACCAGCTATGTTATCAGTGCTAACATGATACATCCCAACAGGTGCCGAGCTAGAGAATAGAAAATGATCCCACTGGATGAAAAACAAACCAGGATTATGGAGAACTTAAACACCTCTGTCTGAGCAGCAAAGTCATCTCCCCAAGCTTAAAGGGAATTTTTTAAAAATCTAAAGGGATGAGGAATTTCATGAATAGAAACCTGGGCCTTGAAAAGAAAACAGAGGGTTGATAAAATAACAGGTGAAGGAGATTAGAAGAGAGGAGCTGGAAGCTCTGGTGTAGTGGCCAAAGCTCAGCTGTGACTGGATCCGTGCAAAGCAGAGGCCCCGTGCAATCTAAGTCCTTTAGTGGCATAATGGTATTAGAGCTTTAATATACTATCAGACCCAAAACACACTTGCGTGTCACTCAGCGCATTACAGGACAAACCCCCTTTAGACCTCTAATGCCCTCATTGTTTGGTAAATTCTGCTCATTGCAGGACAGCTGGAAATATATCCTCCGCCTTTCCCATATTCCTCTGTTTTCACAGGTGTGCAGGGACCTGTGTTTACCCTGAACCCTGACCTCCGCTCAAACACAGACTTAATGCTGATAATGATGGCTGTTTAAAGAGTATTTGACAAGATCTGTTTTCCCAAAGGGCTTTTGAAATCTCCTCCATCAGTTTCCCTTTCCTCCTCCCCTGATAGGGAGGCCAGTTGGCCTGAAATATTCTGCATTCTGGCCTCTTCTGCAAAATGCCCAGAGAAGCACAAAGGTCCTCTATGCCCAGCCCAAGACATAAAAACCAGGTGCTTAAATGCTCCTACTAGACGGAGTCCTCAGCACATGATGCATCTACATCGTTTTGCAATTAGCACCAACCGTTCTGCTGATTTGATGCTTTCTTTCAGAAGACGATCATTCGCCACTTTCAGGAACAGCAGATAACATTTGCTGTTAGACTTACCGGAGTTATAAAACTGAAGCCACTCTCCGGGTTCCCATCACATGCATGCATCTTTCTGGATAAGGAACTGGACTAGCATTCTCCCAGGCCTGCACGTTAACATAGCCGCACTGGAATAATAGAAGCAGCTGTCAATCATCGGGCTGGCATCTGAATTTTTAGATGTCGTTTTTATCCATTCGGCGCTTTCCCTGGTCAGACTGGACTTTTACAAAGAGAAGATGCAAGTTATTGCTGCATATTTAATGCTTACCCCCTAAGCTCAGATGCCCCCCCCCCCCCCCCCCGGTCAGAGGTGAAGGTGGTTGAATGGTGAGCACCAACCTTTGTTGTGTTAAAGATACTATTCTACAAAGCAGGACATATAAAAAGCAAGAGATGAAGGCAGCAGCTACTGAAATATTCAGGATGCTAGGAACTATTAAGAAAGGGATAGAAAATAAGACACAGAATATCTTACTGCCCCTATATAAAACTATGGGACGCCCACATCTTGAATACTGTGTACAGATGTGGTCTCCTCACCTCAAAAAAGATATTTTGGTCTTGGAAAGGGTTCAGAAAAGGGAAACTACAATGATTAGGGGTTTGGAACGGGTCCCATATGAAGAGAGGTTAAAGCAACTGGGACTTTTCAGCGTAGAGAAGAGGAGACTGAGGGGGGGATATGATAGAGGTCTATAAAATCATGAATGGTGTGGAGAGGGCGGATAAAGAAAAGTTATTTATTAGTTCCCATAATAGAAGAACTAGAGGACACCAAATGAAATTAATGGGTAGCAGGTTTAAAACTAATAAAAGAAAGTTCTTCTTCACACAGCGTGTAGTCAACCTGTGGAACTCCTTGCCAGAGGAGGCTGTGAAGGCTAGGACTATAACAGAGTTTAAAAAGAAGCTAGATAATTTCATGGAGGTTAGGTCCATAAAAGGCTATTAGCCAGGGGATAGAAATGGTGTCCCTGGCCTCTGTTTATCAGAGGCTGGAGAAGGATGGCAGGAGACAAATTGCTTGATCATTGTCTTCGGTCCACCCTCTCTGGGGCACCCGGTGCTGGCCACTGTGGGCAGACAGGCTACTTTGGTCTGACCCAGTACGGCTGTTCTTATGAAACAAAAAGGTCTCAGGAGTGATTTACTCCTTCCCAGAACACAAAAACTAGAGGCTCATTAAATGAAATTAATAGGTAGCAGGTTGAAACAGACAAAAGGAAGTATTTCTTCGCACAGCTCGCAGCCAACCTGTGGAACTCCTTGCCAGAGGATGTTTTGAAGTCCAAGACTATAACAGGGCTCAAAAAAAAGAGTTAGATAAATCCGTGGAGGATAAGTCTATTAATGGCTATTAGCCAGGATGGGCAGAGATAGTGTCCCAAGTGTCTGTTTGCCAGACACTGGAAATGGGTGACAGGAGAGGGGTTGTGGATGATTCCCTGTTCTGTTCATTCTCTCTGGGGCACCTGGCATTGGTCACTGTGGGCAGACACGACACTGGGCTAGATGGACCTTTGGTCTGACCCAGCGTGGCTGTTCTCATGTAAGGGTTTTAGAAATAGGAGCTCAGAAATCAGGTGCCTACCTAAGCAACCTGGTGTCAAAGCTGAGCGACAAGTGACACTTACAATCGCCCTTCTGCGCACTGGCCCACCAGTTGCCTGTTGACTTGTCAGGCTAAACAGGACCTACCCGCTCATCCTCGGGCACTGCTACAGGAACCCAATGCGCCTTTATGGAACAATCCCGTTGTCCACCGTTAGCGGGTGTTTAGCAGCATGATGCCCCAACGAACCGCACGGACAGGAAGGGAACTGTACCTGCAGCTGGGAACGTCAGCACGGAGACTATCGTTACTGGATTTGGCCAGAACATCGTAAGGCCCAAAGGGACCCGCGATCACTCTCCGACGACCTATATTCCTCTAGTCTTACGAAGAGTGTCACTTGTTAGACCTTCACATACAAGTCACCTGGACCTTCAGCAGCACCGCGCCTCTCAAATTCAGGCCTGACTTGTCCGAATCGCCGCCACACAGTTGTCCTTTGGCTGTGTGTCGTCCGACACCTGCCCCAGTCTAAGGCTGTGTCGCGTGGGAGGTCGGTATTTGAGGTGGGATGGCTACCCACCTCCAATACCTGACCTGAGGTCAAACGCTACAGACTGAAAGAAAAATGTTAAAATTCTGACGGCAGGGAGGTGTGTTTGAACCTGTTTATTGTGCCTGCGAGTTCATGAATGGGTGTCCGCGGGAGGCAGGCGCTAAGATTGTTCTGATCCCATTGTCATGTCGCAACTTTCTTCCTGGGGCAAAACATTTCAGTTTAACGCTGTGAATCCCGGGGATTATAACCCCATGGAAGCTTCAAAAACAAGTTTGCTGCTCTAAGGCATGTCTAGATCATGGATGCTACAACCAAGCCACTGTAATGTAAATGCTCTTACCATCAGGGGAAGGGGTTTTTCTGTACGTACCCCACCTCCCCAAGTGGTGGAAGCCACGTCTACCCTGGGGTGAGATGGGCTTAATCACAAGGTAGCGCATTTTTCACACCCCTGCGGAACGTAGCTAAATCAGTCCAAGTGTAGAGGAGGCCCTAGCAAACGATCTTTTCCTTACATTGCACGGGGATTCCTCTTTTTCTAGAGAGAAATGGCAGAATCACTGCCCTGCTGGCATCGCACTTAGGGCCCACTCATCTTTTTCGTGTCCTTCAGGGCAATTCCTACCCTTTTTAATTGAATTCTCACTCACGACGCAGCATCCTCTGGAATGTCTCTCTCCCAATTAGATGTGGTTTGGCCAAGTCTCTATGGACACAATTTTGTATCCAAGGACAGCAGTTCCTGATTGCTAAAGGATAGCTCAAAAGAAGGAAGCAGCTCTCTCTGTGATAAGGGACAAAATAGCCATACACCTGAATCCAGGCTCTGATTCACAGAGGCGCCTGCTGGGGGTTAGCAGATGTTTGCAGCTCCCCAGCGATGATTTGTGGGCTACTTCCCTATTAACACAAGAGCTCTGCAGATTGAGTGGATTCAGGTGCTACCTACCTTACTCCATCCCCGGAATAACTCCAACATAGGGAATCTGCTGTAAATTCACCTTCTTCCTTGACGGGGCAGAGGAGGGGACATTCCTGGAACCAGGGACAGGGTTGACGGTGTGGGTTCGTTGAGCGTTTGGAAGAATGGCTTCCCCTCCCTTCAGGGAAGAGGGGTTGGCTGAAATCAAGAGAAGCAAGTGCCTTTGGGAACGAGGACGCCGCTTGCCAGGGTACTGTGGCTAGGCAATGCCTTATAGCAGAGATTCACCCCAAAGGGTGTGTGTTTTAATCCAGGGGATCAGCACTTGGGTTAGCCTAGCCTAGCCCAGCCTCACTGCAAAATCCCACAAGTCACTGTGGCCTCCCTTTTGCTACATCTCCCACCCCATATAGAATCCTAGAATCCCCAGGCTGGCAGAGACCTCAGGAGTCACCGAGTCCAGCCCCCTGCCCAAAGCAGGACCAATCCCAACTCAATCATCCCAGCCAGGGCTTGGTCAAGCCAGGACTTCAAAACCTCTAGGGATGGAGATTCCACCCCCTCCCTAGGGAACCCATCCCAGTGCTTCCCCACCCGCCTACGGAAATCATTTTTCCTAATATCCAAGCTAAACTTCCCCCACTGCAACTTGAGACCATTGCTCCTCGTTCTGCATCTGCCCCACTGAGAACAGCCTCTCTCCAGCCTCGTCAGAACCTCCCTTCAGGAAGTTTTAAGTCTCGGCTGGACAAAGCCCTGGCTGGGTTGATTGAGTTGGGATTGGTTCTGCCTAGGGCAGGGGGCTGGATTTGATGACCTTCTGAGGTCTCTTCCAGCTCTATGGTTCTATGATTCTAAGTTGAAGGCTGCAATCCTTCTCTTCAGCAGACTAAATAAGCTCAAATCTCTCAGCCTCTCCTTGTAGGTCATGTGCTCCAGCCCTCTAATCATTTTGGTTGCCCTCCACTGGACCCTCTCCAATGCGTCCACATCCCTTCTATAGTGGGGGGCCCAGAATTGGACACAATACTCCAGTTGTGGCCTCACCAAAGCCGAATAAAGGGGAATAATCACTTCTCTGGCTCTGCTGTCAATGCTCCTAATATGCCATTAGCCTTCTTGGCTACAAGGGCACCCTGTTGACTCATCTCCAGCTTCTCATCCACTGTCATCCCCAGGTCCTTTTCTGCTGAACTGCTACTTAGCCAGTCAGTCCCCAGCCTGTGACAATGCTTGGGATTCTTCCTCACATGTGGACTTCTAGGGGCACATCCCATGGTTCTGTAGCAGGAAGCTGAGCTGAGCTCGGATTCTTCCCCAGAGAATTGTGGGAGAATCCACCTGTCCTGGCCAAGCATGAGAGGATGATCAGCTCTCAAGTGATTGAGTCTGGATCCTCTGTGAGGGAGGGGGATGTGAGCGCTAAACTCCACCCTAGCTTGGACAACCACCCAGAATGAAAGCACCATCAAGCCTTTGGAGAGATTGGGGGTTACTGTCAAACACCCAACTATAAGCCCGGCAAACTCTACAGGACGACTGTAAGTAATAAATAATCCATGAGATGGCAGCTGGAGGTTTCAAACTAGATGATTCCCAGTTATCTTGTGTCCCCATTACGCAGGCAAAATACTGTGCATCACTTGGACACAAGAAAATGTTACCCATTAGGAGGTAACAGCACAGTTTATCCTAACAGGGTAAGCTGCCAGGAGACCCACCGAACGGAAAGAAGTCTGGTTTCTCTTCCCAGCGCTACTTCAATCGAGCAAGTCACTTTTTTCCTGCCTTGGCCCATAAAAATGGATTTAGTGATGCTGCCTTCCCATGGCAAAGACATTTGGAGATCTACAGATGAACTGCCCTGAATAAGGGCACATCACTATAAGCGTGCTGGGTAAGGACGCAAGTTTAAATAGTGGTCCATGCCGCAGGGACATGCATGGGAATGAAAAATAAAGACCCCGACTCCTAAAGAGAAGGGGGGGAGAAGGGGTACTTCAAAGTGGCAGCACCGCACAGCTGAGCCACAGATCAGCTGTGCCACTCTGCTGCTTTGAAACACCGCCTCGGTGTTTCAAAGAGGCAGCTCCATGGAGCCTGGCATCAGCTGGGGGGTCCCCTACGGACCTTGGGCTCCATGGCTTTGAAATGCATAAGAGCCCCCACTGAGGACTCTTGTACATTTCAAAGCAGGCATGCCCATGTGCAGCCTGGAGTCAGCCAAACTTCCCGCTAGCCCCGGGCTGCCCGCGGAGTTCCGCATTCCTCCTTTGAAACAAGGGCTCTTGTACATTTCAAAGGAGGAATGCAGAAGTGCCTATCGACTAGTTGATGGAAATTCCATCGACTACTTGACTAGTCAATTGACCGCAATTTAACACCCTTACAGGAGACCATCCTTCTATTTCAGGAAATTAAAAAAAAACAAAAACTGATCACTCCATTTCCATCAATAGATCAGACGCGTCTAGGAACAGTTTGAACAATTTTTATTGTTTTAAAGTGCTTAAAACGTAAATAAACAAGCTCTTTATAAACATTAGTTGCAACTATGAAATCAAGAAACAGAACCTTCTTCCCATTTGTGAAGAACAGGGAAATCAACAACCCTCCTCCCCCATCTGAACACTCTTGACCCTGGAGGGTGGGGGAAGGTGCATTTCCAACACACATTTATAGCACAGAAAATACTGTTTCTTTACAAACAAGATTATCCAACTCCAATAGGCTGGGTTTACAGGATTCTGTTCAGGATCCATATCCCTTCAAGTTTGTTTCGGTTTAAGGCCATCACTTGGAATCTCTTCTGTACACCCCCATTCGCCCCTGGCCAGAAGAGTAAATAAAGAACTTGATGGGGTTTATTGGGAAAAAATTACTGACCCTACAACAACAAAGCACGACAGACACAATCTTCCGCGCATCTGCGAAGCCGCTTGGGCGGGGAAGAGGCAGACTCTATAGGGATGCAAAACAAAGTTATGGGAATGGCTTTGTTTCAGACCGAGTGGCTGACCGCAGCAGGTGATCCATACGTACTAAAGTTCTCTCACTTGCACGGATTAGCCCTCACTTCGCAGGCTCCAGCTTTAGATCTACACAGAGGGACAAGGACGGTTCAACTCACTGTTTTCACCCCCCCCCCTTCCTTTAAGTAGGGAGGCCGGACTGGAGCATCAGTAGTATTTAGAATCTATTTCTATTGTACTCTCCCCTGCCTCCTTTTTGTAAGGCATCTCCATTTGAACATCTCCGTATCGCTCTCCAGGACGTTGGGAGGAACAAATGCCGTTCATTTAATAGCCACTCTGGTTGGAACACTGGTCTGTGGACACTTGCGGCATCGTTAACTGTCTCTGCTCTGTTATGTGGAGCGCAAATCGCTGGGGGAAAGAGCGTTTGTGAGACGGTGGAGAGATGGCAGCCAAAACAGCAAATGGACTTCCTGAAAAGCCTCCCATGTAGAATGCCTTTCCCCCCGCAAAGGGCAATCACAAACCAATTCTAATGGTTAATTAGATGACACCCTGTTAGCCATGACAATCGCTACGTTGGTGCCATACTCCCCACACGCTAGCTTTGGCTAATTCAGATGTTACGCTGCCCACTGGCAGAACCTGCTCCGCCGAGTCTCTCCCAAATGGTTTCTCACAACGTCCTACTAGAGTGGGATCGGGGCTTGAACATTTTTTAAAGCCGTCCGCTCTGCAGAAAGGTAAGCTATGTACCACTTCTCACTGCATGGATTCTTGCGGGGCAAGGCAGCCTATGGGTTCGCACAGCGGTAACAGAGGCAGGAGAGGTCCCAGAAAGGAAACACACTTGTTAAACAAGGCCACTGTCCTGGTACAGTGTGTTGTGATGCAGCACTTCAGGGTTATCCTGACTATATAAAAAGTGCCAAACTTTCAAGCTCTGAAAAGCAGAAAAGCGACTAAGGCAGAGAGATGTGTAGATGTGATTAAACCATAAAAGGGTTAAGAAGCCCGGGGGTGGAGAGAGCTCTTTAAAAACATTGGCACTTGTGTGGGTGTGGAAAGCACCTACAGTCAGTCCATCCTCGGGACGAGAAGACGAAACAAAATCCGACCAGAAAGCCTCGCCAAGAGAACAGCTCATAGGCTCTACAGGCTGCCCGGGGATCAGAACGGTTTGGTACCAGGCAGTGTGATTTCCGCTGCGTCGTACACTGGAAGAATAGTGAAAAGATGGCAAACTCCTCCCCTTCCCCCCTGCGTGAGCTGTGCCATGCCAAGGAAGCAGGGATATTTCAGAGGACAGACAGAATGGGGCGTGCACCTTTCGTACACCAGAAGCCTAAAAGCCGGTGCGGACACATTAATTCTCATAGAGATTAACTACTACAGACATCCCTCCTTGAGCACGTCCATCTGACACAGGCCTTCATATTCTAGCTCAACCTGCCTGTGATCATGCCCTTCCTTCCACTCCGTTCGCTACGAGTAGTTGCTCAATTGTTTTTATGAGCATTTTGCCTCCTTACATCAGACTCGATGCAACTTCTCAACTAAAAGGAAGAGCTCACCCGAGAGGCGTACAGCCAGGAAAAGAACCGGGCTCTCATGCCAGGGGAAACTTTGCATTGTACATGCAGAGAAAATTTCTTGATACCTGAACTTGTACAAGGAAAAAAAGCTGGATATATTTCTTAAAACCCTACATGGTACAATATCAAACCCTGCCCACCCCCCAGCTACGTGCACACACAGAACAATTCAGGCAGAGTCCCCCTCTCCCCCCCAGACTTCTTTCCTATTAGAAACAAAGGCAACCAGGACCGAAATGCTCAGAGCCAGTGTTTCCAAGGGAGTAAGAGCCGCCTCCTCCTATGGTATTCTACACAC
This sequence comes from Pelodiscus sinensis, assembly GCF_052426305.1. NCBI lineage: Eukaryota > Metazoa > Chordata > Testudines > Trionychidae > Pelodiscus > Pelodiscus sinensis. The sequence continues at coordinate 5,133,947 of NC_143055.1, forward strand.
GGGACCTGGCCAGAAATTCTCAATTGCTTGTAACATCAGATCCCCTTTTAAAACTTCTCCTCCCATCCTGTTCCAACAGCTCGCTCTTCTTGGCAGGCCACCAGGCACGACTGCCTCGCAGGATCTAGTCCTGATTTTACCCAGGTGCTTTTTCCCTTGGCTCACACGCCCCTGTATTCCTATCCTTAGGTAACACTTTCAAGTCATTTCCATCGGTCATCCATAAAAGAGTTCCAGCCCGGGGACACAAAGCTATCTGCACACCCTTTGCCCAGGATGATGTTTTATTGCCTTAAAAAACAAACAACCCTTCCCCCAACCTTACCTACCTCGACCTTGCAAAATTTTACTTGCCCACCAGGCTCAGGTAAGGACAATAATACACTAGACTGCAGGATGGGTTTAACGAATCAACCATTTTAGCAGGAAACTGCCTTTCCTCTGCTCCAAAAGGCACAACTTTCTGACGTGGTTCTGCATACATATAAACAGGTAACAGTGAGGGAATGGGGAAAAGGTTTACAAAATAAGAAAACCCTCAGGGAGACAAGGCCCTTTGGCCAGGCTGAGGAAACTGAACTCCAGCCTGAGTTTGGTGCACCCCTCTCCCGCCATGCCTTGATGGAGCAGAGAGAAGAAACTGACAAGCGCTAAAAACCGAAAGGTAAAACACATCAGCCACTTCTCCCCGCTCCCAAGAGGGCATCAGAACCGCCAACTATGCTGTTTTCTGTGGCGGCCAGATGTACTAATCCCGGGCTCGCCACATTTGCAGCTACTAAGCCAACCAACACACACGGAGTTTGTTCATTTACGCCCCCACATCTAGCGCTACATATGCACCTCCTGAGCGCGCCGGCCCCGTGAAACATCTGGGCACTGGCAGAAGATTTAAGAGGCCTGATGTGTGGCTAGCTGGGATATAGCCCTAGTCGTGATGTCAGTACCGGGGGTATTTTAGAGTGGGGAACTGCTAGTTTATTAGACTGTATCTGAATGCATTTGACGGGTGTTTGGCTAACTTGCATATAGAGGGGGCTGGGCAGTCCCTCTCTATTGCACTCGCGTTTCTGTTTCTTACAGCATCTTCCAGGCACATTTAAAAAACAAAAAAATACAAAGAAGTAGGCAGATCGTGTCAAGGGCCGTGGTGGTTTCAAACATTCCCTGTAAACGAAGAAAGAGGAATCTAACGAGATAATACTGTGCAGAAATATCAGCTGGGACTGCTGCCAACACGAGTCCAGCAGCGTGCGTGCCGGTGGCATACACATCGGCGACGGGCAGCGTGGTCCGTGAAGGACATTCTAGGGGACAGACCCTGCATGAACATCAACAGGTCTCTTCCCCAGAAGCCATGAAGTTCTGTTCCCATCTGGGTGAGAAAGAGCCGATTGCGTGTCACAGGGGCAAACCTGCAGTAAAATGATCAACGCAGCTCGTGCTCCAGCGCGGACACATGCTTTGTCGCGCTCCGCCGACTTCACCAGCGTCACTGTTTGTCTCCTCTCCCGCAGGGCCAGCTACTTAGCACTGAGAGAGATGCTTGCTAATTGGATGGGGAACCCTTTCCTTGGGGCTGGCTCATCGAAATACAAGACGACAGGTGAACCTAGTCCTCCCACTTGCCCCTTGCCACATTGGCATGCTCAGCTGGCCCAGCAACCCGGAGGGGAGCCACACACTTGTGATTTTCAGGGGTCACAGGTAAGGTTCTAGGACACCCCATTTCTGGTAGCACAGAGCCACGGGAGCATGGGCAGGAGTGGCAGCTTGAAGATAGGGGCTAGATGGCACATTTCCAACTCTCTCACTTCCAGGCCCAGGGCCTCCTTGCGGCTTTGGCAAGAGGTCTGTCCAAGATGTGCTTGAACCATGCTGCCGTGGTTGCTGCCGAGGGTGCTGACGTGTTCCATGCCCCGATGAGGCCACTTCCTGGAGCCACAGCACATCTCTTAGAAGACACAGCTAATCACTACTGCAAGATTCTCTGCAAATGTGTATGGGCCGCCAGGGCTGCCCGGGGCTTCACGTGGAAGGGGAGGGGGCCGTGTGTGTGTGGGTCTTTGGCGTGGTGATTCCAGATGCGCTGTGGGCAAGCGACGCCAATGAGATCTCTGCGCGGAGGCTACTTGCTGGGGGTGGTTTTTTCCAGGCAGATCTGAAGGAGGGTGGGAGATTGCTCCATGATGCGCACCAGCAGCTGGTCGATGTAGTTCTCCAGTTCCTGGACATGCTCCTCCTTCCGGCTCAGCTCCTTCTCCCTCTGCAGCAGCAGCTGGATGAGTTCGTCGTGGGTCAGGTGATAATACTTGGCCGACTGGTCCGGCCGTGCGGGATCCTGCAGTGGGAACAAAAGGAAATTAGAAGAGTTCTAATCCCTGGCGAAATTAGAGGGGGCCTGCTCCATACCCGGCCAAGCACAGCGGCAAGCCGTGGGCGTGGGGAGTCACCCTATGCGGCGTGTGCCGCGGGCGGATCTGCGCGCACCAGAGAATCACCCGCGCAGGTTTTAGTTCAGTGCATTTTGCACAGCCGCTTTCGTGGGCACCGAAGGGGGACAGGAATTCAGTGGAGAGCAGAGACTGAGCGTCATGGCTGAGAAGCGGCGAGGGGGCTCTCCACGGAGCTGGATTGCGTGAAGGGACAGGAGGCGACTGCTGGCCCACGAGCAGACGCAGACAGGATTAGCGAGCTGGGCTGGGAACTGAAGCTCGGTGGTTGCAGCGGACTCCTGAGATGCACCGGGAACATCAGTGGGGGGTGTTGTGTGGGGGCATTTCTGGGTACGTGTGAATCAAAGGGGCTGGAAGGGACCTTGAGAAGTCATCCAAGTCCAGCCCCCTGCATAGACACAGCAACTGTCGCACGGCAGAGTCTGGGGAAGAGGAACTGGAGGAGGCACAGAGCAAGGAATCGCAGGAGCCACGGGAAAGCAGCCACGAACTCAGGAGAGTCGGTGCTTTGGTGTCAGCACCCACTGGCTGTGGAATGCCCCCAGCCCATGCTGCCCTATTCGAAACTAAGGTTTCCTCTCCCCTCTTCCCCCCCCCCCATTACCTGCAGGCTGATTACCTCTGGGACAGGTCTGTGGTGCATGGGGAGCGAGCCCCCTGGCCCCGGCCGGCAGACTCATACTAGCGTGTACGCAGCAGCAGTCTGGATGGTGCACTGCTGGTGAAGATGCAGGCTAGCCACCCGAGGTCAGACACAGAGGGTTGGGCAGGCTTGGACTCAGGTGGGTAGCCCAAGCCGCGGCCAGTGCCCCCCACCCCGCTCTTAGCACTAGGGGTGTAAGCAAATAATCGGCCACTCAATAAGCATAGGCTTATCGGGTACTCGAGTGACTACTCGACTACGTGCTTCCCGTCCCCCTGCTGCCTCTGTATCAGAGGCAGCAAGGCGGGGGGAGAGCAGGAGTCGGGGGGGGGGGGTGCAGAGCCAGCTTAAAAGCCAGTTCCCCTCCAGCACCATCTCCGAGGTATGGGGGGGCGGAGAGGCTGAGCTCCCCATGAGCATTGGCTCCTGCCTGCTCCCTCCCACACTATGCTGCTGCCTCTGTGGGAGGCAGCAACGTGGGGCAGGGGAAGGAGGGAGGAGGCAGCTCTATGGGAGCTGGTTTAAAAGCTGGCTCCATGTGAGTACCAGCTCCCACCTGCCCCGTCCCCCACTGCTGCCTCTGTATCAAAGGCAGCAGCACAGTCGGGGGTCAGCTCGGCAGGAGCCAGCTTGAAAGCCAGCTCCCCGCATGTACCAGCCCCCGCCTGCCCCTCCTCCCCCACACTGCTGCCTCTGTAGTGAAGGGGACAGGCAGCTCCGCAGGAGCCGGCGCTCACAGGGAGCCGATTCCACCCCTTTGTGCTGCTGCCTCTGTGAAGGCTGCGGGGGAGGAGGAGTCAGCCATGCATGGGGAGCCAGCTTAAAAGCCGGCTCCCACCTTCCTCATGGCCTGATCCAGGCAGTGAGGGGAGTGGGGGGAGGACTGAGGCTGCGTGTAACCATGAGGCTACACGTTCGCATCCCTATTCCATGGGGCAGCCTTTGCCGCAGCACGAACACGCACCGGTAACCCCCCTTGGTAGGGGAGAGACAAGGGAAAAGAGCGGGTACCGCGCCCACCCTCCCCCATCAGTGCAGGGCGATGCTGAGAACAGTGGCTAGGACGAGCGGCAGCGAGGCCGTCCCGTGGCCTCACAGGCTCCCACGTACAACGGTCTCTCCGCTAGGGACATCCTGGGCTCCCATCGCCACGGTCACGCCGCACCAGGCGGCGGCATGAACGGGCAGGGGGGGTGGCGCCGTGGGTGCGTGTCGGTGACCCCACCTTTAGCTTCTTGGGCTCCGCTTTCCCCGGCTGCGACGAAGGGGCCACCGGATGGATGCTGCCCGTGGTGACCGTCTTCAGCTTTTCCAGGCCGCTGCTCAGGGCCGTCGTCAGGGGGGATCGGTGCTGCTGCTTCTCCCCGGAGACCTCTGCCGCGCTTATGGGCTTCACGGGATGAGGACTAAAAGGAGCAAAGAAGGGGGAGAGTTAACGCCCGGCAGAGCTGGGGGATGGGGAAGGACGTACATCTGCCCTTTGGCTGCTCTGCGTGTGTGGGGGGGGGGGGAGCTAGCTGTACGTCAGTCAGGGGGTCCCCACAGCTGCCATGCACCGCACTGTTTACCTGCGCTTGTGGGGGGGGGGGGGACCGAGAGCCCACAGAACCCTGCCACGCAGCCACCCCTGGAGACTACAAGTCCCACAATGCAATTCTTCCTCTGGACACAGGGAGCCAGGCCCCGCTCCATGCTGGCACCCTGGTCTCTGTGGGCTGTGATGGCAGCATTGCATTCTGGGGCCTGCAGTCCGGCAGCCACACCTCACCGACCCAGGTTTTCCATGTGCTCCGTCTGGGGGCAGGTTGGCCTCGCTGCGGCTCGGGGCCCGGCTCAGGCCCTTGCTGACCAAGCCTGGGCCTAAGAGTCTGGCTTGGCTCGGTGTATTTCAGACTCAATGGGGAACGGCAGCCTGCTGGAAAAGATCGTGGGACGTGCCTACCCTAGGGCTGACAGCGATCCTACACCATGCAAGCCACTGCCGCCCCGTGCCCCGTGCACCAGGACTGCACCCGAGTGCCCCCATAGCAACCTGCCAGGAGCCCACGGGTGCCACCGAATCAGCATTTGCTTGCCCCATCCTGGACAGAGGCCTGTGCACAAGAGCAGCGCGCAGAACCGCTTGTGCGCCCCCGCCCGGGACTCAGACCACAGCGCGGTCTGAGGCGCCAGGGCAGGCGGGAAGCAGCCTTTGAGTCCCCGCTGCTCTGCTGAGTGAGTCGCTGGAAGTAACTTCAGGCCCAACCTGGCGCCCCAACGCCCTGCCCCAGCCCCCTCCTGCACCCCGAGCCCCTCATTCCCAGCCCCACCCCACAGGGTGACGGGCATCACCAATTTTCTTCAATAGGGCCGTGAGGAAAAAAAGTTTGAAAACCACCGGCATGGTGCCCCACGCAGCTGCGCGTGCCTAAGGACAGGCCTTGGTTTTCCCACTTCTGTCCGAAGAAACCCGCCAGGCTGAGGACAAAAAGGCGCCCGGAGCTTGGCTTGTCTGCAGGGGTCGGAGAGAGGCAGCAGCGGCCCCCTCCTCTGTCCGGGATGGGACAAGCAAATGCCGTGGGTTTCAAAGTACGGGTCACGACCCAGCTCCTAGGCCGGGGACCACAGGGCTCCACGCACTACTCCCCCATCCCCGAGCACCAGCTCCAGCCAATGGGAGCGTGGAGTTGGTGCTCAGGGGAAGGGCAGTATGTAGAGCCCCGTGGCCCCGGCCTAGGAGCTGGGCCTGCTGCTGGCCACTTGTGGGGCGCAGTGTGGTCCAAGGTGCCAGGACAGGCCGGACGTTGCCATAGCAACCCCGCGAGTCACCTGGGCACCCTACACGGCCAGATGCCGCCGTGCTTGACTTGCCACAGCCCAGTGCTGGGTCACGACCCGTATTCTGAAAACCACTGCCCTATGCCACGGGGTGGCCGGCCAGCCTGTGGGCTGAGCAGCCCCAAGCCCCATCTCCTGGTCGCTTCCTTCCCCCCACAGGCTCAGCGGCAGCTTTGGCCAGCCACAGCCACCTCACCAGGCACTGCGTCTCTCTGGCCAGCAGCGCGGCTGCGCTCTGCTCCTCCAGCCCGCCCTCCGCGCTGCTCGCCACCCACCCGCTGCCCTGACGCTGCGGCTGAGCCTCCCTCCCTGCGCTGCTCCCGGTTGCCAACTCTCCCAGGCCGAACGCCACTGCAGCAAATGGCATCCGGCCCAGGAGAGCTGGCAACCTCCACAGGACCCTCGCAGGACCGTGTGTGGGGGCCAGTGCCGGGCACCCGCCCCTGCAGAGACAGCCCTGCAGAAAGATGTGTCCTGAGGCAAACAGCACCCACCCCATGGGGAAGAGAGGGAACAACGGGCAGAGGATACACAAAACCTGTGCCACGACACGGAGTAACAAGCACAAACCAATGCTGGGAAGCACACTGCGCATTCAGCAGCTACCCTGCAAAGAACACTACCCACGGCTGACGCACACGTCGCGTCCCATCGCGCACTGCGGCTGAGGAACCCAAAGCGCCTAGCAAGCACGCGGCGGCTCTCCCAAGGCATGCGGTTATAGCACAAGACTAGTGCCAGCAGTCTCCAGTTCGAATCCCAGCTCCATCTACTCATTCTTCATGCATTTTCAGACCCGTCTCTCAGCTGCTCCCCGTGCCTCGGTTTCCCTACAACAGGATTCATAATGACCTACATCACAGAGCATCGTGGAGTTTACATTACGGTAGAAAGCACCCGGAGGCTCTGGAAAGTGTCAATTTTTGTGAACTTCACAGTGGTTTAAGATCAACCAGAGAAACAGACAAGCCACCAATCTTCATGGAGATTGGGGTCTACTCAGAGGAGACCTACTTGCCTCTGGGATCCCTCAAAGCGAATAAGATTTCCCCTTGGATGCCTCTAACTGATGAGTACGTAGATGAGAACGTAGGCCAATTCTGGCAAGGAACACTCTCTGGCAGTGGGTACACATGAGGTCTCTACCGCCAGTGGTGCCGAGACCAGCTGCTCCAATACAGGCCTTACGTCAGGCTCTCTGATCTTCTTCATGGAGACGTCACTTGATCTCAAAGGTGGTCTCAAAGATGGTGGTCCTCCAGGTTACCCGATTCACCTGCCTCTCCCAGGTGTCACATCAATGCCGCACTTTACCAAGGTGTTCTTAAGAACATCCCTGTAGCGCCTTTTCTGCCCACCACGAGACTTTGTCCCGGTTCTCAGCGGAGTGCAGAAAATCCATTCAGGCAAGCGTGTCAGGCCTCCTGACCGTGACCAGACCATCGTAGCTGCCTGTGGGCGATTATTGCCTTGATGCTGCAGGAATCAGCTTTTGTGAGGACACTAACGTTGGTCTGTCTGTCCTGCTGCGTGATGCCCAATATCAGGGGTGGCCAGTCTGTTCCGGACAAAGAGCCAAGATCCAGCTGGATCCAGCACAAAGAGCTAGGGCAAAAAGTGTTTTTTTGTTTTTGTTTTTTTGTGCTACAAGAGAGAGGACCGGCCCTTTAAGGCGGCTTTTTGGCCTCAGCAGCCGCAGCCGCCATATTGGATCTGCCATTTTGATCCAGACAGTTCCCCTCCCCCAGTAAGCACAGGGGAGCTGGGAGGCGTGGGCCATATTCAGGGGGCATGGGGGTGGCGTCATGAGCCGCACTGATTGGGGGGGACGGACAAACCGCATGTGGCTCGTGAGCCGCGGGTTAGCCACGCCTGCCCAATATTTTCCTCAGGTCCCTTTGGAGTCCGGGCATCAGCTCCATACAGCAAGGTTGGGATGAAGACGGCATTGTAGACGTCGATCTTGGTCTGCATCTTGAGATCAAGGTCAACGAGAACTTGCCTCCGTAAATGTCCGTAAGCACTGGAGATTTGGTGGCAGATTTCATGGTCGATGGCAGCATTGCTGGGCAGATCACTTCTGAGATCAGGGAAGCTGTTGACATTCTCCAGCAGTTGGACGTCCGCCGGGATGGTTGGTTCGGGAAACGGTGTGGTGGGTGTTGGCTGAAAGAGAACCTTGGTCTTTCGTGCGTAGAGTCGGTCCCAACCTGCGGTAGGCCATGGCGAAAACGTCGATGATTGCTTGGAGCCCATCTTCTGTTCAGCCGTGTCGCTACTGTTGATGACAGCATTTTCAATGTGATCACCAGCCTACCTGTCTGTGTCAGTCTGGATCGTGAACCCTCCATCTGCGAGATCCAAGCAACCACAAAAAAGATGAAAGACAACAAGGCCACAGGCACTGATGGGATCCCTGCTGAGACATTCAAGCAAGGAGGACCATCCCTGCTGTTGTGCCTATGCTCCCTCATTCTGATGATCTGGAGAGAGGAAACCGTACCCAGCGAGCTCAGAGATGCCATCATAGTGACCATCTTTGAGATGGGTGACAGGACAGACCACGGAAACTACCGAAGGATCTCCTTGCTCTCAGCTGCAGATAAAATTCTCACCCAAGTCCTTTTCAACTGCCTCTTTCCAATGGCTGAAGAAGCCATTCCAGAGTCACAATGTGGCTTCTGAGTAAGGCGAGGAATGACCAATACAATCTTTTTTGCCCTCCTAATACAAGAGAAGCGTCGGAAGCAACATCAGCCTCTGTATATGACATTCTTCAATTCAACAAAAGCATTTGACTCCGTCAACCGCGAGGCCCTCTGGAAGATCCTATGACACTGTCAGTATTATACATCTCTTGTACGACAACTTGCGGGCCGTGATACTCAGCAATGGCGACACAACTGAACCAAGTGACGTAAGGACTGGAGTCAAAGAAGGGTGTGTGATCACACCAATGCTATTTAATATCTTTTTGGCAGCCATACTCCAGGTTATTGGAGACGACCTCCCAGGTGGAGTTGAAATAACCTAAAAGATGGATAGTAGCCTCTTCAATCTGAGTCACATCAGAGCCAAGACCAAGACCACAACATCAATGGTAGAACCCCAATATGTGGACGATGCCCAGGTTAGTGCCATAGGATACTAGAACTGGAAGGGTCCTCAAGAGGTCATCGAGTCCAGTCCCCTGCGCCCACCGCAGGACCCAGCATCCTCTAGATCATCCCTCATAGATGTCTGTCCATCCTGCTCTTAAATATCTCCAGTGATGGAGATTCCACAATCTCCCTAGGCAATTTATCCCCGTGTTTAATCACCCTGACAGGAAGTTTTTCCTGATGTTCAACCTAAACCTCCCTTACTGAAATTTAAGCCCATTGCTTCTTGTCCTATCCTAAGAAGTTATGGAGAATAATTTTTCTCCCTCCTCCTTGTGACACCCTTTTAGATACTTGAAAGCTGTTATATCCCCTCTCAGTCTTCCCTTTTCCATATTAAACAAGCCCAGTTCTTTCAGTCTTCCCTCATAATTCATGTTTTCTAGACCTTTCATCATTCTCGTTTCTCTTCTCCAATTTCTCCTCTCCAATTTCTCCACATCTTTCCTGAAAGATGGTGCCCAGAACTGGACACAATACTCCAACTGAGGCCTAATCAGCACAGAGTACAGTGGAAGAATGACATCTCATGTTTTGCTCACAACACACCTGTTAATGCATCCGAGAATCACGTTTGCTTTTTTTGCAACAGTGTCACATTGTTGACTCACAGTTAGCTTGTGGTCCACTCTGACCACTAGAGCTGCATCTTACTATCATGAGACAAGTTACAGGGTGAAATTCTATGGCTTGTGCTATGCAGGTGGTCAGCACAGACAACATTCTATTTTAATTCTCTGAACTTGTATGAAACCAAGCCTGGTTCTGTGGCAGTCACCATGCAGAGTTAACGTAAAACATCCTGCTCTATTCCGGGCAGAAGATTTGCCCCGTCTTGGTTTTCCGTGTGTGAACTGACCTGAAAGCCAGTTTAGAAGATACCGACGTGCTTATTCTCCCTGTCACCGGCTGTCCGCCTGTCCGGATTCAATCCCGTTTCTGCTGGTGTCGGTAGAAAGTTAGAGGAGCGAGTGACAGTGGAAAGGTCTAACTGGTTCGTCTGTGTGACTACCCGCCCTACCACCTGGCAGGCGGAATCACTGAGGGCTGGAATCGCTTTGTCATTACCGGAAAGCCCTTCTGGGAAGGTGCACGAGTCTTGCTCTTGGACGATGGGCTGGTGGAAAGCACTGGGGAAGGCTGCAGAGGACGACCTGTTCTCCAGTCCCCATTCCTGCACATGCGTGCACCACAGTACAATCGGCCCACACATACTTACTCAGTGTCTTCCCCTAGCCCAGCTGCTCAGAGCTATGGAGTTTCTCCGGGAGCAGAGGGTGGGGAGTGGCCACTTTCATGGTGGTGGACGTACACCATGGCAGCAACAGCTGGAGTCGTTCTCATGCACCTTGTGCCCCGATCCATCCCCGTTGTACATCCCTTGCCCCAGTTCCATGGCCTCGCTGAGCAGGATGTCCTTGTACAAAAGGCCTCCCCAGCATGCACTGCGTGTGCAACAACCCAACTGGCTTGACTAGTCGATAGGCACTTCCGCATTCCTCCGTTGAAATGTACAAGAGCCCCCGCTGGGGACTCTTGTATATTTCAAAGCAGGCATGCCATGTGCAGCTCGGAGTCAGCCGGACTTCCTTCTGGCCTTGGGCTGCACGCAGAATTTCTCCTTTGAAATGTACAAGAGCCCCACCGGGGGCCCTTGTACATTTCAAAAGAGGAATGCAGAAGTGCTTATCAGCTAGGCGAGTAGTCAATGGAAATTCCATCGACTACTTGACTAGTCAATTAACCGCAATTTAACATCCCTAATCTTAATTAGTTATACCTCACGATAGGCCCATCAGGCAAGTACCTCATCTTACAGATGGAAAAACTGGAGCGTCTGGAGGTCAAGTGACTTGGCCATGTTCAGTTGGTGGGAGCCCCAGATCTCAGCTCCCCTAGATTCCAGTCCTGGGCCTCAACCACAAATGCATCCTTCTTCCCACAGCTGAGACTAGCCCTGGACTGTACCGGGCTGGGGAACCTATGGCACGGGGGCCAAATCTAGCCACCAGTTTGCCTGGCTCTGGCCCCAGAGGCTCAGGAATTGGGGAGCTGGTGAGGGTGCTCCAGCCATGGGGCACCCCCACTCTCAGGCCGCTTATGTAACTCCACTCCGCTCCTGCAGCCTACCTCCCGCCCAGCCCTCCCACTCCTGCAGCCTACCTCCCGCCCAGATCCACCAACCTCCCACACTCCAAGTCCGCTTCCCGGCATCCTCCTCCCACACACTGAACCCCTTTTGGCCCCAAGACCCTAAGGGGGCCCACAAAATCTATTACCTGGGTCCTGTAGGCTCTGGTGTGCAAGGGGAATGTGGGAAGTGTCTTTTGCTTCTCGGTCAGGAGCCACAACAGTGAGGTGTGTTTTGGGGGAGTTTTTTTGCTTTTCATTTTTGTGCAGCCCCAATTCATTTTTCTGCGGGTCAGCGGCCCCCCCCCCCCGCCCCAAAAAAGCTTCTCCAAACTTAAGTCTATACAGTCAGTTCGAAGATGGCAACTAACCCATCAGTGAATATTGCACACAAAGAGCCTGAGGGGACCACACATTTCTTGCTGCCTAGTATTGCCCTCTTTGGATTGGCAGGACACGTCTCCTTCCATGAAGGATGGCAGTGCTTCTCTATACACAAGTATTTCTTTACCTGCAGTTTTGAGCCACGTTACCTGTTCGAGGACGAATAATTCAATTAAAGACAGCACAATCCAAGGCTCTGGCCGGCGTGGAGCCCTTACATGGAAAAATAATGGCCTGACCCTGAGGTCATTTAGCATGAAAACAAAGAGGCTACGTCTTGTCCGGCATGATTTTCCAGAAATGCTTTCAACAGAAAACTTTTCCGTTAAAAGCATTTTTGGAACAGAGCGTCTAGATTGGCACGGATGCTTTTCTGCAAAAAAGCCGCGATTGCCATTTTCACGATCAGGGCTTTTTTGCGGAAAACAAATCTGAGCTGTCTACATTGGCCCTTTTGCCCGAACGGGAGCAGCATAGTATTTCCGCAAAAAGCACTGATTTCTTACAGTAGGAAGTCAGTGCTTTTGTGGAAATTCAAGCGGCCAGTGTAGACAGCTGGCAAGTTTTTCCGGAAAAGCGGCTGATTTTCCGGAAAAACTGGCCAGTCTAGACACAGCCAGAGAGCTTTATATGTGAAAGGACCATAATTCAGGGCCTATAAGGACAAGGGAATTCTACTGTATCTCCTCATGAGCTGGAAAAGGATTCTCCGGCTGCTGAAACGGCGAAATCCCTACCAGCTTCTTAGAACGATGCTTTCCCAGATGTACCAGAAGTAAGGGCCTAATGGATCATCTAAGACAGCTCTCAAATGGGTCCTCCCAGCTCCCCCTAAAATCAATAGGCACTTCCAATCTGGGAGCAGGATTTGGTCCTTGATGTGCATGTTCATAGCCCATTTTGGTCAATTTCATGGTGATGGGATTTTTTAAAAGGCTCAGTTTCACTATTTCAGCTATTTGAATCCGAAATGTCTCACTGTTGTAATTGTAGGGTCCTGACCCAAGGAGTTGTGGTAGGGTCGCGATGGGTGGGGGGTTGCAGCACTGCTCCCTTCACTTCTGCGCTGCTGTGGGTAGCAGCGCTGCCTTCAGAGCTGGGCAGCTGGAGATCAGCGGCTGCTGGCCAAATGCCCAGCTCTGAAGGCAGAACTACCACCACCAGCAGCGCAGCAGTAAGGATGGGATAGGATGGAATCGCAACCCATTTCTGCACTGCCGCTGCAGAGCTGGGCCCTCCGTCAGCAGCTGCCTCTCTCTGGCCACCCAGCTCTGAAAGCAGAACAGAAATAAGGGTGACGTGTATGGCATTGCTACCCTTATTTCTTCACTGCTGCCTTCCGAACTGGGCTCCCGGCCAACATTCCAACCACTGCTCTCCAGTTGCTCAGCTCAAGGCAGCACAGAACTATAGGTGGCAATACCGTGACCCTCCTAAAATAACCCTGTGTTCCCCCCGCAACTCCCTTTTCGAGTCAGGACCCGAATTTGGAAACCACTGGTCTCCCCCCACCCTCCTTGAACTCTGCACGGAATAGTGCACAAGAGGCCAGATTTCACTAGAAGACACCAGGTTTCATTGTCCACGATGCATTTTGCACGGCCGTGAATGTGATAGGTCCCCTTGTAGATGAGTAAAGACAGATCCCTTCCCTTCTTCTCCCAGTCAGGCCACAGGAAGTTGCACCAGGAAAACAGGATCAAGCACAGAGCACAATGCTACAGAATCTCCCTCCATTTCTACAAGTTACACAACTCTGAACAGTGCTTAGAAATAGACATTCCCCCATCACTCCCCTCACCCCCAAATATTTCTGGGCCAAATTCTGTTCACTGTCTATCCCTGGGATTCCTCAGCGGAGGCTGGTCTCGGCAGCAGTTCTGGCTAGCTACGGAGAGAAGAGCGTTTTAGTACCCAAGGGCCACGACAAAAAAAAGAAACCAAAGCCGAATGAATGGAGGTTGAATCAGCGGCCAACATGCTACGATGCATTTCATGAGAGCGTTAATGGGCAGACGTTTGGGGGCTCCCCCTTGCCAGACACACACAAGGCGGCACGTAGTTTGCAAAAGCGGTGCATGGGGGGCAAGAGAAAGCTTGTGGGGAGCTGACGTTAGCACAACTCACTGAGCATCAACAGCCTTCACAGTTCTGCGGGGGTTCGATTTTCAGCCAGGGCAAATCTTGGGAACATCTGCACCCTAGTTCTAGGCAAGCACAGGACAGCTGTGGAGACTCCCAATTTTGGTCCACTAGAGTTGAAGATTTAAGCCAATCCAGTGAAACACTCCTGGGGCTACAGGGTTTATTTTAAAACGGGTGCAGATCTGAGGGATGGGGCAGGAAAATAAGGCTGGCCACGGCAGTTTCCTGTTGACAACTCCGGCCAACGGATGCACTATCTGCAGGTGCTTCTAAAGGCCCAAGGGAGAAAGGGGGCTATTTTCCCTCTGGGACACACCCTTCGCCTCCCCCAGCGTGCTCACCTGCTTGTCGGATGGACAGAGGGCTTCTCAGCCGGCTGTGTCTCCTTGGGCAAAACCGTGAGCGTTGAGGCTTTCGAGCCACTGGTCTGCAGCAAAGGGCAGGAGGACTGGGCCGCTGCCCGGCTGGTCACTGCAGGCCCCCCGCCAGTTGGAGGGCACGCGATGGGGGAAGGGAAATCGAACTGCTTGGGGTTAGTCGCAGCCACAAGGGAAGGTGTGGAGAAGGCCAAGGGCTGGTTGCCATGCAAGAAGGGAGGCTGGTCCCCAGGGAGGTTAGCGGGCTGGAAGCCATGTAGAGCAGCTTCCTCATGAAGGTCTTTGGCGGGTAAGCCTCCCTGACCAGGCATTTTGGGCAAGGTGGCCTGAATCGGGAGCGCGTCCGGTGGCTTTTCCACAAAGGGGTTCTTTGGGGAGGAGGAGCTGGCTCTGGGGGCGAAAGGGTTGCCCAGGGGTGAAAGGTCATCCTGCTGGCTGCTCTCCTCCCTGCTCACCGGCCTCCAGAAGTCAGCCTTTTTGAAGTCCATCGTTCGATCTGCTGACCAGCTAGGCCGCTGACCCGACAGTGGCGCAGCTCCATCAGCCGAGCAGCTACCCTGCTCCGACGCCCAGGTCGGGCTCCCTAACGCTTCTGGGGCGTGAGGCGCCTGTTCAGCAGGCTGGGCGGGCGCTTTGCTAGGATGTCCCTGGTTAGCTCCCTGCCCCGTTACAGGCCTGGGCTCGGAGGGCTGCTCTTGCAGAGCCAACCTGTCCAGATGGTTAGCCGGGCTGGGGTAGTGCGTTGGCCGCTGCTCCTCCAGAGCTGTGCAGAACAGCGCCGACGGGCTGGACTCTGGGTCTCTGGGAGTATCAGGCTCGGAAACAATCAGCTGCTCGGGGAGTATTTCCTTCCTCTCCGGGAACGCCAGTGCCATCTCCGACAAGCCCCACCCGGCGCCGCCGGTCTGCCCAGCGGGGCGTCCCTCGGTGAGCTGTTGTGACTGGGCAGCCCCAATTAGCGGAGGCGGCAAGCCTGGCTCGTCGACTCCCAATTCCTTTGCGTCTTCTCCAGCCCCTGACAGGCCTAATCTGTCTAGTGAGAATTTCGAAGGGCAAGTCTCGAACTGCACGGCCCCAGCCGCCTCATTTAGCTCTAGCAGCTTTTCCCCAGAAGAGGTGTCCCGTTTTGTGTACTCATTAGCTCCTACCTTCAAATGAGCCCCCCAGTCCTCCATGGCGGATACAACGTCTTCAGCCACCGAAGGGACGCGCCTCGCTTTTGCTTCAATTATCGCTGCTCCCAACACACGGGGGCTGGGTGCCACGGGGGAAACGTTCTCTCTGCTTACAAAGGAGTGTTCCGGCTGCATTGCCACCTCTGGGCCCTCCTTGTTTTCACACCGATAGTCGTGGCCTTGCTGGCTCCACTGCATGTCTAAACTGGCCTCAGCATCTTCCTCGCTGAAATCCGGGGGCGTGAACCATCTCCGAGGCTTTGGTGGTGGTGCCCCCGCCGTTATCTCCAAACCAGCTGCCACACTGCACTCCTCCTGTCTCTCCGGGGTCTCAGTCCAGGCAGCAGAGAGGACATCTCTCTCGTGAAAGTCGGAACCTAGTTTCATGCTGGCTTCATCTGCCTCCAGCCGTGCACTTGTTTGTATCACTGCCGGTGCCTTTATATCAATCATCTCATTGTCTGTGTTACTAGACTCCCGATCATCACCAGTGTCAACTAGAGTTGGCGACTTCTCTGCTGCTTCCACTTGGGACACCAATGGTGGTAGGGCAGCGTTCTCCGCAGGAAGCGCCTCAATGGGTACCTCCAAGGCTACACTGCTTCCGGTCAATAGGCAGGAGGCACTTTGAGGACTGCCTTCCTCTTCAAAGATGCCCTCGTCTAAAGATGGACGCTGTCTGCCCATGCACTCCTCAACGTCGTGTTCCTTCTTGGTGATGTTTTGGTCACTTTCCGACAGACCACCAATTGTTTCCGTGGCTGTGGTCGTCCATTCATCTTCCTCTGCGCTGGCCAGCTCCTCCTCGTTGTATGCTACTGTGGGTTTTTCTACAAGCACAGTTTCTCTGTCCCATTTCGCCCTGGCACTGGCTTGAGTAGTCAATTCTGCAGCATCCGCCTCCTTCCCTGAAGCTCCCAATGCTGACCAGGTTGTCCAAGCTGGAGAGGAGCTAGTTTTCTCACTCTCCAACAGAGAGCTTAAAGGCAAATGACCCAACACATGATCTTCTCTCACTGTAGCTTCCGGCGCGGTCCTCGGTAAACGTGTCTCTGTTCCTTGTAAAACAGTGACATCTGCCCCGGAGCGCGGGCCTATCACCACGTCATCGGCAGCGCATGGCTCAGTCTCAGCTATCTCAGTCTCGTTTTCCTGAACCCATTCAGCTGGGCTTTCCGTTGGACTTGGATCGTCAACATAGGCCAAGTCCTCCATGACTACCGAAGCCAAGAGGCTTTCCTCCCGAATTTCTGGTTTGAGTCGACTCGTCGCAAAGGCATCAAAGGTGTCATCCCACTCAAAGACGGGAGG
This sequence comes from Pelodiscus sinensis, assembly GCF_052426305.1. Taxonomy (NCBI): domain Eukaryota; kingdom Metazoa; phylum Chordata; order Testudines; family Trionychidae; genus Pelodiscus; species Pelodiscus sinensis. The sequence continues at coordinate 5,150,546 of NC_143055.1, forward strand.
CGCAGCAGGAGTCCGTTCTGGAGGAGGGCGGGGCTCTTGGGATGTGGGTGTGGCTTCTGGAACAGCGTTGCTTTGGACGCAAGGCTCCTGCTGTGGTGCGTTAAGTCTTACGGAGGCAGAGGAACTGTAATCCTCAGAGGAATAAAGGTGCCCACCGACCTCTTTTGTAGCATGCGGACCAGACTGGAAACTAGAGAAAAAGTGAGTAGGGGAAGGAGAGTTTAGTACCTGGTCAGCGAGGAGGTCCTCAAAGAAAGGGTTGCTGTGCAGGGAGTGGAGGAACGGATTGGTAAGGGACAGGCATCCAAACTGGCTTTCTTCAGTAGCGGTTAAAAGGTTAGTGCTTAGCATGCGACCGGCAGGAGGGCACAAGGCAGGGGAGCAAGGGGAAAAGTGAGAAGGTGCATCTGAGCTGGTTTCTACCTTAGGAGACACTTCCAGGCTGTGGAGGGAAGACAAAATAGTCCTCCTGGTTAATGCCGTGACAGCGCTAAGTATACCCCCCCCATTTTCTCCCCCCGCCCCCACTGGCGATACAAGCTACGCAGTGCTCAGCAACCACACATTCCTGCCTGTTAAGCAGAGCGATGAGTAAGACAAATGCATGGAGAGCGCATGCGCTGCTATAAAGGAAAGGGAAACCCTGGTTTCAAGGCAGCTCCTGGGCAGCCCCCTCCCCTCGTTTCTTTCCCAAATACGGAATTCCTCACACCCGGAGCCGGCTGCCCTCGGAGCAATGCAGAGCTGGAGAGGAGGCCAAGCTCCCTGCGGAGGGCTTGAGAACCTGCACTGGATGCCAACGCCCCTTCTCGGGGAGTTCAGCGGGGCTCCAGGCACGCTCGCGGCAGGCAGGGCGGCAAGGCCGAGCCCTTCGCGACTTCCTCAGGAGCCTGGTCGTTTGCTTGGTGTACCAGCAGTGGAGAGGTTTGCAAGCCCCTTCCCTCTTCCCCCGGCACGCCCCCGACACACACGTGTGTGCTCGGTGCACTTGGAAACACACACTGAAGAGCAGGCGGCAGCACGCGCGCCCAGGGCACTGGGCAGGGAGTCAGCAGTCCTGGGTTCTGTTCCTACCCCTGGTTCCCCGTGAGTCTGAGCAAGGCACTCCCAGGCCGTATCCCCGAGCGTGCCCTCGGCCCACTCAACGGGAGCTGCGGGGACCAACAAGCCATTCACCCCCTGCCCCTGCGAGGCTCAGTTTCCCTCGCTGTATCCATGGAGATGCAGTTCCTTCCCCGCCTTTACCATGGGCCAGGGGTTACCATCCCCCTCCTCCACACGAGGCATTTCGCAAACCCCTAGCGTGAAGGCCCTGGACAGGAAGGTTATCCCTGGGTCCCGGCCAAAGAGGCGGAGACCAGAGAATTTAATAGCTTGGCATGTGGGCACACACGGGACATGGCCCCTGGCTGCACCAGTGACTCACTCCCAGCCTATACTTCAACCATAAGGCAATCCTGCCCCTCAATCCCTTTCCTTCCAGGCTCTGCACAAGGGGGGCAGCTCAACCCCCTTGCCCATAATCCCTAAAGGTTTTAAGGGCACCTTTGGCCCAAGAGCCCCACGTCGCTGGGGGGCAGCAGTTCCAGACTTCAAGCTATTAGAATAGGGCGGTAACCAACTCACTCTGGGGGCGCCTTCCGCACCCCCGATTTCAGATCATAGGCCCTCCCGCCAAACAGTGGGGTTTCTGCCCTCTGGCTCCGGCAAGGACCTGCCCCCGGCAGCAGAGGGGTAGGGGTGGGCAGGGAGAGGGACTATAGAAGAAGAGGGGAACCAAACAGCATACAAATCCTAAACCATCTCGGCTACTTGTTTGGAGCCAGAGGTCAGTGGCTGGATCAACTAGGACTTTGAGACAAAGGGAGTCCCTAATCCACTCCCCCCATATTATAACATTTGCAAGCACAGAGTTATTTCTATAGGAGAACACGGCTGCCAGCGCTTGGATCTGAAGCTGGTTAAATTAATGAGCAATTTCATGTTAATTAAGGCACGGGGGAAAGCGGACTGGATTACAATTCTAGGGAAGAGCCACACAACAGCTTAACCAGAGAGGAATATTGACACCAATGACTTGGGCAAATCAAAGCTGACAGAAGGGCGGAGGTAGGGATGTTAAATTTAGATCAACTAGTCGATGGACTTTCCATCAGCTACTCGATTAGTCGATAAGGGGACCTCCGCTTTTGAAACGTAGCAAGAGCCTTGCCAGCTCTCTTGCTACGTTTCAAAGGCGGAAGCACCGTCGGGAGCGCAGGGCAAGCGGGGGACTCGGGCAGTCCTCCGCTGGCCCCGTGCTCCCTGCTTTTGAAATGTACAGGAGCAAACAAAAAATTGCTTTGTACATTTCAAAAGCAGGGAGCAGCGGGCCAGCAGGGGAATACTTGAGTCCACGCTGGCCCTGTGCTCCCCACAGCACTTCTGCTTTTGAAATGTAACGAGAGCCCCGGTTTTAAGCCGGCTCCCCCCAGCACCGGCTCCTGCGCCCCCCTTTCTGCCTCTCTCCAATGGAGGCAGAAAGGGGGGGGGGGGAGAGGCGCAAATATCCTTATTCTATGGTCGCTCTATCCCAGTGGTTTTCAACCTGCGGCCCAGAGCCCTGGGGTCCGTAGGCTATGTTGGAGATTTCCAAAGGAGTCTGCACCTCCATTCGAAATATTTGGGGCCGGCAAGGGACAGAAATGCGGTTCCTCAGCTCGTCCAGGTGGCGGAAGCCCTGGGACGTTCCACAAAAGTCTGTGGAAAGGCCAGGAAGAGAACCCAGCTCTCCAGAGTCCTGGGGCCCCGACCGTAAGGACAAGCCCATCCCCTCCTCTAACTATTCAGCCCCGGAGCCACTGTCACGTTTGTCTAATCACCTCCGGAACAGCAATTGCGGCCTCCGATCCACCTTCGCTCAGGGAGCGGCAAAGCACATCTGGATTCTCCTCTGGACCCTCGGGCGCTACAGTTCTCCACACGCAATACCTCCATCTAGAGGATGCGGCATTCCGCCGGCGTTTGAATTTTTCTCTTTTTTTTTTTTTTTTTTGCCAAGCAAAGTGAGGCCCTATGCGCACCTGGCTGGGCGTTTCTCCGTCTGTAAAGCAACCACCTCAGAACACTGCATCCGGGCAACGGTGCGAGGGCGGAGACCGTTCGAGGGAGCAGCAAGCAGAACCCTGCTCGTTCGGTGGAAACGAGAAAGGCTTGAAACACACCGTTTGGTGTGGCTCGCAGGGGAAGCCCTCTGGCGCCCTCTGGCCGCTAGCAACGCATCCCCGGCAGCAGCTCGCTAGACCCTTGTGCATTTTGTGGCTTATGTAGGCGGCGCTGTCGCACCAGCTGGGGGGCCTTCATCCCCATTCCAGGCAGGTGATTCCAAAATAGGCCCCTTGCCCACCCTCCCAATGCAGCCGGCCCCTCCCCCCAGCTCTTGTTCCCGAACTCCAGCCAGGACCTCCCCCCGCTCCCCCGGCCACTCACATTCTGGCTAGCTCCACATTTGCCTTTAAAGTGTTGAAAAACACAGAGAGCTTGGTCTACATGAGCTGCTAAGTGTGCAACCCTCTGCCATCAGCTACAAAAACGTGTCCTCTCTCCCTGGGGATTGTGAGAACTGCCTTTCTGCTGGAAGAACACGAGTTCCTGGAAGCATTTCAATGCACACCCTTCCGAGGAGCAGCCGGTCATCCTCCTCGCCGTAGGCCTGGCCACACCCTACTTCAGAGCCAAAGCCAAAACCCTCCCCACCCTGAAAATAAGGCCATGAACTATCCCCCAGCTCCCAGGGCATCCTTCCAGCTCACCGTGACGTGGTTATGAAGGGATCCGCTCCCGATCAGCATTTCTAGCTGTGGCCGAACAGGCTTGGGAAAAAACCCACAAAGCCAATTTCAATGGATTTAGGAAGAAGGAAATGTCACATTCCGCAGGATCCAGGAGCAACGGTACTACCTTTGAGAGGCACACAGAACCCCTGGCATTCAAAGGGGGGGGGGTGTCTCTGTCTCTCACCCCCCCCAATGGAAATCATATGTCCGTGAGGCACTCCTCCAACCTACCCTGTCTGATCACCAGGATCGCCTCTTCCTGTTTTTCTCTAGCCCAAGGCACCAGCTTTCTAGCAATGGTCCCAGCCTTTAGAAACCCTCCAGAAAGCAGTTCTGGCGTCTCTGAAATGAAGATGCTTTACACTAGGGGGAGCGTGTGCTCTGTATTGCCTCAACAGACAGTAAATGCCTTTAAAAAAAAAAAAACAACTCAAAACAACTTTGCTGTATGACTGAGGTCGAGGAACGGGCCTGAAAACACGAGTGGCTGCTGATGCATTAGGATCAGAGCGCCGCCCCCACCAGCTCAGAAGAGCCTCACAGCCAAACTTCTCCTTCTCTGGGAAGGCGCTGGGCTTCTCTGGACCCACGCCTGGGATGCCCGAGCACTTCCAATCCTGTCTCCTCCTCTCCGCTGCCTCACACATCTGGAGGAGTTTAGCTGACCCGGGGCTTGCTTTCACTTCTGCCCAACTCCTCCGCTCTTCCACATGCATTCCATTTCTCTCCCCGGCTGGCCACCGGCCCCCGGCTTCCCGCCCGGGTCAGATGAGGAGCGCTGGTTGTGAGTTTGCCGGTGTCCCGTGCACAACAGGGCGCTGGGCAGGCCAGCGTTCTGACCAAAGGGAGCCAGGAACTCGAGTTCCAATCCTCGCCACGACACCAGCAAGCCCTGTGGTCTTGCTCGTGTCCCTTAGCAGCCCTGTGGACTTGCTCGTGTCCCTTAGCAGCCCTGTGGACTTGCTCGTGTCCCTTAGCAGCCCTGTGGACTTGCTCGTGTCCCTTAGCAGCCCTGTGGACTTGCTCGTGTCCCTTAGCAGCCCTGTGGTCTTGCTCGTGTCCCTTAGCAGCCCTGTGGTCTTGCTCGTGTCCCTTAGCAGCCCTGTGGTCTTGCTCGTGTCCCTTAGCAGCCCTGTGGTCTTGCTCGTGTCCCTTAGCAGCCCTGTGAGATAGGCCAGTGTTATCCCCGTGTTACACGTGGGGCACAGGGCTGCTGAGGTCTGTAGAGCGTTCTGAAGATCGGCCAGCCGGAAGTGTTCAGCGGGCGTTGGATTTGCTGCTATCCACAGGCGCTGCTGGGGGGCTCACTTTCGTATTCAGTTCTGGATGCTGACAAGGAGAAGCGACCCCTTCCAGAACTACCCGACTCCACCCCCGCCGCCTGGCTCCATGATTTGGATGGTCCTTCCCTGGTGATCGGTTCCCAGCCTACCTCCTCTGTTGCACCCAGCTCTGCCAGCAGCAGGAAACGGACACCGCATGGCTGCAGCCGATCCCGTCTGCACAGCAAGGGCACTGACTTGTGGTGAGGATTTCACTCGGGATCAGCTGGCAAAGTTCTGAAGATCGGGGGCCAGAAGTGTTCAGTGGGTGCAGCCCAGACAGGGAAGAGGGCTGCAGGCTCCGGGTGGTGAGGCTGCATCCAGGTCCGTTCGACTCGCATTTGGGGGGGAAGGGGAGGGAATTCACAACCAAGAGGTGGGTTAAAACTTTTTTTAAAAAAAGGCTGCGTTACGCAGGTCCCTTCACTAGCCAGGGGAACCGTCTCCCTCCTCTGAGACGGACAGGATTTTTGAAGCCTTGATGTCAATACCACCCTCTTGCACTTACAGCACATTCCAGCTTGGCAGGGTTGGCGCTTGGATTTTTGTTCCCCTTTTATGGGAGACAGAGAAGGGAACGGACCAGTAAAATGCATCGACTCCGCACCAGATAGGGAAGGGAGGTGCTGGACCCACAGTCTAAAAAGTTTGCTCCCTACTTGTTTCTGAGAGTGGAAAAAGAGTTTGTGAGATGACGAATCGGAGCAGGCATTTCTCCCCTGGGAGTGTCTGTGATAGAATGATAGGTATTTGCAATGATAAGTATTCCAAGAACCTCAGACTCCTCCTACAGCCTCTGGGGAGTGGGGTGGGGATGCTATTTCAGTCTATTCTTTTCTACTCCTGTTTGAATTTAAAGAACAGAAACCACGTGGCAGAATTGTGCTTTTTGAAGAAGAATAAAAAAAAGTCTTCCCATTTCCCATACCTGCCCACCCAGAGCAGTAAATGAAACCCCTCATGCTAAAAAAAAAAATCCTTTAAAAACTCAGAACTATACTGAGCTAAAATCCTCTCTCAGGAATGGGGACACAGCACTTGACTGGAAAAGATGGCACCTCGGTAAAGCTACACTACGGCAGAGAGCTGGTCTCACAAAACCTGTCAGAGAAATAACTAACCCACATGGCATAACAGTCTAAAATTGCCACGCTGTTACCTGTGGATAATGGATCTCACCCCCCCAGATTCACCCCACCTGACAACTTAGGATAATGAGGCGCAGAGAGGGACAAGCGCTGAGTCATGCAATAAATCTGTGGCAAATTTAGGAAAAAAACTCGAGAGCCTTGGCTCCCAGCCTCTAGATCTCACCCCGACCACCATATTCACAAAATCACAGATATGCAGAGGGTGGTCTAGATGGTGCCTGGTCCTGCCATGAATGCAGGGGACTGGATGACCTCTTGAGGGGCTTTTACCTCCACTGTCCCCCAATTATTTTCAGCTCTCCAGTGAAGAGCTGCACAGTGAGACAACAGAAAAGTATCAGCTGGCTCAGGCTGAGCACCCTGGACTTTTAAAATACTTCGGCTTTCTAACGCGACAGCCGCAGCCCAGCCACCGCAGTTCAGCTGGGAGTGGAACCGAGAGGGGAGGACACGCTAGCTTCCCAGAAATCTGGTGGGCGGTCGTGTTCTCTTCACGGTGCTCCCCGAGAAGCCAGGGTGTTTATCTGAGGCCAACCATTCCGGGGTGCAGTCAGCTGTCAATTACTGCTCCTGGGGAGCAGGGAAGGGATGAAGGCTAACGAAAACATTTCCCACCACACACTGAATTACGTACTTCATGGCTTGGTCAGGTACATCCCGTGAGTGGGCTCCCCCGCAGGCAAATTCTCCATCCTTACCTCTGGAAATCAGGACTCCCTGAAAGGGACTGGACCTAGGGCATGTACCTGGCTGGACCTGGGGGAAATCTGGAAAACCCGCCACTACCAATCCCAGAGAAAAGTGGCACCTACCAGCACAGTTTCACCACCCTGTTCCTAGAAAGCTCTGCACTCCCCTAACATGGAGGTGGCTGCGCTCTCGCGATTTCTGCTCCGAAAGCACAGAGCCTACTGAAGTGTCGCACTGAAACGGGGCCAGCAAGGTCGAGCAACACTCGTCCGGCTCTGTGACAAACCGCGCACACGGCACGCTCCCCTCACGCACCTTCCTGTTGCCACACACTTGCCCTCCCGCTCCTTCCCCGCTTGCCACGCTCCCTCGCGGAGACGCTTTAATCCAGACCGCGGGCTCTTTGAGGCGAGAGCCTTGTCCGACTGTGCGGGGTGCTACACAACCACACACAGGACACCCAAGCGGATTGGAGCCTGTGGGCCCTATAGTAAGAGGACGGCCTGAAACAAAAGTCCACGTAGCACAGGCCTGGTGTGAGGCGTGAGGCCTAGCTAACGATGGTCAAGACTTTGCTAATATAAAGCAAAGCTACACAAAAGACACCCAATCTGACTGGACCCCCGGGGCCCTGCTACAATACAGCAGTGAACAGGTCCAGATGAGGGAGGTAATAGCGGGCGGCTGCCATCCAAGCAAGCTGGTAAAAGCGACCCTTTTACCACTGCCACGTCCCTCTTGCTGCCTTAGACTCCTCCAGAGCCGCATGTTAAACTAGCTCTCCTGTGCCTTCTTCCAAGCCAACCCTTCGCCTCAGCTCCCTCCTCCTCGTCTCCCCCGCCATGAAACACTCTGCTGAGCCTCATCAGGGCTTCCTTCACGCTGCACGGACCTTCTATCACAGGCAAGCGCCTCTTGTGTTGCTAGACCAGAGTTTCCCAATTGGTGTTCACTCCGGGGTTCCGCGAAGTGAAAATAAGGGTTCCGTGAGAAATTCCATTACAATCACATTTTATGATTTTAAAAATAATATTAATTAATATGATGTGATTTTTGTTTTTAAATAGGTGCAATTAAACTAAATGTTGATCTCACGACCTTTTTTAGCATTTGTTTATTAGTATCCTTTCTTATTTGTGGTCTACTTGCCAGAGGAGACTGTGAAGGCTAGGACTATAATAGAGTTTAGAGAGAAGCTAGATAATTTCATGGGCTACGTCTACACTGGCCCCTTTTCTGGAAGGGGCATGTAAATTTCACCAGTCGTAGTAGGGAAATGCGCAGGGGATTTAAATATCCCCCGCGGCATTTAAATAAAAATGTCCGCCGCTTTTTTCCAGCTTTTAAAAAAGCCGGAAAAGAGCGTCTACACTGGCCCCGATCCTCCGGAAAAAGCGCCCTTTTCCGGAGGCTCTTATTCCTACTTTGAAGCATTTCCCTACTACGACTGGTGAAATTTACATGCCCCTTCCGGAAAAGGGGCCAGTGTAGACGTAGCCATGGAGGTTAGGTCCATAAAAGGCTATTAGCCAGGGGATAAAATGGTGTCCTTGGCCTCTGTTTGTCAGAGGCTGGAGAGGGATGGCAGGAGACAAATCGCTTGATCACTGTCTTCGGTCCACCCTCTCTGGGGCAGCTGGTGCTGGCCACTGTTGGCAGACAGGATACTGGGCTAGATGGACCTTTGGTGTGACCCAGTACGGCCGTTCTTATGTTCTTATGTACTTTTCCAGCTCCATATATTAGACTGTTATTAGGGGTTCCGTAAAATTCTTTCGAGTTTAAAAGGGTTCCGTGGCCAAATAAAATTGGGAAACTCTGCGCTAGACTGTCAAGTCCTGGCCAGCAGGGACTCAGAGCTGCCCTAGATCTGCACAGCAGACAGAGCTCGACCAACACCACACCGTCTCCCTCGACAGAGTCACTTGAGAGTGACCAGGCAAGCTGGATTTCCTTCCCTAGCTCCAGCCCTCTTTCTCCCCCACGCACATTCCCATGGCGCAGTGGACCAGAGAAAACATTCCAAGCAAGGCGCTCCTCCCCTAGCAGCTATTTGTCAGAGGATGGGAGGGTGTGAAGGACGACACAGATCTGTGGGTGGAGGGTGTCAGACGCTCCTCAGCAGCCTGGCCTCGCAGGTTTGCACTGGGTTTTAAAAGCCTGACTAATCCACCCACTCCCGTAAAAGGAGCATACAGCTCAGTGAGCCAAAACGGATCAACGCGGGGAGAAAGGAACCCAGTGTTTGGTCGCACTTCCCAACACAGCTCGGCCGCTCTCCCAATTGCATATGCACGTCTTATAGCGCGATGAGCAAACCCCAATGCCTCTTCTTGATCCAACAGACCGCCAGCGTCTACATTTCTCCCGGCCAGAGACTGTAGGTGGTCGGGGTCAGCAGAGAAATGAAGCCACGTGCACACGGAAAAGCGGAGGCAGCCAGCAGTCAAGGCCCAAATTCCAATCTTAATGGAAGCAAAGATTAGGCGCGTTCCCATTGGTTGGAAGAACAACAGCTGCTCTCTGTGCCGCTCTGGGCATTACTGGAGTCTGAACGTCGGGGGGACAGGACCCCAGCAAGCTCCCTAGGAAAACTAGCACTTGAAGGCCTTCCCGTCCTCCAGGGAGGAGTCGTACAATTCCCCAGGACCAGGCCATGACTTCTGAGGCTACCTGGCCCAGCAATACACCCAGGGGGGCAGCACTCCGCACGCCGAGCAGTGCTGCAGAGCTGAGCAGAAGGGAAAAGGGCAGTAACTGAGCAGTGGGGTGGGGGGGAGGGGAAGGTAACAAGTCAGCTTCATAAAGGCTCCAGATCATATGCCCTACATCTAGTCCCTGGGATGTCTGCCCTCCAAAGCACACAGACTAAGGATGTAAAATCCCGATTAATTAGATAAAGGGTTAAACATTAAGTTTACCTGAATAAACAGGAGGGGGGGGGGTGAAGGGGCCGCTCCAGCACAGGTGGGCTGCAGTGGCTCCGCCAGCCATGGGCTGGCTGGAGCAGCCCCCCCTCCGCCCAGTTCACCGTAACAGGTAAGCCTCCCCCGTTAAGGCTCTACATAAAGGGGGTGAGACAAAAGCCAGCCTAAGGGCTCGCAGCCCCTGTTCCAAGGGGAGGGCTGAAGGCTAACGGAGCGGGTGGTGTTTTAATAGGACGTTTAAAGCGTCGGCCCCACCCGGATGGGTGCGGAGCTCGTCGGGTTCCCATCGTTGATCACACTGACGCGCCAGAGGACGTGGTGAGGACCAGGACTTCAACAGGGTTCAAAAAAGAACTAGATAGATTCATGGAGGTTAGGTCCATCGATGGCTATTAGCCAGGGTGGGCAAGGCTGGTGTCTCTAGCCTCTGTTTGTCTGGAAATAGGCAACAGAGGAGGGATCACATGATGGTTCCCTGTTCGGTTCACTCCCTCTGGGGTACCTGGCACTGGCCACTGTGGGCAGACAGGACACTGGGCAGGATGGACCTTTGGTCTGACCCAATGTGGCTGTTCTTATATAGCGACTAGACCAGCAGAGGGCAATTGTGGCCCATCAGGGTTCTACGTGTGGCCTGCGAGGCCTGTTCTTTACCGCTGCCCACGCGCAGAGTTGCAGGATTTGGGTTCCGTCCATGTCATCGTTTCCCTACCGGTGTCACTAAGGCTGTGTCTAGACTACACGGCTCCGTCAACGGAGCCATGTAGATGAGGGTTGTACGCAAAGGGAAATGAGGCGGCGATTTAAATAATCGCCGCTTCATTTAAATTGAAATGGCTGCCGTGCTGAGCCGACAAACAGCTGATCAGCTGTTTGTCAGCTCAGCGCGCTAGTCTGGACGCTCCGCGGTCGACGTCAAAGCCTTTTGTCGGCCGCCCCGTTATTCCTCGTGGGATGAGGTTTACCGGGGTGGTCGACAAAGGGCTTTGATGTCGACCGCGGAGCATCCAGAATAGCGCGCTGAGCCGACAAACAGCTGATCAGCTGTTTGTCGGCTCAGCGCGGCAGCCATTTCAATTTAAATGAAGTGGCGATTATTTAAATTGCCGCTTCATTTCCCTATGTCCAGTAAACAAATCTACATGGCTCCGTTGCCAGAGCCATGTAGTGTAGACATGCCCTAAGTGACTCGCACGCAAAGCCGGGGCCCGTGGGGGCAGGCGGGTGCTGACTGCAGATAGCACTGGCGGTGAGAGCCGGGCGCTCCCTCTGCGGCCAGGCCCAGCGCTGCCCCGGTTCCCTCCGCGCTTCCCACCAGTTCTAGGGACGCCAGCACAGCGAGCCATCCAGCCCTCTCCCAGGAGTCCCTCTTGGGTCTGACCATCCTGCCGCCACTGAGATGGAGGGGGGGCCACTCATGCGGCCGGCTCACTAGCCTCACTTGCCCCTCGCTGGTCTAGTCTGAGACCACCAGCTCTTTGGAGAGAGGGATCTCCCGCCCCGTGCGGCGTGGCCCCAGTTCTGAACAGGGCCGCGAAGAACCACCCACCCGCCGTCCGGTGCTTGGTGGCCTCGCCAAGGCAGGGAGGAGCAGAAACGAGGCCTTTCGAGGACTCTAGGGTGACGTCCCCTCAGCTCTGTTCTCATGCCCGTGGGCTGCAGCTCTCCTGCCCCGCAGAGCAGCCGGGCAGTGCCCCCTCCCCGTCGGCTCCAGAGGCTTGGACGTCTGTCTCTCCCGCCTGCAGGGACTACACAAGGCCTGGCCAGACCCCTAAGGAAAGGCCCAAACCCAGTCAGCCAAGCCCCCAGGGGCTCAGCGAGGAGGCTACGCCGGGCACCGGCTGGGAAGGCCTGCAGCCAGTGGGCAAAGGGGATGGCGCTGGCTGGCCTAGCTCTTCCCAGGCCGCCCCTTTCCCCCAGCATGTGGGCTCTGGAGCACCCCCATTCTAACCTCCGCTGGAGACCCCCCCAGGCCTCCGGGCAAGCCGCGCTGGCCCACGCGCCAAGGAGAAACTGCTGATCTGCAGTGCCTGACGTGAGACCCCCAACCCGGGCCTGAACTGCCGAGGTGCTGAGCTCCAGGTGATCTGCATTTCTGCAAGCCAAGCCCCAGCTATCTCCAAATCAGGGGTCCCCCCCGCCACTCACTGGCGACTCTTCTCCCCCGCCTGGGAAGTGGGAGAGCCCCCCCGTTGACAGCGAGGGTGTAAGACTGAACGGCAGTACCGCTTCCATCATCTGCCCTGGGACCCCCACCACAGGTTTTGCTGATGCGGGGGTGGGATACACAACTGGCTGGGACAAGGCCAGCAACACAAGGGGGGGGATCCTCTGCTATCCTGCAAGGCGTGAGGTCACTTACCTCTGGGTCACGCACAAGGCGAGGGGGGTGCAAAATGTTACCTGCCAGCTCTCCCGAGCAGCAGCGTTTTACACCCGCTTGCACAGGTGTAAGTGGCTACAGAAGGGGCTTGGCAGCGCCTCTTACTCGGAGCAGGGGGGTCAAATGGGGCCAGGCAGGCCACAGAGCTGTGAGAAGCGGTGTGCCGGAGACTTCAACGCGCACAGACCCGTCACCAGCAATTAACCAGCAGCTGAGGGGGAGGGGGGTCCCGCTTTAGCCTAAATCGAGCATGGTTTGTAGTTTTTAAAGCCCTTTCACGGGATAAAGCGTCGTGTGTGGTCACAACCTCGCTTCACAGCTCATGGGTGTGTTTCTATATTTGCAATCTGCCCCATTGCTCTCACTGAACAACCAACCGCTCTCGCTGTTCTATTGGCCCTCAGTCCGTCAGACACCCTCGTCTGATACAACCCGTGGGCCGCAGACCATGCCAAGCATCTCCAAAGGGGGCTGCAGCTCCATTTGACACCGGTAGGGGTCTTGGACTGAAAACAAGTTGAAAACCACTGTCCTAGCCCATGATGATCCTAGGAAAGAGCGGGTGAACAGCCTGGCTGTAATCACTGGAAAGTTGCCCCTATTTTTTGTGGTAAGCAAAAATCCTCCTGCTCATTCTGCCAGTTCCAAACGGCCCTTCCCAGCTCCCAACAGCACCGTGCCCAAGCACTGAAACCTCCCATTTCGTCCCCACCAGCCATGCTGAAAACGGAGGCGACGAAACCTGACACAGTGATTTCATTTCCTTATTAAAGGCAATAAACCCTGAACATTTAAAATTCATCTGCCCCTAGCGCCCAATTCCACGAGGGTCGTCCACAGGGTTGTCACATGTCCATTACCAAACCTACAAGCCACCCACTCATTAGCTACAAGGCCTTAATTGGTGCCAGCATGAAGTTATAGCATCATAGAATACTAGGACTGGAAGGGACCTCGAGAGGTCATCAAGTCCAGTCCCCTGCCCTCACAGCAGGACTAAATACTGTCTAGACCATCCCTGATAGACATTTATCTAACCTGCTCTTCAATATCTCCAGAGATGGGGATTCCACAACCTCCCTGGGCAATTTATTCCAATGTTTGACCACCCTGACAGGTAGGAACTTTTTCCTAATGTCCAACCTAAACCTCCCTTGCTGCAGTTTAAGCCCATTGCTTCTTGTTCTATCTTCAAGAGGCCAAGATGAACAAGTTTTCACCCTCCTCCTTATGACACCCTTTTAGATACCTGATAACTGCTCTCATGTCCCCCCTCAATCTTCTCTTTTCTAAACTAAACAAACCCAATTCCTTCAGCCTTCCTTCACAGGTCATGTTCTCTAGACCTTTCATCATTCTTGTTGCTCTTCTCTGGACCTTCTCCAATTTCTCCACATCTTTCTTGAAATGTGGTGCCCAGAACTAGACACAATACTCCAACTGAGGCCTAACTAGCGCAGAGTAGAGCGGAAGAATGACCTCTCACGTCTTGCTCACAACATTCCTGTTCATGCAGCCCAGAATCACGTTTGCTTTTTTTTTTTGCACTAGCAAAAAAAAAAAAAAAAGTCAACTGTAATTTGGTTAGTGCGCCATGCACCTACGCTCTTTACCCATGTTAAGTCCTACTGGTCTACACAGTGGACCAGTTGGGGGTGCCTCTGTCTCCAAACGAGGCAGCAGAAAGGAAATCACCATTCGAGGTGGGGCTTGGGTGGCGACTTTCTACCGGGTTGTGGTACTTGAAGACCACATCAGAAGTGAAAAAGGAAGAGCCCTGAAACATGGCCCAGGAAAAACTTAAACCGAACCTGCCTGCTTCAGTAGCCCCCAACTTCCTACCCCCATGTAAAATGGGGCTAATACTGCTTTACCCAATGGAGCACAGGAGTGTTGACACACCAGCCACAGAAACCTGTTGGGGAACATTGTAACTTGACCGGGCACTCATTAATGGATTTAAAGGCGGCTATTCTCTTTCTAAGCAATTTCGGGAATCAACTAGAGAAAGCGAGAGTCCACAGAGCAAGCCTTCATATGCAAGAACAAAGACATGAACGGGATGGGCCATTATATTCCACACCCAAATGACATCAAAAGCTAAGTATTGGGCACTTACATCTACTCGACTATCCTTATTTAGCACAGACACTTTAATTGACAGGCTTTTTCCCTTTCTTTCTCCTCCCCCTCTCCCCTCTTTTTCTGCTTTATAATTCAACCTCTGTGCCTCTTGCTCCATATTTGTCCTCTTTAGAATTGGCTTGTGCCCATGAAAGCTCATGATAGTACTTATATACAACCGGTCCCCGATTTACAAACGAATTATGTATCAAACACTAGGTCGTAACTTGATCTGTTCATAAGTCGGATTACATTCACTTACGTATGGCTGCGCTGTTCGTAAGTGCGGATTTCATTCATAAGTGCGGATTTCATTCATAACTCGGGGACCGGCTGTATAGGAGGTTGGCCGTAAATACTAACGGTCGTAAGTCAATGTATTCATAACTCAGGGACCGGCTGTATTTTGATTAGTCTCTAAGGTGCTACAGGACCATTGTTGTTGTTGTTGACTTTTTTTTGTTACAGACTAACACAGCCACCCCTCTGAGACATCTGCTTGGAGAGGTACAGTTGGACATCAGTTACAAACTGATCCATCACGCCCCTCGTTAGGAACCCGAAATTCACAATCAGGCAGCAGCGACCAAAAAAGGCCAACACAGTACGATTCTATTTGAAACAGATGACTCAAAAAAATAACAGGAAAATTGAAAAGATCTGATAAGGTTTCTGTGCTTGTTTTGTTTAAATTAAGACGGTTAAAAGCAGCATATTTCTTCTGCATAGTAAAGTTTCCAAGGGGTATTAAGTCACGGTTCGGTAGCAAGCTTTTGAAAAAGCTACCATAAGGTTTCGTTCTGAATTATGAACCACCTCCATTCCTGGGGCGTTTGGAGTTCTAAGATTCTACAGTTTGGCCAGCCTAGAATTAGTTCATTTCACTTCCTGCTTCTCAACCCCTAAAGACTGACTAGTTCAGTTTCACGCTCCCAGATGAAAGAAAAACAAGCTGTGCACGTACTGGGTAAACATTTCAAAGGAAGCCCAAGTCCCACTGACTTTAATAGGCGTTGGGCTCTCAGGAAGCCTTTTGGTGGGCAAAACTCTTTCCAAAGCGCCCATCAAATAGCAAGGAGTAAGACCGAATATGTAACATCTGACTTGATATCAGATGGAGCAAGCACCGGACCCTCTTTCCCTCCTCCCTACAGTGCTGTGGGACTGGGCGCTGGCAGCGTACGGCAGGGGATGTGGCGGGGGTAAGGAATGGCTTTGAAAAGAGATTTTATTTTTTCCTTTCATGATTTCCCTCCTTTAATCTGATTCCATGTGTCCATGGCCCCCTGTGACTGCAGCACTTTCCATCAGGGTTACCAGGGGCAAGTTATTGTTTCCCCTTAATAATAAGCCTGCCAGGTAACCAAACTTTATCATCCCATTCCCCTTCAAGCCGCAGGAAGCAAAACCTGTTGAGCTCTGATAACATTGTAAGAAATCCTTTTTGTACTAGAACCAATTGTTTCAGCATCCCAGTAGGGTCCTTACCTCAAACAAGCCTGCAGGGTCTGTTCCTCTTACGCAGCTCTAGACCAGCACTCTCAAAACAGCCTCTTATTATTTTAAAAACCTGAGCGTCTCCACAGAACAAACAAACTTTTCCTCCTGCTTTCAAGGCAACGCTGCAAACCTAAACAAAATCTTAAGAGCAGCACGGCTCATTTAAGCCGAAAGGTCCTTCTGAATTTATTTTCCTTGAGGGGCAAGGGAGAAGCGGCTGGTTAGAGTTACAACATTCATCCCTTTTATAGAAGTCAGTGAATGCTGCTGTGAGCGGATTTGCTGCCTGGAGTATCAGCTGGCTGTTAGTCAGGGCCACTTCTGGTTCCATTTAAATGCACAGGAGCAAAATTGAGATTCCAGCTCAGATGCTGGTTGCCAGCTCCTTACTCTTCCCCCCAGTGCCCGGGCTGCTTCTCATGTCGTGCTGGTTTCTAGTACCGGAGGGGGCGCGTCAGAGATTAAAACCCAGATCTTGGGGAATAAAATTAAAAACCCTAAAATAAAATCCTTTTTGCAAACCTACGTGTGGAACCCCAGCCTAGTGGGTTCCTTCTGAAAGGGCATTGCTTGAAAGAAAGTGGTTAAAAAGCAGAACCCTGCCAAACCGGTCTTAGCGACATGCTTATTTAAATCTTAACTATAAACATCTAATTACAGACCTTTAACAAAGCTGATTTTGTGAAGCTTGCACAAAATCCACGGTGTTCGAAGGCCACAACTGGACGGATGCCACACAGACAGATCTAGTTAACCTGAAGCTAAATGCAGAGGAATAGATAACGGATGCAACTTTCGCTAGTTATTGAGTGCAGGGAACTTGGGAGAGCTTCCAGGAGCGGAACAAAATCTTTTCTACCATCAGGGCAAAGAGGCAGTAAAATAGTTTGACTCAGGAGTGGATGCAAGAGGGAAAAGCAACGGCTCCTTTTGCAAAGCCAAGGCCCCTCACCACTCAAATTATTTTTTTTTAAATTAATGGAGATTGCCTATCTCCTAGAGCTGGAAGGGACCTTGAAAGGTCATAAAGTCCAGTTCCTTGCCTTCACAGCAGGACCAAGTACCATCCCTGACACATTTTTGCCCCAAATCCCCTCTGTAAGGACTGAACTTACAACCCTGGGTTTAGCAGGCCAATGCTCAAACCACTCTTCTGATTGTAAGTGTACATTACAAAGGCAGTTACAAAGCAAAGCAATTTCTCCTTAAAATACAAGGGTGCCTGGAACCCACACATCTGTGTGGCTTATGTTGCCTGTAAAACATGGGTTCCCAAACTGGGGGGAATGTCCCCTTTGGGGGGTGTGAAGAAATTCCAGAGTGGGGCGCAAGGTGATCCAGTCCCCTCTCCCCTTCTTTCCCCCATCCATTTCCCCCTCCCAAGTTATGCTGCTATTTTTGTTTTTTGTCTCCACTCAGTTCTTTTTTTTCTCAACAAGTTTTGCTGCTATTTGGGGGGGAGGGGAGGGTGTTGAGGGTTTCACAAAAATCAAAAAGGGGGCGTGATGCCAAGAAGTTTGGGAACCACTGCTCTAAAATACGCAGTTGTAAGGGGCATTTCAATATCAAAATACCAACAGCAGCAGCAAGCCAAGTTCTGAATCTGTAGCTCTTTAGTGAAATGGACGCAGACATAGCCAAGAAACTGGGAACTCAAACAACGTTGCTAGGACATAGATAGTCAGGCCTGCCTGCAAAGGCCTAGATAAAAACAAAGTCTATCCGTCTGAGGCCTCATTCGGCTTTTGGTACATTCCAAACCATGCATGTTGAAACAAGGTACCATCCAACAACTCGGGGCTCTTATCTATGGCGTACAGATAAAGGGAAGAGCCTAGAAAATTAGCTTGATGGCTTTCTGCCTGGTAAGGACTCACTCCCCATCTCTATTGTTTCTTTGATTGTCTTGCTCTGTATAATTAATTTTGCTGGGTAGGTAAAAGAATATAATTGGTTAGATAATCATGTTACACTATTTGAGGACTGGTTAGTTAAATTTCAGTAGAATGATTGGTTAAGGTATACCTGAAAAATATTGCTACAGTAAAACCTGTGTTATCTGGCATGCACAGGGATTAGCGCATTTCGGTTATCTAAAAATTCCAGTTATCCGAGGGTCTCATCAACCTAGGAAAAACCAATGGACAATAATAGTAAAACCCAAGTTTTTAATATTGATAGTTGTGTAGTGAGAGGCAGCTGGTCTCACATATCTATTTTGAGTTAAAGATGATGAGTACTTCTTAAATAAAAAATTGTTAAACCAATCATAGTAAACCAAGCCAGGTGCACCTGAAGATGTGGCAGCATTGTGGGTCGGAGCAAAGCCGGTTAAAGTTTTCTGGTTAACAGAGTGCTGGATAATAACGGTTTTACTGTATATATATTAGGGACAAACTGAAAGTGAGGGGGTGGCGAAACGGGGGAAAAGCAAGGGAAAAACGGAAACGGGATTCATGCTTGCTGGAATGGAACCCCAATAAACATTGAATTGTTTGCACCTCTGGACTTCCAGGTATTGCTGTTCTCACATGAACAGAGAAGTACCAGGGAAGTGGGAACCGAACCTAAACTCTGTGGCAGGTCCAGAGAAGACTTAAAGAGAGTAAATGGTTTCTAAAACAAGGCCCTACGCAAGGAACAAAAAAAACCTGCGCTGCTGTAGCAAACATCCCCACGAGGGCCGAGTTTAAGCTGTTCTGTCACTATTAGGTTTGTGACACTTGACCTAAGAGGAACTCCCCTGTTAACTCCTTCCTCAAACCCTGAAAAAATGGAGGCGATTCAAAGAAACGTGCTCACATCAGGCCGCTGGAGCAGAACCCTTGAGAAAGGACAGTGGACGTGATCGTTTCCAGGGGATGCAGAGGGGCAAATCTCACAGCAAGCAAACCAATTTGGCTCGCTGCTGCACACTGAAAATACAAGCGGAGCGGTACGGTCGCAGCGCCCACACCTGTAAGCGTGATGGAGCAGACAAGTCAGGAGGACGGAGTTAAAAATGGCAGGCAAGCACCCTTGGCTTGGCTTCCATCAGAGACAGGATTTACAGTCTGGTTCAACGGCTCTTAGCACCCCCCCGGCTTACGGATTGTTCCAGCCCCCTTGGAAGAACTCAGACATTAAGACTAAGGAGGCAGATGGGGGTGGGAATTGCATCTCCATGAGAACACCAGCCCAGTGCTGAAATAGCGCCACGTTCCACACTACACGGGACGCAGTGCCATGGCACACGAGCGGAGTCAGAGACTCATAAGCAGGAGGAGCGAGGGAAACAGCAGAGCTGGGAGTAGCCACTTCAAAAGCGGTCACGTTGCTCCTCTACCACCCTCCTGGGCAGCACAGGGCCACGCTGACTCCACGGCCAGAGAGCAGATCCTCCTTCCCAAACAGCGCACCGGCTGCGCAGAGCAGGATCCCGGCTGCATGTCAGGAGCAGTGGCTACCTAGGAATAGCATCTTCTACGCACCTTCCCACCCAGGATTTCAAACACGCTGAGGGAACCCGCCGCCCGAGAGAACTGAACCACCCCAAGGCTGAGAAGGTCCAACGGCCTTGCCTAAGCTCACGCAACGGATCTGCGGCAGAAGCAGGAACAGAACCCGAGGCTCCTGACTCCCAAGCCGTGTTTTAGCCACAAGACCATCCTTCCTCCCGACACCTTTATAACCCCCGGGAAGTTCTTTTTTCCCTGTCGCAGGCAGGCTAGAAAGTTTTAGAAAGGGTCTAACCTGGGACCTCTGCTCCGTTTACGCTGTAGTGCGATGTCAGAAAAAACGGGTGACTTACCTCCCCGTAGCTGTCGTTCTTCGAGGGGTGTTGCTCATGTCCATTCCAAATCCCACCCACCTCCCCTTTGTCGGAGCTTCCCGGCAAGAAGGAACTGAGGGAGTGGCAGGCCGGCAGGGGTACATAAGGAGGAACTGAGGGGAGTGGCGGGCCGGCAGGGGTACATAAGGAGGAACTGAGGGGAGTGGCGGGCCGGCAGGGGTACATAAGGAGGAACTGAGGGGAGTGGCGGGCCGGCAGGGGTACATAAGGAGGAACTGAGGGGAGTGGCGGGCCGGCAGGGGTACATAAGGAGGAACTGGGGGAGTGGCGGGCCGGCAGGGGTATATAAGGAGGAACTGGGGGAGTGGCGGGCCGGCAGGGATACATAAGGAGGAACTGGGGGAGTGGCGGGCCGGCAGGGGTACATAAGAAGGAACTGAGGGGAGTGGCGGGCCGGCAGGGGTACATAAGGAGGAACTGGGGGAGTGGTGGGCTGGCAGGGGTATATAAGGAGGAACTGAGGGAGTGGCGGGCCGGCAGGGGTACATAAGGAGGAACTGGGGGAGTGGCGGGCCGGCAGGGGTACATAAGAAGGAACTGAGGGGAGTGGCGGGCCGGCAGGGGTACATAAGGAGGAACTGGGGGAGTGGCGGGCTGGCAGGGGTACATAAGGAGGAACTGGGGGAGTGGCGGGCTGGCAGGGGTATATAAGGAGGAACTGGGGGAGTGGTGGGCCGGCAGGGGTATATAAGAAGGAACTGAGGGGAGTGGCGGGCTGGCAGGGGTACATAAGGAGGAACTGGGGGAGTGGCGGGCCGGCAGGGGTATATAAGGAGGAACTGGGGGAGTGGCGGGCTGGCAGGGGTACATAAGGAGGAACTGGGGGAGTGGCGGGCTGGCAGGGGTATATAAGGAGGAACTGGGGGAGTGGCGGGCCGGCAGGGGTACATAAGGAGGAACTGGGGGAGTGGCGGGCTGGCAGGGGTACATAAGGAGGAACTGGGGGAGTGGCGGGCTGGCAGGGGTATATAAGGAGGAACTGGGGGAGTGGCGGGCCGGCAGGGGTACATAAGAAGGAACTGAGGGGAGTGGCGGGCCGGCAGGGGTATATAAGGAGGAACTGAGGGAGTGGCGGGCCGGCAGGGGTACATAAGGAGGAACTGGGGGAGTGGCGGGCCGGCAGGGGTACATAAGGAGGAACTGGGGGAGTGGCGGGCCGGCAGGGGTACATAAGAAGGAACTGAGGGGAGTGGCGGGCCGGCAGGGGTACATAAGGAGGAACTGGGGGAGTGGCGGGCTGGCAGGGGTATATAAGGAGGAACTGGTGGAGTGGTGGGCCGGCAGGGGTACATAAGAAGGAACTGAGGGGAGTGGCGGGCCGGCAGGGGTATATAAGGAGGAACTGAGGGAGTGGCGGGCCGGCAGGGGTACATAAGGAGGAACTGGGGGAGTGGCGGGCCGGCAGGGGTACATAAGGAGGAACTGGGGGAGTGGCGGGCCGGCAGGGGTATATAAGGAGGAACTGGGGGAGTGGCGGGCCGGCAGGGGTACATAAGGAGGAACTGAGGGGAGTGGCGGGCCGGCAGGGGTACATAAGGAGGAACTGGGGGAGTGGTGGGCTGGCAGGGGTACATAAGGAGGCACTGGGGGAGTGGCGGGCCGGCAGGGGTACATAAGGAGGAACTGAGGGGAGTGGCGGGCCGGCAGGGGTACATAAGGAGGAACTGAGGGGAGTGGCGGGCCGGCAGGGGTACAGAAGGAGGAACTGGGGGAGTGGCGGGCCGGCAGGGGTGTATGGGCGTGGACATACAGGGGGCTCCCCAGCCGGCCCAACGGGCACCGCTGAGGGAAAAGCCTTCCGACGATCCATGCACACGATGCGCGCTCACCTCCGTGCAATGGACATGAGCAATCACCCGAAGAACGCCCCTTTTTAGATGGTCTCTTGGGGCAGCTTTGTTCAGACCTACAGTGGCCTCAGAAGCGGGGCTGTGTTCAGCATCTTCTATGCAGCTGCTTTTACTGACCTGGGTTTATGAGAAGGTTCTTTGGTGTCCTTGGGTCCAAACCAGCTGCTGCTCTTATTCTTCTCGTCTCCACCAGCTGTTACGTGTGGGGAGGCCGTCACGGCTGAGCCCAGCTTCTCCCCCGAGCTCTTGT
Organism: Pelodiscus sinensis; assembly: GCF_052426305.1. Taxonomy (NCBI): domain Eukaryota; kingdom Metazoa; phylum Chordata; order Testudines; family Trionychidae; genus Pelodiscus; species Pelodiscus sinensis. Next base: position 5,172,390 of record NC_143055.1, read on the forward strand.
TCCCGGCCTCGCTTTTGCTGCCACTGTGGTGGAAGATTCCGACCTTGGACTTCTTGTCTTCCTTTCTGGTCTCCTCCAGGGGTTTGTCTTTTGTCACCTCCCTGGAGAAGACCATCGGCGTTGTGACCTGCACGGGTTTGGTCTCGGAACGGCTGCCTTCCTCCAACTTGGCTCTGCCTAGATGGTTGCTGAGCGTCACAGCTTTGGTTGACACCTTGTCCTCTTCTTGTATTGCTAAGCTGGGAGGAGAGGGAAGGAATCGAGGCTCTTCTTTCTGTTGTCCCTTCTCAAAGCTGCTGACTCTCCAGGGCAGGTCTTCAGAGCCAGCAGGAGGGAAGCTGGCGTGGAAACCCTCTCCGGACTTTCTGGCAACATTCTGCGGAGTGGGCAGCGGCGAGGGGCTACGTACGCCAGGTGTTGGGCTCTTTGGTGCAGGTGCATCGCTGTAAACATGGCTTCCGTTGACACAGAGAGAGGATCTGGAGACAGAGTCATTCTTTGGCTTTGGGCTTTGGATTGCTTTCGGCTCAGTCACCGCACTGACCTGGGAGACCTCATCGCTGAATGCTCTCTTGTGGGTCAGTTTGGGCGAAGGCAGAAAGTCTTTAACTGGAAGGGGAGGGAAAGCAACAACCAATGAGACTGCCTGCCTTAAACCCAGGTATTTCACACAGCAACTCTTGCTCTCACCACCTGCCAGTGCAGATGGTCTTGGCAGAACAACACCAACTCCCCACCCTCCAGCCCCACCTGTGGCTTCACCTCATCATAGAACGTCATTATAATAAATACTGAGATTCGGGCAGGAACACATTGCTGTAACAGCTATAGAGGTCTCACCAAGAGCGGCAATGGGACCTCACTGATAGGGATGTGAAAGGTTAGCCAGTTAACACTGAACGGGTGATGCTTACCGATTCCAGTAAGGGCTGGAACAGCTCCCCACCTGCTCTGAGTAGGGGGCTGCTCCGACAGGGGGCTGGAAGCAGCCCCAGCCGCCATGTGGAAGCTGGGAGCTGGCAGCCAGCCCCCCGTCCATTCCAGCCCCTCTCTCTGCAGGCTGCTCCAGCCGGGCTGGAGTAGTCCCCAGCCCAGATCTCGCTGTTAGTCAGTAAACAGGTTAACCATTAGGCAAACCTAACCTTTAACCAGTTAACTGATTCCCCAGGATTTTACATCCCTGCTCGCTGAAAGCTCAAGGGAGGAGGAAAGGAGTTTTCCCAGAGGATAACACCTAACTTTAAGAGAAAGTGGAGAATTAATAGAGGCAAGAAACCGCCAGAAAAGACCCTTAGCGGTTTGTGGATGTGGCCGGAAGCATCGTTTACCGTTTTACATGGGGGAAGGACTGTTCCCCCAAGATTCTCCGCAATCCCACGCTACCATGCTGCCTGGGGAAGAACAGTCCGTTGAGCGGAGGACGTTACGGCGGGTGGGAAAACGTGGCTTAAGCTTTCCCCGCGTTCGTTCCCGCTTCCGGGTCTCCGAGGGCAGCCACTTTCCACAAGGATTAAGTGTGGAGCCCAGTGCGGAAAGGTGCCGGGCATTCAGTGGGGCCCATCAGAGGAGACCCTCTCATGCACTACGCTTTGGTTTTTCCCACTGGTGCACGCCCTTGTGCGAGGGGATCAGGGAGTGGCAGTCGTGCACATTCTCGCCCCGGCACAAGCCAGGCACCGGACGGAAGGGCGCACGCAGCACTGGTTGGCTTTAATGCATTAATACGTGTGTTACCAAGGGCCTGCTTTTGGAGTGAAGGGAATTTTCGCACGTATTATATTTTGCGGTAACTGCCAATTCTGGTCTGGATAACACTCAGTCCTGCTGTTTCTCAACCTTTTTTTATAAAGTACCCCCCTTTCAAAAAAAATTATAACTAGTTTCTGGGGGTAGTTTTCAGACACACAATTTTTTTTCTACCATTGCAACACATTTGTTTAAGCAACTTCAGCATAGCCGGGCGGGCGATGAAATTTCTGGGTGTAAAAAGGACAAAAATAATCAAGCGCTGGAAAACTTCAAACAAAAATTCAGTTTTCTCCAAATTTCAGTTGTGGTGACGCACCCCCCAGACTTCTCTAGTACCCCTGAGGGTACTTGTACCCCTGGCTGAGAAACACCGGACTAGACAACCTCTCAAGGGCCCTTCTAGTGCTACAATCTATGAACAGAGAGAAAAGATCCACAGTGAATCCTGACCATACGGATGCACACAGCTCCTGGCATCCTTATGTGAGGAGTCGCCGCTTCTCTTGTCTCTGCTCCGAGCAGATTAACAGAGGGGGCTTTTTCCTCTTTCCAACGGCACAGTCTCGACCCCGAGGAAAGAGTGCAACCCCTGTGGAAGGGCGCTGCTCTTCTAACGTAGGGACCACACGCTCAAAACCATTTTCCTGAACTGAAGCGGGTGGACAGCTGACCCCTAGAGATGGCATCTCCCTCAGGGTGGGGAGGGCACCGAGGAGGAATTTTGCTTTGCTACAGACCAGTTCTGTGTACGAACAGGGGAATTCAACCTCAGCTCTGTCAGGCCGGTATCAGAAAAGGCACCCCCAACATTTGTTACTGGCACCTTCCGGCTAGCACCAGAGCCGCCGCTGCTCAAACTCAGAGTGGGTCTCACTTATAAAGGACACTTCCTTCCCGTGCTCCCCGAGTGCCCTAGGCAGCCCCGTATTTAGCGATTCAAAGCAGCATCGTCTTACCAGAGTGCTCGGTGGACAGACTGCTGTGGCGGCTGGGCGACTTGGTTACCTCGGGCACGTTAACGGTGATGCCGAAGCTGTTCGCCAGGCTGCCGCTGGCGGAGGAGATGGTGCTGTCGGAGCCCAGCGAGGTGTTGGACTGGGTCAGGGAGGACTTGCGGAGTTTGCTCTTGAAGAAGCCCCCCTTGCCTTTGGATTTCTTGCCCCCCAGCGCCTCGTCGTCCTCCACGTCGAGGGCGCCGGTGCTGCTGGGGATGATAGCAGAGGCCGACTCCAAGTCGTATTTCTTCTTCCCCTTCATTTTGTCCTTCAGCTTGCCGAAGGGCGACCGGGGCTTGTCCTTCATGGACAGGTCGAACATGCTGGCCGTCAGGTTGTTGCGGGTGAACTGGATGGTGACTTGGATCTCGCCTCGCTCCTTCTCCTTCTTCCCCGGCTTGGAGTGGAGTTTGTGCCATCTGGAGGGGGAGAGAAAAGGGGGGGAGAGGCTGTTATTTTCCAGAACGTGCTGGGCAGGAAAGGCCTAAAGCAGGAGAAAGGAGGACCACCGAACCCAGCAGGTCTGCTGACTGCTCATCCAGTCACTAAGAAAGGGGAGGGGGGCCTTTTTGGGGTCAGGGCTGCTGACCCAAGCCCCCTCTGACATGGCCCCAAGCCCTCCCTGTCATGGCCCCGACTGAGGAGAAAGACGCTCCCCGCATTCCCCTCCCACACCAGAACCTAGGCCCAGGCTCGTAGATTTTTTGTGGCGGGACTGGGGGGGGGGGGGGGGGAGGCTGGAGCACCAGCACGGGCTCCCCAACGCTGGGCTAGGAGGGATCCCTAACCCTCAGGGGCTGGATCCAGGCAAGCCTCTCCACCCTCCCCACAAAGCGAGTCTCCGTCTACACGTGGAGATGCAGAGCCCTCCCCCAGAGGAAAAGGGACTTGCCCAAGGTCAGGCAGCCACTCGCTGGCAGAGAAAACACCACACAGGGCTCCGGAGCCCCCAGCCTTCTCTCCACTAAGGACTGGAGTCCCATCCCACAGCCAGAGAGTGTGGTCTGGTGAGAGCAAGCCAAGCTTTCTGGACCACCAGCTTGTGCCAGGCCCTGGGCGCCACCTGCTTTCTCCCCTCTTCCCCATGCCCCTTCCAATGACCCCTCCTTCCCAGCTGCTGTGACCTCACCCAGCGTCCCTTGCTCCACCACTCCAGGCTAGGGAAATGCCTCATTTTTGGGGCCCTATTTTATTGCAAAGTGCCTGGACTTCTCTTCAGGCCCCCCTGCCACACGAACAACACATGGGGTTAACCGACGCCTGCTTTGCTAGCTCTCTGGCTAGCTAGGTACTCTAGTGAGCCACAGGCTCGGCACACGAAGGTCCCAAATTTTGTTTACAAAAAGGCCTCAGAGGCCCAGCCTCCCAACACATGCAGACAGACACATGACAGCTTTGATCAGCTCAGGACTGCAAGGAAGAGCCGAGTAGATGGAAGCACAATCAAGACTTCCTCCAAATGGTAACGGAGGCTACTAACGAGGACATGGGGCTCTACCTAGAACCTTGTGGGATTCCACACGTGACTCAGTTATGCTCCATAAGGCTGACTGACAAGAAACGCCTCAACCAGGGCTCAGGCATAGCCCCTCCCCCTCCTCCGGTGACAAAGATGCTACAGTGTAAAAAGAACGTCACAAACTTTCTGATGACATCACCAAATGAAATTCGGTGGTCACCAAATGAAATTAATAGGCAGCAGGTTTAAAACAAACAAAAGGAAGTTTTTCCTTCACGCAGCACAGAGTCAACTTGTGGAACTCCTTGCTAGAGGATGTGGTGAAAACTAGGTCTTTAACATGGTTCAAAAAGGAGTTAGATTCATGGAGGTTAGGTCCATCAACAGCTATTAGCCAGGCTGGGCAGGAATGGTGTCCCTGGCCTCTGTTGGTCTGGAGGTGGGTGACAGGGGAGGGATCACATGAAGATTACCTGTTGTGTTCCCTCCCTCTGGGGCATCTGGCATTGGCCACTGTCGGAAGACAGGACACTGGGCTAGATGGACCTTTAATCTGACTCAGTACAGCCATTCTTAGCCAGCCCAGAATCCAGCTCATCCCGCTGTGGGGAAGTTTGCCCCCCTGGGCTGGTGTGGGGTCAGTGGGTTGAAAAGATTCAAGGACACACGCACCCTGGTGCGCGAAGGTGCCAATTGGAACGAGACCCTTGTCCAACACACACCACCTTTTAAGGCTTATTGCTCCATTCAGTTCTCACCCTACTTGTATTTCCACTAAGTAACTTGTCCACATTCAGACAAATTACCCTCCAGAGTAATGCTGCATGCACATTCCAGAGAAACACTCCAACACGTCATTTTTAAAAGAGGATCAGCCAATTAACAGACACAAGGAGGATGAGGTCATCTCTTTTATTGGACCAACTTCTACTGGGGAGAGAGACAACAGGAAATAAAGGGTATTACCTCACCCACCTTGTGCGTGTCTAATATTCTGGAACCGCTTGACTGCAAGGACAGTGCATAGTCACTTAATGCCTATTTAAAGGCCCTTGTTTACAAAACAAGCACTCTGTGTCCTCAGCATATTTTACATGCACGATTCAGAACAGATCTTCCTGCCATTACGCATATGAAAAGGGGATATAAGCATTCCTAAATCACAAGTCCATTACAATATAATAATCCCAGACACACACACACACACACACACACACACACACACACACACACACACACACACACACGCACGGACACTTGAGTTAAGGTCCCAGGAGACGGACACAGACTTTTTTAAAAACCTTCTAAAAGAAGATGATGGTGAAAAGGAGAAGAGCTTAGAAATTCGGAACTAAGACCGGATTTGGAGAGAGGATGGCCCCCTGCACCACACTGTAACTGACTAGCTGTCCCAACTAGGGATGTAAAATCCCATTTAACTGGCTAACCAGTTAACATATTGGTTAACTGGTTATAGGGGAAGCGAGCAGAAGGGCTGTTCCAGCCTGGCTGAAGCCCCCCAACTCTCTCCCAACCTACCACTGTGCCCCCTCCCACAAGTAAATGTAGATTTTCAGCAGGTACACGGTTACCAAAATAAACTAATTCTAACATCTTCCATCCAACTACTATCTGTACTTCAGTCTCAGCCATTCAGACTTGAGTGCCGAAGCCAGACCTTAAGGATGGTGCCGTGCGTTGGGAAATTTTGACAGTAGTCTCGAAAGTCTCCACATTTTGTTTTCATTTTATTCGGCTGTCCCACAAAGTTGCTATTTCTCTCTCAAATTGCCTCCATCTGAGCGAGCAAACACGTTCATTTTCAAGCCATTAAAGTCTGGTTGGCTACGAGGAAATCAGAACACTTTTACAGCATGCAAAAGTTTGCCGCAGCCTTCAGGAACACAGGACAGACCGATTCTTACTGCCATGGTTGGCACGAAGGAGTCATTTCCAGGCATATAGTTGCAAATACATTCCACACAGTTTCATTGCGGGGGGGAAAATGTGTCTCAACTGCATCATGCATCAGTTCCGATCTATTTGGAAGGAGAACATAATCACCGAGAAGGGAGTAGGGGTGGAAGCCGGACTGTTTGAGAATTTTAAAAGCTGGACTGGACAAAGCACTAGAAGAAACTGATCTGTAAGGGACAATCTGGTCTTGGCCAAGGGAAATGCACAAGACCAGCGTTTCTCGAAGACCAGTCTATGGTCTGGCACCAGTCCCTGGGATCTCCCTGAGTTTAGGAAGGCAGCAAGCCAGTCCCTAGTATCAGAAAGGTGGAGAAGCACAACATGAAATGAGAATCAGGGTAGAGAAAACCACTTCGTTTGGCGCAAGGTCAGGCCCAGCATTTGGGATTCATATGGGGTCCCGTACCAGTGTTGCTTGTATGCTGGGCACTCGGGAAAGTATCCAGTGCTGCCCAGCTGATTAGCCGGGCATGCCCAGCTAGGTGTGTGTTTCTGCTGGTAGTGCACATTTGCACATGCCTCAGCATGCATAAAATTTATTCCGCGCAGGGATAGAAAAGCTCAGAGGGAACATGGCTCTGTACAAACCAGGTAGCTTTCACCACCCCGGGACCGGTCTGGCAGAAAAGCAGCTCTCTCAACACAGGGCAGCCCACACCCAAAAGGAAGCAAGCTACAGATACAGCATTGGCAAAAGATTTTTTTTTTTAAGCCGTAATTATGGAAAACTCCTGTGGAAAGAGAACTTGCAAGAGAGCTACACCCTTCCCAGGCTGGCTGGAAAGAGTGAAACGGAGGCAGCAACAAGACTTAATTTAGTACCAGCCCCAGGGCAGGGAGGCCTCCTGTGATCAAAGCACAGCGCTCCCGCAGCAACAGAAATACTTTCACTAATTTAACTTAGTGGAGGGTGATGTCAGGAGACCTTTCGTCAGCTCCCAGATTTGCCACAGCCCGGCTGCATAATCCTTGGCAAGCAGTGATCTCTGCTTTTCCCATCCATGTGCAGAATATATTTTGTTGAGTGCACCGAGACCTGTGCAAATGTGCACCACCAGTAGAAGCACATGCTGCTGGCGGAGGGCACTGAGGACGCTTTGCTAATCAGATGGGTGGCATTTGAATCCCCCCCCGCTATAGACTGCACACATCCTCCCTTGTGCCCGCCCTCGCTATAGACTGCACACATCCCCCCTTACGTCCCCCCTCACTATAGACTGCATGCATCCCTCCTCATGCCCCCCCTCGCTACAGACTGCACACATCCCCCCATGCGCTCCCTTGCTATAGACTGCACGCATCCCACCTCGTGCCCCCCTTGCTAGACTGCACACATCCTCCCTCGCTATAGACTGCATGCATCCCCCCTCGCTACAGACTGCACACATCCTCCCTCGCTATAGACTGCATGCATCCCCCCTCATGCCCCCCCTCGCTACAGACTGCACACATCCCCCCATGCGCCCCCTTGCTATAGACTGCACGCATCCCCCCTCGCTACAGACTGCATACATCCTCCCTTGCGCCCCCCCCGCTATAGACTGCACGCATCTCCCCTTACGTCCCCCCCATTAAAGACTACACGCATCCCCCCTCGTGCCCCCCTCACTACAGACTGCACACATCTCCCATGCGCCCCCCTTGCTATAGACTACATGCATCCCTCCCGCCCCCCTTGCTATAGACTACATGCATCCCCTCCCGCCCCCCCGCTATAGACTGCACGCATCCCCCTTACGTCCCCCCCATTATAGACTGCACGCATCCCCCCTTGTGCCCCCCCTCGCTACAGACTGCACGCATCCTCCCTTGTGCGCCCCTCCTCGCTACAAACTGCACACATCCCCCCATGCGCCCCCTCGCTATAGAGGGCACACATCCCCCTCACGCTCCCCTCGCTATAGACTGCACACATCCCCCCCGTCCTCCTCGCTACAGACTGCACGCATTCCCCCCATGCGCCCCCCTTGCTATAGACTACACACATCCTCCCTTCCACCCCCACTATAAACTACGTGCATCTCTCTCCCTCCTGGCCCCTCCTCACTATAGACTACACGCATCTCCCCCTCCCGCACCCCTTGCTTTAGACTACACAAATTCCCCCTCCATCCTCCCCCCCAGTCCATTTTTAGCAGCCTGGCCAGTCCAGGCTTGTGCTGGCCCAAGAGCTACCCCCGCTGCGGCTCTGCATTTAAAGTGCCTTAAGAGCCAGGTAGGCAGGCAGCCCGGCTCAGTTCCCGCGAGCGCCAGGTCCAGGAGCTCAGACCCCACCCTAGACAGGGGCTGCTGCAGGGTCACAGGCAGCCGGTCTGCCTGGGGAGCTGTTTTTGAAACGGGCTCCCCTCGGACCAGTTCCCGCCTGGCACCCCAGCAGTAGCAGCGGGGCGGGGGGGAGGTGGGCGGCTTCTTGGGAGTGGAGCCGTAGCGCACTGGCTGCTGGCCCCACCCCCCGGGACTATAGAATAGTCGAGTAACCGCTAAGAATTCATGAGGTCAATTGACTATTCAGTTAACCGATATTTAACATCCCTTCTTCAGGCCTCGTCCTTTAAGGCCCCCAATTTGTCTCCCCCAATGAAAACAAGGGGGAAAACTCGCTGAGTTCAGCGGGAACAAGGCTGGGGCTTAAATCAACTGGTCAGATCTCTTTAATCATCTCAAATGCTCTTCCACTGCACTCCCGATTCGATGCCTCTCCTTTTTGGGCCTAGGTGCTCACCACCCACCAGCCGCTCCAGGATTCCAGCCTTGCAACAGCCCGGGACCCCACATTCCTCCAGGCTAGAATCCCTCCCAGGCTGCGTTTGAGCCGGCAAATAACGGGGCCAGAGAGAAAACATAGGAGAGAAATAACAACCCCCCGCCCGGAGCTCCCAGATGTAAACAGCGCCCTCGAACCGACCAGCTCGGTGCCAGCATGCTGGGAAGAAACCCACGACAGGCGACTCAGGCAGATTCTTTCCATTAGAGGGTGGTGGAAACAGTGTTTGGAACAAACCGCCGCCAAAGCAAATATTTTTGTATTTGCCTGTAGCGCGGCTGAAAGCAGGAACTGGGACAAGCGCAGCAGCATGGAAAAGATGCAGCAAATGAAGGCAGAGGAATCATTTTACACCACCAGGAAAAGAAATCAGATGTCGTTTTTAAACATTACATCATAGAAAGATTAGAAATGTCAACTGGAAGGGAAACATGACTAAAGAACCTAATATCTCCTTACAATATGGATCACATTTTCACCTTGCAAACGATACCGTAACAAAAGTTATCTTCTTCCATCCTGTCTCTTATGTTACAGTCCTTGCAAATTACCGTATTTTAGCGCATATAACCTGCGGGTTATATGCGTTTTTACAAACCCCGCACACCCCCTCACGGGGTATACTCGGGTGCGGGGTATACAAGATTTTTTTTACTCAATTCAGAAAAACTGCGGGGTGTATTCGGGTGCGGGATATATTTGCTAAAATACGGTAATCCAAGATCAGACAAAGGTATTTTTGAAAGCCAAATATTCCTCGATACAAGAGGCACGTTTTTACAAATATAAAACATGCCCCTAGCAAAGCTATGGCTCTAGCTACCAAAGGAGAGCACCTGTAATTAATGCTGATTTGTACACATTAACCAGCTAATATTTACACACAAATAGTAGACTAAGAAATAAACTGGCAATTTCAGAAGTACATAAGAATGGTCGTACTGGGTCAGACCAAAGGTCCATCTAGCCCAGTAGCCTGTCTGCCGACAGCGGCCAACACCAGGTGCCCCGGAGAGGGTGGACCGAAGACAACAATCTTGGAAGTAAAACTTGGTTTCCATCCTGATGACTTGCAGACCTGTTTAAAAGGCACAGCGGAAACTCGAACGGGACTCAAACTTCCACCCTAAGTTTTTGGGGGGGTTTTAAGCTTCCAATAATACTTAGGATGAATGGAAGTGCCTTGGTTTCCTTCAGAAAGGTTTTGGAAGAGGGAACATCTCCCTGTGCATCTCTCCTCTCCCAGAAGCAAGGATTAATGCTGGAAGAAGAAGTGCTTGCTTCTGAGTACTCTTGTTTAGACATGCTCTGTAAGGCTGTGTCTAGGCTGCAGGCTTCTTTCGGAAGAAGCTTTTCCAGAAGAGATCTTCCGAAAAAACTTCTTCCAAAAGAGAGCGTCCACACTGCGCAAGCGCATCGAAAAAGCCATCAGCTTTTTCAACAGAGCGCATCCACACTGAATGAACACTAGCTTGCATATAAGCTGTGATTACTCTGGGCAGAATGTGCTTCTTCCTCTTCTTGTGAAAGAACTCCCTCTTCCCCGTTGACACACTCTTTCAGAAAAAGGCTTCTTCCTCGTAAAAAGAGGTTTACCGATGTCGGCAAAAACCCTTCATTCTTTCAATTGTCTTTCAAAAGAACGCGATTGCAGTATGGACGTAATTGAAGGGTTTTTTTTTGAAAAACCGCTGTTTTTCTGAAAAAAAACTCTGTAGTGTAGACATAGCCTCAGTGTCTGGCACAGCAGGAATGGTGATGAGTGTTAAACACCCCCCTGCCTTTTTACAAAATTCCAGTGCAAACCATTCTTGAGCAAACAGGGCCAGAAGGCGTTACCACCACCGAACCCTGCTAGGGAATCTAAAGGAGAAACTGACGAGCGGTGCTAGAACCTGGCTGGTCTTTGTTTCTGGGATCAAGACAGACTCAGTGGGCTAGGGCAGCAAATCTAAAAGCAGGTATTGTACAGAGGCCACTGCCATTTTCTCAACATCCTTTGACTGCTATTTTATCCTCCTGCACCTCCCTCCCCTCCCCCATCCCTGTGGCACTTGTCAATTGTAGATTAGAGATGTTAAATATCGGTCAATTGAATAGTCCATTAACCTCATGAATTCTTACCAGTTGTGACTATTCTATCGTCCCTGGGGGTAGGACCAGAGTCCAGTGTGCCCCACTCCCGAGGAATCCCCGAGGAATCCCCTGCCACCGTATCAGAGGCAGCAGTGCGGGGTGCCAGCGGGAGCTGATCCGCGAGGGGAGCCAGTTTAAATCCAGCCCCCTTCGCGGACTGGCTGCCTGTCCCCTCGCGCTGCTGCCTCTGCTACAGAGGCAGCAACACAGAGTGGCAGCAGCCCCTGTCTGAGGGAGGGGGGAAGTGTCTGAGCTCCCAGACCCGGCGAGAGCCAGGCTGCTTGCCTGCCCTGCACATGATGCACTTTAAATGCAGAGCCGCAGCAGGGGTAGGTCCTGGACCCAGCACGAGCCAGGACTGAGCCGGGCTGCTGCCCGGCCTGCTAAAAAATTTCCTGGCGAGGGGAGGGGAGCAGGGGAGAATACGTGTAGTCGATAGCATTAACCGATAACCTTTTGCTTACCAGTTAATCGACTGCATTATTACATCTTCCTAGGGTGGGGTGTTTACTTTGGACAGCGGGACCCTAATCCCCAACGGGGCACCTAACGGCCTCGCCAATGTGGAAATAAAGCAGACGTGTTTCCCCTCCCCCCTCAAGACCATCCATCCCTCCCTCCCGGCACAAACGAGAATTTCCGCACAGCTCCGAAGTCCGGTCCACGTGAAATGTGGCAGTGGAAGGGTTTTCAGATTCCACCAGCCAGCGTTTGATAGAGATTTCTGAGGCCCAGCAAACAATTCACGAATCTTTCCGGGCCATTTATCAGCGTATTGCCGCAAGGCGTGCACTCCCAGCCCTCTGCACACAAAATCTAATCGCTCCCTCCCTTCCTTTCCTCTCGCCCTGCCCTGCTCTCCAGCTATCTTCTGCAGCACACGGAACCACCTGCATTAGTATTCGTCTTCTCCCACGTGACTTCCTACACCTCTTATTCCTCTCCCCTGGAGCAACCTCCTCACCCAGCACAAGCAACCAGCCTCACAAGTTCCCCCGTGCCCCTCCCGACCTCACATCCCTGCCCTTGCGCCTCCGCCCAACCATCGAACTTCGCTCTCAACACTGCCACACGGCGAGGGACACCTCAGAGAAGACAGAAGCCCCAATTCACTCCACGATGGTGCGCCGGCCTCCCCCCACCTTGCCCGTATGTGGTCTGGTTTCGATGAAAAGCTCCCCACCCCTCCCTTTTTGCAGAGCGCCAGCCCCCTGTGGCATGTCACAACTGAAGGACGACAACTCCGAGGGACCTGCAGACCCCAGATGTTGGTAGCACACGGAGCCTCCGGCACTAGGGTCAGTGGTACCTGGGTGTGGTTGGGACATATCAACACCGGGAGCTGTTTGGGGACAACGTGAGGTGAAATACAGGCCCAACCTCTCTAATCCGGCACTCTCTGGTCTGGCAACATCCGTGGTCCAGCATGATGTCAGTTTGCCAGATGGCCACGTTTCATGGGTGTGGCCAAGCTTCCTGTGGTCCCATAAAGTTTGTGTTCAGCCCCCAGTCCCGGCCAGTCCCCAGTCCCAGTGGCAATGTGGGGAATGCTGCTAGACAACATTGACCTCCTGAGGGTGCCGGACTAGAGAGGTTCCACCTGTAGTAGCGCCTCTTCGGTCTGTTACGTGCTGTCCCACGCTTGTGTCCCAGCATTCTCACCCCAGACCACGTTTTCGGGGACAGGTGAGGGTCGCAAGCCAGCCCCCTGCTTGACGGTGAGCAACTAACCAGACCGAATTCACCTCTCCTCCGCGGGGCCGGCCCACCCAGGGGGCAGGACCACGAGGGAGAGGCTGCGGGTGCCCTACCTGCTCGGCAGATAGAGGTCTGAGAACCGCTACAGGCAGCATCACCAACACAAACACGGCTCTGCAATGGCGGGCCGCATGTCACCCCCCTTCCGGGGCCACTCGCTGGCCTCTGGCCCCGCCACCTACCCCAATGTCTTCAGGGGGGCGGAGCAGGCAGACCTCGGAAACTAAACCCAGGCAGGTTTCCTGGTCCAGCCACAGCCTCCGAGGTTCCTCTTGGAGTCTGGGAAGCAGCTTGTTTGCTCCCAGCCAGCCAGAAGCGCCGCTCGCACCTGTTCTGCTCTCCGTGCCCTCAGCCCCCCCGGAACCCAATCCCTGCCGCCTGTAACCAACAGCCGTGGCTTGTCGCTTCCCCAGGGCAAACAGCTGCCAAACGCAACCAGCGCCGACCCCCTGGGGGCCAAGCTTATGCCCGAATCCCTCTTGCTTTCGCCATTCACGGGGCCTTGCGTCTGGGACACACCTGGCTCATTCCCAGCCCCCTAGCGCTGCATGTCCCGGACATACCAACAGCCTTGCCCAGCAAGCGACCTCCCCTCCAAGCCCCTGCAGGGCAGCCCTCTGCAGCCCAGGGCAGGCCCCGCACGAAAGGGGAACGGCTCGCTCGCTCGGGGGAACGGCTGGGGCCGCCAGGCCGAGCACGGAGCCAGCGAAGGCAGGCGAGCCACCCAGGGCTGCCGAGATCGCCGCTGTGGGGAAGGGGTTTTGCCCCGGAGCAAGGCCGGGCTGGAGGGTTCCCCCTCGGGAGCGTGTCACGAGCGCGCTCACAGAGAGACTGTCCCAGTGTCTGCGGACCCTGCAACTCAGCCGCAGCAGCTCGTGGCGGGGGCTGAGGCGTGTGATCAATCCCCCCCCTCCCTCCGATCCCGCTCACTCCTCGCGGCGTTTTTAAACCGGCTCCCCTCCCGGACCAACTCCCGTCTGCCGTTGCCGATACGGCCTGCCGGCCTCGCACCCCGGGGCCTATCGAACCGTTGTGTAACCGCTAAAATCTCGTGCGGTTGCACGGCTATTCAGCTGCACGCTATCCCTAGTGCACACCTGCAAAGGCTCTGGCGCACCCAAGCTTTATTCCGCGCACGGATGGGAAAAATTAGAGGGAACACGGCCTGGGACTGGGTGCCCTGTCCGCGGAGCGTGCGTCCACACAGCAGCCAGACACCAGCAGCACAGGCGTGTGGGGTTCAGGGGCGGGGAACCTTTTTGGGTCGGGGTGGCCCTCAACCAAGGTGGGGAGAGACCCTCCCCGCATTCCCCTCACACACCAGAGCCTGGGGGGGCCTGACCTAGTAGATTTGATGTGCTTCAGCTCCACGAGGGGTCGGCCCTGAGACTAGGGGCCGGGTCCAGGCAACTTGGGGGCCAGGTTTCCCACCCCTGCTGTACAGTGATGAACAGCCCCACAATGCCAAGCGCCTCCTCTCCCGTCAGTCGTAGCTGAATGGGCGCACTGCTCCGGGCCTCCTGGTTGCTTCTGGGGGTTGGCGCTGCCCGGGGACCTGGCAGCCAACCCCACAAAGCCCGGAGCAACCCATACCATAACGGCCACATGATTCCCTTTCCCTGAACCCCCCTCTTTCTGCACCACCCCCCTACGCCCTAGCGCTGGGCCACAGACCTGCTGAAAATTAAGCAACAGGCTGGATCCGGCCTGTGGTCTCTCGGTTCCCCGCCCAGATTCATCTTGTGCAAGGAAACGGTTCCAGTTTCCTTGAACGCATTATGGCGCTCTTGTTTTGATCACACGATGCCCTGGTGGGTTTGTCAGCCCAGGTACTTAGCAATAAGGGGAAAGCACTGACCTGTGTGTGTCATGTTCCCAATTTAGCAAGCCCCTCTCTGTGTCCCTTCACCTCATGTACCTAGGTCACTTACAGCAGCAATGTGGCCGTGATCCGGACGCTGACCCCTGGGGAAAGCCACATTCCCCGCATCCTCCCTGTCTTAGGTCCCCTTTTTGAACAGCTTCGCGATCAGCTCTTCGGCCAGCTCTTTGCTTTGTCTGGGTTAGGCTTTACGACCTACGTTGGCTTTACCGGAGACAATCGTGCCAGGGCCGCCTGGGGAGAGCAAGGCCTGGTGCTACAGCTGCTGTTCTGGGAATTAACAAGGATCGAGAGAGTTGCTAGCACGCCACACGGAATTTTCGACTTTCTTGCCACGCTGCCAGGAAAGTATTTGAGGAGCCGGCGAGCAGGCAGCCTGGCTCAGTTCTGGCTCGTGCAGAACCCCGGAGGGAGGAGGGGAGGAGAAACCCGAGACCCAGCGCTTGCAGTGCTAACCCTTATCGACTAATCGCATAGACGACAAAAATACCACGTCAGCTACATGATTAACGAAGGACACGCTTAACATCCCGAACTCAGAGCAGAGAATGGAAACAGCTCCCGGGAGTTTTGGGGTTTATGGGACGGATTTCAAGCCCCTTTATATAGTCTCTCCACCAACTTGGGGACATCTTCCAGAGTAAGAACATAAGAACGGCCATATTGGGTCAGCCCAAAGGTCCATCTGGCCTGGGGTCTTGTCTGCCAACAGTGGCCAATGCCAGATGCCCTCAGAGGGAGTGATCAGAACAGAGAATCATCCAGTGATCTCTCTCCTGTTGCCCATTTCCAGCCTCTGACAAACAAACAGAGGCTAAGGAAACCATTCCTGTCCACCCTGGCTAATAGCCATTAATGGACCTAACCTCCGTGAATCTATCTAGCTCTTTGTTGAATCCTGTTAAAAGTCCTGGTCTTCACAACATCCTCCAGCAAGGAGTTCCACAGGTTGACTGTAAGCGGTGTGAAGAAAAACTTATTTTCGTTTGTTTTAAACCTGCTACCTTTTAAGTACGGGGTCATATCATTTTGCTTTTAAATCTCCCTTCTTTGCAGGTCAAAGCTCTGGTACTGCTGAAAGCGTGGGAAGGACAGAAACAGAGGTCGTGGGGCTCAGCAGAAACGGTTCTCTGTCGGTAGGACAGGAATGAGTAGATCGTACCAGATGGGAAGAGGTTTGTCTCCCTGAAGACTCCTTCGAGAATGGCTGAAACAGGAGCCTTTTTCAAAAGCATTAGGGGGCAGTGGATTAGATGAAGCTATTCATTTCCAGCTGATCTGGCCAGGCATGCTGCTTTTCGGAGCGACCAGGATAAAGCAGGAACGGCGTCCAGAGGCAGACTGCAGAATACGGATCTGCAAAGAGAGTGCGCTCAGCATACTGGTGCTATCGTACTATGGTGTGTGGGGGGCGCACAATCCCCCTGTGACACAGCTAGCTAAACAGAGTTCCAGCCAGCCTGGCATTGCTATAGGACATCAACAGCCACCTGGGTCAATGCTACAAGAACCCATCCCAATGACACGCAGCGGATCCAGGGAGCCAGCATCACCCTAGTGGGGGGAGCCAATTGTGGAGCGTATCAGAGGGGTCGCCGTGTTAGTCTGAATCTGCAAAAGCGGCGAGGGGTCCTGTGGCACCTTATAGACTAACTGAAGTGTAGGAGCATAAGCTTTCGTCCGCTTCGTCAGATGCATCATCGCGGAGAGGACTCCCAACCCTGCCACGGATCTGCACAAGCCTCAGACAAAATACTTAGCAACTCTGGGCGAGCTTGGCCATCCGTGTGGCACTCACACCGCGCAGGGGTGGTGCGAGGACGGAGGGCCGGCCTGTACGAACACCTCGTGCCCTGCAAGCTGGGGTGGAAAGCTGCCACAGGCTGACGGCACAGGAAAGGTTCCATAGCACAGAGGTTTGCCATGACGGGGCGCGGCCCAGTACGGGGATCAGGTGACCAGTGGGGGTGCAACGGTGGTGCCTTTTGCATCCCTAATGAAAACAACAGAGAACCAACCTCTCCCTCCCCTGTCAACCAGAGACTGAACCGTCCTGGGGAAAGCCACAGAGGACCCACGTCCCACCCAGGCTCACATAACAGGAGTATCAGCGAGTGTAAGAAGAGCACAGAGGCTCAGGCAGAATTCATGCTGCCAAGGGCTTTCAAGTCCATTGCTATCGAGTGCCAGCCTGCATTATTTAGTACAACCCACTGCAGGACGTGCCCCGGGGCCGCCCGCACAGAGAGAGCATTTCCTCTCCTGTAGGAGTCTGAGCAAGCGCCAACAAGCATTGGAAATGCCCAACACAATGTCCAATTCCGGGCCCCTGTTGCAGAAAGGATGTGGATGCATTGGAGCGGGTCCAGCGGAGGGCGACAAATGATGAGGGGGCTGGAGCACATGACCTAGGGGGAGAGACTGAGGGATTTCGGCTTGTTTAGTCTGCAGAAGAGAAGGGTGAGGGGGGATTTGGTAGCAGCCTTCAACTGCCTGAAAGGGGGTTGCAAAGAGGAAGGCAAGAGGCTGTTCTCAGTAGTGATGGCAGAACGAGGAGCAATGGTCTCAAGTTGCAGTGGGCCACACAGCCTTCTAATCAGGCTTGGCACCACTCGGAGATAAAACCCCTTTGCCAGCCAAGGAAGCGGAGGCAGATAGAGTAAGGTGATTCATGAGCCACGTGAATCCAACTAAACCCCTCACTCACTGGCAGGCCTGGGATGCCACACCTGCTAGGCCACATTCCCTGCAAGTATTATAGGGTGTGGGAGAGGAGAAAAAAGTATCAGGCTCAGAGAGCCAACAGGGCAAGTGGAAATTATCCGACCCCCAAGACACATGGCAGAAGCCAACAGGCTTTTCTGGACTAAGCGAATGGACCAAAGAGTTCTGGCTGCTCTGTGAGAAAGAGATTCTCAGGTTTCAGAAATCTGTATGGTGTTCTTGGATTGAGAGATAAACATACAAATCACTGTTGCAACCACTGTTCTATACTGGCACCAAATCTTGTCCGAAGTGGGTCAAGTGAGGTGTCTATGGAAAGCTGCCGATTCGCCGATTCTGTTCATACCGCTCATAGGCATGCGTCGTATTTGGATTTGACGTTCTGAGCGCTGGCTCTGTGCTTGTATTTCAAATGTCTGCTTCTGGAGGAGATCTCCAGGCTTTGGCATGAAAGGTTGGCTAGTCAAGGAAGTAGCAGCACTTCTCTGACAATGCACCTCAGGTGGTGCCAATCCACAGCTGAGGAACTTCACCCCAGCTGCTACCTAAAAAGGACACACTGGACTGCTGTAGAAGAATGATTTCACCCATCAACTCATGCACCCACCCCTCTGGAGACGAACATAGAAGCTATTTAAAATATGCAGCCATGTGACTTAAGGGGGGGGGGAAGTTAATGCTTAGGGCACCGCACAATAAGGAAAGGACTTCAGGAAGGCAGAAATGCTGTCCATGAAGATACTGACAAAGTGAATTCTAGCCCCAAGAATTCTAATGAAATACAAAATAAAATAGCTCTTCTCTAGGAAGGAGCAGAATTCACAAGGCTCCATGCCGCTTTAGAAACAAAGTAGCATTGCAAACTTAGAGTGCTCTGCTAATAAATGGGTCACCCGCCAATTGTTCATTCATAACACGAGCAAACATTGGAACTGGCTCTTGCTCATGAATCATGCGTGCCTATTCCAAGACACCGGATTGAGACCAGCTGATGACCACAAGCCTGAGTTATGACAACTGTGAACTAAGAAAAGAGACCAAGACACGCAGCCCAACAGGAAATCACCCTCATTATTCTCTTTCGTGCTCCCTTGGAAGCTAATGGGGTAGCAGGTTTAAAACTAATAAAAGAAAGTTCTTCTTCACACAACGTGTAGTCAACCTGTGGAACTCCTTGCCAGAGGAGGCTGGGAAGGCTGGGACTATAATAGAGTTTAAAGAGAAGCTAGATAATTTCATGGAGGTTAGGTCCATAAAAGGCTATTAGCCAGGGGATAGAAATGTTGTCCTTGGCCTCTGTTTGTCAGAGGCTGGAGAGAGATGGCAGGAGACAAATCGCTTGATCATTGTCTTTGGTCCACCCTCTCTGGGGCACCTGGTGCTGGCCACTGTTGGCAGACAGGATACTGGGCTAGATGGACCTTTGGTCTGACCCAGTACGGCCGCTCTTATGTTCTTAAGCTTTTCTAGTTACCACTGACTCAGCTGCAGAGTCTATCTGTGTGGATGGACCTGCCCAAAGCAGAAATACCACGCCTGGAGGCAAGGGTATCTCTTCAAAGGAAGGGCGTTTCGCTGGACTCCATCCTGAAATCGAGTGGCAAACCTGGTGCACACACAATGTCATTCCAAGCATTGCTATCTCAGCCGCATTTTCTTGGTGCGACGTGAAAGCCTGAAGATTTTCCACAAATGCCAGTTTCAAATAATGCCAACAGGCAGTCAGCACCAGCCCCACAGCTGGCCACATAAGTCAACCCTACGTGTGTATTTCTCCTGCCCTCCCCTTCCAAAAAAGGTACGAATGTTAGAGGTCTGAAACCATGAGGAATCCGGTGGGGGAACTGCGCCGGTCGAAACAAATCAGACTCCAGCTTGCAACAGGCAGATTTTTTTTTTTCAGTTCATTCCCTGCACTCACAGCATGTTGACCGAAAATTAACCGGGTATTTTCAACAGATTATAAAATTAGCCTGCGGAACTCACTGCCTCATTACAGAGGCTTAACGAGTATCCAAAAAATGGGATAAAGAACAAAACAGAAAATACCTTATTGCCTCTATATCAGTGTTTCTTAAACCGTGTTCTGGTGGGGAACACTGGTGTGCTGCGAAGAACAAGAGTTCAAAATGACTGCTCTCTTTTTTTGCTCAATTATTTTCCCAACACTTTTTTTTTTTGCGCTTGACAAAAAAAAAAAAAACTTTGGAGTTCCTCATGAAAAAAAATTATTGTTTCGTGTTCCTCAGTCTTAAAAAGTTTAAGAAACACGGCTCTATATAAAACCATGGTACACTCACATCTTAAATACTGCATACAGATGTGATTGTCTCATCTTTTCCACCTTGGCATTGGAAAAGGCTCAGAAAAGGGCAACAAAAGTGATTAGGGTTTGAAGTGGTCCCATATGAAGCGAGATTAAAAAGACTTGGACTTTTCAATTTAGAAAAGAGGAGACTAAGAGGGGATAGGATAGAGGTCTATAAAATCATGACTGGAAAACATGAATAAGGAAATAACTTCCTTATTCCCACAATATAAGAACTAGGGCTCACCAAATGCAATTAATAGCCAGCAGGTTTAAAACAAACAAAAAGAAGTTTTTCTTCACTCAGCACAGTCAACCTGTGGAACTCCTTGCCAGAGGATGTGGTGAAGGCCAGGACTTTAACAGGATTCAGAAAAGAGCTGGATAGTCACTGATGGACCTCCTGTCCAGTCAGTCCGGCTACCGCCGATGGTGCGCAGCCCAGGATGGGCTGCGCCTGGCCGTGCAGGGCCCTGTGGCCGCGGGGGGAAGGGTGCTGCTGGCTGGTGCTGCAGGGGTTAACATGTCCCCCGCCATGGGCAGCCGCTGTAGCCCGCCAGGAACCGGGCGCCCCCTGTAGGTTGGCACCCTGGACAGCTGCTCAGCTAGCCCACCCCTTAGTCCGGCCCTGTCTGAAGTATTAAGCTTCCGAGCAGGCCAGAAGCCAGCGTGTAACCGGTCGGCAAGCCAAGCGGCTCACCAGTTAGCCACTGACACCCCTATGCAGCATGGCGTTTCCTATATTCCGATGTCCGTGACACCAAAGCAGGCCTGTATCAAATTCGACGTTCCACCGTTAGTCGTTGGCTCCCCAGCGAAGTCTGCAGTCCTGTGCAGGCTTTGCCATAGCTGGTGATGTTTGTGCCCCACCGGAACAAACGTGCTTCCTGAACCAGGACACATACACACAAGTTCTCGCAGCTCCACAACGTTGTTCTTTGGACTGTGCTGCAACGCAGTGATTTTGCATCACTGGCCAGTACATTCTCCCACGGCAAAACAGGCCCAAACAATCCCTGCCTTATCCCCATCAACCCAACTTCCACAAACTTCTGACAAGCCCTGCATTAAAAAAAAAAAAAAAAAAAAAAAAAAAAATCAGGTGCTGCCACATGTTCCACTAACATACACGCTCAAACAAGTGGGGGGAAAGGCGAAAACGTTTGAAGGCACTTTTAATAGCTTGGTTTTGCAGCAGCAGCCAGTTAACGCAGACCGGTATTGCAAGACAGACACGTTTTGGAGCGTTATGCAGCAGAAACACACAACGGCTCTACCGCAGAATAGATTCCAAAGCAGGCAGGCTTGCGACGCATGTATTTATTCCCGAGCATGGATTTTGCATGGCCTTTTGCAGCTGCCTAGGGACTTGATGGAGGCTAGATGCAGTTCTTAGCAAAAATAGGGCATCTGAGAACATTACTGGGAGTGCTACGTGTTTCAGTGCCTGTCTCGGTTTCCCTGGCAGATTGTACTCAAAAATAGAGCCTGAAAAGAGCAGTAACAAGGCTGCAAAGCCTAGCACTCGAAGGGTGTGTCTAAACTACATGGCTCCATTGATGGAGCCATGTAGATTAGGCTGATCGGCCGAGGGAAATGAAGCCGCAATTTCAATAATCACGGCTTCATTTAAATTTAAATGGCTGCTGTGCTGAGCCGACAAACAGCTGATCAGCTGTTTGTTGGCTCAGCGCGCTAGTCTGGACACTCCCGCGCCAACCTGAAAGCCCGTTATCGACCTCCCCGTTGTGCCTCATAGGATGAGGTTTACCAGGGAGGTCGATAAAGGGCTTTCATGTCGGCAGGGGAGCATCCAGACTGCCCCGATCTGCCGACAAACAGCTGATCGGCAGAGCGGGGCAGCCATTTAAATTTAAATGAAGCCGCGATGATTGAAATCGCGGCTTCATTTCCCTCTGCCAACCAGCCTAATCTACATGGCTCTATCGATGGAGCTGTGTAGTTTAGACACACCCAAAGGGTGGGAAAGGCCAGAATGGAGATAGCCTGAGGACCTTTCATTTGGCCTCCTTATGTCTATGATCCATGATACAGCTTTTAACTGCGCCAGCTTTGGGTCCTGTGTCCCCAGAACCCTGGCCTCCTTCAGAGCCCACAATCGGGGGTGCTCTCTGAACGAGCAGCTATTCAAAACTTGGTTTTCTCCTTCCTGGCCAGTGCGTGGTCCCAGGCCTTATTTACTGCACACCATTCAGACCCTGCCCTGAAAACAGAATGCTGAATGTCTGCATGGGCTTTTCTATGGCTCTCACCCCTGTAATAGCGGAGACCGTGATAAAAAGTCATTTATCTTCAGAACAGCTTGGGAGGGAAGGGGATGCTATTTAGGGATGTGACTGGTTAACCGGTTACATGGTAACCCTCACCCTTACTGGGTGATGCTTACCAGTTACACTTGGGGGGTGGGAGGGAGTGAGCTGTTCCAACCCAGCAGGGCCTGCCACAGGCAGGGGGCGCTCCAGTCCAGACAGGCTGGAGCAGCCCCCGCCCCGCTTACACCCGTTTCACCAGCTAACCGATTACAAGATTTTACATCCCTAGCACTATTATGCCCATTTTACAGACAGGAGTTGAGGCGCAAAGAGACCAAGGTTCGAAGTATGCGTGAATTTGTGGTGCACAATTTTAAACCTCTAGGGCCTGATTTTTCAGAGTACTTAGCATCAGGCAGCCAAAGCATGGCACTCCTGTGGGTCAGACCACAGCTTCTCAATTTGGGTACCACGACAACGAAGTACAGGGTGGTGAACGACCGTCTGTGGAAAGTCTGGTGTAAGGGACTTGCCCAGCACCCTCCACGAACTCCTTCTGTCCCCTGCCTCAATGCTGGACGCCTTCCAACTTCTGCCACCAAGTTTGTTGGAGACGCAGTGTTATTAAACATCTTTGTGAATGACCTGGTCGTGGAATGAGCGCACATAAACCAATCACGTTTACAGACACAAAGGGGGGGACTTCTGCCAGTGCTTTGGAGGACACAGCTAAAATTCAGAAGGCTCCTGATAAATTGGCAACCTGGGCTGTATACAACTAAATGAGATTCAAATGTAACGTCAGACATCTAAGGTTCATTAGAAAAGGTTCAGAAAAGAGCAACTAAAATGCTGAGGGAACGGGTCCCATATGAGGAGAGGCTAAAGAGACAGGGTCTTTTCAGTTTAGAAAAGAGGAAACTGAGGGGGGATATGATAGAGGTCTATAAAATCATGAGTGGCGTGGAGAGGGTGCATAAAGAAAAGTTATTTACTTGTTCCCAAAAGAGAAGAACTAGGGGACACTAAATGAAATGAATGGGAAGCAGGTTTAAAACTAATAAAAGAAAGTTCTTCTTCACACAGCGCACAGTCAACCTGTGGAACTCCTTGCCAGAGGAGGCTGTGAAGGCTAGGACTATAACAGAGTTTAAAAAAGAGCTAGATAAATTCATAGCGGTTAGGTCCATAAAAGGCTACTCGCCAGGGGATAAAACGGTGTCCCTGGCCTCTGTTTGTCAGAGGCTGGAGAAGGATGGCAGGAGACAATTTGCTGCCCTTCGGGGAAAAAACCCCAACGCCCACATCCAGAATGGGAGCTGACCGGCCTGGCAGCAGCCCGGCTGAGAAGGGTGTGGGAGGTATGATGGAGCGCAGCCTCAACACAAGTTAACAATGCAACGTTGGGTTCCTTTAACAGAGGCACAGCCCTGGGAGGCAAATGATGTGCACTATAGTTTTGGTCATGGCAGGACACAAAGCACGTGGAGAAACTGGAAAGGGTCCAGAAGCGGGCATCGGAGATGGCCAAAGGGACCGAAGGCCAGGCAGGTGCACAAAGGCAGAGGGAACAGGGTATGTTTTGTTGGGAAGAGAGGAGACCCAGAGGGGGCCTGGTAGCAGCCTTCCAGCACTGGAAAGCTTGCCATACAAGAGGCGGAGAAAATGGTATTTCCTTGCCAGAAAGGCAGGACAGGAGGCAGTGGATTCAAACGACAAGAGAGCCCATTTAAGAGTCCATCTCCGGAAAAGCTTCCCAGCTATGAGAACTGCAGGACACAAAACCGAGGCGTAGGGACAGTGTGGATGCTCCGTCACGGGAGGTTTTCAGAAACAGGCCGTGTGGCCATCGGCCTTGGATGGGATAGACACAAGATGCGTGGGCAGGGGGTTAGCACCCTTGTGGTCCTCCCTAAGCCAGTGGCTCTATGAAGGGAGGGGGCCTACGGACGACACGTCTTTTACTACACAAGCTGATTCATCTACTCAATGAAGGGAGGCCCTTGACTGGGAAAAACCAGAGCTAACGCACCACACGCAACAACTTGCCAGACACTAGCTCGGGAAAGGAAGTGGAGGACTTTGCCCCAGTTCTATTCTTGCCTCAAAACGTGCAGGAGAGGCAGCTTTGGAGGCCCTGCCTCAGTTTCTCCAAGGGTGGAACGAGGCCAATTCCACTTCAAGCACCAGGGCTGTGTCCAGACTCAGGGTTTTTTTCGAAAAAAGTAGCCTTTTTTTGAAAAAACTTCACCTGCGTCTAGACTACAGCCACGTTCTTTCGAAATTAAATCGAAAGAACGCGGCTTTTCTTTCGACGGCGGCAAACCTCATTTCACGAGGAAGAACGCCTTTTTTCGAAAGTGCTCTTTCGAAAAAAGGCGTTCTTGAATGCCAACAGGGCTTTTTAGAAAGAGAGCATCCAGACTCACTCGCTGCTTTCTTTCGAAAAAGCGGCTTGCTTTTTCAAAAGTTCCGCTTGCAGTCTAGACGCTCTTTTTCGAAAGAGGCTTTTTCGAAAGAGGCTTGCAGTCGAGACATAGCCCAGGTAATTAGAGGGAAGGAAGAGCTCAGGAGAGGGAAGAGGGCCAAGTACTCTACAAGACTAGCCTAGTCCAGCCGAGGATAACAACCAAGGCCATATACAGGGTTAACATGCGGCCAAGGCAGCCTGCCAAGCCAGCCCTCAAGGCCTCCAGCCCCAGCAGTTCCCACAGGGGAACGCAGCAGCACCTGCTCTCGCCTGCCAAAATCAACTCAAGAAGTTACCTGCCGAGCTGAGCAATGTACTAGTCTGACTAGAAACCCCTTACGCAAGCCTACCTGGGAACCGTCGCTTGCCTAGCCCGGCGGGCAGGGGACGCCGTGGGAGTTACTAGAACTGGCAGGGCCTCCGGGGCTCGCTGGCGCCTCTCGTCAGTGCCAGGCAGCTCCGAGTCCACCCCCCAGAACACGCAGGCGGGAGGATAAACTGCCAAGGAAGCCTGCAGCTTCCCACGGAAACAGAAAGCCAAGGGCACGGCCGGCTCCCTGCTGCTCCTGGCCCCACTCGACACCGGCATTGGAGCCTCACGCCCCTGAGGGGCCAAAAGCAGCCTGGCTGAGCCACCGCCACCCCAGGGCTGAAAAAGCAGAGCGCTTTTCCTGGGGAAGGACAGGCTGTTGGATTCCTACGGGCCTGCAACCTTGGCAAGGGCAGCTTTCCGTAGCAGAGTCCACCAGCAGGGGCACGAAGTCGGAACCCCCTCTGGCGGCTGGAAGGAAGAGGGACCATTCGGCTGCACCCGGGGCCAAGCCGCCTTTGGGATGGGTCAGAGGAACTGCCCCTCCCCGGCACCTCCCAGCCTCCGTTCCTCTTCTGGGAACCGCCCCATAGGCCCACCTCGGTTGGGCTTTCGGAACAGCAGCGGGAGGCCAACCAGTCCTCTCGGCTCCCCGCCGGCCCCCTGCTTTGCCCCCGCTGTAGCAGAGGCACTGGGAGTCTGTCGGCAGAACTGAGGGGGCAGCCCTACGTGCCGGCGAGCTGGGCACTCACCCAGGTTCTTTTCGAAACGGAAGCGTCTGTTCTGCGCAAGGTATCGGTGAGACGCTTGCTCAAGGGCATTTTCCGCTCCTCGCTGGCAGACAAGGAGCTCGGGGTTTCTGGGAGACGGACGTGACCCCCAGCGCCCACAATGCAACAAGGATGTTAGCTCGGGGGTAACGGAATCGTTGTGCAACCACATGAAATCTTAGCGGCTACGCAACTATTTGCTAGTCCCCAGAGGCGGGGCCGACAGCCAGTGCGCTCCCAGCCCCACTCCCGGGGAGTCCCCTGCCGCCCCACGGCGGGAGCTGGCCCGTGAGGGGAGCCAGTTTAAAAACCAGCTCCCCTCATGGACCGGCTGCCTGCCTCCCTGCGCTGCTGTCTCTGATACAGAGGTAGCCTCTGCCCACGGGGAGCTCGGGGCCCGCTGCAGACAGAGGCTCCTTCACGGCAACCTCCCCTGCTCTCCCACACCATGTTGCTACCTCTGATAGAAGTAGCAGCATAGGGAGTGGGGGGGAGGCACCAGGGAGCTAGTGCTGGGGGGAACTGGGTCTTAGGAGGCAGTGGGAGGGGGAGGCAGGTCCCTGGGAGCCAATATACACAGGGAGCTGACTGGAAAGCCAGCTCCCTGCTCTTATCGGCTCCAGCCTGCCCCCCTCACCCTCCACGCTGTTCCTTGTATCAGAAGCAGCAGTACGGGGAGCCAGCTTTTAAGCCAGCTCCCCATGGGCACCAGCTCCCACTCCCCCCTCCTCTGTTGCTGCCTCTGACACAGAGGCAGCAAGGGGAGGGAAATGCATGTAGGGGACACGGTTAAGCAGTAAGCCCAGGCTTATCGGTTAATCATGTCGTTGTCTAGGGTCTCTGCTAGGAATGTGAACGGGTAACCAGGGAACAGGGAAGCAGCACCCTCACTGCGCGATGCTTTCCGGGTAACGATTAACTGGTGCCCAGGAGCCGACCTGCAACCCAGGGCCTGCCCCAAGCACAGGGCTGTTCCAGCCCCACCACACCACAGGGCCAGCAGCCCCACTGGCTACAGCAGTCCCCTGCCTGGGATCCCACTTAACTGGTTAAACCAGTTAGCTGATTTAACGGGATTTTGCATCCCTCGACTCTGTTCACAGGCCAGTGGCTGGAAGCAATTGGAAGCATCAGAGCAGCTCCTAGAGGCCAGGGAAGGAAGAGAACAGGAGATTCATGTCCACCAAAATACTCCTGCAACCCCCGTTCAGGGAGGAGGCCTCTAGACCTATCACATTGCTGGATCTTGAGGGGAGCAGCCAAATCACTGATGCACCCATAGGTGGGGGTGTTGGCCCCAAAAATGGTATAGAAGGGGGCCATGTGAGGTATTGAATAGAAGCTTATTATCTGATAATCCTATGTATGCTGTTCTGGTGTTTGTATAATGTCTGTGTGTGCAATTATTAGCATGTAATTGTATGGACACTGAAGATTTCCCTGCATGTGGTTAAGCATTGGGCAGGGCCGGGCCTGTGGACATGCTAATTACCGAGGCCCTGTGGGACAATGGCTCTCAATGGGCCAAGGACACACCTAAAGAATGGGGGCTGTCACCTGAGAGCAGCCAGCAGGGAACACAGAGATTGGCCTCTGTTCAGGTGACCTGCTACATACTACAAGAGGCCAGGAAGGAGATATAAAGAGGCCATGTGGTCGATGCCATTTTGTTCTCAGCTCAGCACTTCATCCCAGAGGCAGCATTGCAGGGATCGAAGAGCCCGGAAGACCTGTGAACCCATCCTGATGCTAGGATGTGCAACAAGGACTTTTAAACCAGCAGCTGTAACATCTCTGCTAGAGCCTGCATCGAGAACTGGGAGATTCGGTGCATGTAACGTACTGTACTTTAACAACCTTACTCTCAGGCTTTTCTTTATTGTGATAATAAACCTTTAGATATAGATTCTAAAGGATTGGCCCAGCGTGATTTGTGGGTAAGGTCCAGAGGGTAAATTGACCAGGGATCTGTGGCTGGTTTCTTGGGACTGGACAGAACTTGTTGGGGGTAGGTGGGATTAGGTGCTAGGACCCCCCACCTGTGTATGAGGCCCGGGGCCATCTGGGGCACGGATATTGCTGGGGTGTCGGAGGGGTTTTGCTCGTGAGGCTTCAGGCAGGCAGCTGAAGCGCTCTGGGACTGGTTTGTGGCCTGTGTGGAGAGGTCACCAGTCTGGGGGCTGTAAGGAGCCCCGGATTTGAGCAATTCGCCCTGAGCGGACGCCCTCAGCTGTGCCCAGACACGGCCCGGTCCGTCACAAGACCCCTACAAAACTCAAAGACCCCAAGTGACACGGTTTCAGCAGCTCTCTGAGGTCAAACTAGGCGTGTTAGGAAGCGAGTAAGTAACGAATCACGTAGTCAGTAGACATTCTATCGACTACACGATCAGTTGATAAGGGAGAAGCCTGAGGCTTGCGCCACATCCAGGAGGAACGCCCGCTGCAGCTCTGCAGTTGGAATGTCCCGCCCGGCTCCTACTACATTTAAATTTCAGAGCTGCAGGGCGGGTAGGTCCCAGACCCGGAGCAAGCCTGGACTGAGCCAGTGTTGCTGAGCTCTGGCTCGGGCCAGGTCCAGCAGCCCCTATCTGCAGTGGCTCCTTCAAGCCAGCTCTCCCCCTCCCCCCCGGACTGGCTCCTCCTTTCTCCTCCCCCACCCTTGCTGCCTCTGATAAAGAGGCAGCAAGGTGGGGGGGGGGGAATGTGAGGAGTTGACGCGAGCAGCCAATAAGCCTAGGCTTATCGGTTAGTCGATTACTTGTCTACTCGCTTACATCCCCAGGTCACAGCACAAGAGGTGCCTGTGTTAGACGGCGACCGTGCCAGTGGAAAAACCCAGGGGCCCAAGATCTCCACGGCAAGAGGGGAGGACGTTGTGCTCACTGCTAGATTTGGGAACAGAAGCACTTCCTGAAGCCCAGAGCAACGTTCACGCTGCCTGCCTGGCGTTGCCATTTCCTGATGCCAGAGCTGAAGGACAAATATCGGACGTATGCAGGGGTTTAATAGGAATTGGGCTGGGGGCAAAGCAGAGCACAAAGGGTTAAAAAGGAGCCCAGGTCTCTTCCAACCTGGACAGCAAGAGGCCTTCACTCTTCTAGCTTCAGCTCCTTGCAACGCTCTCCGACGACTGCACGAGCTCAGCAAAACCCTGCTGGAAACTGATCCGAGCTATTTATATTCTGGGAGGAGCAGGCCAGGTGGAAAAGCCTCCTACCACAGCAGAACTAGCCCTTGCTCCTTTACAATCACCGAAGGCTCGGGGAGAAAACGAGACCGCCCCATCTCTCAATTTACAAGCCATGCTTCTGTCTGAAACGTACCCCTACTGCTGCGGTAGGCAGAAGCAAGACTCATCCAGAGAAAGACCCGAGTGATGTCTGCCCCCAATTTGCTCCCCTCAAGCACTTAAAGCATTTTGGCTATGAGTGAAAACAGCTAGCTGCATGGTCACTGAAGTGGCCTGTCATAACACGAGAAAGAGAGGCTTTTTCCCCGGAGACTGGGGACCGATTCACGGTCCTCCCTTGGCTAGAAGATGAAAGGAGAGAACCATGCGAGAAAGTCATACATGGCTTCCCCTCCAGCGCCGTGAGGAATGACCGTCGTTCACGTGGCCTGTATTTTCCACCCAACCCCCACGTTCCCTTCAGGAGGGCAGTGAGGCTACCCGATGAGTCGTCGGTGGCCAGGGCCGCACCTCGCAGCGTCAAGTTGTCACTAACGCAAGCCATTAACGCCCTAGAATGGGGTGATCGAGGCAGACAAGGCCTCGAGAGACTCTTGTTTGACAGGCGGGGAAACTGAGGCACCCAACGACGACGGCATCTTGTTACGGCGACGGAGCAAATCAGAAACAGAGCCCGAGTTCCAGTCACTGCAATAGCTGGGAGGCCCATCCCGCTTTTCTGCTCCAGCTGCGCTCTCAAGGACACGCGGGTTGGAGACGCTGCTGCAGATCCCCAGGGAATACGAAGGGAACGACTTTAATGACAGATGCACCTGGGGACGCCTAGAGCCACTCGTGGCCCTGCACAGGATGTGAACCCAGCCATTGGCACACCCGTTGGTTTAGGCTTTGTACAAACAGGGTCTGGACGTGGTTAGTCTCTGTCCGGGGAAAACGCAGCTTAACTGGTTTAACCTATCCAGGGAAAACGGCAGTGTCCCTACAGCTCTTCCCATGACACCTAGTTTACAGATGATCTGTGTTTGCAGGTTTAAAAAAACCCCACACTCTAACCTGAATATGAAGCAATGCACCGCCAAGCCAATGCACCGCCAAGCCAATGCATCGCCAAGCTGCTCTGTGCAGAAAATCGATGACTCCTAAGCAGGTACACCCTGCTCTACCTCTCTTAGGGCATCCCTACCACCGCCTCCAGCTGCAGCCAGATCTCCCTGGGCTGGGATCTTGCCAGAATTCCCAAGCTTAGTTGGGGGTAGAATACACAAGAACCTGAGAACAGATCAGACCAAAGGTCCATCTAGCCCAGCATCCATTCGGACGACAGTGGCCAATGCCAGATGCCCCAGAGGGAGTGAACACAACAGGGAATCAAGTGATCTCTCTCCTGTCACCCATTTTCAGCCTCTGGCAAACAGAGGCTAGGGACACCATTCCTACCCATCCTGGCTAATAGCCATCGATGGACCTAACCTCCATGAATCTGTCTGGTTCTTTATTGAACCCTGCTAAAGTCCTGGCCTTCACCACATCCTCCAGCAAGGAGTTCCACAGGTTGACTATGCGCTGCGTGCAGAAAAACTTCCTTTGGTTTGTTTTAAACCTGCTACCTAGTAATTTCATTGGGTGACCCCTGGTTCTTGCATTATGGGAACAAGTCAATAAACTTTTCCTTAATCACTTTTCCCACACCTGTTTTGATTTTATAGACCTCTGTCCTATCCCTGCTTAGTCTCCTCTTTTCTAAGATGAAAAGTCCAAGTCTTTTTAATCTCTCTTCATATGTGACCCGTTCCAAACTCCTAATCGTTTTTGTTGCCCTTTTCGGAACCTTTTCCAATGCCAAGATCTCTTTTTTGAGTTGAAGTGACAACATCTGTAGACAGCAGTCGAGATGTGAGCGTACCATGGATTTATAGAGAGGCAATAAGACAGGAATCATTGAAAAAGGGATAGAGAATAAAGCAAAGCCTAACATGCATGTCTGACTGCCACTGCACACTGAGTGGTGTTTTCCGAGAACTATCCGCAAATACTCCAAAATCTCTCTCTCGAGTGGTAATACAGAAGTCCAAGGAAAAGCCACCAGGAGACAGTGCTGACAGGCCGGCGGGAGGCCGAACATCATCCGCAACCCAATTCTGAGCTGCAAGTGGGAGGAGACCAGGCCCACAGAGGTGACCTCGCCAGCCAGTCGACTGCCCTCCCCCTATTTTGCCCTATTTGCACAACTGCAGGTTTTCCCTTGTGGCCAGCGAGCGTTCCACGTTTGAGGACTAAATCAGCTTTTGCAGCTAGTCACGGCCCCGGAGTGCTCTCCCCACATACCCTCCTCGTTAGCTTTCGGGGGGGTAAAGCAGCACGGTGCACGGGAGAGGAAAAAAGGCATTCGACAGTCGGGCCCGGGAGTCAAACCCAGAGCCACCTTGCACTGGTGCCGTGGGGCGCGCCGTTTTTTGGACAACGGACGTGCCCCAGCCCACGCCTCAACGGAGCCTCCGCACCGTCTGGCACGAGCAGCCTCTCCAGGAACATCGTCCAGACCTCAACGCTGCCAAAAGCCGAGGACAAAGCACCAGCTGCCCAGAACCTGAGCTGCCCGTGAGGCCTGCCAGGCCACTGGAAGAGAATAGGGAGGCTGTTTGTGGAATGAACCCGGCCTTGGGAGAGCCAGAGGGATGAAGCGCTCTCCCGCCCTGGAGACAGCAGGCCGCCGGAGAGACACGGAGCTCCACAGCAAGGTGGCCTGCACCTGATGGCTGGCATGAGCTGGCAGGGACAGGGGGGAGGGAGAAAAGGCTGAGTAAAGGGAAGAGAGGGACTTGCCTGGCTTGGAAACCAACAACGGCACGGAGCGGGTCTGGGACGGCTAGTACAGGCTGGACCTCTCTGGTCCGGCACCCTCGGGACCTGACTGCTCCCGAACGAGGGGATTTGCCGGACCAGGGAAGGTCCCTAGGGCTCCAGACTGGGCCTGCTGCTGTCCCAGCCCCCGGGGCCAGAGCTGCAGGGGGCTGGGGGCTTGAGTTCCCTGGCCGCCGCTGTGGCTGGAGTTCCCCAGCCGCGGAGCCCCCCAACGGCCAGGAAGGTCCAGCCCCAACAGCAGCCAGGGAACTCAGGCCCTGGCCCCCTGCCCGTGGAACCAGGTGGCTGCGGAACTGCAGCCCTGGCCACCAGGGATAGAGCCCCCCACCTTCCTCCCCAGCCTCCTAGCTGAGTCACCAGCCCCCCCACCATGCTCCTGCCCTGCCGCCAGACCTCCCGGTTCCTGGGCTCTGCGGCCCAGGGACATGCGTGATCCACCCCAGATGTTGCCAGACCGGAGAGCCCCGGTTCAGGGTGACACAACCTGTACAAATAGCCCCATTGCCGGGGTCGGGACACGAGACGGGGGGGGCTGAGTTACTGCAGAGAATTCCACCCCAGGTGTCTGGCTGCTGGGTCCTGCCCAACGCTCAGGGGCCAACCGCTCCCCATATCTGGGCTGGGGAAGGGATTTTCCTCTGGCTCAGACCCGGGGGGGAAGGGGAGAGGAGGTGTTTCCGCCTCTGAAAGACAATCACGTGCAGGTGTAAACTGAGGCCAAGCGGGTTCTCAGCCTCCAGGCGTCTAGCGAGC
The DNA here is from genome assembly GCF_052426305.1 of Pelodiscus sinensis. Classification (NCBI taxonomy): domain Eukaryota; kingdom Metazoa; phylum Chordata; order Testudines; family Trionychidae; genus Pelodiscus; species Pelodiscus sinensis. The sequence goes on from NC_143055.1 coordinate 5,204,772, forward strand.
AAGCTGTGAGGACTCGAGTAACTCAGGCAGAGCCTGGGGTCTGTTACCGGAGCGGGCGGGTGCTCGGCCCTCGCGCCAGACCCGCCGGGCGAGCCAGGAGCGCGGAACCGAGAAGCGGCGAGCTCTCCGGCGCCCAGCCGGAGCCTGGGGGGCTCACGTTGGCAGGCTGTGGGAGGAGCCCGGCCAAGCAGGCGGCACGGGGCCAGCGCGGATGTGGAGGCCAGGCGTGCAGAGATAGCAGAAGTGAGGCCGGGGGGTGGGGGAGCCGGGAGGAAGCCAGGCCCCACCCCACCCTTCCCCGCACACAGGGGAAATACAAACACTGCCATGCGCAGGCTGCAGCCTCCACGCTGCTTACGCTGGCCCCCAGGGGCGTAACAGCCAGGGCCCTGGCCCAAGCCAAGCGCCGTGACATGAGGAAGGGCCGACCCCCCTGCAACGTGGATCCCACGCTCGCCGATGTCCAGCCATGACGTATTTCACACGATGCCCCAAGCACCAACAGCCGCCTCTGAGAGCCAGCCACGGGCCACACCTCTTGCAGGATGGGGAAACCCACCCACGGGGAAGCAACACGCCCTTGCCCCCAGGAAGAGGCTGATAGGATCAGAATGCCGGAAACTGCCTGAGCCCCCTCCCCCAGCCCTGTGCTCTAACCACTAGCTCACACTGCTTGTGCGCTAGGGAGAGCTCCTCCTTGAGCCTCCTGCTAATCCAGGCGACTGGTCACAAAATGTAAGAGTCCCGCAGAGCCCCCCAAGGCGCTGTTGGGGCTCAGCGAATCCAGCCACCGCAGCTTCTCTGGCCGCAGCCAGGTCGGCGGGCAAGAACCCAAGTCGCATCCCAACAGCGCGACAGGCAAGGAAAACGGGACTGCGAAAAACAAGCGCCTGCCTGGAAAAGGAACCGAGGAAGGTCACAGCTGGCAGCGTGCAGAGCATGAAACGCCACCCCTGGATTCCGCCCCGCAGCAGGAAACAGTGTCACTGGGGCAGGTGGACGGGTTCCAGAGGGAAGAGCAGCCAACTGTCCTTCATTGCAGGGAGGAAGACGGGGCAGAGGACTGAGGGTGGAGAAGTAGCTCTGTTTAGCCAGGAACAGGTGCGGTGACCAGTGCGACATCATCGCCCTCCCTGACCCTACACCCCAATCCCCTGCCCCAGGTCACAACGCACCCCCCCTTCACCCAAACTCCCTCTGAGACCTCACACCATCTCCTGCAGCCGAGTCCCTTACCCCATGCACCCTTCTGCACCCAACCTCCATCCTAGATCCTGCATCTCCGCCACAGAAAAAGTGCAGCCCTTCACCACTCCCCAAAACCTTGGAGTGGCCCCCCCACCAAAAATTATTGCCCATCCCTGGTATAGATCATCCCTGACAGGTGTCTGTCTACCCTGCTCTTAAATATCTCCAGTGATAGAGATTCCACAATCTTCCTAGGCAATTTATTCCAGTGCTTAACCGCCCTGATTTTCCCAATGTCCAACCTAAACCTCCCTTGCTGCAGTTTAAGCCCATTGCTTCTTGTTCTATCCTCAAAGGCCAAGGAGAACAATGTGTCTTCCTCCTCCTCCGAACACCCTTTTAGGTATTTGAAAGCTGCTCTCACGTCCATTGTCTGTGTCTTCTCTTTTCTACATTAAACAAGCCCAATTCTTTCAGTCTTCCCTCATAGCTCATGTTTTCGTTTTTGTTGCTCTTCTCTGGACCATCTCCAATTTCACCACATCCTTCCTGAAATGCGGTGCCCAAAACCGGACCCAATACTCTAACTGAGGCCGAATCAGTGCAGAGCAGAGCAGAGCAGAAGAACGACTTCTCGTGTTTTGCTCACAACACTCCGGTTAATAAACGTGGTTAAAAGTTGGTCAGTTTCACAGGTATGGGAAACATCCCCGAATACTGGGTCCATTTATTCCAACTGACTTGATCTACCACCACTCAAAGCGTTCCACATAACCGTCTCCTCTACCTTCCCCCACGCCGAAGGATCGGCTTACTAATCATGGGTTTCAACACAGCCAGGCATTTCCTGGCTTGGTCAAGTTACCACGAAAAATATCCCCATACAGCTGCCTTTCCAGTCCCAAAAAAACAAAGATTTCATCACAGCTCATGCTGGGCCCTGCCCTGCACACAGCTCCCCCCTCCTCGGGAAGAGCATTTCAACACCTTGTTTTTCAAAACCTAGCTGGGCCACAGGACAAGTTCCTGTGATCAGTTTCTATTTCCTCTCGCTTCCCACTCGGACGGACGGGCATTAGCCTCATGTGAGCACTGGAGATACAGAGAACCCCGGCGCTTAAACAGCCTCGAAACCAAGTGGGAACAGATCTCGGGTCTCCCCAGCTTGTGCCTTAACCACAAAGCAGCAAGTCTCCTCTGCAGGTCACCCCTCCGCTGGGATGGGCCCGGCTCAGCTAGGCACCAGGGACGCTCTTATCTCAAGCGACAGGACGCACATGGAGTGGTATTTGCTCAGCCATTAGGGAGGGGCTAATCATGCTGTAGCTTTGCTGAGATGACCCTTCCTCGCAGCATGTCAGGGTTTCAGGCCAGCCACAGAGGCGGTCTCTCCCAAAGAGGGCTCACAGGCTAACGGGACAGGCAGGGAGATAGATCGGGACTCGCCCCAAAGCTCCCTTCTCCCAAGACACGAGTAGCTGGCCAGTTCCTGTTAGGCCTCCCAGCAAAAGCAGGACTTCAGGAGGGACGTGAAGGCCGAGCACAGCAATTTCAGGCACCAGTTCAGGGCAGTAACATTGTTCTGCTTGGCTTGGAGAGCAAGCATCCCCACACGGTTTTTCCTCCTCTTCTACGAGGGATGTAACAAGACAACCATTTACACAGTTAATCGATAAGCCTGGTTTTATCGGTTACCATGAATGGTTATGCGCAAGCTCCCACCCCGCTCCCAGGGAGCTGGCTGCAGGTGGGAGCCAGTATGCACCAGAAGCAGGCTTAAAAGAAGCTAGCTTCTGGTGTGCACTGGCTCCCAGGGAGCCGGCTGCCACCCTGCGCTGCTGCCACTGATACGAGGCAGCAGACGGTGCACACTGGCTCCCAGGGAGCTGGCTGTTGCCCCCTGCTGCAGGTGTGTATAACCGCTGAAATTTTCAGTGGTTACACTAAGAATGTTAAGAACATACATAAGAACAGCTGTACTGAGTCAAACCAAAGGTCCATCCAGCCCAGTTTCCTGTCTGCCGACAGCGACCAATACCAGGTGCCCCAGAGGGAGGGAACACAACAGGTAATCCTCACATGATTCCTCCCGTCACCCACTTCCAGAGAAACAGAGGCTAGGGACACCATTCCTACCCATCCTGCCTAATAGCCATTGATAGGCATAACCTCCATGAATGTATCTAGCTCTTTTTTTAACCCTGTGAAAGTTCTGGTCTTCACAGCCTCCTCTGGCAAGGAGTTCCACAGGTTGCCTGTGCATTGCAAGATGGAAAAAACGTCCTTTTAACTGACCCAGTAGGGCCGTTCTTATGAGCCCTGCACTCCATTGTCGAGGTGCCTCGAGGAATGAGCTCTGCCTCCGCTCCTGTCTCTTAACCACTTTGGCCACACAAGGATACACATCCAAAGCACGGCGGCTCTTGCCAGCAATCAGCCGCAGCCCTCGGCCTCTCTCTGCAACAGGTTTACAGCAAGACCGGAGCTACAAGCCCGGCCATGACGACTCTTCTCCCGTTTCTGCCTTGAGGGGCTTTTCCTAGCACCAAAGCCCCTGGACCCGCAGAGGGGGGAGAGCCAGCCCCAGCAGGAGAGCTCTGCTCAGCTCTCCCGCATTGTAACAGGCGCAGCTGTTGGCAACTCATTTCATGCTGCAGCACTCTGCAAAACACAGGGAGATTTAACCGCGACGGCTCGTGTCCCCTACCGAACCCGGTCAGGAATTCCAGCTGCCAGCCGGGGGGCAGCCAGCACGGTTACAGCGCCAGGTTAATACCCGTCCAAAGCTCTTTGACTGGGCGAGCCTAGAGTCAGCGCAGGCTGTGTGTATGGCCTGTGGTCTGGATTCCAAGCCAGCGTCCTACATGCTCTTTACCCCTAGCGCATCACCCCCGCAGGGCCTGCAAATTTTACTGGCTGTCTACTAGCCAGATGCCAACCCTCTCCGCAGTTATCTTCTGGGGCAACGCCCTGGCCAGGCGACCGGACGCGTCCTCCACTGCTGTTAAGGGGGAAGGACGCCCGTAGCACCTTTGCTCCTCCGTGCTGCGGGAAGGGAGAGAAGGCTCCGTCCTCAGAGCTGCTCCTCACTCAGTTGGCTACCAGGTGCAAGAAGGCAGAGGAGGCTTCACGGCTGCTCCTGCGTGCTGCTTTTGGTGGAATCTTCTGCCCCTTGGAATAGCTGCCTGGCTGCGCCTACGTTTGCTCTGTAGAAGCAGCAGCGTGCCAGGGACACGGAGGTGCCGAAGGGCAGCCGTGGGGGAGGGTGTTTTGCTCTCCCCGGCCTTGGAAAAGCAGCACGCTGGAGCAGCAGAGGTAGCCTGCAGCCAAACCCACGCACGAGACGCAACAGCTCCGGTTTCTTTGCAACGAGACCGCCGGGCAGCAAAACAGCTCACCGAGCACAACTTCCCTTCTGAACAGAACCAGAACGGCGTTCCGCAACCCCCAAGCCTCATTGGCCAGAAGGCACTGCCGCTCGCCACCGGAAAGTAGGGTTTTGGAGCCTTGCAAAACCGTATTACCCGCCAACACCCTCCCCAGGAAACCCCACCTTTTTCAGGGTGCAGCGGAACGTGATTTGCGTTGGCTCGTTTTTGCCCCCCTCCCTGATCTAGGGCCCTGCTCGTAGTTTAATCCGGGGGTGGGCAAAAGAACTTGATGGGACATAGCTGCTCTATTTACCTGCACCCCTGCAGATACGGGCGATCACAGCACCCACTGCCCAGGAACAGGAGCTGGCAACCCCCAGACCTGTGGAGGTGCAGGTAAATACGGTGGTGGGGAGCCCATCGGGGTTGAACCCTAACAGACCAGACACGGCCCACGGGCCGGTATTTGCCCACCCCGATCTAACACCTGGTGGTTTGACGGCCTTCACCTGGGCAGCTCTCACCGTGCAGAGCAACCTCTCCACCTCAAGGCATTTCAAGAGCAGCAGAAGATCCTCTCCTCCCTCTGTCCCATCCCCTGCTGTGCAAAGGAAGCCGTTTCATTCGGCAATCGCGCCCCGTCACGCCGTTCGGGATCTGCAAATGGCATCTGTCATGCACGCTCTACAGGAACCGCTTGGCACACGCGGACAACAGCTCCTGTTACACCTGGGGTTTGTCGGAAGACAGCTGAGCCAGTCCCAAGCACCAGCAGGAACAGCGATGGCTTCTATTAGACCTCTGCTCGGGTGACCTGTCAGTGCATCGCTCCTTCCAAACAGAGTTAGGACAGACGGTGCAGCCAGCCGTGCAGGACGGCTGGACAGCGGGTGGCAGGGCAAGACAGATGGCCAGGCCTGCACGGGAGCAGGCGGGGCCGGGTTTAGGGGAGAGCATCCTAGCTCAATGCAGTCCCCATTTGCAGCGAGACATTTATTTCCGATGCGGCAGAGAGGGCGGCATTCTGGATACGCCATTTGACAAACCCCTAAACTCAGTTCTCGCGCACATGCCAGACGTCACGTCCTGGCGGCTGTCAGGTACCCACAGAGAAGCGCACACAGCGCCAGAGGTCCTAGGTCACACTGTGCTGCCCACCAACATGCCTCATCCTTAGCGGCATCACCTCCAGTGGTTAGGCTAGTTTGTCTCCCCATGACCAACCTTGGCAGCGTTAGCAGAGGCCAGACGGGCCCATCAGTAGGGCCCTAGCAAATTCATGGTGCATTGTGATCAATTTCAGAGTGATAGGATTTTTAAAATGGTTAATTTCATTCTCAGATACAGTCATTCCTCATTTAACACGTGCCTGCTTCAAACGTTTTCACCATAGCAGGATCTTTTTTTAGGGAAGGTTTTTTGAATTACACGACCGTCTCCAGAATAACACGATTTCCCCAGCTGGCCCATTGCCAGTGGCTGCACAGGGCTTCCCCGCCTCCCTGCAAAGCGTCGGAGGGTTCGCCGCTCGCCGCGCCATCCCCGCTGACTCCCCCTCGCCAGACACAGCGTGGGTCCCAGCAGACCCGTCACAGGGGTATACTCCCAACCCAATCTCCCTCCCTTCTCCTCCCCTTCCCTTCCCCAGAGCCAAACACTCCCCTCCCTGCTGTAACCCCGTCCCCTTTCTCTCCCAACCTTATGTCCTAGTCCCAACGGACACCACCGCTTGAAACACAACCCCCACCTTTTCCATTATTTTCAATGGGAAAATTGACCCTGCCCCTGGGCAATTTATTCCAGTGTTTAACCACCCTGACAGTTAGGAACTTTTTCCTAATGTCCAACCTAAACCTCCCTTGCTGCAGTTTAAGCCCCTTGCTTCTTGTCCTGTCCCCAGAGCCCGAGATGAACAAGTTTTCTCCCTCCTCTTTGTGACACCCTTTTAGATACCTGAAAACGGCTCTCATGTCCCCCCTCAATCTTCTCTTTTCCAGCCTAAACAAACCCAATTCCTTCAGCCTTCCCTCACAGCTCATGTTCTCTAGACCTTTCATCATTCTTGTTGCTCTTCTCAGGACGCTCTCCAATTAGTTGGGATTGGTCCTGCCTAGAGCAGGGGCTGGACTTGATGTCCTCCCGAGGTCTCTTCCAGCTCTGTGATTCTGGTTCTATGACTCATCACGAGCTCTGGCTGCCAACAGGTGACAAAAGGGCTGCTGCGACCCTTCGGTATAAGCAGGCCAAGGGCGGGCAGGCAGGCAGGGCGACTTTACCTCTGTCCACTGCATTAGCAGGGCAGACGTTAGAACCCTGCAAGCCGCGCTGGAGCCCACGGTTTTCAAAGGCTGTTACAACCTGCCGAAAAGAGCCACCAAAGTGAAGCGAGAACTGGAGCAAATGCTTAACAGCGAGGGATTTAGGTCAGGAGTGGGCAAAAGGGCCCTTGTGGGGCAGATTCGGCCCACCAAGAGAGTTGATCCGGTCCACGGAGGCCCTGCCACTCTCCCGGTCCCAAGCTAATTAGGGGCGGGGAGAGCACACGAAGTTTCCTCCATTCTGGCCCCATCCTGTGAGGAGCACACAGCATTCAGAAGTGCCATGCGCACCTGGCAGGGTGAAAGGAAGCTTCGCATGATCCCCTGCTCCCTGACTGGTCTGGGGATGGGGGAACACGGGAAGTCTCCTCTCACCGCCAGCGGCCTGGGTGCCTAGGGAGAACCTGGAAGGGCAAAGAGGCTCCCCTACCCTCAGATCAATCGTGGTCTGTGGATGAGGAAGCCTAGAAGCATCCTGGCCCCGCCCTTCTGTTTGAGGCCCCGCCTCTATTATTTTTTATAAAATTCCATTTTTGGAGTAGCCCCCAGCAAAAAGTTATTGCCCACCCCTGTCCTAGGTACTACAGAGCTCTGTGCTCCAGTGGACGATGGCAGAACAAGAGCCCCGGGCTGAAAGCTGAAGCCAGATCAATTCAAACTGGAAATGACGCACCGGCTTTTTTAAACAGTGAGGCTGATGAGCCATGGGTTGGACCAAACCACCAAAAGAAGTCATGGATTCCCCACCTCTGGATGCCTTTAAGACGGGAGTTCGCCAAATACAGGTGATTGGTCTCAACACAGGAGATGGGGGTGAAATTCAACAGCCGTTGATATACAAAAGTTCACACCTGAATGATCCGATTGTCCCTTTGTGACACTCAAACTCAATATAGCAGCTCCTAGGCATCGCCGGGGAAAAACCTCCGGACCAGCGCTTTGCTGCGTGCCCCTCCCTAGCTTCCTCCTCCCCCTGCTAGGGTCCGAACCAGGGGTGTTCCCAGACTGGGAACATCTGGAGTAAGGAGATTCAAGTGTGTATGTTTCGTCCAACGTAAGCCTGGGGTGGTCTCTTTGGAGACGTTGCGATCTGTTGCGTTACTGCCCTGCTGAATGTATTCATTCCGGTGCATGTGAAGTTATAAAGTTTTGCTGTGGGGATCACTGCGGTTCTGCTAGCCTGGGAGAGGCTCACCGCTGGCCTTTCCAAGGCAGCTAAGGAACAGCCCAGAGAGATTTACATCAGGACTAGTCAGCACTGTGTTGATGGCCCATTAAGGAAAATCCACTCACCCAAGCATGCAGAGAATGAGGATTGCTCTCACTGACTTAGCAAGGGACAGAGAACTTGTGACCCTTCACTCTATGCCTGAGTCAATATCTTTCCATGCCCACGGACTGGGGGGCGGTGTAGAAATTGGACTCAGAACAGACTTTGGCCTCCCTCCTCCCCAACTACTCTGAAGGCAACAAGGACCTTTGGAAGAAAAGACTCGGAGCTAGGAAAATTGATCCCAAGAATTCCACTTGTGTAACCTACTTACAAAACCTAGTCAGGGGGAGGAAAAACTGCTGGATGCTGGATTCCAATCCTGCTTAGTCGGAGAAAGTTTAACATTTAGACTGAGATTTGATTTCTTAGGGAACCAACTTTACCGCTATGCCTAAATTAATTTTTCTGCAGTTACACGTATGTTAATGTTGTATCCTTTGCAACCAATTTGCCCACACTGCTTGCGGGGGAATCTGCTCAGGTGACAAGAGTTGGAGCATGTTTGCTGTCCTCTAACGAAGCAGCGAACTAATGAACAAGCCTGCGTTGCTCAAGAGACGGTCTGGAGCGGTGTACAATGGGGCATTTCTGGGAGCAAGGCTTGGTGACCTGGGGGGATTTACTGGCCTGTGTGTCTCTGTACAGCTCATGAGTGGCTTAGAGGACAACGTAGCTGGGTGTGTCCCTGCACGCTGTTGGCTGAATGATCACAGCACCTGGAGGTGTCTGCTGCTTGTCATGTGTGTTGCATTGTCAGTGTCAGCCCAAGGAGGAGTGTTAAGGGACACCGTGGTCCCACCATTCCAGGTTGTACCAACCCACAAGCAACCACTGGCCACAAAGAGCCTGAATTTAGCATCTCTGAAAGCCATCAACTCACAAGGCTTGTGCCGGCCTACTCAAACGAATCACTTCCCAAGGCCCCAATGACAAATGGTCTACAGCCGTGTTTCTCAACCAGTGCTACATGTCCCATTGGGGGTACTGGAGAGAAGTGTGGGGGGTACGTCAACACAACTGAAATTTGGAGAAAACCGATTTTTTGTGTTAAGTTTTACAGCGTTTTATTATTTTTGTACTTTTTACACTCAAACATTTCATCGCCCTCCTGGCTACGATTAAGTTGTTTAAACAAATGTGTTGCAATGGTAGAAAAAAAATTGAGTGTATCTGAAAACTGTAGGTACTGGGGGTACTTTTTTTTTTTTTTTAAAGGGGTACTTTATAAAAAAAGGTGGAGAAACATTGGTCTACAGCAGCAGTGAGGAACTACCAGCTAGTCTACTGCTTGTAACTGGTGCCAAGAAACACCGTGAATAACCCTAGTTCCCCACTGTGCTACCCACAGGTGCCTAACCAGATGCACACACAGCCCTCACCTCTGCAAAAGCTGCACACTTAGGGACTGTCACCGTTCCTCCTCCACACTTTATGTTCCTGTTTCTGTCTCCGTGGTTCCCTGCCACCCTCCAACTACCCGGACCCTTCCCTTGACCTGTCTGCTGTTCCTCCTCAAGCTGCTTCTTCGAGGCCTATCACGCACCAGGCAATGTCTTTGCACAAAAGAGAGAGTTGCTTAGAAAAAACACCAACGTAACCAGGCGTTGACCTTCTGCTGTAACCCTGGCTTTCTCTCCCCACCCACTCGCAGTTTATCTTCTCTGGTCCTGTCACAGCCCTGGTTGCAAGCTCTTCAGGGTGAGCAGCCCCTGCAAAGCACCAGTTGCATGTCAGTCACCATCTGATACCGCAGGACCGTTCTTAATGAATTCCTGCAGCCCCCCTGTTTATCTCCATGCATAGGACCTGGGGAGAACAACAGAGGCTGTGATGGGGCCTCAACCAAGAGCTTAGCTGATTGTTATCTGGTAGGAGCAGACATCCTCCTACACAAAGTTGTGTCTCACCCACTCAGCCAGACTTTGGAAGTTTGCTTCCGAGCTTGGGCAATTATAAGTTACTGTGTAACGGTTGTAGCCTGTTGTACTAACTCCTCGGACTTGCAGGGTTTTGCACTGTTTCATACCAGCCTGCAAACCTGCCGTCTCCAGCGAGGGTTTGCTAAACAACCTCGGTCTCCTCCAAATAGACTCCCGCAGGTCTATATGGGCCCTGTGAAGGATTCACTCTATGCCAGTTCACGGCTTGTATGCTGCATCAGCTTGCCTAGAAAATGCAAGCACCTCAGGCAAGTTAGTGACTCACCGTGCGGCTCTCTATGCATCTCTGATGCTTGCCATAAAAATCTACATCAAGCTCCCCTGTTAGCCCGCACGGCTGACCTCCCAATTACAACACGCTGCTCTGAACTAGCTAGCGTTTGAGCAATGACCTCCCCCCTCATTAGATGGGATCAGAACTGCTCAGCTGTGTGTCTTAGGCCCTACTCTGCTGACAACGAATGGAGAGTCTCCTAGCTTTGAGTCCTGGAGCACGCGAATCGTCATGCCATTGTCACAGGAAGTCCTGACGCGTATAGCCCCCGGCCATCGCGGGCGTGTGATGGCACAGACGCTTCAAAACTCTTACCTTGTGCAATTTAGTGCTTAAAGAGTTTCTTTGGAAATCAAAGCGGCCAGTGTTTGGTTATTCCATGCGGTCCTGAGATACAAGCCTGGATTTAACCTTTGTTAGGGCAGCGATCTCCAACCTTTTTAAGCACAAATTCAAAAAAGTGATCTTAAGTGCAATCTAGGATCTAGCTCAAACCCAAATACCCTTGTCCTGCCTCCTGTGTGCCCCTTCTCCAAGGCCCTGTCCTTCCTCACTCCATCCTCCCTCCCTCCCCTATCCTTCCTCCTTTTCATCAGGCAGGGGCAGAAGGCTGGGGTGCAGGTTCTGGTCTTTGGTCAAGGGAGATGGAATTTCTCTGCGCTGAGTTGTTGAGGTTCAAGGAGGGGGTTCAGGGTACAGGCTCAGTATGGAAGTTTAGGTCTGGGGGGGCTAGGGCTAGGGCAAGGGTTTGGGGTGCAGGAAGGGGTTTGTGACTGGGGCAGGGGTTCAGGACGCAGGCTCCAGCTGGACACTGCTTACCACAGGTTGTGCAGTGAGGCTAAGGCAGGCTCACCCCTGTCCTGGCCCTGCACCACTCTGAAAAGCAGCCCGCAAACTCCCTCCATCCCAAGCCCCGTTTTGCCCCTCTCTATTCTGTGGAGATAGTCGTCAGAGTGTCCCCTCTCCTACCCTGTAATCAGAACCTCCTCCTCTTCCCACCCTGCCTAGCAAGTGGGAAGGGACAGCTCGAAGGCAAAGGGCAGGGGCTATGCAGCAGTATGGGAGGGGCAGCTGAAGTGCAGGCATTTGACGGCCTCTTGACCAAACCAGTAAAGATCACCTGTCAGATGCTCCAAGATCTACCAATCGATCCCGATCTACCGGTTGGTGACCACTGGCTTAGGGTGATTCTACTATCTACAGCTGTAGGGACATTCCATGTGCCGCACCTTAAGCGGGATTAAAAACACAACCCTGGAAGCTGAGTACTTCGGCAGCCACCCAGGAGGGATTCAAATGAACTCCAGCTGATCAGCAGAGCGCCCACAGCATGTGTTTCTATGGGTGGTGCACATCCACGCTTGCCTCAGTGCACATAAAATTGATGCTGCACGTGGACAGAAAAAGTTAGAGGGCGCTTTGCATAATGCCTTCAAAGGAACAACACTGAGCCAAGAAAAGGGTTAAGATGAGCACAGCAAAGTTCCTGGCCAAGAGCCCACGACGTGGGTTACACACCAAAGCACCCAAGCAATCTTACGGCGGTGATGCAAGGATCACATGAGACACCATCACCGCCAGCTCCGGACGCAGCCACAAGCAACGGCAAGCAAGGCAGCCAGAGGCCAAGCCTGTCAAATGTAAAGAGTGCAAAAGGCTCCCAAGATAACAGCCGGATGGTACATTTGTTACTGTTGCTCATGTAGGCCCTCAAAAATCAGAGGCCACCTGTGCCAGGCACACCACAAAGAGATGGCTCCCGACAGCCGTCGGCTCCGCTCCTACTGGCAGGGATACTATTCCTGTGCACAAAGTTAAGCAGGTGCTTACCCAGGGACCTGAGCCAAAGCAAAGAGACCGGGCGCTGTTTATTTAACACGGTTTCCCTCATTAAATAGTTTGCATGGTGGGAATGCAGGGCCTCTCCCTTCACACAATTGCGTTCTTCAAATACCCTGACAAAGAGGCATTGCTTTCCCCGTGGCCAGCCTAGTGCATTCCAAGTCCAACCTTGCCCAGAGCGTAATCCATCAATGCCCGGAGCAAGCCGCAAGGAGCACGGAAAGTTAGATTTCACGCACAGGCATGCACATTAGAGAGAAACTGCCTGCAAATGGGTATGACCCAGCAATCCAGTCTCCCTCTGAAGCTGTGGCGTCCAACACGCTAGCTGCTAGCCACATGTGGCTATTCGGCTGGTTGAGCGCGGCTAGTTGGCTCGCAACATTATTTGCGTTTTCAGAATAACGTGGCTAGTTCGCTAGAGCAGTAGCGACCACTGCTTCAGAACTGCTTGGACACCACGGCTCTAAAGCCTGCAGATAAAGCTTTTGCCTCCAACTAGCCCTAACGATGACTTCTCTTTCGAGCCACACACGCTTCCGATCTCTTCCACAGAGTAAAACAATCAGCAAATGCTCCCAGAAAAATAAGTCCCTTTTGAACACGACCCATCGACCCCTATTTCCACCAAAACCTGCCCATATTCCCCAAGGCAGAGCCCCACAAGCCGGTGGAACAAAACAAACCAGATTTGTTTGGGGTTTGGGGGTGGGGAATGTCCGGATCCCTTTAAGGCTGTTAATTCTGCTCTGTCTCCTGCCAGGCCTGGGAGAGGGACACTACCCAACGGATAGCCGCCCAGCCCCTCCCAAGTCCGCTGCAGTGAGTGGTGAGCAGGCTCCCTGATGTTGAAATTTGGTGCAGACAAGCTGGGAAACGCCACTTGGGAAGAAGAGTTTGATGCTTTCAAAAACCCCCACCCAGGGCTCCAGCCACGCCAACACCGGGGCGCTTCTATTTCCCCCTCCGGGGCTAGGAGGGAAGGGAGACCCCACTGCCGCCGGCTCCTCCTGGTGCGGGGGGTGGCGAGCGCCCTGGAATAGCCGCGCTCCTGCCATGTCCCCGGGGGGCGCGCTGCGCCACTGGGCGCGCACAATTCGGCGCGCAGCCAGCCAGCTCTGCGCGCCCAGGACGCGGACCCCTTCTCGGCCGCTTTTGCTTGAACTTTTCCCAATGACATTTCCACGGAGGGGAGGGGGGGAGGGGGACGAGACCCGCTTCCCCAGGCTTTGCCCTGCTGCAGGGGAGAGCTGAACTTCCCTAGCCAAGTGCAATGCGGGGAGTGGGGCGGCAGCCCCCCCCCCCAGCCGGTCTGATGTGGGGCGATGCCCCCTCCCCTCCGGGGGCCCCGATCCTGCTGGGTTACTCACTGGCTCTTCACGGAGCGGCCCTCTCGGAAGACCGGCTGCAGGGGCACGGTGGCCAGGCCCAGGAACTTGTCCATGCCGATGAGCGCCCGGTGCATGACCGTCAGCACCAGCTCGCAGCCCCCCGGGCCGCGCGGGGCGCCCCCTCCCCAGTCCGCCGGCTCGCCCAGCTCCAGGGCGCCCGCGGGCAGCTCGAAGGAGCACTCCTCCCGCCAGGCCGGGCTGCCGGGGCTCTTCTCCGCCACCGACGTGCTGTACTTCTCCCGGCCCAGCTGGATGATGGTGTAGGCATCGCTGGTGCCCGGCTTGCCCGCGCCGCCGCCGCCCTTGCTCCGCAAGCCGCGGGCCTGCAGCACCGTCACCTGGACGTGGGTGGGCAGCCAGCGCGGCGGGGCCGGCTCCGGCGACAGCTCCGCCACCCGCAGCAGGGCCATGGCGGCGGCAGGACCGGGCCCCGGTGCAACGCGGGGAGGGAGGGTCGCTGCAGCCGCCGCCCCGGCTGCAAAGTAACTTTCCCTGCCCGCAGCGCAGCTGCGCCTTCCCCGCCCCGGCTGCTGCAAGCCGCGCGCCGCCCCTCCCCGGGCCCTGCACCGGGCCCGCCCCCTCCGGGCCTGGCGCCCCGCCCCCGCCTGCTGCTCCGCCGCTGCAGCCTCCAGCCCGCCCCCGGGCTTGCAATGCTGCGGGAAGGGCAAGCCACGGGGCGCCCCGGCATTCCCAAAGCACCAGGCGGGGGGCAAAGGAAGGAGCAGGCCAGATAGGGCCAGTCCCTCCCTCCTGTGGCCACGGGGGGCTGCCAGTCCCCTGCTAACCCAGCCCTGGCTCCGCTTGGAGCCCAGTCCTGCCTTCTGTCCACTCACTGCATCACCCAGCACTGGGGCCCTGCCAGGAGAATGGCTCCAAGGTCAAGGCATAAGAACGGCCGTACTGGGTCAGACCAAAGGTCCATCTAGCCCAGTAGCCTGTCTGCCGACAGTGGCCAGCACCAGGTGCCCCAGAGAGGGTGGACCGAAGACAGTGATCAAGCGATTTGTCTCCTGCCATCCCTCTCCAGCCTCTGACAAACAGAGGCCAAGGACACCATTTTATCCCCTGGCTAATAGCCTTTTATGGTCCTAACCTCCATGAAAGTATTTAGCTTCACTTTAAACTCTATTGTAGTCCTAGCCTTCCCAGCCTCCTCTGGCAAGGAGTTCCACAGGTTGACTACACACTGTGTGAAGAACTTTCTTTGATTAGTTTTAAACCTGCTACCCATTAATTTCATTTGGTGTCCTCTAGTTCTTCTATTTAGGGAACTAATAAATAACTTTTCTTTACACGCCCTCTCCACACCACTCATGATTTTATAGACCTCTATCCTATCCCCCCTCAGACTCCTCTTTTCTAAACTGAAAAGTCCCAGTCGCTTTAACCTCTCCTCGTATGGGACCCGTTCCAAACCCCTCATCATTTTAGTTGCCCTTTTCTGAACCCTTTCCAAGGCCAAAATATCTTTTTTGAGGCCCGCTGTGACCTGGGTCGTTTGGCGCTGGGAGGGCAAGCCACACACCGAGACCCGGCTCCTAACAGCCGCGTGGACGTGCTTACCGGGCGGTGAGACTCGGCTCCAGCAATTGTTAGCCCAGGTTTGCAGGCAGCGCGGGTTTGGAAACCCACGCGACCGGCGCAGAACTGGGTTGGGGGCTGTAGGGAGAGACCGTCTCAGTGAAAGCAAGCCCGGAGTCAGAGGAAGCAAAAATCTTCAAGGAGCCAAGCTGTGCCATAGAGTCTCTCTGGCGAGTAGTTCCATGTTTGGGTAACAGGATAGCAATAATAGGTGGGATCTGTTCTAGACGGGAGCCAGCTGACAGCCTGCGCAGGCCCCTGGGGAAGGGGCGGGTGGCTCCATGCTCCCAGAAGGGGCAAGGCCAGGGGAGCCGCTCAGACTGCAACGTGCTCCAGCCCCGTCCGTAGAGCACAGCTTGGCGCTCCGGAACCAATTTCAAGGGCCCGGAGCTCCAGCTGCAGTAGCAGCTGGGACCCCCAGACTCCTTTGAATCTTTGACGACAGATCACCTTGCCTAGTGGAACGCCCAGGGAGATTAGAGAGCCTGTCAAAATAAAAAGCATTCATTAATAATGGGGGAATTCCGCTATCCCCCTATTGACTGGATACATGTCGCCTCAGCATGGGGTGCAGAGGGGCCCCTCCTCTCCTTACACTACATTGATGACGTCTCCCTCATCTGCACCCACGGGAAGGAGGCCCTTAAAGAATCCCACGGGGGTTTCAGCAGTTTCCACCCCACCATCAATTTCAGCCTGGAGCACCCCATACAAGAGATCCACTTCCTGGACACTACAGCACAAATAACGGAGGGTCGGGTAAACGCCACTCTATTCTGGAAACCTACTGACCACTAGACTTACACACCTCCACTAAACACATCACACGACCCATTGTCTGCACGGCCGCCAGGCCCTAAAATAGAATCACAGCTGCTCCAATCCCTCACCCAGAGGCAAACGCCCACGGGATCTCTGTCAAGCATTCTTAAAACTACAGTACCCATCGGGGGAAGTGAAGAAACAGACGGATAAAGCCAGGTGGGTACCCAGAAGTCACCTGTTAGAAGACAGCCCCAACCAAGAAAGCAAGAGTTTCAGAGGGGTGGCCGTGTTAGTCTGTAACTGGAAAATCTTTTAAAACACCAAATAGTCTTACAGCACCCTAAGAAAACATGTAGATGGTCTCATGAGCTTTTCTGGGCACAACCCACATCTTCAGATGAAACAGAAAGCAACAGAACATCATTAGCCACTACCTACAGCCCCCTGATAAAACTTCGCTTACACATCATGAAGGCTCTACAGCCCACCCTCGTTGGTGATCCCTCGCTCTCACAGACATTGGGAGACAGGCCAGACAGGCCCCCAACCTAAGGCAAATACCCACCACTAACCACACTCCCCACAACAGAAACACTAATCCAAGAACCAATCCCTGTTACCAACTCTGTCCACACATCTACCCTAGTGATACCATCACAGGACCTAACCACATCAGCCACACCATCAAAGACTCATTCACTGCATAGCTACTAATGTAAAATAGCCTAGAATCCCAGGGCTGGAAGAGACCTCAGGAGTCATCGAGTCCAGCCCCCTGCCCAAAGCAGGACCAATCCCAACTCAATCATCCCAGCCAGGGCTTGGTCAAGCCGAGACTTAAACACCTCTAGGGATGGAGATTCCACCCCCTCCCTAGGGAACCCATCCCAGAGCTTCCCCACCCGCCTAGGGAAATCGTTTTTCCTAATATCCAACCTCGACCGTCTGTCTTTCTTTTTCTCTTCATAGAATCATAGCATACTAGGACTGGAAGGGACCTCGAGAGGTCATCGAGTCCAGTCCCCTGCCCTCATGGCAGGACCAAATACTGTCTAGACCATCCCTGATAGACATTTATCTAACCTGCTCTTCAATATCTCCAGAGATGGGGATTCCACAACCTCCCTGGGCAATTTATTCCAGTGTTTGACCACCCTGACAGTTAGGAACTTTTTCCTAATGTCCAACCTAAACCTCCCTTGCTGCAGTTTAAGCCCATTGCTTCTCGTTCTATCCTCAGAGGCCAAGATGAACAAGTTTTCTCCCTCCTCCTCATGACACCCTTTTAGATACCTGAAAACGGCTCTCATGTCCCCCCTCAATGTTCTCTTTTCTTAACTAAACAAACCCAATTCCTTCAGCCTTCCCTCATAGCTCATGTTCTCTAGACCTTTAATCATTCTTGTTGCTCTTCTCTGGACCCTCTCCACTTTCTCCACATCTTTCTTGAAATGTGGTGCCAAGAACTGGACACAGTACTCCAACTGAGGCCTAACCAGCGCAGAGTAGAGCGGAAGAAGGGCTTCTCGTGTCTTGCTCACAACACACCTGTTAATACATCTCAGAATCATATTTGCTTTTTTTGCAACAGCATCACACTGCTGACTCATATTCAGCTTGTGATCCACTCTGACCCCTAGATCCCTTTCAGCAGGACTCCTTCCCAGACAGTCGCTTCCCATTCTGTGTGTGTGAAACGGATTGTTCCTTCCTAAGTGGAGCACTTTGCATTTGTCTTTATTAAACTTCATCCTATTTATCTCAGACCATTTCTCCAATTTGTCCAGGTCATTTTGAATTATGACCCTATCCTCCAGATTAGTCGCAACCCCTCCCAATTCAGCATCTGAGGAAATGAGTGGCAGCTCACAAAAGTTCATGCTTGAATATCCTAATACATCTGTTAGTCTTTAAAGCACCACCACAGTCCTTGTTTTTTCTTGCATCTTCAGTGACTGCTTCTTGGGGCAACTAGTCTTGGAACCTACAAAGAGAGAGGCAATTCTTGACTTAGTCCTTCGTGGAGCACAGGGTCTAGTCCAAGAAGTGAATATAGCTGAATCACTTGATAATAGTGACCATAACATAATAAAATGTTACACTCCTGGGGGGGGGGGAGCATCAGAGCAGCCCACCTTGGTAGCATTTAATTTCAAAAAGGGGAACTTCACAAAAATGCGGAAGTCAGTTAATTGGAAATTAAAAGGAACAGTGAGGAAACTGAAATCCTTGCAAGCTTCATGGAAACTTTTTAAAGACATCATAATAGAGGTTCAATTTAAACACATACCCAAATTAAAAACCACAGTACGAGGATCAAAAATGCCACTCTGACTAAACCACAGAGTAGCAGAGGTGGTTAGTGGCCAAAAGACATCCTTTAAAAATTGGAAGTGAAAACCAACTGAAGAAAATAGAAAGGGGCATAAACTGTGGCAATTCAAGTGTGAAAGTATAATAGGGCAGGCCAAAATAGAATTTAAAGAGAAACTTGCAAAAGACACAATGAACTGTAAAAAAAAAAAAATACGTACATGAGAAGCAGGCATCCTTCCAAACAATCAGAGCCGCTGGATATTGGAAATGCTAAAGGAAGATAAGGCCATTTCAGAAAAGCTAAATGAATTCTTTGCATCAGTCTTCACTGCCGAGGCTGTGATGGATGTTTCAGTATCGGCGCCGTTTATTTTGGGTGACAGATATGAGGAACTGCCCCAGATGGAGGTGTCATTAGAGAAGGTTTGGAACAAACTGGTATGTTAAACAGTAGTAAGTCACCGGGACCAGATGGTCTTCACCCAAGAGTTCTGAAGGAACTCAAATATGAAATTGCAGAACTACTAACTGTGGTTTATTTCAGCTTCTGTACCAGATAACTATTGTGGTGCCAATTTTTTTCAAAGGCTCCGGAGGAGTCCTTAGTAATTACAGTCCAATAAGCCTAATTTCAGTACAAGAAAGTTGGTTAAAATTACAGTAAAGAGTGGAATTATCAAACAGACAGATGGATGTGGTATGTGGGAGAAGAGTCAGCATGGTTTTTGTAAAAGGAAATCAGGCCTCACCAATCTAATAGAACTCTTTCAGAGTGGTCAAGAAATATGTGGACAAGGAAGATCCAGTGGATATGGTGTACTGAGATTTTCGGGAAGTCTTTGACAAGGTCCCTCACCAAACACTCTGAAGCAAAGTAAGTTGTCATTGGGATAAGAGGGAAGATCCTCTCATGGACTGATAACTGGTTAAAAGATAGGAAACAAAGGGTCGGCATAAATGGTCAGTTTTCAGAATGGAGAGAGATAAATAGAAGTGTCCCCCAGAAGTCTGGAAAGAGATCGGCACTGTTTAACATACTCATAAATTATATGGAAAAGGGGGTAAATAGGGAAGGTGGCAAAATTGGCAGATGATGCTCAAGATAGTTACGTTCAATTCAAAGCAGACTGTGAAGAGTTACAGAGGGATCTCAAAAAACTGGGTGACTGGGCAACAAAACGGCAAATGAAATTTGATGTTGAGAAATGCAAAACATAAACCCAACTCTGCGTATGAAATGATGGGATCTAAATTAGCGGTTACCATTCAAGAAAGAGATCTTGCAGTCATTGAGGCTAGTTTTCTGAAAACATCCACTCAATGTGCAGCAGCAGTCAAAAAACTAACAGAATGTTGGAAATCATTAAGAAAGGGATATATAATAACACAGAAAATATCATACTGCTTCTATATAAATCCCATGGTACGCCCACATCTTGAATGCCGCATGCAGATCTGGTTGCCCCGTATAAAAAACGGTACATTGGAATTGGAAAAGGGAAACAAAATGATGAGTGGTTTGCAGCAGCTTCCATATGAGGAGAGATGAATAAGACTGGGACTTTTCAGCTTGAAAAAGAGATGACTAAGGGAGGGTATGATAGAGATCTATAAAATCAGGACCGGACTGGAGAAGGTAAATAAAGAAGCATTATTTAGTCCTCATAACACAGAATTAAGGGCTATTTAAAAAGATGAGCAATAATGCAAAATCATTCTCTGAAGTGTTCCAGACCCTGCTGGGAATGGGCGACAGAGGAGGGATCATTTGATGGTTCCGTGTCTGTTCACTCCCTCTTGGGCACCTGGCATTGGCCACCATAGGGCAATTCTTACATGCAACCCCGGTATCGCTGCTCTTACGTCATGTTCTTATCTACCCTGAGAGGCACCTGTAAAACACGCAACATCTGGCCAGATCAGGGCTTCAAACTACTTGCTGACGTTGCAGCCGCAGTGTTAAGTGGTGGATTGATGCAAAGTTGTTAAAACTTTACTGGAGCACAGTTTGTAAACAAATACAGCCCCCGCAAGACTGATATTACCCGGAACACTCCAAGCAGTGTACTCCAATGTTTGGAAATGCTAAAAGAAAGGTGCTCATGCAATCCTAGTTCAACTCGCACTGCCGACGCGCTGCGATTAAGGATGCGATTTAGTCACAGAAGTCACCCATGATTTTACCGAATCTCTGAGACTCCTTCCGACCATCAGTAGCTGCAGCTAGAGCCGGAGCCAGGGTTGTGCACCCCTGCCCCGTGACTTTGGGCAGGGCTGGACCTGGGCCCGTGCTCCACTCCTGACAGTATCATTTCCCTCCCACCACCTCCCCGCCCCAGGTATTGTTGGTAAAAATCACAACGAGGTCACGGCCTCCCGTGAATTTTTTGTTTACTGCCTGGGACGTGCCAATGACTTTTACTACAAATGGCCGTGACAAATCGTAATCTTCCCGACGCGCCGTTCTCCATGGGATCGTGTGATGACTGGTTTCCCACTTCTGAGTGGCAACTTTCCTATCTTGTTTGTACCTGAAGAAACAGCTATTCCGCCAGCTGGGATCATCCTGACCCCCCCGCAGCACATAAGCGGGACCACAGCCCACAGCACCGACTGCTGAGAAGGTACCTGGGAGCAGGCCAATACTTTCTCTTGGGGGCCCGCTGCTAAAGGCAGAGCCATCGCCTGCACAGGACAGGGCGCTGTGGGGAGGTGCCCCTCCTTGCCAGCTCCCGCAATCACTCAAGAGAGGAGGGGGTAGAGGCTTGGGGAAAGGGTGGAGTGGGGCAGAGTGGGGGGTTGTCCCAGGCCCCGCCCCCTGCTAGGGACGGCCCTGACTAGAGGTGTATGAAACGCACACTTTTCCCCGTGGGTTTCCCAGCTAGCTCGCAGAGAAACACTGAAACGTGGCCATCGGGGATTCTATTCCAGGTTGCGGAAGGGCATGTGTCCTAGTGGTTACAGACACTTCTTTCATCCTACACCTCCAGCCGTGCCTGCCCCCCTTCAGCCGCTGCCCCTGTCACGGTGCCCGAGGCGACGACACCTCTGACCCTGTTGTGACTTCCCTGAAGGCATGCTGCTTAGCTGCCAGCTCTCTAGATGTCAGCTTTTCCTATGCAAAGTCCTCCCTGGAAAGCAGGGATTTAGGCTGTGCGCCCCTCAGCACACCCCCAGGCAGTCTCTTCTCTTGGGGCAGGGCTAACCAATGACCCCACCGCTTCCACACAGCCAAGAACTGTCTGTACGCAACAACAGCTGGACAGAGAAAACAGATCTCGAGCACAGCACAGGGCTCACCTGCATGTCTAGTCCCCCCAGGGGGCGCCCACCTGCCACATGGAGACCCTGGCGGGTTTCAAAGCACTTTAAACGCTGTTGCTGGGCCAGCCCTTGTCTCAGATTGGGGTGAGCATCCTCTCTCCCTATATCAGGGATGAAAGGAATTTAAAAACCTTACCAGTACAGGGGCCAGAAAAGGGCAGGGCCTCATGCATCAGGGGCGGGGCCCCAAGCAGAAGGGGCGGGGCCTCATGCATCAGGGGCGGGGCCTCAAGCAGAAGGGGCGGAGCCTTGGGTGGAAGGGTTGGGGGTGGGAACCAGCCAGCCTTTCAGCACTGCATCATGTGGGCCCCTGGGGCTCCAGCAGCAATTTAAAGGGCCTGCGGCTCCACCAGGCCTTAGGGCAGCTGCTCCGTTTCCCCCCCTACCATTGGCAGCCCCGTCTCCCGCCTCTCAGTGACTCTGCCAGTGCTGCTATGGCAACACTTTAACGTCCCTGCCCCTTTCTGTTCTCCCGCCCAGTGGTGGGCCTTGGGGGGGAAGGGGCAGGTAAGTTAAGCACCGCCGCAGCAGCACAGCCGGACCCTACCAGCCCAGCTGCCGACGGGGAAGGAAAAGCTGTATCTGGGCCTGTAATGCCAGCCACTTCTTACTGGTACACTGGGCCGGCCTGCACCGGCCCACTTTCACCTATGCATGTTAGACAGTTTTCTGTTCTTTCCTTGCTAGGCAGAGAATCCTAGAATACTAGAACTGAAAGGGACCTCGCAAGGTCATCGAGTCCGGTCCCCTGCCCTCATGGCAGGACCAAATACTGTCTAGACCATCCCTGATAGACATTTATCTAACCTGCTCTTCAATATCTCCAGAGATGGGGATTCCACAACCTCCTTGGGCAATTTATTCCAGTGTTTGACCACCCTGACAGGTAGGAAGTTTTTCCTAATGTCCAACCTAAACCTCCCTTGCTGCAGTTTAAGCCCCTTGCTTCTTGCCCATTGCTTCATGTCTCCCCTAATCCAATGGAGCCTTCTCTCTTCCGTGATATACTAAAAAGCTGCCAACAATTAGAAAGCTCGTCCCCATTTAGGTGAGATGGAAGTGCCCCAATTTTCTTCTCTCTCCCTTTCATTATTTTGTATTCCTCTGTCACTTCTCCCCTTATGCGTCTACTCCCTGAATTAAACATTCCCTGTCATTTCAGTCTCCCTCACTGCTTACCCAGCTTCCTCCTAGATCGCTTCTGGAAGCCGAGAGATGTCAGGAGCAACCCCCCTGCTACAGACACAATTTCTATTCTTGGCATCTCAGGGCAGATCTCTATTATCTTCATTCATCATTGATATAGTTCCACACATTTACATAATGCTCTACGTAAAGAGCAAGTCCATGCTGTTCATTTTGTATGAAGTTACTTTTTAGGGGGCACATTTGTTAAAAGAGATTTAGCTCGTGGCCTGAGGCCTTGTCTACATTGGCACATTTTGTCATCAAAAACTGCATTCGGCGACAAAACAGTGAGAGCGTTTACATGGCAATGCAACTTTTGTCGGGAAATACACCCAGTTTGGGCAACAAAAAACTTCCAGTCCTGGGAGAGACATTTGTCTTTCCCCCTCTCTTTATTGTTGACAGAGAGCTTCTGTGGATTCAACTGTTTGTTTTGTTGAGAGAACTGGCTTCCGCCAGTGTCCCTCAATGCCTGTGCTGATGGCTCTGCTCAGTGTTTTGTGATCTCTGCTGCCCTGCAGGCATGCACCCCTCCCCTTTTAAAGCTCCAAGAAGTGTCTGACAGCTGAGTGAGCTGCTCCATTTGGGGAACAAACAAAGAACAAATCATTGGAATGCTTCTGTTCTGCCCTGCTAGGAGCACAGAGGCAGGCAGGCTGCTGGTGCTACAGGGGGAGAGCTGGAGGGACGGCTGTGCTGCTTTGACACTCCTCAACCTGGAGAGCTCCAAGAGCTAGAAGGGAATCCCAAGAAACGCAGGGATCAAATCTGCCTTCCCACAACACTACACTTTGGGATGCTTACCCACAATGCTTTGCTCTGTCTGCTCACAGGGGAGCCGGCAATGTGGCCATGAAATGTCGACCACGGGAGCCAAAAAAAACCCGGTTTGACCAGTTTTCGGCAATGTTTGCATGTCGACAGCACTTTTGTCGCCCAGTGTAAACACAACCTGACTTGCCCCCTGAACTCACTTGCAGGGATGGGTGCTGGCAGCGTGAGGGCTGTTTGATTTGCAGGCACAGCTAGGTGGAGCGTTGAATTGTTTCCTTTCTCCCTGCTGTGAGCTCACACTGGATTGCTGGCACAACACAGGCGAATATTGTTCACTGACGTTTGATCTCCAGTCTGGGTCTTTTTCATTGCAGGAATCCCCCAAACATGACTGGAAAGAATCAGTAACAGGACTGAGCAAGCCACAGTAACAGGGTTAGAGCGAAGGAGTTTCTTATCTCAGTCCCAGAGTATTATCTTCCAGGCTGTTATTTCTCTGTCCTCTCCTGCCCACTCCTGTGTCTGTGATTTTCACTCCCAGGCTACTTATTCCCTCTTTTTGGATCATGAAGGAAGAGGCTGGTGCTGACTCTGCTCTCTCACTCCTTCCCACTGAATCACAAAGCACGCACCAGGATTTCCTGAACAGACCACTTGGGAGAAAACGTTTCCAATAAGCAGGCAGGGTAGGCCAGTGGGTAAGCCCTGTATTAGACTCTGGGGGTAGGTCTACACACAATGGCTACGTCTACACTGGCCCCTTTTCCGGAAGGGGCATGTAAATTTCACTAGTCGTCGTAGGGAAATCCGCGGGGGATTTAAATATCCCCCGCGGCATTTAAATAAAAATGTCCGCCGCTTTTTTCCGGCTTTTAAAAAAGCCGGAAAAGAGCGTCTACACTGGCCCCGATCCTCCGGAAAAAGTGCCCTTTTCCGGAGGCTCTTATTCCTACTTTGAAGTAGGAATAAGACCCTCCGGAAAAGGGCACTTTTTCCGGAGGATCGGGGCCAGTGTAGACGCTCTTTTCCGGCTTTTTTAAAAGCCGGAAAAAAGCGGCGGACATTTTTATTTAAATGCCGCGGGGGATATTTAAATCCCCCGCGGATTTCCCTACGACGACTAGTGAAATTTACATGCCCCTTCCGGAAAAGGGGCCAGTGTAGACGTAGCCAATTTGTATTTTGGGAAAAGGATGCAAATAGTGCCACGCATGTGCATACTTCCTCCGTGGTTTTTTTCCGGAAGATGCTCTTCTGGTATTTACCCGCGTCTACACATGGCCGAATTTCGAAATAAACCCCTATTTCAAAAGACCCCTTATTCCTCCTACAATGAGGTCTACAGGGGTCTTTCGAAATTCGGCTGCGTGTAGACGCGGGTCACTAACGGAACACCGTCTTCCGGAAAAAAAACAACAATAGAGGAAGGATGCAAATGAGCAGCGCTATTTGCATCCTTCTCTCGAAATAAAAATTGTGTGTAGACATTCCCTGGGGGCCCTGTTCTAATGCCAGTTGTGGCCTTGCCAGAAGGTGCAGCATTGATTTATGCCGTCTTACTCGGGGGAAGAGCTGGGCTCAGGAAAACGTGGAGAGCAGGACCCGAATTATCTTCTAGGCCTGGTGCAGCACCAAGCACAGAGCTAGCCTTTAAACGGCACATGCCCATTAGCAGGCGTCTAGCAGTGCTTAGTAAATAGGGTCTGGGTTTGGGTGCTGGGGCTCCGCGGCCCTCTGACACTGCCCAGCTCTGGGACTTGGAACAGACTCTCCTGTGTGGTTCTGCCTTTCCCTGGTGAACAGCCGACCACATCTCGGGGGAGGACTAAGGGCTGCTGGGGGTTGGACAGCACAGAGAGGAAATAGGCTGCTTGGCCTTCATCCAGCCCGTTGTGGGGAAGGTCCTTCCCCTCCCTGGGCCATGCCTCTGACACTGTGGTTTGGTCCCACCCAGACCTGGTGTCGCAAGGGGTGAGGGAAGGGCGAAACCAGGAAGCCTGGGGCTCGGTGATAGAGGCGCTCGGTTTTATGCCTAACGGAGCACGTTTGCACCACCCAACGCCCTCCTGTTAACGGACGGCACATATGTGTGCTTAGCAAGAGCGACACCAAGCCAGGCTCAGACTCCACGGCCTCCTCTGTTTCCTCCTTCCTGCTTGCAGGTGGAAGTGGAAAAGCACATTCCTTCAGGGCCAGCGTGTGTGTGTGTGTGGTGTGTGTGTGTCATGTGTGTCTGTGTATATGTATCTGTGTGTGTCTGTGTATAGTGTGTGTTGTGTGTGTGTGTCATGTCTGTCTGTCTGTGTGTCTGTGTGTCGTGTGTATCTGTGTGTCGTATGTGTCTGTGTGTTTATCTGTGTGTCGTATGTGTCTGAGTGTGTGTCGTGTGTCATGTGTCTGTGTTGTGTGTGTGTCGTGTCTGTGTGTGTGTCGTGTGTCTGTGTGCCGTGTGTGTCTGTGTGTGTATCATATGTATGTGTGTCATGTGTGTCTGTATCTGTGTGTGTATCATGTGTCTGTGTGTCATATGTGTCTGTGTATCTGTGTGTCATGTGTCTGTGTGTGTGTGTGTGTATCTGTGTGTGTGTCATGTGTCTGTGTGTCGTGTGTGCGCGTGTGTGTGCGTGTGTATGTGTGTGCGTAATATCAGCTCATATAGTGCCTGGATGCTCAGCATGTAACACTATGTGAAGCTAACCCGCCAAGGCAGCAGACATGCTGTTCCCCCCCACTCCTGGGAGATTATTTAGGTTGGAAGCCCCGATCCCAGGATATTTATGATGCCTCAGCTCCACAAACTCCAAACAACTCAGACAACACAAATATACCCCCGTCCCTCCACCACAATCGCTGACGGCCCCAGGGGAATAAGTAATAGCAATGTCACTGGGATTCGATTATTCGCAATACAGACGGTTGGGTTTGTGATGACCGAGAGAACTGCACAGGGAATTGCCTGCTGAGCGTGATGCATGCAGAGCCCTTGAGATGTCTAGGCCAGTGGTTCTCAACCAGGGTACACGTACCTCGGGGGGTACACCGAGCTCTCCCTGGAGGTACATCAGCTTGTGTAGAGATGCGCCTAGTTCTACAGCAGGCTACCTGGAAAGCACCAGCAAAGTCAATACCAACTCAAATTGTAGACAACGAGTTGTTTACACTGCTCTGTAAACTGGACACTGAAAAGCATGCGCAATATTTATATTCCAGCTGATTTATTTTATCACTACATGGTAAACAGGAGAGAGTCCAGAATTCCTCAGAAAGAGCGTGTTGTGACGTTCTGTCTGATTTTGTAAGCAAGGGTACGGCTAGACTGCGAGGATCTATCGGGAAAAGATACGCAAAATGCACTCTGCCTTTTGCGTATCTTTTTCCGATACTTTTGTCGGAAGAGGCT
The DNA here is from genome assembly GCF_052426305.1 of Pelodiscus sinensis. Classification (NCBI taxonomy): domain Eukaryota; kingdom Metazoa; phylum Chordata; order Testudines; family Trionychidae; genus Pelodiscus; species Pelodiscus sinensis. The sequence goes on from NC_143055.1 coordinate 5,231,717, forward strand.
TTTCCTAAATTTGGCCCATCTAGGCTGGGCCAAATTTCGGAAAAAAACCCTCTTTTGAAAGCCCCCTTTTTCCTCGTGGAACGAGGAATACACGGGCTTCTGAAAGAGCGTGTTTGCTCTTCTGCAAAAAAGAGCGGAAGAGCAAACGCATTCCCTGGACGCAGCAGAGTTTTTTCGGGATACCTGCAGGATACCCCCGCTGTCTAGCCGTACCCCAGGTAGTTTTTAGTGAGGTAAAATGTGGGGGTACACAAGACAAATCAGACTCCCCAAAAGGGGATAGTCATCTGGAAAAGGTGAGAGCCACTGATCTAGACAGCCTTCTGAGCGGTGCTGGGGAGGAACCAGTGCTCTTAATAAGAGTATAAGAATGGCCATACTGGGTCAGACCAAAGGTCCATCTAGACCACAGTGGCCAGCGCAAGGTGTCCCAGAGAGGGTGGACCGAAGACAATGATCAAGCGATTTGTCTCCTGCCATCCCTCTCCAGCCTCTGACAAACAGAGCCAGGGACACCATTTTATCCCCTGGCTAATAGCCGTTTATGGAATTATCTAGCTTCTCTTTAAACTCTGTTATAGTCCCAGCCTTCACAGCCTCCTCTGGCAAGGAGTTCCACAGGTTGACTGCACGCTGTGTGAAGAAGAACTTTTATTAGTTTTAAACCTGCTCCCCATTAATTTCATTTGGTGTCCTCTAGTTCTTCTTTTATGGGAACTGTGGTGGGGTAGCCCCGCCTCTCCCTAGAACCCCGGTGTCTCCGCGGGGATGGGGAAGCGGGGCCGGCAACTCGCCGGGGTGGAAAACCGCGCAGAGCCCCGGGCGGGGAGCAGGGGCGCCCCAGCGAGGCCACAACGCGGGGGAGCACACCGGCGGGGGCGGAAGGTCGGCCGGGATGGCGTCAGCTGTGACGTCACCAGTGCGACGCCCAGGGGCGTTGCTGGGTGATGACGCTGGGAGAAGCGTCATCCTCCCGCATCCGGCGGGAAATTTAAAAGGGAACCACGGGCCAGAGGGGAGGGAAGAGCCCCGCAGAGGAGGAGCATCACAGCCAGGACCTCACGGACCCGACTACTGGAGACCCTGGGTGAGTCTTAACCTGGGGCCCCCAGGCTAGCGGCAGCTCACTGCCGGGGAAGAAGTGACCCAGGGCAGGGGCGTGGACCCCGAGAGCGGGGGAGTTTAGGGGTTTTCAACCCCCTCCGCTAGGCAGGAACGCGGGTCCTGACCTTTGGGCCCTGGGTCGGGGTCCGGAGCGAGGGTGGGCCTGGACCCCCTTTCCCAGCGAGCAGGGGGGCATCGGGCACATCTTGTGAATTGTAAAAGCGCCTAATTCAATAAACTAACCCAATACGCAAAAGAGGGTGTTACTTGGTGGTTGGGGAGGGGGGGGGGGGCGGGCGCAGACTCAGGTAGTCCCTTACAGGAACTAATAAATAACTTTTCTTTATCAGCCCTCTCCACACCACTCATGATTTTATAGACCTCTATCATATCCCCCCTCGGTCTCCTCTTTTCTAAACTGAAAAGTCCCAGTCGCTTTAACCTCTCCTTGTATGGGACCCGTTCCAAACCCCTCATCATTTTAGTTGCCCTTTTCTGAACCCTTTTCAAGGCCAAAATATCTTTTTTGAGGTGAGAAGACCACATCTGTACACAGTATTCCAGATGTGGGCGTTCCATAGTTTTATCCAGGGGCAGTAAGATATTCTGGGTCTTATTTTCTATCCCTTTCTTAATAATTCCTAGCATCCTATTTGCCTTTTTGACCGCTGCTGCACACTGTGTGGAAGTTTTCAGAGAACTGTCCACGATAACTCCAAGATCTCTTTCCTGATTTGTCGTAGCCAAATTAGCCCCCATCATACTGTACGGATAGTTGGGGTTATTTTTTCCAACGTGCATTACTTTACACATGTAGGTACCTACCAATGACATAGGGCAAGGCAGGAAAGAGGTTCTGCTTAGGTTGCTAGGTAAGAGATTAAAGTCCAACCAGTCTCTGAAATGCTTCTGGTTCTGTGCCCAGGATCCTGTTAGACAGGCAGAAGGGCAGAGTTTGAACATATGCATGAGATGATGGTGTAGGGAGAAGAGGTTTAGGTTTATTAGCAACTGGGGGGGGGGGGGGGCTACTGGGAAAGGAGACGCCTACACAGAATGGATGGGCTCCCCATAAACCAATACAGAGCCAGACTGCTGTCGTGTATAATTGTAAAATGTTGTAGAAGAATTTTTAAAGCAAGGGCTGGGGAAAAGCTAGCAGGTTGAGAAGAGCTCACAGTGTGGACAAAGGCATCCCGTGGGGAAGGATTTGTTAATAGGGATTCTCTCTAATCCTAATAAAGAGAAGAGGAGAGACACTGGTCAAGTGCAATTAGGAACGGAAGAGAAACAATCAAATAGAAGGGAGTCCCATTCAACTCCATCACATGAAGGCAGACGACGAACTATTGACACATTTGAGAAGAGCTTGTATACAAATGTGAGAAATCGGGTTACTGCCGTGAATGAACTTGAGGGCCTGGTATTAAAGGGGGATATTGAACAAAAGAACGGCCACACTGGGTCAGATCAATGGTCTGTCCAGCCCAGTGTCCTGTCTGCCAACAGTGGCCAAGGCCAAATGCCCCAGAGGGAGGGAACACAACAGGTAATCGTCCCATGATCCCTCCCCTGTCATCCATTGCCAGACAAAATATCGATATAACAGGAGCAGAAATTTGGTGGACTGATGGTAATCCATGGGACATGGTAATACCAGGGTATCAAATAGATAGGACTGACAGAGTAGGTTGTGTTGGTAGGGGTGTGGTATTATATGTAAACCAAGCAGAGTTAAATAAAGTAAAAATCTTCAGTGAATCAACCAGTCCCATCAAATCTCTATGGCTAGAAATGCCATGCTTGATTCATAAGAGTAGGAATAGCAGTAGGAATATATTAGCAACCACCTGACCAGGATGGTGAGGGGGATTGTGAAATGCTAAGGGAGATTAGAGAGGCCGGTAAAAACAGAAAACCCAATAATAACGGGGGTTTCAACTATCCCCGTATTAACTGGGTTCATGTCACCTGAGGATGGATGCAGAGATGACAATTCTAGACACCATGATGGCAGCTTCTTGGAGCAGCTAGTCCTGGAACTCACAAGGGGAGAACAAGTCTTGTTTTAGTCCTAAGTGGATCACAGGAGGTGAATATCGCTGAACCCGTTGGTAATTGCAATCATAATGTAATTAAATGTAACATCTGGGGAAGGGAGGGGAGGGAAAGAAATATCAAAGAAACTCACCACAGTAGCATTTAACTTCAAAAAAAGGAAATTGCACAAAAATGAGGAAGCCAGTTACAGAGAAATTAAAAAGCAACAAGTCACAAGAGTGAAAAGCCAGCAAGTGGCATGGAAACTTTTTTAGAAACACCCGAACAAAAGGTTCGAACTAAATATATACCCCCACCCAAAAACACCTGTTTGGGAAAAATGCCCCTTTGGCTAAACAGCAAGAAAAAACAGAGGTGTTTAGAGGCAAAAAGGCATCCTTTATTCATTGGAAGTGAAATCCTACTGAGGAAAATAGAAGGGAGAATGAACTATGGCAAGTCAAGTGTGAAAGTATAATAGGCAGGCCAAACTAGAATTTGAAGAGCAACTAGCAAAAGATGCAACAGCTAATAGGGGGGAAAAGTTGCTTTAGGTACCTCAGAAGCAGGAAGCCTGCCAAAGAATGATAGGGGAAGGTGTTTAACATGTAATAAAGGACGTCAAGCAATTTTTTTTTAGTTCCATAACTGAGGAGGCAAGCCCCAGCCCTGGCAAGCTGTGGTACAAATTCAGCACTGCACGTGGGCCCTGGACGATGGGGGTGGTGGCAATTGCGGGGCCGTACATCTCGCGTCAGTGCCAGGGATGATGGCGGACACTAAAGAACAGGATTACTGGACATGTGGGTGAATACGGTAGGCCGGGGAAGAGTCAAGACGGCTTTGGTAAAGGAAAATCGTGTCTCGCTGTAACACGGCGCGACTCACCCTTCGCGGTGCCTCCTACTGGGCACTCTGAGAATTCGCTCGATTCAGCCCTGGAGCGCCCCCTTGTGGCCGGTGTGTCGCCTGCTTTACCTGTTTGTTCTCCACCTTGTATCCGGACCTGCATCCCTCCCAGATCACGGTGCTCTCCCCTCTGGGTACTGCCCTGCCGCAGCGCCCCCACACTCTGGGGTACTCCCCTTTGGGGAACCCCAACACCTTGTGCCACCTTGCCTCAGGGACCCACGGCCAGTTGGCATGTAGCCCCTTACCTCAGGGGCACACTGCCGTCTGAAATGACCACTCAGCATAGGCAAGGCAGGTCTCTGTCTACCCTGGCTGCTCCTCTGCAGCCCTAATACTTTCAGGCTTTGTCTCAGGCCCTGCAGCCTGGTAGTTCGCCTGGCCAGAGCTCCCCAGCCCTGCCTCTCTTTCTCCAGCCCTGCTCTGTGTCAGGAAGACTCCAGCTTCCTTGGCAGCCAGGTCCCTCCTGCTCCACAGCTGGAGTGTGAGTGAGTGAGTGTGTTCCTCTACACATTGAAAGAGCCAGACAAATACCCAGAAACCATCTACTGCAAGACAGACCCAAGAAAACCAACAATAGAACACCCCGTGTCATCACCTACAGCCCCCAACTTAAACCCGTCCAACGCATTATCAATAAACTACAACCTATACTGGAACAGGATACTAAACTCCAAGAGGCTTTGGGAGACAGACTCAAGTCTCCTATAGACAACCACCTAACCTCAGGATGATTCTTACCGACAACTACAGGACATACCACACTAATACCAACCCTGGAACTTTCCCTTGCAGCAAACCCCGGTGCCAGCTTTGTCCACATATGTACTCTGCTGACACCATTATTGGACCTAACCATGCCAGGTACAAGATCAAGAACACATACTCCTGTTCATCCAGAAATACAATTTATTCCATCATGTGCCTACAGTGTCTGTCTGCTATTGGACAAACTTCTCAGACACTTCGCCAAAGAATCAATGCACAGAGAACAGACATCAGGCTCTCTCACAGAGAGAAAACTGTTGCTTGCCATTTTAACCAGACTGACCATTCTCTCAATGACCTTAAAACATGCATATTGCTTCAAAGAGATTTTAACTCCAGACTTCAAAGAGAAGCCTCAGAACTGTCATTCATGCTTCAATTTGACACTTTACGTATGGGTCTTAACAAAGATGCTAATTATCTCACCCATTACAAAGATAGCTTCCCCAATTATCACCCTAATGTCATTACCTCACAGACACTAACCTTCCCCCCTCACCCCTCCTCTGTTCTTAAATCTGATTAATCAATTTGATGTGTGTTCATTTTTTTTGATTGTATCACTTTGGTATATATGGTTGTGCCAATTTTCTTCCACTATTTGATCTGAGGTAGTGGGTCTGGCCCACGAAAGCTCATCACCTAATAAACCATCTTGTTAGTCTTTAAAGTGCTGCATAGTCTTGTCTTTTGTTTCCTCTACTCCAGGAGCCCTTATTTATACGGACCTTAATTAGCTGTATCTGCCTCAGCTGCAGGCTCCACCTCTCAGCCCTCTCCCTGGGCCAGATTTAACCCTTCGTAGGCCAGCGTCGCACTCACCAATCCATTAGAATTTTTCAAGGAGGTCAGCAAGCATCGGGACAAGGGGGATCCAGTGGATGTAGTGTACTTGGGCTCTCAGAAAGCCTTTGACAAGGTCCCTCGCCAAAGGCTCATGAGCAAAGTAAAGAGCTGTGGAGGAAGAGGAGAGTGCGGTCCTCTCATGGGTAGGTAACTAGTTAAAATATAGGAAATAAAAGGATTTGGAATAAGTGGTCAGTTTTCACTCTGGAGAGAGGTAAATAGAGGTGTGTCCCACAAGTTTGTCTGCAAAAGTGACTTCTATCAGTATCCCCCCGCCCCTCTATGCCTTCCCTGATGGCTCTGCTCAGTGTTTTGATCTCTGCTGCCCTGCAGGCATGTGTCCCTCCCCTTTCAAAGCTCTGGAACAGAGTTGCTCTATTTGGGGAACAACTAAGAGCAAATCATTGGGATGCTTCTGTTCTGCCCTGCTAGAAACACAGTGGCAGGCAGGCAGCTGCTGCAGGGGGAGGGGGACAGACACTCCTCAGCTTGGAGAGCTCATAGAGCTACTCATGCTGCCCAAACCTGGAGGGAATCGGCGATCAACTCCGCCTTCCCGCAATGCTGCACTGTGCAATGTACACACAGCACAGTGCTCATACTGTCGATGCTGTGGACATGATCTGTCGACAGAGGGAGTGAGTGTGAACACCCTCTGGCAAGTTTCATTTTGTCAACTTTGGGGTGTAGGGGAGCCTGGACCACCCCGTCTTGACCAGAATAGTAATGTCTGCGGTGACCGGCCCTGCATGGACCGGACTAAAAATGGCTGCCTTGACCAAAGTGAGGCTTCTAACAAAGCAAACCAGGCCTGATTTGAGCCTAGTGCATGAAAGCATGTAGGCCAGGCCAACGGTCGAGCTTTGAAAGTCAGGAGTGCGTTGAACAATAGTGCGTTAAGAGTATTGGTTAGAGAAACCGTGCCAGGAACATTGGGAGTAACCTGGTACCGGTACATAACAATGCTAATGAGCAAAATCACTGATGCAGTCATAGAACTGCCAATGACGTATAGTGTAGTTTGATTAGTAGAATGTGTCAAAAGAGGGGCGTGCACAATAGATGATTAACTGGCAGATTTCACTAGAACAACCACGTCAAGTTTTGCTTTGCTGTAAAAGTAGGTGTAGAAAAGGCAATTGGTGGCAGGGTTTGGGTAAGGGGTCCCCACTAGCTGCAATTGGAAGCTGTGCCTGTTCCTACCGACTGATGTATTGTGGACGCCTCTGCGCGTGGGGAAACAACGGGGCCGCGACCTCCCGTCTGACAATCATCCAATCATCTAATAATCGTAAAGTCTTAGCGGTGGACGTGTGTGTGTGTGTGTGTGTGTGTGTATGTGTGTGTGTATGTGTGTGTGTGTGTGTGACTTATAGAGATAACTATATTATTGTCTGTACTAACTATCCTGTGTATTGAAATAGATCTGTGTAACCATGCACTGCTTTCCTTTACTATTCTGTGCATAATAAAGTTAACAAGAGTCCATCTGAAGTGTTTTTACTGGCTCCTCTCGTATCCAAAAGCCGAACCACACAACATGGGGTGACAGAGTAAGTTTTGTTGACAAAACTAGGCAGTGTGGACTCGGTCTAAGAAACAGATGGACACTGGGGAGAGGGAGAGAGGCTAGAACAGGTTGGGGAGATATGATCTTTGCTGATGTCTTTCAATTACTGGATGGCAGCAGGAGCGGCCTGAGGCGGGCTGCGGCAGCTGGCGCCCCAGGCGGAACGCACGATCGGCGTCCCTGCCTGCACAGCCGTCAATGGACTGACATCATCATCGGGTGCCCCGAGCGCCCCGTGATGTCATCATCGGGTGTCCCCGGGCACCCCGTTGAAGGTGGTGCCCTAGGCAACGGCCGAGTCCACCTATAGTCATGGGCCGTCCCTGGATGGCAGGTCAGCCACGAATGGATACTTTGCCTAGCAGGTCAAACCAAGGCTCCATTGCTTGCACCCTGATTCACAATCCCACCAGGGATTCTGACTGGGTCTTTTCTCCTTAGACAGGGAGGGCTCTGGCGGTCATTTCACCCCCTGCACTGATGCAGCGCAGTTGATCATAGCATCCCAGGGTTGGAAGAGACCTCAGGAGGTCAGCGAATCCAGCCCCCTGCTCCCAGTTGATTTCAGGCTTTGATGAACAGCCAAGAGAATAAGACTATGTCTACTGCCATGTCCAGGGAACACGTCCGCTTTTTCGGATCAGTTCCCGAAAAAGTGGGCGTGTTCTTTCGGAAGCCCTGTATTCCTCTTCCGAAAGAGGAGGTTTTTCCCACATTTGGTTTCATGTAGACTGGTCAAATGGTGGAAAAGTCTCTTCCCAAAAAAGAATCGGAAACAGATGCACAAATTGCGGTTCGCAATTTGCGTACCTTTTTCCGAAAGAGAACTGCAGTGTAGACATAGCCTAAGAGATAGGGTAGGAGGAGGGAGGGGAAGCAGCACAAAAGGAAGGGAACCAAAAGGCAGTTACGTACCTCTGCAGCCTGGCCCTTAGTTATCCTCACCGCTGGGCTGAGGGCTGCATGTCCGGACAATATGGTTTCCAGGACTCATGAATGAAAAAGTAAAGTTCTTTGCAGAAGAGCAAGGCCTGTGAGCTTTCTCCTTAGGCAGGAAGTCTGCCAGGCTGGTCGACTTCTAGAGTGGGGTCAGATGTCTCGAGGCAAAATGGGACGGGAGAGGAGAGGTTTTCTCAAAGGCTCTTTTAAAGACCCCCTAGAAGGGGGGGATGGCTGGCATAGTTCATCCGGCTCCGGATTTACTCCACCTGTTATGCCTAATACCCACCACACCCATCCAGGTCCATTCACTTCTGATTCCTCCTCTGGTTATACCATCCTTCTGTCCCACCATCAGGCCCTCGGTGTGTGGGCTAATCCAGACCCTGGCTTGGGTTTTCGTCCCCGTTTGTCACATTTCATTATTGAAAACACCTCGACCGGCTGTTAGTTCCCACGCAGGCAAAAGGCTAGCGTGACATTTTAGGATCTTGCCTGGCCTTTTATCTCCAGGGATTACCACAGTGCACAGAGGGCAATGCCAGGAGAGTATCACACAGCGCACAGGCTGCGAGCCAAAGCACGGGCGTGTTAAAATACCCCCAGAGAAATTAGCGAGGGTGGATGCCGTCTTGGGATGAGACCCACAGCACTGAAATGGCAGTGGAGCCATCTGGGTCAGAAATTCACAGCCCTCATGGGCAGACCCTCGGTGTCAGCGCCTGGGGCCCATTCTGCTATGGGGCTCAGCCCTAGACCTGCCGCCGCGTCAGGAGGAGAGCCCACGATACACCCCCCAGTGCCATGACAACTGTGCACACCAACGCATCCCGGGCACAGCCGGCGTTCAGGCACTGGGGGGAGCCGTGCGGATCTCAAAGGGGGAAAAGATGGTTCCAGACTGCCTCTGAGACAGTCAGAATCAAGCTGAACCATGCCCCATATTGGAGCCCTTCTTGTCTGGGGCCAGAGCAAGCGCCGTCCATTTCTCTCGATTTGCCTTTGAACACCCCCCCCCCCACTTGCTGCGCCGATGCCCCGAGCGCCTCTGATGGGAAGGTGCCGTAACCTCAAACCTGCAGACTCCCCGTGGCCGGAACTAAAAGGCTCCTGCCCATTCCCAGGGTATGTCTACACTACCCCGCTAGTTCGAACTAGCGGGGTAATGTAGGCATACTGCACTTGCAAATGAAGCCCGGGATTTGAATTTCCCGGGCTTCATTTGCATGAACTGGGTGCCGCCATTTTTAAATCCCAGCTAGTTCGAACCCCGTGCTGCGGCTTCCTAATCCGAACTAGCTGTACTCCTCATTCCATGAGGAGCCTAATCCGAATTAGCTACTCGGTGCCGCGTGTAGCCGCGCGGCACGGGGTTCGAACTAGCCAGGATTTAAAAATGGCGGCGCCCGGCTTATGCAAATGAAGCCCGAGAAATTCAAATCCCGGGCTTCATTTGCAAGTGCAGTATGCCTACATTACCCTCCTAGTTCGAATTAGGAGGGTAGTGTAGACATACCCCCAGCCAGCAGTGAGACCTCTGCACATGCATGCAGAAGCTAAGCTGGCACTGCTTTTACCAGGACTGAGGAGTGCACAGCCGGGCACTCAGTTTAGGAACTACATGTTAGGCCAGTTTACTGGTAACGAGGCTTTGCTGTTGTACATGGCTGGCTGGCCTCTCCCTCCGCTGATGGGTCTCATGGGAAGGTAATGTCAAAAACTCCTCAGCAGCTGGGATTGAACCTCCGACCTCTGACACTAAATGCATGAGCTCTTACTCACTGTGTGCACTAAAAGTCCATAGCAAGCTCATTAGTCTCTACATAAGAACGACCGTACCGGGTCAGGCCAGAGGTCCATCTAGCCCAGTGTCCTGTCTGCCCACAGTGGCCAGTGCCAAGTGCCCCAGAGGGAGGGAACAGAATTGGGAACCATCAAGTGATCCCTCCCCTGTCACCCATTCCCAGCCTCTCGCAAACGGAGGCCAGGGACACCATCCTGGCTAAGTCATTGAAGGACCTATCCTCCATGAATATAGCTAGCTCTTTTTTTAAATTCTATTGAAGTCCTGGCCTTCACAAAATCCTCAGGCAAGGAGTTCCACGGGTTGACTGTGTGCTGCATGAAGAAAAATTTCCTTTTGTTTGTTTTAAACCTGCTTCCTATTAATTTCTCCCCGAGCTGTCATGATTTTATAGACCTCTATCCTATCCCCCCTCAGGGTATGTCTACACTGCAACATTATTTTGAAATAACTTGCTTTATTTCTAAATAACTTGGTCTGTGCCTACACAGCAGGCAGTTATTTTGAAATAATGTCCAAATACTGTCGAGCTGGAGGACTTCTCACTCCAACTCCTGTAACCCTCATAGTACCAGGAATAAGGGCATGCGGAGGAAGAGGGATCTATTTCTAAGTAAGTGCTGTGTAGACGCTCCCAAATTCGAAATAAGCTCCACAATTGACAAAGCTCAACTTGTGTGGCTTAGAATCATAGAATCCTAGGGCTGGAAGAGACCTCAGGAGGTCATCAAGTCCAGCCCCCTGTTCTAGGCAGGACCAATCCCAACTAAATCAACCCAGCCAGGGCTTTGTCAAGCCGAGACTTAAACACCTCTAGGGATGGAGATTCCACCCCTGCCCTAGGGAACCCAGCCCAGTGGTTCCCACCCGCCTAGGGAAATAGTTTTTCCTAATATCCAACCTAGATTTCTCCCGCTGTAACTTGAGACCATTGCTCCTTGTTCTGCATCTGTCACTACTGAGAACAGCCTCTCTCCAGCCTCTTAGGAACACCCCTTCAGGGAATTGAAGGCTGCTCTCAAATCCCCCCTCACTCTTCGCTTCTGCAGACTAAACAAACCCAAATCCCTCAGTCTCTCCTCACAGGTCATGCGCCCTGTAATCATTTTGGTCGCCCTCCGCTGGACCCTCTCCAATGCATCCACATCCTTTCTATAGTGGGGGGCCCAGAACTGGACACGATACTCCAGATGTGGCTTCACCAGAGCCAAATAAAGGGGAATAATCACTTCTCTGGATCTGCTGGCAATGCTCCTCCTAATGCAACCTAATATGCCATTCGCCTTCTTGGCTACAAGGGCGCCCTGTTGACTCATATCCAGCTTCTCATCCACTGTCACCCCCAGGTCCTTTTCTGCAGAACTGCTCAGGAACGGCCCTAGACGTGCTGCCAGCAACTGGCGCCCTTGGCGAAACACGTGATCAGCTCGCGATCAGCGCCCCTGCCTCCAAAGCCCTCAATGGCTGTTTATCTTGGTGCCCAAGGTGACCGCCTAGTTCGCCTGTATTGACGGGCCGCCACTGGAACTGCTACTTAGCCAGACGGTCCCCAGCCTGTACCAATGCTTGGGATTCTTCTGCTCCCAGTGCAGGATGCTACACTTGTCCTTGTTGAACCTCATCAGATTTTAATCCTCTAATCTGTCCAGGTCACTCTGGACCCTATCCCTGCCCTCCAGCGTATCTACCTCTCCCCCTAGCTTAGTGACATCTGCAAGCTGAGGGTGCAACCCATCCCCTCATCTGGGTCATTAATAAAGATGTTGAACAAAACTGGTCCAAGAACCGATCCTTAGGGCATTCCACTAGAACCCGACCGCCAACCTGACATCGAGCCGTTGATCACTACCCGTTGGGCCCAACAGTCTAGCCAGCTTTCTATCCATCTTACCGTCCATGTATCCAATCCATACTCCCTTATTTCGAGTTAAACCCTGATGTGTAGACACACCCTTAGTCTCCTCTTTTCTAAGCTGAAAAGTCCCAGTCTTTTTAATCTCTTTTCATATGGCAACCATTCCAAACCCCTCATCATTTTCAGGTTTTCTAGGTGCCACTAGCAGGTGCCACTATCGGGGGATAGAGCCTCCCCCAAGCTGGCCTTGTGTGCCAAATATTAGTCTTGGCTTCAATCACACAGCACATGGAAAGGGTCAGGGTGTTAAAGAGACAGGGATTGTTGACTTGGCAAGATCATGGTTGTTGTTTTTTCCTTTGGGAAAAGAGAAGGCTTAGAAGGCACATGATAACTGTTTTCAAGTACCTAAAGGATTGTAATGAAGAGGAGGGAGCAAATATGTTCTCCTTTGACCTCTGATGATAGGACAAGACACAATGAGCTTAAACTACAGCAAGGGAGGTTTAGGTTGGACATTAGGAAAAACTTCCTGCCTGTCAGGGTGGTTAAACACTGGAATAAATTGCCTAGAGAGGTCGTAGGATCTCCATCTCCGGAGATAGTTAAGAGCAAGTTAGACAGACACCTGTCGGGTGATCTAGAGCGGGGCTACTCAACATGTGGCACTCGAGCCACATGCGGCTTGCAACCCGTTTGCTTGCAGCCCACGATGCGGTTTGGGTTTATGGTACGGTTTGGGTTGATACGTGTTTTAGTAGTTAAATTCCTGGCCTGTTGTCAAGCCAAAACAAAAAAGTAATCAATAGAATGGTCCTCTGTTGGGATGCATTTTAGTAGTTGTATTCCTGAACAGTCAATTGCTCATTAAAAGTGCTGTCATATGGGTGGAAATCAGGTAACTCTTGCATTTTATTAATACCAGCAGAACTGACTTAAATGGGGCCTGCATGTTGTATAGTCTTGCCTTAACTTTTGTATTCATGCCCGTCAGTGTGAAAGAAGCTACTAGCATATCTATTTGCATGAATATCATAGAATCATAGAATCATAGAATAATAGGACTGGAAGGGACCTCGAGAGGTCATCGAGTCCAGCCCCCCGCCCTCAAGGCAGGATCAAGCTCCGTCTACACCATCCCTGACAGATGTCTATCTAACCTGTTCTTAAATATCTCCAGAGAGGGAGATTCCACCACCTCCCTTGGCAATTTATTCCAATATTTGACCACCCTGACAGTTAGGAATTTTTTCCTAATGTCCAGTCTAAACCTCCCCTGCTGCACTTTAAGCCCATTACTCCTTGTCCTGTCCTCAGAAACCAAGAGGAACAAATTTTCGCCTTCCTCCTTGTGACACCCTTTTAGATATTTGAAAACCGCTATCATGTCCCCCCTTAATCTTCTTTTTTCCAAACTAAACAAGCCCAGTTCATGAAGCCTGGCTTCATAGGTCATGTTCTCTAGACCTTTCATCATTCTTGTCGCTCTTCTCTGTACCCTTTCCAATTTCTCCACATCTTTCTTGAAATGTGGCGCCCAGAACTGGACACAGTACTCCAGCTGAGGCCTAACTAGTGCAGAATAGAGCGGCAGAATGACTTATGCAACCACATTTAAGTTTTGTCCCTCGGCATGTGCTGTGAGTATCACTGTGGCCACTGGGGCTTCCAAAGTTGAGTAGCCATGGTCTAGACCCGTGTTTCTCAACCAGTGGTTCTTGAGAGAAGTCTGGGGGGTATGTCAACACAATTGAAATGTGGATAAAACTGAATTTTTGTTGTAAGTTTTACAGCGTTTTATTATTTTTGTACTTTTTACACCCAAAAATTTCATTGCCCACCCAACTACAATTAATTGGTTTAAACAAATGTGTTGCAATGGTAGAAAAAAATTGTGTGTGTCTGCAAACTGTAGGTCCTGGGGGTACTTTTTGTTTGCTTGTTTGAAAAAGGGGTACTTTATAAAAAAAGGTTGAGAAACACTGGTCTAAATGGTGCTTGGTCCTGCTGTGAGGGCAGGGGACTGGACTTGATGACCGCTTGAGCTCCCTTTCAGACCCATGATTCTATACCTGCTTTCAGTGGAAGCTTTCTAGGCCTTCTCCTGTCCACACAACAGCAGCTTGCTGGTGCTTGTCATCCTTGGTCACTGGCTGAGACTGGAGCACCCTGAAGTGTCAGACAGCACCAACCAAGCCCCGATTGTTGGCAGCTCTGTGGTCCTATGTGCTCATCTGGCTTAGCTCCTCCGTCAGCCCTCAGACGGGCTGGTGAGGCTGTCAACAACCACCTGTGATTTGTCTACTGCTTTACCAGCAATGGTGCCACAACCAACCTTCATTCCATAGAACCTGCTGAGACATCTCTGTGCAGTAGCCCACAACAAGGGGCTGGATTTGAACCTGTGACCTTTGGGCCTGGTAAACTCTTATTATTAGTCCCCCTTTAGACATGGCTCTGCTTTGAGAGTGGTGGATTTAATGACCTCCAGAGGTGTCTTCCAGCCCTACGGTTCTATGATTCTATACGTGCTTAAAGGCAGGAGTGGCCCGAGGCCGGCTGCGGCAGCCGGCACCCCAGGTGGAAGGCGCGATCAGTGTCCCCGCCTGCACGGCCATCAATGGCCATGATGTCATCATTGAGCGTCTGGGTGCCCCGTGACATCATCATCGGGCGCCCCGAGCCGGCAGCGCCCTAGGCGACTGCCGAGTCTGCCTATGCTCACGGGCTACCCCTGCTTAAAGGGACTTTACGGGTGTATAGGGACCACAGTCAGACACACCGGGTTGGAAGGGCCCCCCGGTCATCAAAGTCCAGTGGCCTATTACTGTAGCCCTGTCATATAGTCCACGGGAGGGCTAGCCAAAGACAGATCTTTTAAAATGAACCTGACTGTTGCTGGGGAAAGCAAGAGCCACAGTACCTCAGAGCTCCCCGCAGGTCAAGGACTGCATGAAAAAGTAGCATCTCCAGTCATACCACAGCTGTGCAGGAAGAGCCAGGAAAGCAAATCTAGCAACACTTGCAGTACGAGTGTGTGTTTAAAACAAAAACAAATAAAAAAAATCCCCTTGCTATAAATAATCTGACCTCTGGCTTTAAAAGCCTGTTCATCAGAATGCAGCAAGCAGCATCGTGACTCAATCTTCATTAGCAGAGATGAATTAATTGGGTGTTTGGCTCGACAGAGCTCAGCTGGTGACCCCAAGAGATTCTGCGCTGAATTAGCCCACCTCAAATGTGGAGGCGGCTGGCTGATTTCAGGGGGGCCATTGCAGATTTATGCTGGCAGGTCTGAGCTCGGCCCGTGAGTCGGCTGACAGATGTACCGGCTCAGCTGACCTCTCAACGTCAGGCTGATGGCTGTGGCTGGCAGTGAACAGGAAAATGCTCCAGCTAAATCTGATCGGGGCAGAGCTCCTCACGCTACCTCCTCGCGTTAGTCACAGGCTATCCGCAGAGAATTAAATCAAGGGATTTCATTAGCGGGATCATTCAGCCTGATCCTGTTACAGCCACTGGCCGGACTGCGGTCTCGGCTGTGCGGGTGGAAATCTGCAAAGGTGTCGTTGTGTTCAGGGGAGCTCCGCTCACTGGGAACCTGGCCAAGGGAGTTAGCGGGAAAAGTACTTCTGATTTACACCCCCATGCCTGGAAAATAAATCCCAGAGCCTCTTAGCCCACATGGCTCTCATTAAGTGCACCACCATGATCTATACTGAACTGCACCGGGGTGTGTATGTGTGTGTCCGTTCCCCTGGTTTTGTGTGTGTGTGTGTGTGTGTGTCCATGTCCCAGAGTTCACCTGGTTTTGTGTGTGTGTGTGTGTGTCCGTGTCCCAGAGTACACCTGGTTTTGTGTGTGTGTGTGTCCGTGTCCCAGAGTACACCTGGTTTTGTGTGTGTGTGTCCGTGTCCCAGAGATCACCTGGTTTTGTGTGTGTGTCCGTGTCCGTGTCCCAGAGTTCACCTGGTTCTGTGTGTGTGTGTGTGTGTGTGTGTGTCCCAGAGTTCACCTGGTTTTGTGTGTGTATGTATCCCAGAATTCGCCTGGTTTTGTATGTTTATGTGTGTCCCAGAGTTCACCTGGTTTTGTATGTGTTTGTGTGTGTCCCAGAGTTCACCTGGTTTTGTGTGTGTGTGTGTGTGTGTGTGTGTGTGTGTGTCCGTGTCCCAGAGTACACCTGGTTTTGTGTGTGTGTGTCCGTGTCCCAGAGTACACCTGGTTTTGTGTGTGTGTGTGTCCGTGTCCCAGAGTACACCTGGTTTTGTGTGTGTGTGTCCGTGTCCCAGAGTTCACCTGGTTCTGTGTGTGTGTGTGTGTGTGTGTGTGTGTCCCAGAGTTCACCTGGTTTTGTGTGTGTATGTGTGTGTGTATCCCAGAATTCGCCTGGTTTTGTGTGTTTATGTGTGTCCCAGAGTTCACCTGGTTTTGTATGTGTTTGTGTGTGTCCCAGAGTTCACCTGGTTTTGTGTGTGTGTGTGTGTGTGTGTGTGTGTCCCAGAATTCACGTGTGTGTGTGTGTGTCCTAAAGTTCACCTGGACATCTGTGGACGGACTGAATGCAAAACCCAGAGGCAGAGACTGGAAAGCTCATAGACTCTGCCCCTCTGTGAGCGCAGGATCTGTACCTGAAGAGAGGATGCCAACAGGTTTGGAGCTCTGTGCGTGTGCGGCCGATTAGCAGAGCTCCCACAGTAGGGTTTGTGTTTCTCTTGGTGGTGCACATTCACTCATGCCTTGGTGCACATACCAATTTTATTCTGCACATGGGTGGAAAAGATTAGCGGGAACATTGAATAACTGATTTTACGTTCAGCCACAAAGAGTCTGTTTCAACTAAACTTTCATCCGGAAGGTTTGTCAGGTCCCAGATGGCGCTCCTGGCTGAAGAAGAGCCCTGTCCTGGAATGGCCGGTTGCTTGGTGGCCGGGCCCTTGTCTGGGGTGAGGGAAAGTTTGGTGCAAGTCCCTGCTCCGAATCAGGCAGAGCAGGCCTGGCCCCCACCCCGCAGGGAAGTGCCCAAAGAAGCTGGCTATTGGTCTCTCACTTTCGCTCTGTTTCTTCACAGCAAATTCCCCAAGGGTCACCAGTCGGTCCAGCGCGGAACGGGAAATGTTTCGAAACTGCAGACGTTTTCACAGGACAGGAAACCTGCTTCCCACCCAGGTCGAGTGTCACTGCGCAGGCAGGGACTGACTCCAGCTCTTTTTGAAGTGATTCGGATTCCTCCGCGGTGCTGGGGGGTCCAGCCATCTCTCAGAAAATTCCACCGGGTTTTCCACATTCCCTGGGGGCAAAGGGTTCCAAAGTTTGGTGTTCCAGCTTCGAAGGGCTGGTCACAAAGGGCCTGCTGCTACAAACGCACTGCCAGGAGACATCCCGTTCAAGGTAAATGCTGAGGAGATTAAGAACTACACCTGGAGTAAGTATTTGGCTAGACCAGACTTTGCTATCCGGGCCCTTTAAATCACCACCAGAGCACCACATCGGGTGCTCCAGGCGGCTCTGAGGGCTGGCTGCCCTGGCCCCGCCCCTTCCACCTGAGGCCCCACCCACCTTGCCCAGGGGCTCACGGAGGCTGTGGCACGCCTGCTGATACATCAGTCTTACGTGGCACCTTTCACGTGAGGCTCTCAAAGCGTTTCACGTGCCTTAGGGAGCAAGGCCTTATCATCCCACGTGCAGCACCAAACTCAGCTCAGATTCAAGTGCCCGGGAGCCAGTGAGTCGGCAGAGCCAGGAATGGAAGCCAGGCGTCCTGATTTCTACTGCCCAGACGTAGCCGGTAGCAAACACTCCACCACTGCCCAACGTGCCCAAAGGAGGGACAAAATATGGTTGGTTCTCAGGGTTGTGAGTCAAGTGCTGAACTAGCTTCCGGTAGGGAGAATGGTTCTCCCTGCAGACCACTCCAGAACAGAGGGACCGCCAGCCCGGATCAGACCCCAGACCCTGCTAGCTCAGGATCAGGGGTCCCTCTAAGATTTTCCAACCACGAGTGGAGGGAGTTTTGGCCTGTGCACCAATACTGAGGTCATGTGCACTGGTTTGGAGGTGTGCTACTGTGGCACCTAATTTATTAACACACTCACGTTCCCATCTGCCGGAGCAGAACTCCCTCCTCCTCCCCCCTGCCATGCAGCACGTCCCATTCCCAGCTGCCGGAGCAGACCCCGCCTGCCCCGGCCATGTGGCAAGTCCGGTTCCCGGCCACTGGAGCAGACACGCCCCCCCCCGCCACGTGGCAGGTTCCATTCCTGGCCCCAGCCGCCAGAACAGGCCCCGGCCCCCCCCCCCTGCCACGTGGTAGCCATGACAACTGGAGCAGGCCTCCCTGCCACGTGGTAGCCATGACAACTGAAGCAGGCCCTTAGTGGGAATGATGCTCAGGATCCTGTCTCCGGATCTGCCCACAGGGGTGGGGAAGGGGCACAGAGGGCAGTTGCCCCAGAGTCCGGAGATTCAAAGGGGTCTGAGGCTCCTGGCTGCCATCACTGCTATTGTGGCAGGGGCCGTGGCCCTTTAGAATCGCCATGGGAACGCTGCACCGTGGCGCCACGTGGCTCTGAGGAGGCGGGGGGATGGTGGTCCAGCTCCGTTATCTGGGCGGTGCTGAGGGCTGGCTGCCCCAGGGCAACCCCTTCTGCCGCAGCTGACTGGGGGCACTGTGCCCTAACCACTAGGCAACTAGCCATTCCAGGAGGGGGCTCTCCTTCAGGCAGCTGATTGGCAGCTCAGGGAGGGACTGGGGGGCAGGGTGGAGAGCAGCGAGCAGCCGGTGGGCGGGGCCTTGGGGAGGGGGTGGAGCAGGAGTCAGGAAAAGGTGGGATTTGGGCGGGGCCTAGAGCAGGGGGTGGAGCAAGGGCGGGAAGAGGCAGAGCAAGGGCAGGATTTGGGGGAAGGGACGGGGAGGAGCAGGGGGGTGAAGCACCGGGGCAGGGGGGAAATAAAAGTCAGGAGCCTACAGTGCTGGCCCCTCTGTGCAGGACCCTCCCGTGACGTTAACACTATGTCCTCCACCAGCACTTGGAAGAGCAGCAGCAGGCCCTGCTGGGTACGGGCTCCCTCCCTCCTTCCCTCCCTCTCAGAAACAGCTGCATTCTGGAGGGACCACGGCTCCAGAGCTGGCAAAGCCCCGTGGGATCCCTTGAGACGAAACACGCGCTGGCGATGCTCAGTCAGAAGGCTAATACAGCCCTGTGCCCATCTCCGCCTTCCAGCCACACCTCTCCCAGCAGGCTGGCGCTGGTAGCGCACTGACTGTCTCGGCATCGCGCTTAGGCCTGGCCTCCACGGCGAGCGGTTGGGTTCGGGTGAGCCGCCGGGGGTCTATTTTCTAAGCAGGCACGCCGGTGCTGTTCTCCCCATTATACGCATGGGGGCACTGAGGCCCAGAGCCATTCGGGTCTCCAGGCGCAGATTTTAGGGTGTCCTCCAACAGCGCTCGCACCAATTCAGTGGGAGCGAACGGATGGCACCCCCCCCGGCCAAAACCGAGCCCTCGCTGCGTGAAACCGCGACGCCCAGACAGTCGATGGCTTTTTTAGGAGACTGGCCTGTGATGGCCCTGCCAGTCTGTCAGCAGAGCCGGGATCAGAACCCAGGTGCCCCGAGCCCCAGCTCAGCAGCGTGGCCCTGGAATCATCCTTCTCTCAAAGGCCCCTGGAGACGTTCTGCACGACTTACCCAGCACTGCTCGGGGCCTTCAGGGCAGGGGGCTAGCAGTGGGGGGGGTGCAGGAGCCAGAGAAGGACTTGGGGATGTGAGGGGCTCAGGGCAGCAGGCTGAGGGTGTGTGGGGGGGTATAAGATGCTCAGCCAGGGGGCTGGGAATGTGGGGGGTTCAGGGAGTGGCGAGCAGGGAGTCAGGGCAGGGGGTGGGGACGAAGGGGGCTCAGGGGAGCAGATGCAGGGCAGGGAGTGGGGGCCCACCAGCTTCTCCCTGGGACTGGCCTGGGGTGGGCAGGGGCCATAGCCCCATCCGTCAGCTTCTCCTGGGGTGGGGAGAAGGGGCTGCGTGGCCTGCCTGCTGCTTCTCCCCGGCTGGGCTGGGACCACCCACCGGCACTCTCTGGGGTGGGCCCGGGAGGGTGGGGGTTGCACAGTGGCCGAAGCTGCTCCCTGAGGCAGCGAGGGCCGGGCCATGCAGCATGGGGGGCAGCTCCTCTCCTGGGCAGGGGGCCATGCTGCCGGCCAGTGGCTGCTCGGTTGGGCGCTTGCTGCCGCCCTGTGGTCGTGTGTGAATATAACTCCCTGCAGTGGAGGAGACGCTGGCTCTGAGTCAACAGGCGCCCTTGTAGCCAAGAAGGCGAATGGCATATTGGGCTGCATTAGGAGAGGAGGAGCGTGGCCGGCAGATCCAGGGAAGTGATTATTCCCCTTTATTCAGCACTGGGGAGGCCACATCTGGAGTACTGCGTCCAGTTGTGGGCCCTCCATTATAGAAAGGATGTGGACGCATTGGAGAAGGCCCTGCAGAGGGCAACGAAAATGATTTGGAGGCTGGAGCACATGACTGGCCACCTGGGGAGCAAAGGCCAGAGAATTCTCCCCATTAGTTCTCTATGAAAACCTTACATAACTCATGCCTCCGACAACCCCCCGGGGCTTCCCATGGGTCAGAACATGCTTGTGCACTAAGAGAAAGACCATGGAATGCTCTCTGCATGGCCAGCAGATCGAGGGAAGCGATGATTCCCCTTGATTCGGCACTGGGGAGGCCACATCTGGAGTATTGCGGCCAATTCTGGACCCCCCCGTTGCAGGAAGGATGTGGATGCATTGGAGAGGGTCCAGGGAAGGCAATGAAAATGATTAGGGGGCTGGAGCACATGACTTATGAGGAGCAGCTGAGGGATTTGGGCTTATTTAGTCTGCAGAAGAGAAGAGTGAGGGGGGATTTGAGAGCAGCCTTCAACTCCCTGAAGGGGGGTTCCAAAGAGGATGGAGAGAGGCTGTTCTTGGGGGTGACAGATGCAGAACAAGGAGCAATGGGCTCAAGTTACAGTGGGGGTGATCTAGGTTGGAGATTAGGAAAAACTATTTCCCTACGAAGGCAGGGAAGCACTGGGATGGGTTCCCAAGGGAGGGGGTGGAATCTCCATCCCTAGAGATTTTTAAGCCCTGGCTTGACAAGCCCTGGCTGGGATGATTGAGTTGGGGCTGGTCCTACTTTGGGCAGGGGGCTGGACTCGATGACTCCTGAGGTCTCTTCCAGGCCTCAGATTCAGTGATTCTAATCACACTCCTCCCTTTCCGTTCCAGGCACATCCCATTGTCCTGGCACAGCCAAACCCTGCCCTTGCTGTAAATTTGGAGAAGAGGAAGCTACACACTGAATGGGGTGGTCCTAGCTCTTACCGCTTAGGGGGAGTTCTTGGACAAACAGGCTCACAGACAGACAGACAGATGCACCTTCCTAAAGGATGCTGTAAGATAAAATATCGCCGGGGCTCGGACAGACACGTTTTGTATCTCAGGTGAACGGACCATCCCTGTAGGAAACCCAGCCGTGATCGGTGTCCTGTGTGTAGAGATTTTCTCTGGTTTACTGGCCAGTTTGATCTGGAGAATCTAGTTCTGCACCCACCTGGATTTTTACTTCTCCTCTAGTTAGTATTTTCTATTAACTTGCCTGTGGCTACACTGGCATGCGGAGGCCAACAGCGCCCCCTGCTGGCAGTGGAATGGTCAAACCACATCCTTGACACCCCCCTCCGTACAGCAGCTCACCTACCCACATGCTCCGGCCTGGCCCTGCGGAGACATGGCTGCTAGCAGCTGGCGTTGATCCCCACCCCCACACACACAGCCTCTGCCGGTGTTCGGTACCGACCCCAGGGATCGGTACCCGCTCACGGGATCAGTAACAAAAAGGTGAGTTTAAATGACGTGAAGGGGGGGGGGGGTTAAGGGATGTACAAAGCCCATAAAGCACCAAGCAGTTCCTGCCCCACATTCCCTGTGTGCTCTTGACCAGGTGGAGGACCAGCGTGCGGGGAGGAGGGCGAGGGGGTGCATTTTCTGGCAGTCGGACCCGTTGAAGATGTCTCAACTTGGGGCAGTCAGAAGTGGAGGTTCCCACACCTCACCAGTCCCATCTGGGTCTCAGATCTGTGCCTCGGTTTCCTCAACTATAAAACAGAGTGGCTAACATCCCTCGTCCTCCGGGGGGGGGTAGCAATCACCCCAACTCCCCTGGCCTGGCCAGGGTTGTGACACATTCAGTGAGGTTTCACCGAGAGCCTCAGACAAGAGTAGAAGGGGCAAAGTCCTCCGGTGATTTTTGCCCTGCTACCCCCCTTCGCAACCCTTCCCCCAAAGGAGAATGATCCTGGATTCTGGGAAGCAAGTGGGGATTCTTGTAGAATAGGGCGACAAGGTCCCCCTTTCCAGCTACCTCTCATCCAGACAATATTTAACCCCTTAGCTGCCAACCACAGCAGGATGGGCAGCTGCAATATCTCATGGCTGCGAATGCTAATACCTCTTCAGAGCCCATGGGATGGTCTAGAGGGTGGGACCAGGTGTTAAAAATCTGCCTGCGTTTGGTAAACTGTGGCAACTCGGCCCAGGTTTCTCTCTCAGTCGAGACGGACAAGAGAGCAGCAGCGTGAGAAACAGAACTCAGGTGTACGAGAGCTGTTCAAGTCCTTACCCACTAGACCACACTGCCTCTCCCCTGCTAATTAGGGGCTGTGGTGTGGCGTGTCTCTTGGTATATTCACTTCTTGAGGCTGCGCCGTGAGGAACACCGATAACGCAACCATTGCCCCGCACAGCCAGCGCATCGGGTACTAGCGGTAGATTTCAAAGCACGTTACAAAGAAGCCAGCCAGCACTATGCCTCTTTTACACAGAGGTAAAGTGACTAGCCCAAGGTCGTCCAGCAGGCCGGGGGCAGAGATGGGAATAGACGCCAGCTTTCCTGCATGGCCGCCCAGCACACTAACCACTAGGCAGTGCTGCCTCCCACATTGTACTTTTGCTGCCTCTTGATCTGCCGGGTGAAGAGACTGTTGCTCTCCAGTGCTGCCAGGCTGGCCTGACTATTTGGCGCTTTGCGTACGTACAGCCCTTCCAGAGACAGCCGCTCCCATGTGGCCCCTGAGCCAACACCGGCTCCATGAATGTTGTGTGGTTACATTTCTTGCCTCACATAAGAACAGCCACACTGGGTCAGACCAAAGGTCCATCTAGCCCAGTGTCCTGTTCCAACAGTGGCTAATGCCAGGTGCTTCAGAGGGAATGAACAGACCAGGGCAATTATCAAGTGATCCCTCCCCTGTGGTCCAGTCCCAACTCTGGCAGTCAGAGGTTGAAAGACACCCGGTCCTTGGGTTTGCATCCCTGACCCTCTTGGCGAACAGGGCCCATCTGCCAGGAACTGATCTAATTCTGTTTGAACCCAGTGACACTTTTGTTCTTCACAACATCCCCTGGCAAGGAGTTCCACAGATCGACCGTGTGTCATGTGAAGAAATGCTTCCTTTGGTTTGTTTCACACTGGCTGCCTATGGATTTGATTGGGAGACTCCTGGTTCTTGTGTTACATGAAGGCGTAAATAACATGTCTCTATTCTTTCTCCCCACCTGTCATGACTGTATAGACCCCTCTCATATTCCTCCTTAGTCATCTCTTTCCCATGCCGACCAGTCTCAGTCTTTTTAATCTCTCCTTATAGGGAGACTGTGCCATACTCTTGATCGTTTTTGTTGCCCTTCTCTGCAGCTTTTCCAATTCCAATATATCTTTTGTGAGTGGGAAGGGCCAGACCTGCATGCTGTGTTCAAAGTGTAGGGGAAGACGGAGCTATAAAGAGGCACTATGATATTGTCTCTCATTACCGATCCCTTTGCCAAAGGCTCCTGACGGTGTTAGCTCTTTTGGCTGCAGCTGCACATGGAGTAGATGTTCTCCAAGAACTGGTCACAGTGATTCAAAGATCTCTTTCCTGGTAGACACACCTAATTTGGACCCCATGTGCATGATTTTGCACTTAGCAATGCTGAGTTGAATTTCATGATCATCTACAAATTTTCTCTCAGGCTACAAACCATGTGCAATGGGCAAATTGCAATTCAATCAGCTTGGAACAGCAGAGTTAGGGGGTGCACTAGCCTCTGGGTGCAGCAGAAAAGTGAGCGGATTGGCTCCTGAGCAGTAATCGGGAAAGATCAGGTGGCAGAGAGAAGTAGAATAAAGCATTTGAGAAGCGGAATAAAGAGAGCAGTGGATAGTTCGCATTGGAATTATCACTCACAAGTCCTGCTGGGGTGCCTGCTACGGACAGAGAGGAATTGTTTCCCCAGGTGGATGAATGGCTGTCTGGCAGCTCAGGCACGGAGTTAATTCCTGCCTCTGCCACTGATGGTCTGCATGACCTTGGCCAAGTCATTTAATCTTCCCATGCATTAGGTCCCCATCTGCACAGCAGGGATACAATATACCTCCTATGCTTTTGGGGGGAAGGAAACATTTCTTACTCAGTGCCTGAGCCATGCCAAGTGCGACAGGATTCTGAACTCAGTTTCCAAGGAGAGTTAAACACCATGGCTACGTCTAGACTGGCATGATTTTCTGGAAATGCTTTTAATAGAAAAGTTTTCCGTTAAAAGCATTTTCGGAAAAGAGCATCTAGATTGGCACGGACGCTTTTCCGCAAAAGCACTTTTTGCAGAAAAGCGTCCGCGACCAATCTAGACGTGCTTTTCCGCAAAAAAGCCCTGATCGCCATTTTCGTGATCGGGGCTTTTTTGCGGAAAACAGTACCGTGCTGTTTGCGCAAGAGGCCTTTTGCCCGAATGGGAGTAGCACAGTATTTCCGCAAGAACACTGACGATCTTACATGAGATCGTCAGTGTTCTTGTGGAAATTCAAGCGGCCAGTGTAGACAGCTGGCAAGTTTTTCCACAAAATCAGATGATTTTGCAGAAAAACTTGCCAGTCTAGACACAGCCCACTAGAATGGGCTCCTTCTTCTCATTGGCTCAGACCTCCAGGGGCCAATTCCTGTTCCCAGCCCCACCCAGGCCTCCCTGTTCCCACCTCCCAAGCGCCTTCTCTCCTGTGTAGGCACAAGCCTTCGGACATAGGGTCTGGGTGAAAAGAAGGTCTGGCCATTCCCTAGTATCTTGGCATTCCTCCTGGTTCATCTCCAGGACCTGGGTAATCTCCTACCTGGGGTGCTGTCAGCAGCCCAGACTGCTCAATGCAGCTGATGAGTAACTGGGTTGGCCTGGAGTCATTGCCACCAGGCAAGGGTGCAAGAAGGACGAGATTCCTCACTCATAAACCAGGCTCCCGAGCCCTGCGTGGGGAGTTAATTAACCAGAGGGGCTGGAGATCCAGGCAGGATCCACCAGAAACGAGACGGGACGTGATTCGCCTCCAACCACACAGGGTAGCCCAGTGAACTTGCCCCTCTCTGGACAACAGAAGGGGCGGGTGGGGGGAGGAATGTAACTGAGCCCCCCTTGCATTCTCCCTCCTTGCTTCAATTACACCAGCCAATTAATGTGCCGGAGCAAGGTTAATAGAGGTGAAGTCGCCAAGGAAGCGAGCGCTCGGGAGGTCAGAGCCGCAGGACCTGCTGCATGTCGGAGTTTGTTTTTAATTAGGCGGGGAGGGAAGTGGCTGGTTATCAAGACATCAGGCAGTTGACTTGTCAGTCAAAGGGATCATGGCCGTCTGGCCGGATGAAAGAACGCTCTGTGCTCGGGAACGGCTCCATGGCACCTGCCGCCCAGCCCCATCTGGGAGGGTATCAGCTGAAGCAGGGGGGCTAGATTGTGCCTCCAAGTCTCAGGCTGCTCGGTCTCCACTCCCACGGAGAACAGCGGGTCCAACGGCTCGCCCCACCTGGGGTCGGGAAGGGAATGTTCCCCCAGGTCAGCCTGGCAGATCTAGGGGGCGTTGCTTTTGCCTGCAGCAAAGGGCACTGGGTCACTTGCAGGCTGGAACCCAATGATGGATTCTCTGTAACGGAAAGTCTTTCAATCACGGGTGGCAGGCGGGAAGCCTGCCTGAGGCTCCTGCTGGGCTGTGGGGCAGGGAGATGTGAAGGTAAGCGCCTCCCAGGCAGAGCCTGCACCTGGCACCCTGCCCTCTCCTGAAGCCCAACTCCCTGCAAGAATCGGGCTTGGTTAGTTTGGAAAGGAGAAGACAGAGAGGACAGGACAGCGGTTTTCAGGTGTCTAAAAGGGTGTTACAAGGAGGAGGGAGAAACATTGTTCTCCTTGGCCTCTGAGGACAGGACAAGAAGCAAGGGGCTTAAACTGCAGCAAGGGAGGTTTAGGTTGGACATTAGGAAAAAGTTCCCAACTGTCAGGGTGGTGAAACACTGGAATAAATTGCCCAGGGGGTTGTGGAATCCCCATCACTGGAGATATTCAAGAGCAGGTTGGACAGGAGGGCAGGGGACTGGACTTGATGATCTCGAGGTCCCTTCCAGTTCTAGTATTCTATGAATCTATGGGTAAGTCTAGACTACATGCCTCTGCCGACAGAGGCATGTAAATTAGACTACCCGACATAGTCAATGAAGCTGGGATTTAAATATCCCCGGCTTCATTAAAATAGAAATGGCCACGGTGCTGTTCGAGCTCAGCTGATCATCGGCACAGCGCGCGAGTCCAGACGCGGATCGGTCGCCAAGGGAAGGCTTTGTCGACCGCTCCCTTATGCCTTGTGAAACAGACCCTATGATGTGAGCATGTCAGTAACCCAGCCAGAGGTTAGGGGTCTATTTCAGTGGTCGGGGAGTCAAGTTCTGTGGGCTACATCCCCCTCCCACTGCCTGAGAAGCTGCACGTTGGGTCTTCTCCAGCCCGGCTGATGCCTCCCGCCCTGCCCACAGGTATGCTATTCATGCATTAAAAATAATTAGCAGGTTCAGTTTGCTTTCAATGAATTGCAGGCGTTACATGTGATTCATTGACAGCCCTTTTACAAATATTTTTAAATTGTGCAGGATCGAACTGAAAAATGTCATTTGACCTGAAAAAAACAAAATGTATTTAACACTTTCCTATTTGGGGAACATTTTGAACAAATTCTATTTTGGGTTGAGCCCACAATTGGTTTTCTTTTTGAATGGCCGGGGATCAGTAAAAACGGTGGTTTACATTGTTCTATTCTTGCCTGCCCACTCACTTCCCATCACAGTGACATCTCAGAGGTTTCTGGGTGGGCATTAAATCTCAGGACTAACATCTTTGGGGGGCCGGGGGGGGGGGCGGTTCTTGCACCTTCCTCTATAGCAGATGGAACTGGCTATTCTGACTTACAGGTTATTGTATTAGATAGAGCCTGGTCGGATTCTGCAAGTGCCTTTCCCAGCTGGCTGTAAAACAGGATTTTCGCCTTCCTCTATAGCATGGGGCACAGATCACAGCTGGAGGATTCTCTGCATCTTGGGGGTCTTCGAAGTATTTGAAGGCTTCAATATCGGAGATATAGGTGAGAGGATTATTCTAGGAGGGGGTGGGTGAGATTCTGTGGCCTGCACTGTGCAGGGGGTCAGACTAGATGATCATAATGGTCCCTTCTGACCTTAAAGTCTATGAGTCTCCACACAATGGCGAGGGTCAAAATCCCTCTGGGTGCATCTAGACTGGCAAGATTTTGCTGTCTACACTGGCTGCTTGAATTTGCGCAAGAACACTGACGTTCTAATGTAAGAATTCACTGCTTCTTGTGCAAATACTTTGACGCTCCCGCTCAGGGATAAGCTCTCTTGCACAAGAATACTTGCGCAAGGGGGCCAGTGTAGACAGGCACCTTAATTTTTTGCGCAAGAAAGCCCGATGGCTAAAATGGCCACCGGAGCTTTCTTGTGCAAAAGCGCGTCTATACGGGGCACGGATGCTTTTGCACAAAAGTGCTTTTTGTGCAAAAGCATCCGTGCCAATCTAGACACTCTTTTGGTGAAATACTTTAACGGAAAAACTTTTCCGTTAAAAGTATTTCCGCAAAATTGTGCCAGTCTAGACGCAGACCCTTTGTTTAGAGTTTGGCTTTGTCATCCAAGACATGAACACAAGGATGAGCTCCAGCGTTGTCCCCAGGTGTTGGTGGTCCTAAGACTCCTCTTTCGGGACTACTCAGCCCACCCCTTAGATCCTCTTTCTGCAGAAAGCCACCCCCACGTTCAGGCAGGGGAAAAAGCCGCCTACCTGGAGGAGTCAGACCCCACCGAATCCTTTCCCAGGATGAGAACTACCTGCCAGTTGGGCACACTGTTTCAGACAAGCCCCGTCAGATCCACCTGTCCATCATGTCCTATGTGAGTGCTCACCACTACCCCGCCTGCAGAGGTTGGTTTAGGTTAGATTGGGAATTAGGCTGGTCATGCCCAGAGTTGGATAAGCAACATAGCATTGTCTTTGTTGTAAATGATGGCAGCCCCTAAAGACTCCCCCCAAGATCAGCACCCCCTTGGATCAGGACCGTGTCTCACCCCACGGCTGGAACTAGTCGAAGCTTGGGTAGCTGATGCTTTTCTCCCATTGCACAGATGGACAAATCTTCATGGTAGAAGGTAAAATGAGTCCCGGTGGTAGGGGCTGTGGCGTAGTGGGGGGGCTGTCTGCTCTGTGACCTGGGGTCTCCCTGCGCTGTGATGGGAAATTCTCACTGACTCTCCCAAATGTGGATTAACCCAGACACCCGGGCTCAGCCTCCCAGGGAGAGACAAAGGGAGGAAGGCGGAGACCAGCACCTGGCTGGGGGGCAGGGCTAGAAGAGAGTTTTAGTTTCTGTCTGGTATCATGGAGGAAGCAGCCTAAGCAAGGGGCTGGGATTTAGGGGCCCAGGCTCCCCCATCGCAAGGGGGGCTGAGGCATCCTAGGCCTGCCCTGGAACCAGATTATATTTGTGCTGTGCTGTATCCTGGAGAAGCAATAAACTCCCTCTATTCTACTGGCTGGTGGAGTCTGTTCGTGCCACTATGGGGGTGCAGGAGGCAGGGGAACCCCGACGCACCGTCACAGGGGCATTCTGTGTATTGTAGTGAGCACAGGCTCCACTAACACCGCCTAGCTCATGCACAGCTCTGTTTATCGGTACATCCCAAAGCAGTCAGTCTCTTTATTCTCATTTACCAGCTATGGAAACTGAGGCAGTGAGCATCATCACCTCTTACTCAAGATCAACTAGCTGTGGCGCAGCACAGCTGGGCTCTTGCACTCAAGTTTCCAGTCCAGTGCGCTAGCCACTAGGCCTCACAGCCTTCACCTACTAGCCACCGTATGAGGCAGGCTGGGAGTTAGAGAGCCAGCCACATGGTCTATTAGCCACAATCAGACTGTGATTTAGGCTACGTCTGGACAGCGGGGCTGTTTTGGGATACCGGAAGTATCCCAAAATAGCAATTCTGCGTCTTTAAACGCGCCCCTTATTTCAAAATAACGGGCATGCCGTTCCAGCATCCCTGAAACCCTTGTTCCACAAAGGTTAAGGGACTTGTTGGCATCGTGCTTTATTCCTAAATTAATTTTGAAATAAGCTATTTAGAAATTTCCTCGAAATAAGCTACACATTTTGCATAGCGCCAACTGCGTCGCTTATTTCGAGGTAAGGGTGCTGTGTAGACGCAGCCTTCTAGTTCTTACAGCCTGGTCTCTGCTCTCTGGCGAGGACACTGGTCTTACAGCCTCTAAACAGATTCAAACAGTACCTGAGTGGTACCGGCATCCTCCTTGCTCTGCTCCAAGGAAAAACCTCGCTGCAGGGCCTTCCTCCCTGCCGACTATTTCCAAATTGGCTCATAAAACAAATCACCAGCTGTTGCTGACCTCCGTCCGTTCCCAGCCTCTGACCTCTCCTGCTTTGAAGTGAGCCGGGGACACCTGCCCGTCCATCTCCCAGGACAGTTCGGCGCGACCAGGCTGGGGTGGGGGCAGCCTCCTGCCTGGGGGGCTGAGAGAAGCCCCCCTGTAATCAGTGTAATGGAGAACAGCCCTGCATACCGCCCTCCCCTTTACTGTGGGCCTCACAGGTGTGAGACGTCCACATCACATTGTACAGGGCAGGCCGCATGGAGCCACCTGGCTCTTGTTAAACTGACTGTCAAGAGGGGGTTTCTTGGGATGTATCTGTCCTTAAATCGCAGACCTATTAGGGCATCTGATCTGTTACCCCGCCCCCCTCAGCCTATGCAGGATTGGAGGGGGGAGGAGGTGGTGGGAAGGGACTTTCCATAGTCTCAACAACAAAAATCCTGCTGAAAATTGCTGAACTGGACCCCTGGAGAGGGGACGTAATTCACTTATTAACCACTTTGGGTGTTCTTCCTGACAAGCCAATAAGCTGAGCAGGATTTCCTCTGCCCCCGCCCCACAGCTGGCTCTCCTTTGCTTCATTAGGCAGCACCATGGGGCAGGGATCAGCTTTTTGTTCCGTTTGTACAGCACCTAGTACAGCGGGGTGCTGGGCTGAGGCAAAGCTACCACCAGAATGCACCTACAAAAGCTGATGTTTGAAATACTGAATGGCATGTTACACTGGTTAAGAAAAAAAAAAGACCTCTAAGTGTGGGTGCCATGCTTGGGTTATCTAAAATTAAAAGTGTTGCTTAAAAAGTTCACATGATGCAAACAGGGCACGATCAGCATTGACTCAGACTTAGCTTTTCAGCCCGACATAGGCGGGGCTTGGTTTCTCAGTTCCCCAAACTGAAACCGATCTGGTTTTGTGGACAGAAAGCTCAAAAACGTTCAGGGAGAAATGCTATTTTCCAAAAAGGGCTAGTGCCCCTTGCAAGGGGAGGGATGGCTCAGCGGTGAGGACACCAGCTGGCATGCAAGGCCCTACTCTGCCACAGCCCTCCCATGTGGCTTTTGGCAAGTCACTTAGTAGCCCCGTGCCTCAGTTTCCCCTGCTGAACAAAGATAATTACCCTCCCTTGCCCTGTCTCACAGAGATGCCATGAGGGTAAATAGAATAAAGCTCGGGAAATGCTGACTGAGGTGATGGAGACCAGGTACGTGCCTGAGCGAGACGGTGTCCGTGATAAAGAGCTGACGCACTGGGATGCTGGGATTCCGTGTGAGGGAGGGGAGTGGGTTAAACATATGTTTCTGGGGGAAGGGAACGGACGAGCGAGAAAGAAATCGCAGAAGGTACAAAGGGGAAGGGGATGGGAGGAGGAACAGCCACGCAAGGACGGAAAATATTCTTGAAAAAAGGAAGAAAGAGCCAAGCCCTGGAGCCAGGAAAGATGTGCGGTGGAGGGGGGGGGGGGGAGTGGAAGCAGAGAAGGGGAAAGCAAGCACTAGGCCAGGAGGAGCCAGGGAACGGGGGGATCCAGGGAGAAGCCCCCTTTGGGGAAGCGGAGCGGCTGATACTCCTTGCGGGCAGACACACACTCAGAGCACTCAACGCTGCTCCTGACGATCCCAGGGCACCCTCTTGTCCCCAAGCAGCAAGGCCGGAATGGCGGTTCCAGGGCCTCCAGAAGGGTACGTCTACACTACAGCGCTAGTTCGAACTAACTTAGTTCGAATTAGTTAATTCGAACTAAGCTAGTTCGAACTAACGCGTCTAGAACTAAAAACTAGTTCGAACTAGCGTTTTGCTAGTTCGAACTAGTAAGTCCACATTGAGTGGACTCTGAACAGGGCTTAAGGATGGCCGGAAGCAGTGCCGGCAGGGCATAAAAGGAGGACTTAGAGCATGGAGATGCTGTCTCAGGCTAGCCGAGGGCTGCGCTTAAAGGGTCCCGACCCCCACCCCGGACACACAGTTCTAAGGGGTGCCCCGCTTGCAAAGAAGTTCTGGCTTGGAGTGCCCTGAGTGCCCACACTGGGCACATCACACCACTCGGCCATCAGCCCGGCTGCACTTGCCGCAGGCTGCCATCTGGGGAGAGGGAGTAATTGGGGGGCTGCAGGAGAGCTTCCACCCCCAGAAGCCCGCAGAGCCAGCCCAGTCCTCCCCATCGGGGGCTCGTACCCCATTCCTCCCTCACCTCCTTCCACTTACCCTTCCCTAGCCCCTCTTCTTATTGATGTACAAAATAAAGATAACGTTTCTTCCAACATTGACTCTGTCTTTATTGAACAAAACTGGGGGAGACTGGGAAAAGGAGGTGGGAGAGGGGAAGAGAAAGGCTGGGAGAGGGGAGGGCAACTAACATGATCAGGGGTTGGGAACAGGTCCCAGATGAAGAGAGGCTACAGAGACTGGGACTGTTCAGCTTAGAAAAGAGGAGACGGAGGGGGGACAGGATAGAGGTCTCTAAAAGCAGGGGTTGGGTGGAGAGGGTGCATTCAGAAAAGTTCTTCCTGAGTTCCCATAAAGAAGGACTAGAGGACACCAAAGGAAAGGAATGGGTAGCAGGCTTGAAACTAGTAAGAGAAAGTTGTTGTTCTTGACAAAGCAAATAGTTAACCTGTGGAACTCCTTGCTGCAGGAGGCTGTGAAGGCTAGAACTAGAACAGAGTTGAAAGGGAAGTGAGATAAAGTGATGGAGGTTGGGTCCATGGAGTCCTATTAGCCAGAGGGTAGGAGTGGTATCCCTGCCCAAAGTTTGTGGAAGGCTGGAGAGGGATGGCACGAGACAAATGGCTTGGTCATTGTCTTCGGTCCATCCCCTCCAGGGTCCCTAGGGTTGGCCGCTGTTGGCAGACAGGCTACTGGGCTAGATGGACCTTTGGTCTGACCCAGTACGGCCATTGTAAGCTCAGGGCTCAGTGTCGGGGGTCTCAGTGGACCCCCTTGATTTTCATGCACACCTGGTCCTGGGTGGCCAGGCTGGCAGCTCTCCTGCCCTAGACGGCCACTTTCCTGTGCCTAGTGCGGAGATCGTGGACGAGGTCCACGATGTCCGCACTAGCCCAGGAAGGTGCCCGCCTCTTGCGGTCCAGGGCAAGCTCCTGGGAGCCGCCAGCCTGGTCCCGGGAAGAGGGGGTGGGCTGGGGGGCATCGGGTGGGTGGCTCTGTGCCGTGCCAGGTGCAGGGTCTGCTAGCTGGGTGCTGGCAGGCTTGCACCTGGCACGGGCACCGTAGCCAGCCCGTGCCCCTTTAAGGGGTCCGGGGCCGGGAGGGGGGCATAGAGTTTCCCTGGTGTTGGCCAGAGTGGCCACCAGGGAAACCTGGGGAGGGCTAGCCTCCCACTAGTTCGAACTAAAGGGCTACACAGCCCTTAGTTCGAACTAGCTAGTTCGAACTAGGCGTTAGTCCTCGTAAAATGAGGTTTACCTAGTTCGAACTAAGCGCTCCGCTAGTTCGATTCAAATTCGAACTAGCGGAGCGCTAGTGTAGCGCATAGGAAAGTTAGTTCGAACTAACGTCCGTTAGTTCGAACTAACTTTCTAGTGTAGACATACCCTAAGCTACAGTGGGAGCAGGCCTGTGTTGTCCAAGCTCTGGCTCTCCTGGGGATCGGCCTCTGGTTGCCTCGTGCTCCTGCCTTGCTGCAGCGGCGATGGGGCTGGGGCGGTGCCGTGCATGGAGCTCTCTGAGGCTCAGGGCTCCCACTCCACGCCCGTCCTGTCCCCGGGGACCCTGGCAGACTGGCCAGCCTGGCATTATTTTTCTCAGAAAGCTGCTGGGAGAGGGGGCTTGTGGCCACGCGGGGCAGCTCAGCTCCTACCCGCGAGGGCAAGAAGCCGGCGGCAGGCTGGGCCGAGCAAGAGACAGGCGTGGGTGTTCAGGCCGCTGGGAAACGAGGCCCGGCCTGGCGTCGCGGGGCAGAGAGAAGGGGCGCCCGGGGGCCCCTGGGAATGAAACGCTAGGCAAGGCGGTGGGGAGTGTCAAGCAACGCCACCCCCACCCCCACGGCCAAGCCGGCATTCAGACGGGGGGGGGGGGGTTAGCACAGATGATCGCCCAGAGTCTGGAAGGCTGCCCAAGGCGAATAAGCCGATCTAGCCCCACCAGGGGCTGGGTGACCTCGTGTCCCAGAGCCACACCTCGTGTGCCACGCAATGCAGGCATGGCCTG
Source organism: Pelodiscus sinensis (assembly GCF_052426305.1). Classification (NCBI taxonomy): domain Eukaryota; kingdom Metazoa; phylum Chordata; order Testudines; family Trionychidae; genus Pelodiscus; species Pelodiscus sinensis. The sequence continues at coordinate 5,265,500 of NC_143055.1, forward strand.
CTCCGACCGCAGGGGTTCCCCTGCCACCGGCAATCCCAGCGGGCTAGCTGCAGGGGGTGTCGCTCGGGCGGCAAAAGAACTCTGCCCTCGCCCGAGCGCTGTCGGCGTCACACTGCCGTGGAGGGGCGACCGGTGTCGTCAAAGCGACCTAATTTTCTAGCGCAGACCAGGCCTCGCAGCCAATACAGGCGCCAGGGTGGCAGATCAGCCTGGCACACGTGAGCCTGCGGGTCGCCCCACGCGTGTGTGCAGGGCCCTGCCCAGCGGGCGGTGGCCTTGGTGGAGGGCTTCCCTGTGACATGCCACGTCATGGAAAACCAGGACGACCTTTGCTAATAGCCACGCGCGCTGTAAGAGTTTCACCGTGTAAACAATTCACCGATGAGCATCCGCTTAAACGTTTCACCGGCGCGCACCGGCTCCCTGCTGCTGCCCCACGTGGAACCGTTAGAAATTTTTAACCGTTACTTTTCTAATACTGGTTTTTACCTCCCTCATAGCGACCTGAGCCAGGGCTGCAGGGACTCGCTGGCTCTTTGGCGTCACCAGCCCTGGCCGTGGGAGAAGTCACTTGAGCGAGTCCCTCCTGTCCCCAGACGTCCTAGTGCTGGGGGGGAGGGGGAGAGTGTTAACCCCTTTCTCTCCAGCTCCTTCCCATCTCAAAAGCTTCAGAGGGGGAGTTCATCTGTACAGGATCAACTTAAAAAAACAACCAGTGGTCTGGTAGCACTTTAAAGACGAACAAAACATGTTGATGGAATCATGAGCTTTTGTGGGCACAACCCACTTCTTCAGATGTTGGTAAGTAATTTTAGTGCCCCCCAAGCATGGGGGGCTGTGACTGGGGCAGTGCCATCTGGAGGAGGGGTAACTTCACCCTCTTACGTAGGGGCCCAAGCCCTCTCCTTCAGGAGGGCAGAGTTGCAGATCAGTGGAGAGTCCTTCCTGATCTGTCTGACGCACCCCCCTCCTCTAGCTCAATGCTGCCCTGCAGAATTCCAAAATTGTACCACTGCTTTTTTCCCCTTCTTCTTCATGGAGATTTACCTATTACAAAGAGCTGGAAGGGACCTTGAGAGATCATTGAATCCAGTCCCCTGCCTTTGCAGCAGGACCAAATACCATCCCTGATAGATTTGCCCCATATCCCTAAACGGCTCCCTCAGGGATTGAACTCACAACCCTGGGTTCTGCAGGCCAATGCTCAAACCACTGACCCACCTCTACCCCTGTAAAATATATCGATGTTGCTCCATCTCCCTCTGCGATTTGCTTCACAGCTCAGGCTTGCCTGGGAAGACAGATTTACATCCTCCCGGGAGGGGGACAGGAGGCTGCTAGTGAAAGCTACTGAGTCAAGGCAGCTCCGCCAACAATTGTGCTGGACGGATCCTTCCAGTTTTGGCCACGCCACCCCTTGCACAGGAGGAGGAAGATGAGCCTCCTTGTTTTGGTAGCTGGTGCTGCCCTCTTGTCCCCGGCTTGTACGTGGGTGACATTTTCATTTACCAGCGCCCCCAAAGGGACTGACCAGGAAGAAAAAACCCCAACAACAGCCAAGCGAACGCACCTGCCTAATAAACCCAGCTCGCATTCCCTTTCGCCAGCCCCGCTTTCAGTGACATGGCAGGAGGCACTGGCCAGGGAGCAGCCCACGAGCGAACAGGGCGGGGAAGGGAAGCAAAGTGTCTCCGATAAGGCGGCCGGCCGAGCATAGCCGGAGAGGCTCTTATTAAGCCATGTAAAATGCTGCCAATGAGGCTCATAATGAAAATAATGAAATCCTTGATTGCGCGGCGTTTAGCACGTCAGAATCACATTCCCCTCCGCCCCCCAAGCAAGGTCACACTCAAGCCTCTCCCGCGTCTTTCCCGGCCGAGGAAAATTCCCAGCGGGCAGCAGCCCCGGCTGAATGGCCCACGCCGCCCTGGCACGCTGGCTCCCGGCGGAAGCAGAATCGGTCTCCCCTTGGCTTGGCGCATTACAGGGCAATTGGCGCGCTCGTGGTCAGACCCTACACGGCCAGTTGCTCGCCCTTTCCCGGAGCTATCTTGCTTCCATCTCTGCCCCCTGGGAAAAAGGCGCCTGCTGCTTTGAAAACTGCCTGATTCAAACGAGATAGAGGGTGTTTAGGGGCTGTGTTCCTGGCCCTGGCTAATAGGCCAGGCACAGAACACCATGCTTTATCTGTCCCATCTGGCCGGCTTAGCCGCCGGAATAAAAACAGGCTCATTTTCTCTCTAATGCCTCCTGCCGTTCTTTCCTTCACTCCCCAGGCCTGCGCTATTTGTTCCACTTGGGAGCCCTGAGATAAGGAGCTGGAGGAGGGGGGGGGGGGAAGCCACCTCCCATTTGTAGACTGAAATTTCTTTGCTTGTTTTGATCTGATTGCAAACTTAAGGCCCGGTCCCACCCTGGAGAAAACCTCTGGCCCACGCTGCTTTCGTTACCTGTGGGGCTTGCTCAGGAGCCAAGAAGATGGGGAGAGCAGATCACAAGCGTGTACACACACCCACCCACCCACACACACACCCACACCCTGTGTTTACGGTGTGGTAGAGGCGAGGGACGGCTATTCACCCCTGCTCGTGAACACAGTGGGGAAGATTTTGAAAGTGGGGGTGAACGACGCAGGAGCATGAGGACACTGCTTAGACTCTGAGCTCTCGCAGGCCGGGCCCCCTTCTTGATGGTGTTTGTACGGTGCCTCGCGCCACGGGGCCCAGACCTGAGCCGTTACCGTAGCACAGGAATGAATAATGATCCATGGCACACGTACCAGGTACACGTGGGGAAGATGCTTGAAGCCATGGGACGACCAAAGCTCACGGAGTAGGAGCGTGCGTGAGCTCAGAGAGACCCCAATCGTACCCTCAGGGCACCCCACCCTTGTAAGACAGGCCAGCCAGCTCCAAATCCAGAGGGAAGCCCCACTTGTCGGTCGGTGTCTAGAGCAGAGGTGGGAAACCTAAGGCCTGAGGGCCGGATGTGGCCCCCGGCTCGCCTGGCCCCGGCCCCCAAGGTTCCAGGCTACCCCCAGCATTGTGGAGTTCCAGCCCCCATTGGTTTTGCTGTGGGTCAGCGGCCCACGGCCTAAAAAGAAACATTCCCCCCGCTTCATCTAGAGGCACAGTGCAGTGTGTGTGTGTGTGGGGGGGGGGGGGGGCATATTTTGTCTGAATAAAATCTTGTCCCCTCACAGCTCAGGACCCAGAGATGACTCTGCGTGCACCGACTGCCCTCTAGTGGTCACCCAGGGCACGCCTCCTCCACGCTTTCGTTTTATGGCAGCTTCGTTTTTACTCACTGGCCCCAGAACCGGCCACGCCCGACTCCTGCGTTCGATTCTCGGCTCTGCCAGGCTTGGGTAGCCTTAAGCCTGTGGTTCTCAACTGGTGGTCCATGGCGACTTTTTCGGTGGTCCATAGGAACATTGTCCAAAGTCCCACGGCGGGGGCAGGCACCAAAAATCTGTTCGTAAAAAATACATTTCACACCAAAATGTTCGTTGTCTGCTTTTTTTTAAATCATGTCTCCCAAAGGAGGTGGTCCACGAACAGTTTTTGATTGGCCTGGTGGTCTGTGGACTGAAACAAGTTGAGAACCCCTGCATTAGGCTGTCAGGGCCCATGTAAAACAGGGCTGGTTTTTTTTTAAATATAGAGATTGCCTATCTCCTAGAACTAGAAGGGACCTTGAAAGATCATCAAGTCCAGTCCCCTGCCTTCACAGCATGACCAAGTACCATCCCTGATGAATTTTTGCCCCAAATTTTTGCTCTACAAGGATTGAACTCACAACCCTGGGTTTAGCAGACCAATGCTCAAACCACTGAGCTATCCCTCCCCCTGGGATAGCGTCATAGACAGCAGCCGGGCTTGTAAAGAGCCTGGAGAGCTGTCCGGTTATTGCCTTAAGTCTGGAATAACCTCCCCTCCCCCAAACCGCACACTAAGCCCTACCTGGAATAACATCTAATGCCACTCTGCTGGGGTCAGTCAGAGCATCTCCAATCCCGCCACTGGGAGAAGATACCCCAGACTCCTTAACGACCAGTCGGGATGAAATGATCCTTCTCCCTTTGCTCCCCCTTCACTCTGTTGCCCTGCTGAGAAATGACATGGGCACTGGCTTGCCGAGAGGCGGATTCGTTATGAAACAGACTCACACGCCCCAAGAACTAGCAGCAGTCACAGTTCGTTATATGGCACAGGGAGAAGGGCCTATTCAGGGGTGGGGAAACTAAGGCCCGGGGGCCCGATGCAGCCCCCAGCTTGCCTTGATCCAGCCCCTGAGGTTCAAGGCTCCTCCCCCTCCGGGTCACATGAGCAACTGGTTGCTTCTCACTCATATGCAGCCCCCAAGTGATTTTTCCGTGGGTCAGAGCCCCCAAGCCAAAAAGGTTCCCCACCCCGGTCCACAGAGCCTGCGCAGCGAGATTTCATTAGCCTTACGCAGACGGCACGGGAGGTCGGGCCAGAGGCCTGAGACGGCCCAGCGCTCCCCAGGCAGCACACTGTGGCTGGTAGGATGTACACGATTTTACAAGGTTCTTTACACGTCACTGAGATCCAACCCATCGGTTTGTCCCAGCTCCCTTGCGGTTCAGTTCCTTCCCTTTGCTGTGGATGCGAGCGTTCCCGCTGCTGGAGACACTGCCTCGGCTTGCACGAAGGCACGGAACCCATCGATCTTCTTGCTGACACGTTTCCTATCGGCTTGTGCCAAATGCTGACTTCAGCAAAGGCCAGGAGTCACGCGCGGCTTGGCGTAAGCAGACAGGGTTACGGTGTAGGCCTGTGCAGGCCATATCACCATTGCAATAGTTGTGCTTACTATTTCTGGTGCTCTGTGCAAACGAGTCTGTAACACGGATTCCCCTTGAACCTCTAATCTGGCAAGCCTGGGGAACAAGGTTTGCGGGGTTAAAGATTTGGCCAGGCCAGGGAAAGAGCGAAGGGGAAAGGGGAAAAGGGGCTTACTTGGCACACCGCATCCCCTGCTGCACCCAGGCACTGCCTCTATGGGAGCAGTGGGGAAAACTCTCTGGCAGAGCTGCTGTTCCCACAGCTGGAGGGAAGGGTGCAGCAACAAACCGAGCTGCTTTCTCCTCCCCCTGCCAGGGTCTGTACTACAGGGCTGCGTCTAGACTGGCAAGTTTTTCCACAAAAAAAAGCTTGCCAGCTGTCTATACTGGCCGCTTTGAATTTGCGCAAGAACACTGATCTTATGTAAGATCGTCAGTGTTCTTCTGCAAATACAATGACTCTCCCGTTCGGGAGAAAGCCCTCTTGTACAAATGCTTTTGCGCAAGAGGGCCAGTGTAGATAGCTGCGAACCGTTTTGCGCAAAAATGGCGATCGGGGCTTTCTTGCACAAAACCGCGTCTAGATTGGGACGGACGCTTTTCCACAAAAAGTGCTTTTGCGGAAAAGCGTCCGTGCCAATCTAGATGCTCTTTTCCACAAATGCTTTTAACGGAAAAACGTTTCCGTTAACAGCATTTGCAGAAAATAATGCCAGTCTAGACATAGCCCCGGTGTTCCCGAATGAGGAGTACGGAGTCACGGTGTATGACTAGGATGTCTCATTATATGCTAATTGGCAGTCTGTTCTCTTCACATTTCTCTCTCCTTCCCTCCGTTCCTCTCTCACCCTGCCAATGGGCAGTAGGGTGGCCAGGTGTCCGGTTTTGAACCAGACAGTCCAGTATTGGAGCTTTCTGTTCGGGAAACAAATGGAGAAGATAGAAACGTCCGGTATTTTCTAAATCGGATGGAATGTCGATGGGGATGGAATGTCAAGCGTGTCCGGTATTTTTGTTGAAACCATCTGGCAACCCTCACGGGCCGATCCCTCCTCAGCTACCTGCACAGTGGAGCCTAGGCAGAGAGAGACAAGACCAGCCCTGAGCCTCCGGTTAGGTATAATAACGATCGATCTAAAGGGAGCACGGCACACTGTGTGTTCTATGCAGTCATTGGAAGTCAAGCTGAAAGTGCAGAAAGCACCCAAAATATTATAGAATCATAGAATAATAGGACTGGAAGGGACCTCAAGGGGTCATCGAGTCCAGCCCCCCGCCCTCAAGGCAGGACCAAGCTCCGTCTACACCATCCCTGACAGATGTCTATCTAACCTGTTCTTAAATATCTCCAGAGAGGGAGATTCCACCACCTCCCTTGGCAATTTATTCCAATATTTGACCACCCTGACAGTTAGGAATTTTTTCCTAATGTCCAATCTAAACCTCCCCTGCTGCACTTTAAGCCCATTACTCCTTGTCCTGTCCTCAGAAACCAAGAGGAACAAATTTTCTCCTTCCTCCTTGTGACACCCTTTTAGATATTTGAAAACCGCTATCATGTCCCCCCTTAATCTTCTTTTTTCCAAACTAAACAAGCCCAGTTCATGAAGCCTGGCTTCATAGGTCATGTTCTCTAAACCTTTAATCATTCTTGTCGCTCTTCTCTGTACCCTTTCCAATTTCTCCACATCTTTCTTGAAATGTGGCGCCCAGAACTGGACACAGTACTCCAGCTGAGGCCTAACTAGTGCAGAATAGAGCGGCAGAATGACTTCACGAGTTTTGCTTACAACACACCTGTTGATACAACTGTGACGTAGTGGGGGTACTTGCTGGGCTGTGGTGACCCCTGCTGTCTGGAGCAAGACCCAGCAGGGAAAACCTCACTATGCAAAGGTGCCAAACTTGTTGAACCAGTGGCCAGACACCCCCCATGGAGAGGAACAAAGGAAGGTGGATGCTGCTCTGGCTGGGGGGCAGGGCTGGAAGGGGGAGAGTTGGTTGCTGGCTGTCTGTGAGGATGGAGGAGACAGCCTAGGGAGAGGAGCTGGAGTTTAGGGGCCCAGTCTCCCCCCAACTCAAGGGGGCCTGAGGCATCCTAGCCCAGCCCTGTGACCAGACTACATCTGTGCTATGCTGTATCCTGGAGAGGCAATAAACTTCCTCTATTCCATCGGCTGGTGCAGTCTGTTTGTGCCATCTCGGGGTGCAGGAGACGGGGAACCCCCAACGCGCCGTCACAACAACCTAGAATCATATTTGCTTTTTTTGCAACAGCATCACACTGTTGACTCATATTCAACTTGTGGTCCACTATGACCCCTAGATCCCTTTCCGCCATGCTCCTTCCTAGACAGTCGCTTCCCATCTTGTATGTATGGAACTGATTGTTCCTTCCTAAGTGGAGCACTTTGCATTTCTCTTTATTAAACCTCATCCTGTTTACCTCTGACCATTTCTCTAACTTGATAAGGTCATTTTGAATTATGTCCCTATCCTCCAAAGAAGTTGCAACCCCACCCAGTTTGGTAAACAAACTATTCTTGTTTATTATCTGTGATTTGTGTTTCAATCACTGAACAGCCCTATTAAACATTGGTTCCCACATAGATGCACAAGACTGATCGAGTCACTCCCTTATCCGTTGTAACGGGGTCACACAGAAAGCCTGGATCTGCCCCCTCTGCCAGAACTGTGCGGTGTGTGATCCTTTTGGGGACTCTCCTTTAGCCAGAAGATCACATGGGATGGGAGGTGATGTGCGGGGAAGGAGGAATCTTATTTTGTTCTGACAGCAGCAGACTGGCCCCTGGGGGAGACTGGGGTCTTGGCCTCCCACCAGAGACCTATAAGATTATAAGGGAATACAAGGGTCCATTCCCCTCCCCCCCGGCCCTGATGGAGAATTTGGTAGGATATTGGGAGGGCCATTTGACTGTGTTTAGTTATTTCATTTCATTGATGTGGCCTGTGTAACTCCCTGCTCTGAAGGAGATCCCATGCAACCAGGACATCTGACTTCCCATAGCTGCTCCCATCCCAAAAGAGCACCAAGCAAATGCAGCTACTTCTGGGGTGGGACGGTAGCCCCCAGCTGGTGCACGGCCTGCTGCCCTAGGGAGAAGAGTTTGGCCAAGGACACTGGTGGAAAGCCCCCTTTAAATGAAAAAGTGCCATGGGACCATTAGCCTCCTTGGATCATGAGTCCTCACACGGCATGTGGCAGAGCACTCCACCGACCAACCCTGCTGCAGGGATGCAGGACAGTGCTTCAGAGCGCATGCCTAGACTGCAATCGGAGGGGGGTGGGGGGGGGGGAAGCGGCAGCCCATACCCCAGCTAGTGAAGCCCTGCGCACCCACCCAAGGCTGGAGGTATAGACTTTATTATTGTTCCCTCTAATTTCTTCCATCCATGTGCAGAATAAATTTTGTTCTGTGCACTAAGGCATGTGCAGATGTGCACCACCACTAGAAGCACAGGCTGTCCGTTATGGGCAACTTTAGATACTAGGGCTGTGAACATGTAGTCAATGGACTATCCGATAAGCATTTGCTTGTCGAAGTTGACTAGTTACTTCCCCCCCTTGCTGCCTCTATCAGAAAGAGGCAGCAAGGGTGGGGAGAAAGGGGGTGCTTTAAAAGAATAGCCACAGCGCCCAGGCTCCATGCGGTGCTGCCGCTTTGAAACGCCACACGGAGCCCGGCACCTACAGCTTTGAAATGCCATGTGCAGCCCAGGGTCAGTTGGGGACTGGACTCCCAGCTGGCCTCAGGCTCTTGGTGGCATTTTAAAGCTGAGTTCCCAGCTGACCCCAGGCTCCATGCGGCACTGCCGCCTTGAAACACTGTGGGAAGTGCGGGGCGAGCGGGGCACTGCATCGCCTATTTGATTAGCCAGTTAAATCTAAATTTAACTTCCCTAATAGGCACTCTGCTAATCATTTGGGCAGTGCCCGAATCTCACCTGGGTAGCCACCCAAGTGCTCAGCTTACAGGGAACACTGGACTCCACCGGTTGCCCTGACTGAGCAAGGAGTGATCTCGATCAACACTAGCTTTGGGGGCACCTCGGGCCTGTAGCGCTGCCCTGCACAGAGCTGAGCTAGGAAGACTTCAGCACCTCCAAGCTGACCTCTAAGCCAATCCCTCCAGGAGCTGTTGCATGCAATGACCAGCTCATCCCCCAGGGAGGTCACCACGGTATTCGGTGTTCGTTCTGCAGGCAGGGAGAATGAAAAATGACCCGGCTGCATGTTGCTGAGTAAGACCCCAGGGGGCAGACACTTCACTTGTCCACTCTGGCCACCTGTCTTTGCTCCCATTTCCTTTGCCTCATCTCATAGCTGTGTCAAAAACCCCCTTTCCAAATATCTCAAGGGTCTAAAACTCACACATTAAATTCAAATATCCCACTAGCCTCTCCCCACCACATACAATCTGAGAAGCCTGGGCCTGGGGAAAGGACAGAGAAGGGTAGCAGAGCGAAGGACCTTAATTTTGCATTGAACTTTTTAACACGGGGGTAAATATTGTCAAGAGACATTAATCCCGGAGTAAGCCGCGCTGGCTTTGTGCCTCTCCTCGTATTGACAGTACTTTCTCTGGGGGTCCCTAAGAAGGGTGCACGAATGGTAAGGGATTAATGTCAAAGGAAGTGACGCTACCTGCTATTTTCACAGCACTTTTCATCCCAAAGAACAGGAGTAGCCCGCTGATGTAATGCAACTGCTTCTGGGGTGGAACATGCAACTTAGCAGCCAACTTCCTGAGTTTGGCTCAGGAACTGAAGACTACCACCTCCATTGGCTGAAATACCAAGGAGAACAAGTCAGTATGAATATACTAGGAAGACTGGAGATGAAATTTGGCACGTTACTAGAGTTCACACCCTTACTCCAGTGAAAAGCTCCAGAGAGTCATGCATGTCCACAAATGGTTGGACATTCATGCCTGGTCCACATCCCAGAGTGTTCTGACACAGCTGTGGCAGCTTAGAGTGTGGTAAAAAATTCACACCTCCTCCCTGCTGTAATTATGCTAGCAAAAGCCCAGGGTAGATATATCTACAACAATTGATTGCTTCTGGCAGCTTAGTGAACAATGTTCACGGAACTGGTGTAGCTATCTAGGCAGAAGTCCTTCTGCTGGCTTGCACTAATAGGCCGCGGGTTTAAAAACAAACAGAAGGAAGTATTTTTTCATGCAATGCACAGCCAACCAGTGGAACTCCTTGCCAGAAGATGTTGTGAAATCTAAGACTATAATAAGGTTAAAAAAGAACTAGATGCTCTCAGAGGATATTAGCCAAGATGGGCAGGGATGATGTCCCTAGCCTGTTTGTCAGAAACTGAGAAAGGAAGACAGGGAGTGATCACTTGATTCCCTCTTCTGTTCATTCCTGGCATTGGCCACTGTCAGAAGACAGGATACTGGGCTAGATGGGCCTTTGGGGTATGTCTACACTGCAAGGCTACATCTGGACTACATCCCTTTTTCATAAAAGGGATGTAAATTAGACGTATCGCAATTGCTAATGAAGCGGGGATTTAAATCTCCCCTGCTTCATTAGCATAAAAATGGCTGCCACATTTTTCCCCCCCGCACGGAGCTTTGCCGGAAAAAAGCGCTAGTCTAGATGCTGATCTTGCGGAAAATAAAGCCTTTTCCGAAAGATCCCTTATCCCAAAATAGCTACTCTGCATCTACAGAAGCTGCTTGTTATTTCAAAATATTTTTATCTCCAGCCTGATCCTGGCCTGCATAGTTATACCTGCCTCTGGAAATTTCCACTATATGCATCTGACGAAGTGGGTCTTTGCCCACGAAAGCTTATGTTCCTACACTTCAGTTAGTCTATAAGGTGCCACAGGACTCCTCGTTGCTCTTCTAGAAATAACAGGCGCTTCATGAGGATACGGGATGGCTCAAAATAGTGTGTTATTTCAAAATTTGGTGCCGTGTAGATGCACCAAATTTCAAAATAAAATCGAAATAAGATACGTGCCCTTGGTCTGACCTACTGTGGCCATTCTTATGTTCACTGTCTCTTCACTTGAGGGTTTATAGCTCTGCCAGCCAGGAGTTCTCAACCTTTTTCCCCAAGCGATCATCTCCTGCCTTCCTTCCAGCTCTTCCCTCCCCTTAGCCGAGATCTTGTATAATCAGCACGGTTTAGTTTAAAGAACCTTGCATCCCATTGGATCCCCTAGACCATCCCATTGCACCAGGCTGCAGAACTTTGCTCTGCTGAGCGCCGGAGCAGGGCAGGAGCAAGGGCAGATTCTGAGATCTGGACCCACAGCTGAGAAGGGCCCACGGGTGAAAGTACCCCAAGCACAGAGCAGTCGACTGACAACCTCCATTAAGTTTCATTTCCACTAGATGGGAGTAGGCAAATACTGACCTGCAGGCCAGATCCGGTCCGCTCATGGTGTCCCCCATCGCTTTATTTACCTGCACGGCCGGAAGTACTGGCAAGCACAGCTCCCATTGGCATTCGCAGCCACCTCGATATTAGCCGCTTATCTAGGCCTCCTATTTCCTCTCCCCACACCTGATTTTTCACCCTTGTTTTCTGGGCACCCCAATGGCAGGGCTGCTCCGTGCTGCGCGGTGGAAGTGGCCCAAGAGGAGGCAGTGAGGGGAACACTGGCCTCTTCCAGTTCGCTTCAGAGGAGCGCGGCTGGGTCCCGGGGAGAGCTTTGGATCTGAGCCCAGAGCCTGAGCAAGGACCGGTGGGGGAAGGGGGTCCCCAAAGCCAGGCAGACCTGCCACCCTGTTTGCTTTCTCCCTGTAGCGCCCTTCCCAGTCCTGAGTCAGGCTGAGCGGCTCCAAGCTTCCTCACCGCTGCCGTGTCTTGTGAGCCATGCCAGGAAGGCGGAGTGGGGGGGGTGGCGGGGGGTGCTTGGCAAGTCACGCAGGGTCCTCGGGAATTCTCAGACCTGCCGGGGAGCCAGTCAGACGATGGAGCCATGGCAGAACAGAGCCAGCTGCCTGGCCTGGTGCTTGGGGTGTGCCGCAGCACTTCACGTGAGAGCTAAGCCCCTGTCCGGAGCCTACCAGTTCTCCCACGGGCAGCATGGCACCAGATGTCAGTGGCCGCAGGACTGGAGCCAGGGGCCCTCAAACGGGCAGAGATTGGGGCCAGGCCAGGCTGGAAGCGGCAGGTCAGGAAAAGCCAGCCTGCAGGGCGATCTGGCCATTGTACTGCGCCACGAAGCAGAAGGGGCACTGCACGGCCTCTGATGCGACTCAGCCTTTTCATCCAAGGCCACTGCAGTCATTTACGGCACCTGGCAAGCGGGGCTCTGATTTCTACACCCCCCCGCCGGGCAATAACGGCCTGACACCTCCAGTTCAAAGAGCTCCGCTGGAGCCCCCGACGCTTGATGGCTTGTCTTGCTGGGTGGCTTCAGGCCTCCATGGAGTTAACGAGGGAGCTACAAATGAGATGAAGACGGGAGTCTAATGAGTGGGAGGAAGCCCAGGGCTGACAGCTCCCTGCAATTTGGAGATGCAGGATGTTTAAACAAGGCAGGCACCACCCAAAAGCACAAGCCAACCACGGCCTGGTTTCCAGGAGAGGCTCTTTGGACAGAATATCTGGGCAACGAGAAATCCCCTGATCCAAACCCCACACAGAGCCACGCCTGGGGTCCCCCCACACTTCAGGCCATTACAATTCATATACCAAGCTGGGAGGGGTTGCAACTGCTCTGGAGGATAGGGTCATAATTCAAAATGACCTGGACAAATTGGAGAAATGGTCTGAGATAAATAGGATGAAGTTTAATAAAGGCAAATGTAAAAGTGCTCTACTTAGGAAGGAACAATCAGTTTCACACATACAGAATGGGAAGAGACTGTCTGGGAAGGAGCACGGCAGAAAGGGATCTAGGGGTTAGAGTGGACCACAAGTTAAATATGAGTCAGCAGTGTGATGCTGTTGCAAAGAAAGCAAACATGATTCTGAGATGTATTAACAGGTGTGTTGTGAGCAAGACACGAGGAATCATTCTTCCGCTCTACTCTGCACTGGTTAGACCTCAGTTGGAGTATTGTGTTCAGTTCTGGGCACTGCATTTCAAGAAAGATGGAGAAATTGGAGAGGGTCCAGAGAAGAGCAGCGAGAATGATTAAAGGTCTAGAGAACATGAGCTATGAGGGAAGGCTGAAGGAATTGGGCTTGTTTAGTTAAGAAAAGAGAAGATTGAGGGGGGACATGAGAGCCGTTTTCAGGTATCTAAAAGGGTGTCTGAAGGAGGAGGGAGAAAACCGGGTCATCTTGGCCTCTGGGATTAGAACAAGAAGCAATGGGCTTAAACTGCAGCAAGGGAGGTTTAGGTTGGACATTAGGAAAAAGTTCCTAACTGTCAGGGTGGTCAAACACTGGAGTAAATTGCCCAGGGAGGTTGTGGAATCTCCATCTGTGGAGATATTTAAGAGCAGGTTAGACAAATGTCTATCAGGGATGGTCTAGACAGTATTTGGTCCTGCCATGAAGGCAGGGGACTGGACTCGATGCCCTCTCGAGGTCCCTTCCAGTCCTAGTATTCTATGATTCTATGATTTATGCTGACTCCACACCCCCAAGTACTAAAGGGGAGAGAAGATTCATCTCCATCCTCAGAGGTTTTGAAGTCCTGGCCTGACCAAGTCCTGGCTGGGATGATTGAGTTGGGGTTGGTCCTGCTTTGGGCAGGGGGCTGGACTCGATGACTCGAGGTCTCTAGAACGCTAGGGCTGGAAGATGCCCCTTTTTCTGCTCCCACTGTCCTGTTCGCACTGCTGAGTTACTCCCCTACTGGGCCGTGGTAAAACTCAGGGCTGTGCAGGTTCAATGGAGCAGAAATCAATGACACAGGATCTGGGTATATTCCAAGTGTAGCTTGTGTAACAAACACAACACCCCAGTCCTGGCACAGAGATGGTCAAACATCAAGCAGGGCAATCCTTTCTCCTAGACATCTCAGACCAACATCAAAACTTCATTCCTAGGGAGCCCCCCTGCCTTAAGACCCCCTTCTGGCCCTGTGTAACCACAGGCTAAGGCAGACAGCCAAGTGTCCTCCTGCTCCAACAGCATCCTCACCTAAAGCTCCCGGCCCACACAGGGGGAGGCTAGATAAAGCTGCCTGTATACAAAAAACTTTGTCTAACCAAGTCGTCCCCAACCTTTTGGGGCTGCCGGGCGCCCAGGGGCGGGGCCACTCATGCACTGGGCACCCAGGGGCAGAGCCGCCCATATGCCACATGTCCGGTGCCGGCACCACCCATGCACTGCACTCCCGGGGCTGGTGCTGCTCCTGTGCCACATGTCCAGGCGTGGGGACGCCCATACGCCGCGTGCCCAGGAGCCGGCAGTGCCCATGCGCCGTGTGCTCGGGGGCGGGACTGGCCCTGATCACTTGGCGGGTGCACAGAAATGGCCCAGCAGGTGCCATGGTGCCATCGGGCACCGCGTTGGGGACCACTGGTTAACCCAAAGCTCACCGCAACCCAGCATGTCTTCCCATGAGTGAAAATTTGCTCACGTGCTAGGAAAAAACTTGGAGGACTTAATTGTCATCTGAAGAAGTGGGTTGTGCCCACGAAAGCTCATGATACTATCTATATACTTTTTGGTTAGTCTCTATGGTGATAGATCACTATACTATGGTGATAGAGGACCATTGTTGTTTAAGTTTTTTTGGAGGACTATAGGTAATAGCAGCACTTAGTGACACCTGCCATAACAATATTTTTCAGCCATACACACTTCTAGCTGAGAATATTTGAACAGTGCTTTAAGATCAAACAAACAAACAAACATTCTACTAATAATACCAGCTTGTTCACCTGTAGTACTTTAACTCAGTAGATCTCACAATCAGTGTCATTGTCCCCAATTTATGGATGGGGAAACTGAGGCAGTGACTAGAGACCAACGTCGCAGAACACCCTTGGTTAGTGTCATTAACCCTGTTTTAGGGCTGATGAAACTGAAGCATGGGGATGTCAAGTGGCTTGACCAAGGTCTTAAAGTGAGTCAGTGGTGGAGATTCATCAACGACTTGGATAATGGAGGGGGAGTAGACTTAGAAAATGTGTGGCTGACATCAAGCTGGGAGGAGTTGCAAATAATTTGTGGTGGGGGGTGGGGACAGGATTAAAATTCAAAATGACCTTGACAAATTGCAGAATTTGTTTGCAAAGCAACAAGATGAAATTCAATAGAGACAAGTGCTTCACTTAGAAAGGAAAAAAGTTCAAGAACTACAAACTGCAGAATAACTGGCCAGGCTGAAAAAGATCTGAGGTTCTAGCGCAGGGGTCTTCAGCCTTTTTAAGCATGAGTTCACTTTTTGAATGTAAGTGCAATCCAGGATCTACCTCAGACCCGAACTCCCTCGTCCCACCTCCTTCATGCTCCTTCTAGTAGTCCCTATCCCAGTCACTCTGTCCTCCCTTCCTCCCCCATGCTCCCTCCCTTTCACCAGGCAGGGGCAGAGGGTTGGGGTGCAGGCTCTGTCTTGGGCTAAGGGATCTGGAGTGCGGGAAGGGCTCTGAGCTGAGCCTGGGGCAGGGAGTTGGTGTAGGAGGGGGGTTCAGGCTCTGTAAGGGAGTTTAGGTCTGGGGCAAGGGTTTGGGGTGCAGGAAGGGGTTTGTGACTGGGGCAGGGGTTCAGGATGCAGGCTCCAGCTGGACACTGCTTACCACAGGTTGTGCAGTGACGCTAAGGCAGGCTCACCCCTGCCCTGGCCCTGCACCACCCTCAAAAGCAGCCCGCAAACTTGCTCCATCCCAGCCCCACCTATCTGTACTGTGGAGATAGAATACAAGATGGGAGGGGCACCTTGACATCAGCACCCCCTCATCTTCCTTCTCTGCCCCGCACAGCAAGCAGGAGGCTCGCGAGGGGCAGGCTGCTCCAAGGCAAAGGGCAGGAGATGCGCAGCAGCGGGGCAAGAGGCAGCTGAAGTGCCGGGCTTGCTAGCCTCTTGGCCACACCAGTCAGGATCTCCTGTCAGATGCTCCAAGATCTACCAGTAGATCCCGATCGACTGGTTGGTGACCACTGGTCTAGCGGATCACACATTGAATACCAGCCAACAATGCGCTGCAGCTGCAAAAGACGACCAATGTTGTGGGGTGTGGTAACAGGGAGTTAATTGTCTAAGAGAAAGGAGGTAACTATTCTGCTCTGCACAAGTTGTGAGGTCTCCGCTGGGTGGCTTCAGGCCTCCGTGGAGTTAACAAGGGAGCTACAAATGAAATGAGGATGGGAGTCTAATGAGTGGGAGGAAGCCTGGGGCTAGACAAAGAAAGAGATAGTCCAGCAGAAAGCAGTCAAAGTGAGAACTACAGTAAAACTCCAGTGGTCCGGCATCCAATGGTCCGGCACCATCTGGAACCCGGAAGTGCTCCAGGCAGCCAGAAAATTGGAGCTGCTCTGCCCTCAGCTTCCCCGAGTCAGCCGCTGGTCAGTTTCAGCAGCGGCTGACTTGGACACCTGGGGCAGAGCAGCTGGGGTGCTGCTGGGTTGGTCCTGCAGCGCTGAGGGGCGCATTCCCCCCACCCCTCATAGCCCCCCCTTCTGATAGCTGAAAATCCGACACCCCCTGGGCCCTAAAGGTGCTGGTTTATCGGAAGTGTACTGTAGTTTGGAAAACTTGGCCTATTCCGATTTTTAAAAACTTTGCTAAGACATTTAACCTGAAGAAAAGAAAAGCGAGGGTGGGC
Source organism: Pelodiscus sinensis (assembly GCF_052426305.1). Taxonomy (NCBI): domain Eukaryota; kingdom Metazoa; phylum Chordata; order Testudines; family Trionychidae; genus Pelodiscus; species Pelodiscus sinensis. The sequence continues at coordinate 5,282,030 of NC_143055.1, forward strand.
TGGTAACAGCCAGAAACGTGTTAAGAGCTAGTAGAAATAAGATCAATTGCTCTCAGTGCAAAGGAAGGACAAAGCTGTAATCCAGAGGAGGGGGACTGGCCAGAATTTAATTCTGCCAGCGAGTGAATAACCCAGCCTGAGTTCTCCCAGCTGCAAAATGGGGCGTCTGATGCTGACTCCTGATGTGTTCTATGCATTGAAAAGGGCTTTGGACTGCTAACTACCGGGGAAGATCTTGGTCCAGGAGCGGAGAACGCCAAGCCCGGAGCCTGAAGTGGCCTAGGACTGCGGCGAGTTCTCTGCTGTGCCCTGCAGAAGATAGAAGCGACAGGCGTTCAAGGGCGAAACGACCCAGGGACGTTTAGCAGCTGCAGCTGGATTAGCACGAGGCAGGCTCTGCTAATGTGACTGGAGCACACCGGAAGATAGACGAGTCATGATTTATTCAGGAAAGTTGGCCCGGGTCTCCTGAGGTTCGCATCCATAATCCCTAATCCCTTCCATCACCCCGTCCTACTGGGAATTCAGGTCTCCCGGCAGGGGCTGGGCAACCTCTCCTGAGTTACTCTTCAAGGACAAGAAGCAATGGGCTTAAACTGCAGCAAGGGAGGTTTAGGTTGGACATTAGGAAAAAATTCCTGCCTGTCAGGGTGGTGAAACACTGGAATAAATTGACTAGTGAGGGTGTGGAATTTCCATCTCTGGAGATATTTAAGAATAGGCTTGACAGACACCTGTCAGGGATGGGCTAGATGAGTGGTTCCCAAACTTTTCAGCATTACGCCCCCTTTTTGATTCCTGAGAAACCCTCATGCCCCCCCCCTTAAAAATAGCAGCAAAACTTGAGCAAAAAGAAAAAAAAAAGAAAAAAAAAGGGAACTGACCAGCAGTGAAAAACAAAAACAGCAGCAAAACTAGACTGGGGGGGGGGGGGAGGCTGTTGGGTCGCCTCACGCCCTCCCCTGGAATTTTGGCACATCCCCTAGTTTGGCAATCCATGATCTAGATGGAGCTTGGACCTGCCGTGAGGGCAGGGGACTGGACTGGATGCCCTCGCGAGGTCCCTTCCGGTTCTAGAGTTCTGTGATTCTAGGATTCACAACATCCTCTCCAGCAAGGCTGGGTCTGAACAAACCTAGGAGAACGGCTGAATGTTCCAGGCCCTTTTTGACAGGCCACATCTGATTCTGATCCTCTTGCGCCTCCTTGCGAGATGGGCAAGTCCTCACCTCCCTGCCATACCGTTGAGGACACGCGCTCGTAGCGGGAGGGAGTCACTCAACCACAGCCTCACACGGCCTCTGGATCTCCCAGCTCCTAGTCCTCTACCCAAGCGCCCTGTGGAGTGATCCTGGCATTACTAGATGCAGGATGGGCATTTTCACAGTCCTGGCGCTGTTCAAACAGCTGCTGCACTTCCCTCTGGAAGTGGCTGCATGTGTGCATGGGAGAGACTGATTCACACCTCTGTCCGAGAGACAGAACCGCCCCTGGCTTGGCTTGTACAATGAAGATGCTCCAGCCCAAGTTTAAAAAAAATTATTTTCCTTTCCCACTAGCAAACAAGGGTTCAGCACTGATATGCCAGGACCCACCACGTGCTACATCTGCCAATAGGCTCATCTTATACTTAGCTTGAGCACTTTGTTCTTTTTTGTACAGCGCCGTGCACACTGGGGCCTTGGTCTGGGATTGGCGTTCCTAGATGCCCAAATGAGGAACCTGAATCAAAGTCCCAAGTACAACCGGTAGGTAACCACCAAGAAGGAGCTGAGTTGGGGGAAGTTCAAAGGCCGGTCATGTCTGCACCCAACCTCCCAGCGTTCGTCAGAGCCCCTGTTGGCTTCCTCTGTTCTTTGGGAGCCAGTGAGTCTGGCAGCGAGCTGGGATCTCCTCCAGGGTGGCACAGGATACTGAGGAATGAGCTTAGCCCAGTTGCAAACTGTGTTATATAAGTGCAAGAGGAGCGAATGCCAGACAGCCTGTAACTACAGGGCACGGACAGCCGATAGCTACAGAGCAGGCTTTCCATCCAGGCCACGTTTACACTAGGAAACTATTTCCAAAGTAGTAAATTCGACTTGATAGCTCCCGATTTAACAAAATCAAACTAGTGCGCCCATACTACAGGGAAACCTCGAAATGAATCCGAGGCAGGTTCCCTTAATGTGGACGTGCTACCTCGTACTTTGAGCCCAAGGGAGCCCGGGACAGGGCGAGTAATTTGTTCAAAATATTCCGGGGAATGATTATTTCTAAGTAGTGGCACTGGAGCATCCACACTACTGTTAATTCGGAATTAGCGTTACTCCCCAGAGAAAGCAGAAGCACAGATTTCGAATGAAGCAGCCAGTTATTTCGAAGCAATAGGCTTGGTAGCGCAGACACTCTGCTTATAAATTTGACCTAAGAGGGGTTATTCTGAAATAAAGCCCTAGTGCAGACCAGGGCCCACTGAGCTACCAGTGTGCTTCTGGGGGGGTAATGTATGAATTAATTCTCTATAGCGCCTCTGCCAAGAATGCAAACTAGGGTTGACTTACAACCAATTATGTTGCATCTGTCTGATATGAGCTTTGTGAGATCACCCACAATTCAGGCCCCCAAAACAGCCAGGGGTAACAATCCCCAGTCTCTGCTAGCCCTGGACCAGACTAGAACCACTGATTATCTACGGATGGAGACAAAGGCCCAGACCCACAAAGATATTTGGGCCCCTAGCTTCCCTGGATTTCATACAATCCTAGAACACTAGAGCTGGAAGGGACCGAGAGGTCATCAAGTCCAGTCTCCTGCCCTCACAGCAGGACCAAGCACCATCTAGATCAGGGTTTCCCAATTTTATTTGGCCATGGAACCCCTAGGGTTGCCTTAAAAAAAAGTCCCTACTCAAAAAAGGTCTCTCTAAGGGGGAGGATGGGAAGTGCCGGGGTTCCACAGAGCATCAATTGGGAAACACTGATCTAAATCATCTCTGACAGGTGTCTGTCAAACCTGCTCTTGATTATTCCACAACCTCCCTAGGCAATTTATTCCAGTGTTTAATCACCCTGACCAGCAGGAAGTTTCCTACTGTCCAACCTAAAACCTCCCTTGCTGCAAGTTAAGCCCATTGCTTCTTGACAAACTTACATGTTGTGAGAGGCATGTTGGGACATTAGAGAGACCAGGTGAGAGAATCTTTTACTGGACCAACTTCTGTGGGCGAAAGAAACATGCTTTCAAGTGTACATGGAGCTGAGGAGCTTGGAAGCGTCTTTCACCAACAGAAGTTGGTCCAATCAAAGATGTAACTTCCACGGAAAATCAACAAGGGAGAGAAGGTGGGTGAAGGGAACCTAAATGCTGGAGAGGACTTGAGCCAAAATTCTTGGTGGGATCCTAGCCCACCCCAATGGCATCAAGGAGAGTTGCCCATTGTCTGTAATGGCTATTTGCAGCCCCAATGGGGTTATTCAAATCTCGCAGGGAAATTTCTTTTTTTTTTTTTTAAATATCAGCACACGCCATTTCTTATCACAGCGCACATGGCCTGAAATCCAATTATACATTCAGTTCCGGTTCTTAGCCCAGCTCTGCCAGCCCCTTCTATCTTTATTCATCATCTTCCTTTTATTTCTCCTTCCTCTGATTGTTTTCTCTCTCCTCTTTTGATTATCTTTCCTCGTTCCCTATCTTGGCCTTTTTGTCGCCTTCTGTCATTGGCTCGGGCTCGGTAATTGTAATTGTATTTCTTCCCTTTCCTCTTCCCCTCTCCTTCGCCCCAGTCGCTTTCGGCTTCCTCCCCACCTGCGCTTTGGCTTTCCTTTGTTCAGCTCTTTGTTTTATTCCCTCGTTTGCAGTTTGGAGGGAGGAAATAAATCATTGTTCGTTATTCCTGCAAGTTGTGACCTTTGGTTTCTGTCAAAACAAACAAGCCACCAAGCACACGCTGCCACCAAAAAACCAAAACAACCCCCCCTCCAAAAAGCCACCCACACACCCCCCTACTCCCACCCGTAGAAGAAAATCTGCAGCAAAGAATCAACGTACCCCCGCTAGCCTGCTGGAGGGTGATACTGACAAACCCTTCTGACCTTTCCATGCTGTCTAATACTATTTCAGCACACAGTAAGATTCCAGACCACCCGGGAAAGTTTGGGGGGTATGTTGTAACTGGAAGCCACCAGTGGATGAATGGGCAGGCAGTGGAAGTCCTCCATTAAACTCCAGTGCTGTTTCATGTGCATTGGTAAATTTTGGGGGGGCAAGTTTGTTCCAAAGCATAAAAAGCAGTGGTCCTGGCCCACTAGCTCAGTGGTTCCCAACCTTTTGGATACTGGGGACCTGCAAACCCATCACAAACTTTTGGTGGACTGGTAACATTTTATTTGCATATTCATTATGCAAATAAAACCTTACCAGTCCACCAAAATTCCAGCCTCCAGAGCCCCCAATGCCAGCCCTAACACCTGGAGCTCCCACCCTCCCACTAACCTCAGAGTCCCCTGCACTCAACCCTCCCAGTGCCAGCCCCCCAATATTAGCCCTGCTCCTAGAGCCCCCCCCCAAAACTAACTCCGACACCAGAGCCCTCCAGCAATAGCCCCACTCTTGGAGCCCCAAGTGCCTGCCCCACCCCCTTCCCTTCGCCCTGCATTGCTGCCCGCCTGGCGGCGACTCTGGAGGCCGAAGCTGGGGTATACCGCCCAGTGCCGCCCCTCCTGCCACAGCTGTTGGGAGAGGCGTGTCCTGCTCTGCCTCTCAGCCAACCAGCACCGGGCAGGGGCGGGGTCTCCTCCTGGCTGCAGAAGAGCGCTGGTTGGTGGAGAAGCAGGGCAGGGCATGGCTCTCCCAACAGCCGGAGCGAGATCGGTGTACCCCATCCCCGGCCCCTAAACCTGCCATGGCCCGGCAGCCACAGGTCCACAGCACAGCAGCGGGCTGCAGCCCGGTGGTTGGGAACCACTGCACTTGCTGACATACCACCTCTCCCCAGAAGGAGGGCTACCTCTGGACCGGCACCCAGACAGGCAATAGCTCTGCTCAACCGAGCGCCGAAAACTAATGTGGCCACAGCAGCTGCTGAGAGTAGCTGCCTACGTGCACGTTCAGGAAATCGGGTGGGACTGCTCTTGGCCACAGCCAAGCTGCAATCGCTAGCATATGTGCTTGATCAGAGCTAGCACACTTGCCGCACTGGAAGTTACCCCTTGGAATGATCACATGGCACAGGCATTCTACAGGAAGGTCACCTAAATTCCTGTATCATTCATTTACAGATAATAGCATAGAGAGTACGTTTATCAAGTGTGCGGATGCTACCAAGCCGGGAAGGGTTCAAAGTGCTTTGGAGGACAGGATTATAATGCAACATGATCTGGACAAGCTAGAGAAGTGGTCTGAGGATGAAATTCAGAGCAATCCTTGTAGGAAGGAGCAATCTGTTTCACACACACGGAATGGGAAGCGACAGTCTAGGAAGGAGTCCTGCAGAAAAGGATCTAGAGGCCAGAAGGGATCACATGCTAAACAGGAGCCAGCAATGTGACACTGTTGGGAAAAAGCAAACGTGATTCTTGGATGTGTTACTAGGAGCGTTGTGAGCAAGACACGAGAAGTCATTCTTCCACTCTGCGCTGCGCTGATTAGGCCTCATTTGGAGTATTGGGTCCAGTTCTGGGCACCACATTTCAGGCAAGATGGACAAATTGAAGAAGGTCCAGAGAAGAGCAACAAAAAATAAAGTCTAGAAAATTGCACCTGAGAGAAAATTGAAAGAATGGGGTGTGTTTAGTCTGGAAAAGAGAAGACTGAGAGGGAAATAACTGCTTTCAAGTACCTAAAAGGTTGTCTCAGGGAGAAAAATGATTCCCCTCAAGTTCTGAGGACAGGACAAGTAGCAAGGGGCTTAAACTGCAGCAAGGGAGGTTCAGGTTGAAGATCAGGAAAAACTTCCCACCTGCCAGGGTGGTTAAACACTGGAATAAGTTGCCTGGAGGGTTGTGGGATCTCCATCACTGGAGATTTTAGGAGGAGATTAGACAGACACCTGTCAGGGACGGTCTAGATCATGGGTTCCCAAACTGGGAGGCATGCCCCCTGGGGGGGGGGGGGGTGAAGAAATTCTGGGGTAGCACGAGGTGACCCAGCCCCTCCTCATTAATCCCCCCCCACCCCAAGTTTTGCTGCTATTTTTTTTTTGGCCCTGGTCAGTTCTTTTGCTCAACAAGTTTTCTGCTATGGGGGGGGGTTCTCAAAAATCCAAAAGGAGACGTTGTCGAAAAGTTTGGGAGCCACTGGTCTAGATGGTGCTTGGTCCTGCTGTGAGGGCGGGGACGGGACTTGATTTGAGGTTCCTTGCAGTTCTAGGATTCTATTTGCCTCCCTCTGTTCATAGGGCACATGGAGACCACATGGATGGGAAACGTTTGCAGACGAAATATCAGTGAGGTTCACCAGAGAACTGCCCCACAATAATTCCTGGGCAGATCTTTCAGGAAAACATCTAGTCCTGATTTTAAAATTGCCAGGGATGAAGCATCCACCACAACCCTCACTGTTAAAAATGCACAGCTCATTTCTAGTCTGAATTTGTCCAGCTTCAACTTCCAGCCATCAGATTGCGTTGTATCAGTCTCTGCTAGATTGAAGAGCCCCCTCCCCCCTCCACTCCACCACATATTTGATCCCCATAGAAATCCACAGACTGGGATCGAGTCACCCCCTTAGCTGTCTTTGTTCCACGCAATAAATTAGGCTCCTTGAATCTATCGCTCGGAGGCAGGACTTCTAATCCGCCACGGGCGCTGTTCTGAGCCCTCTCCAATTTATCAACATCGTTCTAGCTTGTTGATGCCAGATCTGGACCCACGCTCCCCGCAGTGGTCACAGATGTGACTGACAGAGGCAAAATAACCTCTCTGACTGGAGATTCCCTGCTTAGGTATCCTGGGAGCACAGCTGCATCACAGTGAGAACTCCTGTTCGGCGGATTCTCCACCCCAAACTTCCCAGGACAATGCCCCCTCACACCATCTCCTGCCTTCTGCATGACTCGTATTCAGCACCTAGGAGCCCCCGCTGCGTGGTCTCCATCACTCTCCAGGCCCAATAGCACGAGAACAGCATGGCATGGGCCATACCAGCTCTGGGGAGGTGGCTGGTGGCTCTGAAGTCAGCAACAGACATTACTCAAAAGCCCCAGTACCAGAGGCTGGAACTAGGGTGCAGCTACACCCCACTGGCAGGAAGTAGTAACGGGGGAGGGGGCAACCTGTGGCTCTAAAGCCACCTGTGGCTCTTCTGAAGTTAATATGCTGCTCCTTGCTCAGGCACCGACTCTGGGGCTGTAGCTACAAGTGCCAAATTTCCAATGCTCCACTCCTGGCTCCACCTCCAAGCATATTGCGCCCTCACTCCTTCCCTCCCCCACAGAACCTGCGGAGGGCCAGGAAACAGCTGATTGCAGTGGGTGGGAAAGGAAGAGGAGGCGCTGATCGGTGCGGCTGCTGGTGGGCAAAAGATGCTGGAGATGGGAGAGGAGGCGACACTGGACGGGGACTGCTGACAAATTACTGTAGCTCTTTGGCAATGAACATTGGTCAACTGTGGTTCCTTCTCAGGCTCAGGCTGGCCACACCTGTAGTAACCGCTCCCCAAGCGCACGGCTTCCACCGCTGCTCTATCAAACCTGTTCCAACACCATTGTCCAGCAAGCCTCCTCCACGGCCCAGCTAATTCTATTCCCTGCCTCCTGGAGCCGGGACAGGTTAGACACAAGCTGTGCAATGAGCATCAGACACGTGGGAACCACTCCAGCCTCCAGCATGGCGCCCCCGTGCTTGTCCTGCTAACCCTCTTCCTCCTTAGACAAAGAGAAGCCTTTCTTGCAAGAGTCAGAGGCTGAATCACTAACCCCTCCATGCCTCAACAGCATCCGGGAAGGAATCACAGCCTCTGTTTATACAATTAGCTCTTGTCTGTGCGCGGGTGTCTATATATTGTTGTGATCTTGCTACTTCCTGGATGATAGGTTCTCACCTAGGGCAGTTGTGGAGCTGATTAGTAGTCTGAAAGTTGGCAATTGCATGTGCTAATTGGATCATTTTCTTTTCTTCTCTTTGTTTACACCATATGGTGGGGGGTTGTGCAAATCAGGTTGTAGGGGGGGGGAGTTTGGGGGCGAAGGGAGGAGGCTGTTGGTCTGGTTTCCGGATTGTCGCTTGCGTTCCCGCGAGGAACATCAGCATTTACAATTCAAACCACGCTCAGTTTAGCCACTGGGGGATGGAGGCTGTTACCAGTCCCAACCAGAGCACATGCTAGCGCCCCCGATGCAGCTTTCGAGGCAACCTTCCTGCTAGAGCAGGGTTTCCCAGCCTACGGGTGAGACCCCAAATATGGGTCGCCATTACATTTCAAAAGGGTCGTCAAGTGTCTCCCCAGATGGCGTTGCCTTGGGTCACTAAGGCCGTGTCCAGACTCAGGGGTTTTTTCGGGAAGAGTAGCCTTTTCCCGAAAAAGCTTCCCCTGCGTCCAGACTCAAACCGCGTTCTTTCGAAATTATTTCGAAAGAACGCGGCTTTTCTTTCGATGGCGGTAAACCTCGTTTCACGAGGAAGAACGCCTTCTTTCGAAAGTTCCTCTTTCAAAAGAAGGCATTCTTCAATGTAAAGAGGCCGTCTTCGAAAGAGAGCATCCAGACTCGCTGGGTGCTCTCTTTCGAAAAAGCGGATTTCTCTTTCGAAAGATCCGCCTGCAGTCTAGACGCGATCTTTTGAAAGAGCCTCTTTCGAAAGAAGCCTGCAGTCTAGACATAGCCTAAGTCTTCCTGAATTGTCAAAATTGTCAAAGGAGGGTGGTGAAGCACTGGGTTGGGTTCCCTAGGGAAGCAGTGGAGTCTCCATCCCTAGAGGTGTTTAAGTCTCGGCTTGACAAAGCCCTGGCCGGGTTGATTGAGTTGGGATTGGTCCTGCCTAGAGCAGGGGGCTGGACTTGGCCTTCTAAGGTCTCTTCCAGCTCTATGGTTCTATGATTCTATGAAAATGGGTCCCCATTTGGGAAAGGCTGGGAGCTGCTGTGCTAGTTTCCAGCCATCAGTGGGTGGCGGTACAATGCAAAGGGGACCTACATGGGGAGTTTCAGCTTGGGTTGTCCTGCGGCCTCCAGCTGCTCTTGTTTTCAGGGCACTTTGTTATGGGCCTGAAGCTGCCAGGCCTGGAAGGCCTCCTTCCGACCCCATCAGAATTGGACATACCAGCCGTGTACCACGGCTACCTTTCTCTGCTAGGCTACAGCAAAGTGGCCAAGGCCAAACTCTGGGGTTTCTGGACTGGTGATGAAGATTCTGTCACCATGGCCCACGTCTCTCCACCATGCTAAGAGACTTGGAGCCAACAGGCGTCTATCCGGAGCTGCATGGAAAAGAAGAGCTCTTAGCTGGGAGAGAGGCCTTTGGGAGAGAGGTCTTCTGGGTCACATAAGAACGGCCACACTGGGTCAGATCAATGGTCCATCTAGCCCAGTATCCTGTCTGCTGACAGTGGCCAGCACCAGGTGCCCCAGAGGGAGGATACACAACAGGCAATCCTCACGTGATCCCTCCCCTGTCACCCACCTCCAGAGAAACAGAGGTGAGGGAAACCATTCCTGCCCAGCCTGGCTCATAGCCACTGATGGACCTCACCTCCATGAATCTAGCTCTTTTTTGAACCCTGTTAAAGTCCTGAAAGTCACAGCCCGTGAAGCCTGGGCAGTCAAAGGAGATCGGCCATCTTCTGTGGCCTGTTCATTGGTCACGTGCCTGAGCAGTTCCAGGGATGGCTGCCTACGGGGAGTAGAGATCAGGGTCTCCAAACCTTTGGCAGAGGGCAGTGACTGATGAGCATTTGCCTACGACGGAGATCCCCAGCCGTACTCCTAGAGGTACATGGGGCACATCAGGGGATAGGTCAACTCATCTAGACACGTGCCTCATGTGTACGACAGGCTACACGAGAAGCAATGATGAAGTCTCTACAAAACTAACATTTCACAGGGTGTGTCCACACAGCAAGCGCGTTTTCAAAATGGATTTGAAGTAACAGGTGGTTTATTCCAGATGCTGTAACCTCATTCCACGAGGAATAACGCCTCTTCCGCAAGAGCTATTTCGGAGTAGCAGTAGCGTGGACGCGCCACTGCTGCTATTTCGAAATGCTGCTCCCCCAGGGCCATTCAAAGTCATTACTCCCCAGTGCTTCCTGGGGTTCTCAATCGAGGTAGCGCGTCCACATTAGGGGAGCCTGCCCCGGATGAATTTCCAGGCTACCCTGTAGTGTAGACGTGCTATTTCAAAATAAGCTACTTGGGAGTATTTCTTCCGGAATGGCTTATTTTGAAATAAGCGTGCCGTGTAGCTGTATTGAGAAGACTTATTTATACCGCTCTACATGCTATACTAGAAGACTTACCCAGCGTTGCCCGGGTCCAGCCCAGGGTAGGGATGGGGCGCACACCCTAACTGATGGCTTCTTCCTGGGTCAGCCCAGAGAGGGGGGAGGGAAGGGGAACACATGCACACACCCGCCCTCCTCACACTGGCTTCTTCCCAGTGCCAACCAGGGGGAAGCTACATATCCCTAGCTGCTGGCTTCACCCTGAGGGCAGCCTAGGATGAAGGGGTTGGCCTAGGGGCAGGGAATGGGGGTACCTTGAGCCACCCTGGGTGGCGGTGGGGGCAGAGGGAACCTCACTATTGCCTTGGGCCACAGCTTCGAACTGGGGCTGTCCCGGGGAAGGAAGGGACAGAAGAAGTTTCCCACTAGAGCTCCCCAGGTCTGGTCCAGGGGCAGGGGTGACAGCACAGGCCTCCCGCCAGTGCTCCCCACAGCTGGCCTGGGGATGGCAGGAGCCACACAGCTGCTCCCTGGTCAAGTCTGGGGTGTCGGCTGCTGCCCACTAGTGGCTTCCTGCTGGGGTGCTTGCTGCCCCCTTGTGGTCATTCCACAGTATAACGCCCTCCTACCAGACCCCTCCCTTTCCATTTATGGGAAACAGAATTCCAGCCCACTGTCCTGGCACCAAACGCTGACCTTGCTTTAAGTTAGGAAAAGAGGAGGCAACCTAGCAAACCTGGTGGAGTTCTTGAACCAACAGACTCAGATGGACCCATTTCTAAAATATATAGATCGACCAGTGTCTCTCAGACCTGGGGAGTGGGGGTCACAGTTATATAGTACAAATGTGCAAGTCAGCAGTTTTTCTGTAACATTTGCTGTGACATCTATTTGTAGGTCGGATTTCGCAAGCGAGTGGTTTTAAAGTGAGATGAAACTTTTTACACCAGACAAATCTGCCTCCTGAAAGGGGCATAGGAGTCTGAAAAAGTTGAGAGCCACGTGCTTGCAATGCTAAATGTAACTGTGTTCTGTTTTGTTAATGTACAGCCTTAAACACAAACACCTTTTTTCTCTCCTGGCATTGGCCATTGTCCGAGACAGGATCCTGGGAAAGACTTGGGCTGGCCCAAGATGGCCGTTCTTACGAGTTTCTGCCCTCCTCCCCCATTTCTTCTCCCCCTTCAGAGGTAGCAGTCGATCCATTGTCAGATATAGCCCACATACAGACACGCCATTTCCCTCCTGGAACCCTCAATATGATGGTTCTTGCAGCCAACGATCAGGTCCCAGTGTCTAGGCATTATAGGACTACCGCCAATAAAGACTCTTTCTATTTCAGTCTTTGTCTTCTGATTCCCCCACCCCCCTTGATCACATGGAACAGCCACACTAGGTTTGTAAAAAGAATAGTGTGGACACTGGAGCTCATGGGCTTTGCTAGACTACAGCCACTTGTGCCAACGTAGGCTAGGTCTAGACTACAGGCTTCTTGTGCACGAAGCTTTTTGCGGAAGAGATCTTCCTCAAAAACGTCTTGCGCAAGCACACGGCCACACTGCAAAAGCGCATCAAAAAAGCAAGGCGCTTTTGTGCAAGAGTGTGTCCAGACTGCATGGACAGTCTCTTGAAAGAAAGCGCTGATAGGTATTCACAGAACGGCCACTAGGGCACCTGTGCTTTTTTTAATAGTTTTTTTTGCACAAAAAAGAAGCATTCCCCATCCACACAGCTTTTTTTGTGCAAGAGCTCTTGCGCAAAAAGGAGTTCATCCGTGTAGAAAAAGAGGAACTACTCTTGTGCAAAACCCCCTCTGCTCTGTCAATTTACTTGTGCAAAAACACGTTTGAGGTGTGGATGCTCCGAGAGTTTTTGCACAAAAACTTTGCAGTCTAGATGTAGCCACAATGACACCAGTAAAAACCACTAACTAGTGCAAGCCCCATTTTACACCATCGACATTCAGGGTTTGCAACTACATAAGTGTGAGGACAATAGTGGAAAACAAAAAGCTACATTTACAGGGCCCAACGAATTACAATAACGCGAATGAAATGACATTGCCCAGTGCTCATCCATCTCAGAAATGATTGGGACCCAAGTAAAACCGGGAAAGTAAAAATTCGTTGGAAGAGTTTTTAATGACTTCGAACTAGCCTCACCTTGCAATATAATTGCCTGGCTGTTGCCTGCTAGAAAATAAAAAAATGGATCCTCTGAAGTGCCAAAATTCTACAGCTCCTAAATGAATTTGATGATTTGCGTGTGTGCATTTTAAAGTTGCAAATTGATCTAATTATATTTTCCAAAGGGGAAGAGAGAGAGAAAAAAGCTACAAGTAAAGCCAATGTTTGTTTCCTTGGTTACCCTAGAGAGTGCTTTGTAACAGTCCATTAATGCCTGTCCCTTGGGCCACCAACTCAGTGTCAGGGTCAACGCAGTGTCAGCGTCAAGGTAGAGGTGTCAAGCCCTCTGATTAAAAGAGCAACTCACAACACAACATCTAAATGGCTTGATCCTGGTCCGGCGTGCTGGATCAGGGCAGGAGGGTTGGGGTGGGGATAAGCCATGTGTCAGAGCGAGTGGGCGCTAGGATTAGATTTGTAAGTCTAATTTTTGAGGAGGGGCAGGGAAGGTTCAGCGCCTCTAATGCGTATTCCTGCCTGGGAAGGTTGCAAGCCGCAGAGGCGGCAGCTGTCGTATTGATTCAGCAAACAGCCCAGCGCCTCCATCTAAACAGCTCTGCCCATGGGAGAGTCTCCTGGAGGAGGAATATTTATCTTTCCCAAGGCGCGTGGAATTAGGTCTATGAACTACGTATCCACTCAAGGCCTGCTCTACCAGCTGCACTGGCCTCAATGCACTTGCTCCATGTACTAGGGATGTAAAAGCCTCTGTGATTGGTTAACCGGTTATCCAATTAAGGGACGAGGGGCACTGCAGTCCAACTGGGCTGGAGTGGGCTCCCCCAACCAATGTGCCCTCTACTCTTTTCCATCCATGGGAGGATTTTCCATCCATGTGTGGAATATTTTTTCCATGTGCACCAATGCATGTGCACCACCAGTAGGAACAAAAAACCCTAGCTTTGGGTGTGCTGCTGATCAGCGGGGCAGCATTGGAATCTCTCCTGAGCGGCCGCACAAGGGAATGCTGCCCCTATCCACCATGGCGGAGCTGTCCTTGTTTGTGGCTCCCATGGGCCCACCTTGGATGCTGGGAACAGCCCCTCTTCACAGCAGGCCCCACAGGGCTGGAGCAGCTCCCTGCCCATGGCAGGCAAGCGGCTACTCCTGCCCCCACCAGTTAACCAGAACCACGAAGCATTACCCATGAAGGCTGATGCGAGCCAATGAGCCAGTTAACCTTTCACATCCTTACCACATCCACCAGGCCTGTGGGGCTCAGATCCTGAACTGTCTAGGTTCGGACTAAGTAATCAAGACCCTATTGGACATGGGGAGGCAGATCTAAGAGCCTGGTTGTGCTCTTGGCTGCCCCAGTGCGAAACAACCCTCAGTCCTAGGTGTGCTATACCAGCCGGCCCAACGGGAGTTTGATTTCTCTGGGCACGTGGTAGGTCCCCCACCCGCAGCATCCTAGTCTAAATGCCACAAGGTCTCCCGTTACCGACACAGAGGAGAACACTAGAGGGGGAAGGGGGGGGGGGTCGCGCATTCTGGGGGAAGAACGTTTTTGTCGGGCCTCGGCAGGAAGGAGACAAGCACGTGTGCTGTTAAAATGGTCCTGGCCTGGCTCAGGTCGAGGCGGCAGAGTCTCCGACCTCCGGGTCCTTAATAGCGGTGTTCATGTCATGCTCCCCATCAGCCAGCCCAGGCAAGCGACCGCCTCTGCGGAGGCCAGGTCAAAGGTCAGGCTGGGGGATGGGTTGCCAGATGGGTATTTTGTGAAACTAACATGGCAGAAAAAAAAAAAAAAAAAAAACACACATGCACGCGCACACACCACTCTACTGGGGGATGCTTTGGTTTCTATGGGTATGTCTACATGGGTATGTCTACACTGCCACCCTAGTTCGAACTAGGGTGGCTAATGTAGGCATTCGAACTTGCAAATGAAGCCTGGGATTTAAATATCCCGGGCTTTATTTGTATGTTCCCAGGCGCCGCCATTTTTAAATGCCCCGTAGTTCGAACTCCCTGCCCGTGGCTACACGCGGCACGGACTAGGTAGTTCGAATTAAAGCTCCTAATTTGAACTACTGTTACCCCTCATTGCAGGTAGAGGAGTTGTTCTAACCCAGCCCAAGTGGAAAGCCATCCCCCACCTGATGTCTAATAGGTGCCCTCAGTGAGATGACCAGAGTGGGGGCAGATCTCAGATCAAAGCCAGATTCCAAGAGTTCAACTCCAGATATCTAAATAAGTGGCCCAGTTTTCAGCAGGGCTCAGCAATATTTAGTGCCTAGATGTGAGCTGAGCTGCTTGGGGTCTCCGGCCCCTGGTTCCAAGCAAGCCAGCACACATAGCGCCAGGTCCGTCTGCTGCTGGATCTCTTGTGGGCACTCGCACCAAAGTAACTAAAGATTCAATTGGCCAATGTCTCAACCCGATCCATCCCACCACCTCTACCATCCAGAGGGACTGCACTGGAGGTGGATTATGGGCTCCCTTCTTCCCACTGTTGGCAAGCGCATGCAGCACAAAACCAGGTCCCTGAGCCCCCAGAGATCCTCTCCGCCTTCCCGCTACACGGTACCACAAACTGGGGGGCCGAAACCAGTGAGATCTCTAATGCAACATGAGGGCATCAGCCCTCCTGCCACCAAAACCCAGCCAGCTGCAGGCTGGTCAGCAGGTGGCGCTCTAGTCACCATTCCCGCACTCCATTGCCCTCTCCTGGGGGGAATCAAAATTGCTTGGCTGTGTCTCATTGCCCTTGTATTGCTAATGGAGATTCTCCTTTAGGTCAAGGGATGGGGCCAGGTTTCTGGAGCAAGCAGCATGAGACTATCCCTGCTGTTTCAATGAGAACTAGCTATCTATATTTGGTTAATCTGTAAGATGCTACAGGACCGTTGTTTAAGTTTGTCAAATATTAGTTACACCTCCACACACCCCTCTGATGGGAGTACCCAGGAGGGAAGAGCTATTGCCCTACACTTCTTTGGAGGGAAGTACTCTCTTTTGTAGAGGTGTGCAAACTGGGGCACAGGAAGGTGGGGTAATTTGCTTATTGTCAGAGAGTCAGTAATGTAGCCAGGAACACTCTGGCTGTGTCTAGACTGCGCCCCTTTTCTGTAAAAGGGATGCAAATTAGACACATCGCAATTGCAAATGAAGAGGGGATTTAAATCCCCCCCCCCCCTTCATTTGCATAAAAATGGCTGCCACTTTTTTCCGGCTTGGAGCTTTGCTGGAAAAAAGCACCAAGCTAGACATGGATCTTTTGGAAAATAAAGCCTTTTCCGAAAGATCCCTTATGTTAAGAGGGATAAGGGATCTTTCGGAAAAGGCTTTATTTTCCAAAAGATCCGCGTCTAGACTGGCACTTTTTTCCGGCAGAGCTCTGAGCCGGAAAAAAGTGGCAGCCATTTTTACGCGGGGGGGGATTTAAATCCCCACTTCATTTGCAATTGCGATGTGTCTAATTTGCATCCCTTTTACGGAAAAGGGGTGCAGTCTAGACACAGCCCGTTTGCCTGACTCCCACTTGCCTGAATTCGGACAATGCGCCCTCCTGTAACATTAGCAATACCGGGGCGGGGGGGAGAATCACCCCCACCAAGGAGAGTTCCTTGGATTGCTGGGGTGAAAGCAAGTTCCAATTGGACCTTCTTTTGGTATCCCAGCAATTGCACGCTGCACGAGCCTAGTGCACTTTGCACTGGTTCCTCACTATTCTTACGTGCTGCCCAGGGGGCTGTGCCACGTACATACACAGCCAGCTTCCAATGGGCAGTGGGCATAGGCATGCACAGGGGGTGTGCCAGGTGTATCCAGGCACACCCTAATGTCTCAAAAAGAGTGGCTTTGCGTTTTAATTTAATCGCATGATACACTCTTTTAAGTAAAGTTTAGTTGTTAATTTAAAAAAAAGTTTAGTTAAGCTTTAGTTTGTTTGATGAATAAAAATAATGTCCTTTATGATTGAGTATTCAATAAATGTTCACCTTTAAAAAACACAAAACATAAAATTCCCTGGGTGCACACCTTAATGAAATGTGCTGCACACGCCTATGGCCGTGGGCAATTTCAGGACAAGATGTCTATGAATCTCCCAGAGGCTGTCACTTGAGGGAGGCTGTCACTTGAGGCAGGAGTCAGGACAGAACCTCAGCCAGGAATCCTGGGTCAAGCCTGTAAATTCTGGATAAACTGAAGCGTTTTGTTTAGATTGACACCCAGACTGAATAGCTTTAGCTCACCGAGAATCCAGCCCATCCTTTGTCCCAGAACTTGGTTAGTGTCACTGTTGCAATATGCCCCTTAGGTCTCATGTGTGTCTAGCTTCCTCTTCTGGCTGTTGGGTCTTGTTACCTCTTTGCTAGGTTAAAGAGTCCTCTACTATCAGACATCTCCTCTCCATGTGGGTACTTCCAGGCCAAAGACAAGGCTAAGCTAGGAACCTCCGTCCATTTCAGTCTCTCACCAGAAGGCCCATTTTCCAAGATCTCAGGTCGCCCCAAACCTAGCTAGCAGCCAGCATGTAGTACGGAGCCCAGTGCGACAGGCTGTGCGCTGGAAGAGATTCCAGGCCTGTACGCGAGGTAGGGGGTGCAAAGGATGCAAACACACCTCCCCCCATGGGGCTGATTTCAGCCAGGCTGGGGAAGCCTGGGTCTGATTTCCCCAAGAGCGAGGGGAGGGGCAGGGCTGGGCTGCTATCGCAGGAGCAGGACAGCCACCAGCCCCTCCCACAGCTCGGGTCAGACTGCTGCAACAGTGGCCTGGCCAAACAGCTGATTCTGTCCCAGGCGGCCAGGGAGGAAGACTGGAATATTTTGGAATATTGTTTCTCTAGGATATTACCTTCTGGGATCTTGCTGTAAAACCTGCTATAAATGTTTAGTATGTTATGACAATCATTTTACCAAGCACTGTTTCTATTCAAACTTTTCATTAACCTCTCTTCTGCACACTCGTTGCATGGCTATTTTGAACTCCTTTATATTAAAAAAATTGCAGCCCCCGTTTACAAAAACCACACGTAAAATGTCCAGTATTTTCTGTTTCTCGGACAGAAGGCTGGTGGGGACATTCTTCCCTGCTACGTCTGGGCAGGGGGAGTGGGGAACACGGGGATTTAAAGGCACAGCGACTTTTTTTTTCCTTGACTTTTTTTTTTTTTTTTTTAAGAAAGTATCTGGCAACCCTACACCCCACCCCCGAAAATCCTGCGTACAGGCCTGGATTCTGCAGAAGTTTGAGTGTCTCAGTGATTTTCAAACAGAGCCCCAGCAAGAGTATGATGCTAGACGCCAGTCTTGAGCTGATGAACACGTAGAGTCATAGAATCCTAGGGCTACAAGAGACCTCAGGAGTCATCAAGTCCAGCCCCTGCCAGAAACACGACCAACCCCAACTAAACCCTCCCAGCCAGGGCTGTGTCAAACCGGGACTTCAAAACCTCTAGGGATGGAGATTCCACCCCCGCCCTAGGGAACCCATTTCAGTGCTTCCCCACCCTGCTAGGGAAATCGGTTTGTTTTTTTTTTAAATATCCAACCGAGACCTCCCCCACTGCAACTTGAGACCTTTACTCCTTGTTCTGCCATCTGCCACCACTGAGAACAGCCTCTCTCCATCCTCTTTGGAGCCCCCCGCCTTCAGAGAATCGAAGGCTGCTCTCAAATCCCCCCTCACTCTTCTCTTCTGCAGACAAAACAAACCCAAATCCATCAGCCTCTCCTCATAAGTCATGTGCTCCAGCCACCTCATCATTGTCATTGCCTTCCGCTGGGCTCTCTCCAACGCGTCTACATCCCTTCTGCCACGGGAAGGCCTAGAATTGGCCGCAGTACTCCAGATGTGGCTTCCCCCAGTGCCAAATGAAGGGGAAGCATCGCTTCCCTTGATCTGCTGGCCCTGCAGAGAGCGTCCCAAGTTCTCAGACTGTCCAGACTGCAGGGTTTTTTCAAAAAAAAAAAAAAAAAAAAAAGTAGCTTTTTTTCAAAAAAAAACTTCGCCTGCGTCTAGAATACAGCCGCTTTTTCGAAATTAAATCGAAAGAACGCAGCTTTTCTTTCGATGGCGGCAATCCTCATTTCACGAGGAATAACGCCTTTTTCCGAAAGTGTTCTTTCGTAAAAAGGCGTTCTTGAATGCCAACAGGGCTTTTTCGAAACAGAGCATCCAGACGGGCTGGATGCTCTTTCGAAAAAGCGGCTCGCTTTTTCGAAAGAAGAGGTTGCAGTCTAGACGCTCTCTTTCGAACGAGGCTTGCAGTCTCGACGTAGCCTTAGTGCACAAGCACACTTGACCTATGGGAAGCCCTGGGGTTGTCGTTAGCGTGTCAGATTAACAGCAAACCAATGGAGAGCATTCTCTGCCCTTTACTGCCACAGGCCACCAGACTGGGCAAAATCTGTGCTGCTGAACAGAACACCCAGCTGGAACCGTGTGGCAAACAGAGGCCTTGCAGCACCCTCTCACCAAGTCCCAGTTGTACACGCAGAGGTGGGGCCTCCCCTGCGAGCAGGCTGCTGCTGCTGTAACCTGCACTGGGTGCATGATGAATGAGAGAGCCCCGCCTTGCCAGCAAACACCTTGCTCCCCTCTCGCTCGGGGGAGGGACCGGGCGATGCCGCGAGCTTGCGTTTCCCATTAGTTGGAAGCCTCTGGGGCTACGTCTAGACTGCATCCTTCTGCCGACAGAGGGATGCAAATCAAGCACATCGAAATTGCTAATGAAGCTGGGATTTAAATATCCCGTGCCTCTTTAGCATCAACATGGCCGCCGCTTTTTTTCCAACACAGCTTTAAAAAAAACAAACAAAAAACCCACAGCAGTCTAGACGCGGCTGTCGAAAATAAACCTTTTCGACAGATCCTCTATTCCTCAAAAAATGAGGCTTACAGGATCTGCCGAAAGAGGGTTTATTTTCGACAGATCCACGCCTAGTTGGCTGGGGTTTTTTTTTTTTAAAAGAAAAAGCAGCAGCCATGTTTAGGCTAATGAAGCACGGGATATGTAAATCCCAGCTTCGTTAGCCATTTCGAAGTGCCTAATCTACATCTCTCTGTCCACAGAGAGGTATCGTCTAGACACACCCTGGGGGTCTTCTCCTGCTTCCCAGGATGGTCTTGTGGGGGCCGACAGCTGATTCCCCACACCCTGGAGGGCTCGGCCACCCTAGCTCGGTACAGCGCTTGCGTGACTGGCACCCTTTCACACAGTGGTTAGAGCACAGGACTGAGAGCTGGGAGTCCTAGGCGCCATTTATAAAAGAAATCACATGCTAGAGAGAAGGCAGAGCAGAAACTGCTATTCCCCCTGCATCGTAACATGAGAGCAAGGGGAGAATCAACTGGACAAAAACAGTGGCAAGTCAGAACTGATAGAAGGAAACACTCCCCTTCCCCCACCTCGTTACACAGCGGAACTCATGGCCACAGGATGTCCGTGAGGCCAAGACTCACACAGACCCTAAGAGGATTACACATTTTTATGGCTACCAACTCTATCCAGAATGAGAGGTGATCTTGCCACAGCATCAGCTCTACTCACCCCTTGTGCATTAGGGGAATTAGCTCTTCCACCAGGCCTGACACTCCTTCCTGCAGGTCCTCAGCCTCACCTACTCCATGGCCTCTCCTGGCCCAGGAGCTGCAGTTCTGTCAGTCCACACACAGGCTGCCGACTTCCTCTCTTTATAGCTCCTCCTCCCCTGAGCTTCATCAGCAATTAGGCCCTGGCACTTCCTGGCTTTCCTTCAGGTGCAGCCTAAGGGTAATTGGCCTAACTGATCCCTTTAGACGTCGTGTGGGGTGGGCCCCCGTCACAGAGGTACACAGTTTTCATACCCAATTAACACTTTCCCTAGGCAGTGTGTGAATTTTTTACCAATACAATTAAATTGGTACAACCCCTTTGTGCTGACACACACACATACCAGTATAAAGGCCGGGGAATGACCTATGTTGGTCTGAAGACAGTCTCTAGGCAGGCAGAACCTGCATTCACCCTGGACATTCAATATAAAACTAACATAGTCAATAACAACACTCCCGCTACCACCACCTCACTCTACTGCAGCACATTTTGTCAGTAGAAACAAAGATCAGTATCATTGTCACCATTTGATAGATGGGGAAACTGAGGCACAGGGCAGGGACATGACTTGCCCAAGATCACCCAGCAGGTCGATGGTAAAGCTGGGAATAGAAGCCAGGCCTTTTGAGTCCCAGTGCAGTGCTCTAGCTGTTAAAGCAGCGTAAGTCCTCTGTATAGACCAGTCCTTATAGCAGCAAAGACGAAAGGAGACATTTTCAAAAGTGCAATCGGGTGCCTGTCTGGCCTCTTTGCCTTTGAAATTCTGCTTCTACCAGGAATAGGAGAGACTTTGGAACGCTCCAGTTTTGGGCCATGAACCCAACTCTGTGAGGGTTGGGGGTTTTCTCTGGGAGCAGGTTATTCCCGGAACTCCCTGCAGCAGGATTCTTACCCCGTCCTCTCAAGCATCTGGTGCTGGTCACTGCCAGGGACAGGATGCTGGACTAGCTGCACTGCAGTCAGATCTGGCCTGACTGTTCCTGCATACCAAACAGCTTCAGCTGCTCTCCCCGAGAGCAGTGGCAGAGTTGTACAGAAATGTTTGTGCTCCGAGACACCTGAAAGGTGTGAAAGGCCAAATCTTGCTTTCACTGTAGCCCTGACTCCTGATGAGGCTCTCACCATGGAGCTAGGGCACGAGAGGCCCTGGGGATGCCGCTACGGAACGGTGCGGGTGGGGAAGACGCTGACAAGGAACGAGGGGAGGTAGAAAATGCAACGTGACACCCTGGGTTAATTATTTAATTGGGTGAAATGTACTTTGAAGAGGATTCGCGCTTTCCTGACAGCTTGCAAGTAAACATGTCGAGGAGAAGGCGCCAGCTCAGCCGCGCTGCTCGCGCCAAGGCCCCGTCTCACCCACCTCCCTGGCCCGGCTAGCTGCCAGACACGAGGAGCTGGGAGAAAAGGCGGCAGGAGGTGGAGGGCAGGGGCAAAGGAGCTCAGGACTCGGGGTGGGGAATCTTCTGTGGGTTGGGGGGCCGCTGACCCACAGAAAAATCAATGCGGGGGGCTGCAGACCGGTGAGAAGCAAAACCAAACAAACAATAAAAAAAGAACCCTCAACTGAGGAGAAGCTCCCCACATTCCCCTCACACAGAGCCGCCCAGAGCTTGGGGCAGTGTGCGCCTGGACGGGAATGCTGCCTGGGCCCCTTGGGTCTAGCGCTGGCCATGCGCCCCTCTGACAACAGGTCCCACCAGCAGCTCACCCCATGGCTTACCTCCCTGCGCCGGGGAGCAGGCCCTGGGAGGTGAGCTGGGTTACCAGGCAGCTCAGCCTCCTCCTGGCTGGGGGAGAAATGCAGAGAACAGCCCGATGACACCCAGAGGCTCCTATGCCATCCCACAGGCGCTAAGGAGGGCAAGGGGGGCCTCAGTTTCCCCTCTCAGTGCCTCAGTTTACCAGGCTCTCCAGGCAGGCAGCCTCCCTCTCACACCTTGGCCATCTCCAGTCTTGCTGCTCCTCGGCCAATCCCAGGAGAGAGTTTCTCCTCCAGAGGAGCAGGCCACGTGTCCTTTTCCCCCAGCTCTGCCCTGGTCCTCCCCTGGCCACAGAGATGGGCCGGCGTGGTTCCCTCTCTCCCCTGGAAACTCTAGACGCTTGCTTCCCATCCTACACAGGCCCCCTCTGCTCCCTTTGCCCACAGCCTCTGCTCCACGAGGCCCTCTCCCTTCTGCGGTCTCCAGGGCCAGGCTGAAGCCTAAGCGCCATGGATCTGTGCTTACACCAGGTGCTCCTGCATCAGAGCCTCTACTGTCATTGAAAAGAAAAGACTTTCTAGCCTTGGCGGGTGGAAGAGCCATTCGGCAGCATCATACAGCAGCAGCTGCCTGAGTCTGCCGAGAGCCTGAGCCGCAGGGGGGAGAGGGAGCTGTGGGGGAGGGAGAGGGCGGCCGGGTGGGACTGAGAGGCGCCGGCCGAGCTGTGGGGGAGGGAGAGGGCGGCCAGGTGGGACTGAGGGGCGCTGGCCAAGCTGTGGGGGAGGGAGCCAGAGGGCGGCCAGGTGGGACTGAGGGGCGCCGGCCGAGCTGTGGGGGAGGGAGCCAGAGGGCAGCCAGGTGGGACTGAGGGGCGCCGGCCGAGCTGTGGGGGAGGGAGAGGGCGGCCGGGTGGGACTGAGGGGCACCGGCCAAGCTGTGGGGGGAGGGAGCCAGAGGGCGGCCAGGTGGGACTGAGGGGCACCGGCCAAGCTGTGGGGGGAGGGAGCCAGAGGGCAGCCAGGTGGGACTGAGGGGCGCCGGCCGAGCTGTGGGGGAGGGAGAGGGCGGCCGGGTGGGACTGAGGGGCACCGGCCAAGCTGTGGGGGGAGGGAGCCAGAGGGCGGCCAGGTGGGACTGAGGGGCACCGGCCAAGCTGTGGGGGGAGGGAGCCAGAGGGCGGCCGGGTGGGACTGAGGGGCGCTGGCCGAGCTGTGGGGGGAATCCCAGGATGGGCAGAGGGCAGGACTGTGTGCCAGCAATACTGAGCCGCCAGAGGCCACTTCCCGGGAGACGCAGGTTAAGGCGTCTGGTTTGTTTCTGAGGCTCTTGCTTTACCCGTCAGGCTCACTAGCGCTTCCCCCCGGCAGCTCTGAGCTAGGGATGTGAAGGACTAGTCGACTAGTTGATTCCCCGCCCCTTTGCTGCCTCTATTAGATAGAGGCAGCAAAGGGCGGGGAGAAGAGGGGTACTTCAAAGCGGCAGCGCGTGGAGAGTCCCCCCTGACCTCGGGCTCCATGCTGCGCTCCCACTTTGAAATGCACAAGAGCCCACACTTGCAGCCCAGAGTCAGCCGGACTTCCCGCTGGCTCCGGGCTGCCCGCGGAGTTCCGCATTCCTTCTTGGAAATGTACAAGAGCCCCGGCGGGGACCCAGGGGGGGCTCTCGTACATTTCCAAGGAAGAATGCGGAAGTGCCTATCGACTAGTCGAGTAGTTGATGGAAATTCCATCGACTACTCGACGAATCAATTAACAGCAATCTCACATCCTAACAGCCTGTGACCGCCCCACCCAAACAAGTCAGCAACCCCCCTCCGATCCGGTGTGGCTCAGACCCTCTCCCACGGAGACTCATCTACACCTTGGCCCCTCCCCGTACTGACTTTGAAACCTTCCTCTCATTCAACCTCTGCCGCATAGGGCCCGGCAGGGCTGGGGGCCCCCAGGGAGCGCTCAGCACCTGCCCGCCCCATCCCCACTGCCCGGCCGTGCAGAAGCCTTTCTCAGGAGGAGCTCTCTGGGTGTCCTTGGTGCGGCTAGAAGAAGGCCGGGCTGGGGAGATGGCCCAGTATGGAGTAAGGACCCAGGTCTAAACTGTAATAAAGTTTCTTTTTTCTAAAGCTCACAGAGTGGGCAGGGGGAAATGTGCAGACGTCCCAGCGGCCCGGTGAGGCCTGAAGCCAGCTTGGAGAGGAAGCTGGACTTGTTTGCCATGGAAGTGACATTGGTTGGGGGCAGAGCCACCTTATCGGTTGGCCAGAGGGCTCTGTCCGTGGCTATTTCCCTATGCAAAATGCTGCTGACACTTAACAACCCGCTCCCCCGCCTCCTTCCGACAATCAGCTTTGCTGCGGACATGCAGGCGCGAAGGGGGGCATTGGGGAGGAGGGCACTAAAACAAATAAAGAGTTCAAATGTGAAACGATTAAAAATAAAATAAAATAAATCGAAAGCCGGCGAGATAAGGCTCCGGAGCCCTCGCTCCCTATTTAACATTCATTGGATTGAATAATCAGGCCTCATTATCTCAAATTCTCTGCATATTTGCCCTCAAAATGCTAATTTGAAAGTTGGCTGCGAGCGCCGGCTGCCTATTTTGACTAAAATATTATTTTGCTTTATTGTGCATTGTTTGTAGCTCCAGGGGGCATTTCCTGTTTAAATCCAAAAAGGAAAAAAAAACCCAACAATTCTATCAAAAGCGCGCCTGGGAAAAGATCCTTTATTCATCTCTTGGGCCCCTGCTTTGCGTAGAAATGGCCTCTGAAGGCCTTCGAGTAAAATTAGAGGCCTTATCAGGTTCTGTTAGGGGATGGACAGTTTATCATTAATCTCAGGAAACAGGAGAAATAATTTTGTATTATTATTATTTTACCGAAGGGGGAAAAAATCCCTCTCCCTCTCCTAAACTCCCCTTCTCACCCAGTCCTGGCTACTTTTGACCTTACAGAGATACGGCTGGTTCTTTGACTCAACCCCACAGATTAGCAACAGTCACAGTCGTATTTTACTCGTGGTGAAAACAAAATAGTGGGGGGAACTGGGCACCATGGGATTTGGCTAGCCTGTGGTATTATACAGCTGCCCATCAGCCTTCAATTTCTGAGAGCAGCCTTCAATTTCCTGAAGGGAGGTTCCAAAGAGGATGGAGAGAGGCTGTACTCAGTAGAGACCCATGGCAGAACAAGGAGCAATGGTCTCAAGTTACAGTGGGGAGGGGTGTCTAGGATGGACAGTAGGAAAAACTATTTCCCTAGGAGGGTGGGGAAGCACTGGGACCGGTTACCTACAGAGGTGGTGGAATCTCCATCCTTAGAAGTGTTTAAGTCTCGCCTTGACAAAGCCCTGGCTGGGTTGATTTAGTTGGGGTTGGTCCTGCCTTGGGCAGAGGGCTGGACTTGATGACTCCAGAGGTCTCTATGATCACCAGCCAAGCGCCTTCCATATGAGGTTGGGTAGCTAGGTCCCTCAGGGCTGTTGTGGTCCCTGGCTCTCCTCCCAGTTGATGAGGGAAACGTTTGGGGTTGAGCTTGTAGCTTTGACTGTCTAGATTTTACTGTTCTACTGGGGGGTGTTTTGGATAAAAGGGTTGTTGATGTTTTCAGTGGGGGGTGGATAGGAAGGGGGTAATGTTTTTTACTGGGGAGGTGGAGAGAAGGGGGTGTCTAGTACCCCGACACTGAGCACCTCCACTGGCTACAATACCTGGCATTCTTACTACTCTTCATTGGAAAGGGTGGCAGCCACCATCTCCCTCAAGTTATAGAGGAGGAAACTGAGGCGCGGCGTGGTCTAAGCCCACACTTGCATTGTGGCACTCTCACTTTATGGGACAACAGAGGCTGCGTTTTCTGAGGTCTTGTGTGACCCAGACTCCCATGGGCTTTAGCCAGCACTAGGAACCCAGCCCCTGGTGGACAGACACCCAAACACAGTGTGCCCAAAATCAGCAGAAACTTCTGAAAAGGTGAGGACAAGAGATTCACCCAAGGACACACAGTCAGTCAGTGGCAGAGCTGAGATGAGCGCCCTGCTGTCTTGGCCTCTCTGGGGAGCCACATGACTGCTAGGGATGCAAGAGGAGCTTTCCCTGTAGGCCCCTTTACCCAGTGTGCTCAACATCAGCCGCTCTCCCATCCCCACATCACCTTTGACCCCCGACAGCTCCTGCTGCAACTCCAGAGCCTTTTCACCCCCCTCTTTCAGGCCTGGGGGAGCAGTTGCAGGGCGGGAGGTGTTGCAGGGGTGGAGGGGGAAGGGATCAAGCTAACCCATATTTCACAAGAGGGGAGGAGGAGGAGTGGACCTGCTGGGCTCTCTTTCTCCTGCCCCCCCCAAAAAAATTCCTCTTGGCTGCTGATGAGGGTGTGTGTGGGGGGCGGGGGGTCAGCTTGCCATAGCTCTGATTGGCTGCTCTATCACAGGAGGCGGAGACATGGAGCAGGCAGCCAATCAGTGATGGGGTCTCCCTCAGGCAAGTCTAAATTTCCCAAGAGGGCTGGAGCTTGTGGGGCGGGAGTGGGGGGGGGTCCTAGCCTGGGTGCTTCCAGCCGCAGCCATCCCTGGACTAGCCAGAGTCGGCATCATGGCCCTGCATAACACTGGCCCGAGAACCACGCCCTACCAATTCTGCATCTACCTGCTCTCGGGATATCTGGGGCCAGCTGCCACGCAAGGGCTGCAGAAATCCCGGGGCAAAGCATCCCGTCTCCTGCACTACGTGCCCGGCGCTGCTCTCAGACCCGCCTTGGCGAACAGGCCCACGCAGCCACGGGTGGGTCCGGCTGTCAGTTATAAACCATAATCCACGCCCAGCCACTCCCCCTGCATGCTTAGAATCACTCTTCGGTTGTATTCTCAGGACTCCGTTGTGCCTGACGCTGGACACACCCAGAACAGAAAGACAGCCTCTGCCCCAAAGCACACCTGTTAGGTGCTCAGGTCCTACAGCAGGGGTGGGAAACCTACAGCCTGGGGGCCACATCGGGCCCCTGGCTTCTCTGGATCCAGCCTCTCAAGATCAAGGCTCCTCGCCCCATCCCACCCACTCTGCACCCCCACTCTGCTCCTGCACCCTACCACCTCCCCAGACACACCAACCCCCAACGAGGGTTGCCAGATGGTTACCGGACACTCTTGACAGTCCATCCCCATCTACATTCCATCCGATTTAGAAAATACCGGACAGTTCTATTTTCTCCATTGGTTTCCCGAACAGAAAGCTCCAAAACTGGACTGTCTGGTTCAAAACCGGACACCTGGCACCCCTACCCCAGACCCACACCCTGAGCCTGCTTCCCAGCAGCCCCTCCCCCCCACACACTGAACCCATCGCAGAGTGTAGGGGGGCTCACAAAATCTACTAGCCTGGGCCCCCTTAGGCTCTGGTGTGTGAGGGACTGTGGGGGTCGGCTTCTCACTTTGGTGCAGCCCCTGACTGATTTTTTCTGTGGGTCCCCAACCCAAAAAAGATTCTTCTCCCCACCCCTGTCCTATAGGGACGAGTGCTGGATAAAGACACCAGAGAAGGGAGTCGCACATCTGGGTGGCAGCTGGGGCGATTGTGGGGGTTGGACGTTATTGTCCTGCGGGGTCTCTCTCTCAGACCCCATCCCGACGCTGGGCCTGCTAGGATCTCCGGCTTGGGGAGAGCGAACTCTTGCCTCGTGATGCTTCAACTCTCACATGCTTCCGTGTGTCACGCGGGGCGAGGGAAACTATCCCTCTCGCAGAGCTGGGCTACTCGGGGAAATCGCTGGTGGGGGGGACCTTTCGTCAGCTGGAATGTGTCTCGGTGCAGGGACGTGCTGCCAGACGGTCATGGGTAACTCGAGGGCTTGCAGCCCTCTGAGGCAAGGCGCTACGCTACTTAGCTGCCCCCCATTCAAATACTATCTGAGCTTTGTCCCGTCTCTAACGTATTTCTGCTCCCAGGAGAACCCACGGAATGCATGTTGTTCTTCCCATGGTACAGGGAGGGAGGGACTGAGGCCCGAATAAAATCAATAGGCTTTCGGTGCCTCAAGGGGCTCTGGGACTAAGTGACATGCCCAAGGTCTCACAGGGTGTCAGTAGCAGAGCAGGGAATTATATGCAGGTCTCTCAAGTCATAGGCCAGCGACCGGACTGTCCTGCCACTCTAAACCCCCCAGGCTGTGTCCACATGGCCTAAGAGGGCATTTCACAGTGTGGACAAACATGCGCAGGGGCAGGGCAGCTACATTGTTCATGATGGGCAGTCACGGTATGTCTACACTGCCACCCTAGTTCGAACTAGGGTGGCAGTGTAGACATACCCTCAGTGATTTGTTAATACCAGTAAGGGCTTGGAAGAGACCTGCTGGCATGGTTGACCCGCCTGGCTTTGCTCCTGTGGGACAGAAGAGCGACCGTCATGGCATGGATCAGACCCGCCCGGCCAGCACTGGCTTTTCTATCGTGACGCTAGTTAAGACGAGCAGCTCGATTTCTCAGCAGGCCGGAATGTCTCCAAGCCCCATCAGCCTACGACTTGTCACCTCCTGACCCCACCCTGTACGGCTTCAGGGTCTTTTCTTTCCATGCAGCTGGCTTGTGGGGGGAGGCCGAGCGAGGGGGACGCGGCGCTTTGGAGACAGAGGCAATCACGCCGCGCTAGCCTCCAGAGCATAATTCTATTTACATTATTACCCTTTCTAAAAGTCAATCAATAGATCATAATGCCGGAATAACGGCCAGAGTTAAAAACCCCATTCACTGCCAGGGATTAAGGGTATTGAAGGGCAATTGCTTCAAAATCGCTTCAATCCGGCTTTAGCGATGCCGGGATTCACTCGCTAGATTACCCAGCATTCCGCCGCCCGGCTTTAAATGACACATTTCGGATGCAGGCCCCACACTGCTCCGAAATCTGTTTGCACAGCAAACTGCAATTGTATCGGAGATTAGATGGGCTTGCGGGGAGGAGGGCGGGGGAGAGCGGTTCTTGTTGACAAATAAACTCGGAAATCCCCTGCCATCAATTCCGCAGGAGCTTCTGCATTTGGCATTGACTCTGCTTTTGACATTCTGGGCCGGACAGATGGATTCTGCAGGGCTCGGCTCCCAGGAGTCACGCCCAGCCCCACATCGGTGGGTCCGGGCGGCCCAGATGGCATCGGTGAGAAAGGGGGCCTGTGAGCCTCCCAGGTACTGAAACAGAGAATGAAAACTCTGGATCCTGGAGAGAAGGCAGAAAAGTCACTGAAAGCACCAGCCTGAATCTTCGGTACAGGACAGCCATGACACCCCAAGCGTCAGGTAATGCTGCTGCCGTGCAAACTAGGGTTGCCAGATGGTTTCAGAAAAAATACCGAGCAACAACAATAAAAACACACCAGGAAAAAGTTTGTTGAAAAAAAAAAAAAAAAAAAACAAGCAAAAACCTCCACCGTGGCCCCTTTAAAAACTGTGTGATGAGGCTTTTTGGTCACAACAGGCTGCCGGCATCTGCCCGCCATCTTGCCTCCCTGCGAGGAGCCAGACAGCTCCCCTGCAGAACCCGGTAAACACTAGGGCTTGCTAGGCTGCCTCTGTATTGAGCTGTACAGCCCGGGAGTTTTGCCTCCTGGCTGGGAAAAAGTCGGAAAATACCGAACATTTGAGGTGTCTGGCATTTTCTGAATTTTTTTACCAGACAGGAGGCAAAAATACCAGACCATCCAGTTCAATATCGGACACCTGGCAACCCTAGTGCAAACCCATGTCGTGCCAGTGGAGATGACCAGGTGCAGGGGGAAGCAGGCACCCAGAAAGGAGAGAGGGCTTACCCATGGGTGGCACACAAGAGCAAGGCAAGGGGAGTTGTACCTGCAGGAGCTCCCTTGGACCCCTCACATGCTAGAGGGTTGAGATCTGCTTGGAGCCAGACGGGCCCACAGATCCTCTGAGCTGATCTGTATGTAAGGCCAACAGGCAGAACTGAGCCTGGGACCTCAGGGCTGCGTCTAGACTGACATGATTTTGCGGAAATACTTTTAACGGAAAAGTTTTTCCGTTCTAAGTATTTCACCAAAAGAGCGTCTAGATTGGCACAGATGCTTTTGTACAAAAAGCACTTTTGTGCAAAAGCATCCGTGCCCCGTATAGACGCGCTTTTGCGCAAGAAAGCTCTGATGGCCATTTTAGCCATCGGGCTTTCTTGCGCCAAAAATTAAGGTGCCTGTCTACACTGGCCCTCTTGCGCAAGTATTTTTGCGCAAGAGGGCTTATCCCTGAGCAGGAGCGTGAAAGTATTTGCGCAAGAAGCACTGATTTTGTACATTACAAAGTCAGTGCTCTTGTGCAAATTCAAGAGGCCAGTATAGACAGCTGGCAAGTTTTTGCGCAAAAGCGGTTGCTTTTACGCAAAATCTTGCCTGTCTAGACGCACCCCTGAAGTTTAGTGCATGAGTCTCTACTGCTTGGATGAAAAGCCGGCTGACTGTCCGCTCAGGCTGTAGAGCAAACTCCTTCTCTCGCTGTGTAAGTGGTCTGGGTGGCACTACACAGGAGAGTGAACCACACTCAGTAGTAGGTCACATGTACATCACAGCCACCCTCCCACCACTCCCGACAACCAGTCCACAGCCGACCACACAACAATGTGCTGCAGGCACATGAGGGACTGAGGATCCTCGCCCATGGCCACGGCCCTGCTACGGCAGGGGACCAGACTGATGGCACATCAGTTCCACAGGACGGCAGGATAACGGAAACTCCAAATCAATATCCACATACACAGCTTCCTGCTTTAACATCACACCTGCTCTGGGGTCCCCACTTCAGACGCAATCCGGGCGAGTGCAGCTCATCCCCCCTGCCACATCGCACGAGGAGCACAGCTCACCAAAGCAGCTTCTAATCCCCCTAGCACCTCTGTATTCACCAGTCTCTATGCAGCAAGAGCAGGGCAAAAGTTTTCAGGGGAAACTCCCATGCCGGAAAGTGCAGAGGCGACAGAAGCATTTTTAAAAATTCTGTTGAATTCATCGAGTAAAAAATACTTCTCCCTGCACCCCAATGGAAACAGAACCCGCTTTTCCAGATTCACGGCCACTTTGGGGTTTCAATGTTATTACAACTGTGTTTTTTTTATTTAACCAATAAGACTTTGAAATGTTTTGTGTGCTCCCAAAACAATGTTTTCAACGTGTTTGGTTCGTTCTCTGGATGGACAAATCGGTCATTGGCACAGTGGATTTAGTTAGGCGTGGTCAAACAGCAGAAGGTCAAAAATCATAAATCAGGCCTCAGCTCCTGAGTTAAATCCAATCTGCGACCCACACCGCTTCCCGCACCCCAACCTTCTGGCCCAGGTATGAGCTTCCCCCTGCACCCAAACCCTTCATCCCCAGACCCACCTCAGAGCTCACACCTCCAGCCGGACCCTCACTCTCTCCCACACTCCAAGTCCCTGTATCAGCCCGGAGCCCCGTCCCACACTCTGAACCCCTCATTTGTAGCTCTACACACCAGCCCTCATCCCCAGCTGTAACCCTCCCCTTTTCCCGCATCCCAAACTGTTGGTCCCACCCAGTGAAAGTGAGAGAGAGTGGGGGAGAGTGAGCAATGGAGGGAGGGGAGCAGAAGTATTTCTGGGCACCCCATTTCAAGAAAGATGTGGAGAAATTGGAGAGGGTCCAGAGAAGAGCAACGAGAATGATGAAAGGTCTAGAGAACATGAGCTGTGAGGGAAGGCTGATGGAATTGGGTTTGTTTAGTTTAGAAAAGAGAAGACTGAAGGGGGCCATGATAGCCGTTTTCAGGTATCTAAAAGGGTGTCACAAGGAGGAGGGAGAAAACTTGTTCATCTTGGCCTGAGGATAGAACAAGAAGCAATGGGCTTAAACTGCAGCGAGGGAGGTTTAGGTTGGACATTAGGAAAAAGTTCCTACCTGTCAGGGTGGTCAAATACTGGAATAAATTGCCCAGGGAGGTTGTGGAATCCCCATCTCTGGAGATATTGAAGAGCAGGTTAGATAAATGTCTATCAGGGATGGTGTAGATGGAGCTTGGTCCTGCCTTGAGGGCGGGGGGCTGGACTCGATGACCCCTCGAGGTCCCTTCCAGTCCTAGTGTTCTGTGATTCTAAGTGAGCGGAGGAGGGGGCCTCAGAGAAGGTTTGGGGTAGGGGTGGCATTCAAGGATAGGGCAGGGCAGGGCAGGGACGGTGCGACCATTCTGCAGTTAGACAGTTGGCAACCCTAAGACAGGGAGGTGTCAGCATCCTCCCTGGGGGGAAACTGAGGCAGCCCCGTGAACAGCTCGAAATCGCACAGCAAGGCAGCGGCCTAGCTGAGACAATCCGGGG
The DNA here is from genome assembly GCF_052426305.1 of Pelodiscus sinensis. Lineage (NCBI taxonomy): Eukaryota > Metazoa > Chordata > Testudines > Trionychidae > Pelodiscus > Pelodiscus sinensis. The sequence continues at coordinate 5,314,134 of NC_143055.1, forward strand.
TCCCAGGCCTGAGCTTTAAACCCAAAACTACTCTGTTCCAACAGACCAGTCCCTAACATTGCGGCCGCATCCAGGAGACAGGCGTGTTCTGAACCGGCCGCCCTTTCATTTATTCCCCGCTGGCTCCCACCACAAACCTGTGGGCTGGCCAGGAGTCCTGCCCTGGACCAGAGCAATTACATGCTCACATACAGGGCTCGGCCCTGCTCCGGCAGCAACCAGGCCAACACTGACAGACGGGCACGCCTAGCAGCGCCACAGGAAGGCGGAGAAAAGAACCCAATCTCCCTTGGCTCCTTGCATTAGTGGTTAAGCAGTGCCCTCCGGTGGCAGAACGATAAACCTGACCCTTCCACCGGGTCTATTGGAGGTTGCTGACATGAGCTGGATTCCACAGCTACCTGAAATCGGTGGGACGTTGGTGCCGAAATGTCCTTGAGAATCTGGGCTTCGGTGCCGTCGAAAGCAGCTCGTTTCTGTGCACTGCCTTTGGCCGGCTGGGACCTGGCAGGAATCAGGCACAGAAGAGCTGAACAGGACGGCCACACTGGGTCAGACCGAAGGTCCATCCAGCCCGGTATCCTGTAGCCAATGCCAGAGGGCGTGAACAGAACCGGGAACCATCATGTGATCCCTCCTCTGTCGCCCATTCCCAGCCTCTGGCAAACAAAGGTCGGGATCCTGGCTAATAGCCACTGATGGACCTTTCCCCCATGAATTTATCTAGTTTTTTAGTTTTTTAACAAAACAGCATTGAGAGAGAACAGATTTTTGTATTGACTTTAGGGGGGTCCCCTCCCCTAAACCCCACCTTGTGTAATTCTAAGGGAGGAATATAATGTGTTACTCCATTATATACAATGGTACAAAAACTGCTACAGAAAATCGGTTACGTTCTACAGGGTTTTCCCCAGTAAGCTGCCTGGCTCTCAGAGGAACCCCGCCAAAACCTGGTGTTGCAGGCTCAAGAGGTTTGGATGGTCTGAAAAAAACAGGCTACCGAGGGAGGACACATGGGTTGGCTAATGTGGGGGCGTGCAAGCCAGGACCCCTATTTGGCTCTCTCCAGGACTTTGGCTGAGTAATGTCATCACTGTGTGCCTCAGTTTCCCCAGTAATTATAAGAGACTGTCGCATCCCTGAATACATGACTGGGAGAAAAAAGAAAGCAAAGGCCGCACCAACCTGGGCTTTCCTTCAGTAGCGGCCTTGGAAGAGGACAGCCTTCCCGCGAATAGCAGGAACCCCTGTCAGCAAAATGCCCCGACTCCACATCCTGCCATCTGTGTGGTCCCAGCCACCCACCGAGTGCCATAATGTGACAAGCACTTTGGCCCGCTAAATCAGCCCCCTTTCTCCCCAGCTCCCAAGGTCTAGAGCAGCCACAAAAGGCCATAACCTGCTAATGAGACACGTGGGCCCCGGGACCTCGCTCCAGCCAGGCCCTTTGAGGCGGGTGTGTCGTTTCCTAAGTGCCTGGTGTTTCCATGGAGACGTGGCCCTTGTGGGATCCTTTCGCCTCCAATTCCTCTCTCCCCCCAGCACATCTGTTTTCTCCCCTCCTCAGGGGTATACCTGGGGGTAGCTTTGTCCCCAATTCCCCCTGCTGGGCCTTCGGCACAGCAGTGGGGTGGCTCTCCTGAGAGGGGGGCTGTCTGAGGGAGGCTGGGGCAGGGGGTCTGGCCCTACAACGGTCTTAGGTTAGTTGCTATCGGGAGCCTTCATTTCCCCTTCCCTCAGATCCGCAGCGCTCTTCTTCCTTACACTCCCTTGGCAGGCCCTCAATGCCTGCCCTCCTGCCCTCTGTAAATGCCCCGGCCCCATCCCTTGTCCCTAGCTGGAGCGACTGATCCTGCTGCCCTGAGCCCCCTTCTCCAGACACCGGTTTGTTCTCCTCGGTTTCCCTCCAACCTTACAGCTTTCTCCACGGATGGGCTCTAATCCATATTCAATGACACCTGGAGTGACCTGAAGGGGGCTATGGGCTTCTCCCTCAGACGGGTGTAAACGCCTCAGAAGCAAAGCGGTGTGAGTGAGAGGTGGATTAGGCGGGGCACGTACGTGCTTGCTAGAGCCTCCAGGTCACCTGCAGCGTTAGGACGAAGTCTATAAAACCAGTACGAAACCCTCCCCAAGCAGCTGTCCCTGCTATTCTCCGCACCAGGATAACAGGCGGGTAGCAGGCCAGGAATCCCACCCTGACCTAGAGTACGTCTACACTGGTGCCAGGGGCGTGATGGAAACCACCCCACTATACATATGATGAGGGAGTTGGAGGACAGCCCCTCCTAGGTCGGGTCAGCGAAAGGCGTGTCTCCTTTTCCTGCGGGAAGGCGTGCTAGCCCTTCTCAAGCGAGTGTGTTCACAAGGGGACATGGCCACGGTAGCGTGAGCCACGTGCACACCCAGCCAAGATGCCAGGCACACACTGCGGACGGCTAGCGCCTCCTGCTGTTTGCACCACCGCTGCTGTAATTCTATTGTTAGCACGCTAGCCTGGACAGCGCGGGACTCCTCAGGCTGGGGATCACACCCTTCGCGTACCTGGACTACGAGGGTACCTGGACTACGAGGGTACCTGGACTATGAGGGTGCCGCCGTCTGCCTCCATTATCATTTATCGAGCACTAGAGATATAGGCAGTGACCTGTTCCAGCCCCAAAGAGCTTACTCACGCTTTTCGTTCGGTGCGTGTGCAGTTACCAGAACAATGGGGCCTGGGGTCATGTCTGGAGCTCCCAGCGGCAACTGTAATGCAATAAATAAATCACAACTCAGTCAAGACCACAGGACGTTGCACCAGACCCTGGTGGGAAAGGGGAGGGGAATGCTCAGATTACATAGAAGGGAAGAGTTCCCTTTCCAGAATGGATACGTGCGTTCTTAAGGTTCACACATATAGGGTTAGATACAGGTGAATGCTGGCTTAGTGGTGGAGAGCAGCGGTCTGGGAATGAGGAGCTGCGAGGCCTACCTACTCCAGACTTTGTGTGAGAACCCAGAGAAGCCATTTCACCTTTCCTTGCCTTGGTTTCCCCATCTGTAAAATGGGTACGTCTAGACTACAAGGTTTTGTCGACAGAAGTTTTGTCGACAAATACAGTCGACAAAGCTTCTGTCGACAAAGAGCGTCTCCACTACATTCAGTTCTGTCGACAAAGCAAGCTGCTTTGCCGACATGGCAGTGTAGACGCAAGGACAGTTTACAGGCAATAACGCTTTCTGTTGACAGAACTCTGTCGACAGAAGGCGTTATGCCTCGTGAAATGAGGTTTACCAGCGTCGACAAAACTGCTGAGTTCTGTCGACGTTATGTCGACAGAACTCAGCGGTAGTGTAGACGCAGGTTTAGTTTTGTCAACAAAAGTCCACTTTTGTCGACAAAACCCTGTAGTCTAGACACACCCATAGTGAGGCTCGAGTCACTAAAGTGTGTAAAAGAGTTGCATGGAAGGTATAAAAAGTATTATAGTAGGATATGGTATGACTCACCAGTGTCAAAGTTCCTCTGAATTCATCCTAAGGAGAAAAGCAAATTCCTCTAAAATCCTCCTTCTCCTACTTCCTACTGCTCCAGAATCAAGGAAGACAGGAATAGCTAGATTCATCCCACCCTAGTATCCTATTTCCGATAGCGGCCAGCACCAACCACTTCACAAAAAGGTGCAAAAAATCACATAAATAAATAATTACGGAACAATCTTCCTGCAGGATAAGTTTCCTCCTTAAAGCCAAAGTTGTAGCGATTGGCTTCTGCTCTTCAGCTGGATTTATCTCTCCTATGTATTTTACCCTCTATTATGCAGCTGCCGATGGTCTTATTATTCATAGAAATGTCTCCTTTATTTCTGAGCCCAGCTAAAATCTTGGCCTCCATAAGGTCCTGTGGCAGTGAGTTTCACAGGTCAATTAACTGCTGTGGAACCTCCCCCCCTCCCAACTCCTAGCATTTCCATGTACCTATTTTAAATGTTCTGCCTTGCAACCAGTAAACAATTCAGGGCATTGCCTGTTAACTAGTTACTTCCAAGTCTTGTCTGAGAAAGCCACCCTTCCAAGCTCCTTCACCAGGTCAAATCTATTGATGGAAGAAATCCAGGCGCATATCTTAAAATGCTTAAGAGAGGGATTCATTCCACCCCCAAATCCCGCCTCTTAGACCTTTAAATAGCAATCACAGGAAGATGACATTTATCATGCAGATAAACCAAGGCTATAGACTTACCATCAAAAACAAACAGGGCGTTTAAATAAAAATGTCAGCGGCAGAATGGAAGAGAAGATTCTGTTTGAAGCCCAGCTCTGAAGCTACCCGCAAGTGTGAATTACAAACAGCCCTCCCTAGGAACACACAGCAGAGCGCGCTAGTAAATAAACACAGCGCATGATTGAGGCCCATCCACTCCGGGCGGCTGCTGGCACCCTGAACCCACCCGGAGTGGCTTAAGGAGGGGATATAAAGTTTTCCGAACACTCCAGGGAGGAAGGGTCAAAATGCTCCTGCTGTCAAACACAACTGGAAAACATACTACACATATGCACGGCTGTGTCCACAGTGCATGCACACACACAGCGCATGCATCTGAACACACACATCCATGCGTACATACGTGCCCATGCTATGCATTATTTCTACAGGTACCCAGTCATGGACCAAAACTCCCAAGGTGCCAGGCGCTGTACAAACTCAGAACAAAAAGGCAGCCCTGCCCCCCCGCAGAACTAACAAGCCACGTGTAAACCAAAACCCACCTCGAAGATGCACGCGTCTGGTTTTAGCACCAGATGGTTCTGGTGTGTTACGTGATGCTCGTTTCCCCAGTGGTTTGCAGAGGGGGCTGTGTTCCCTTTGGAATAGACTGTACTTCAGCAGGACTAAACATTGCTGAGATCGGTGTTCCCTGCTACCTGAGCACTTCGGCAGCCGCTCAGGAGAGACTCAAAGGCTGCCCAGCAGATTAGCAGAGTGCTCACAGTTAGGTTTGTGTTTCTAATGGTGGTGCACATTCACACATGCTTTGGTGCACATGGAGAAAATTATTCCGCATGTGGTGGAAAAATCCACACATGGGTGGAAAAGATTAGCAGGAACATTGGCTGAGATATAGTTGTTTCTCATAGACTCATAGACTTTAAGGTCAGAAGGGACCATTATGACCATCTAGTCCGACCCCCTGCACAGTGCAGGCCACAGAATCTCACCCACCCCTTAACTTGCTGATAAGAATATTGTGGGAGACCGTATCCAAAGCTTTGCTAACGTCAAGGTCTATCACATCCACTGACTTTTCCATATCCACAAAGCCAGTTACCTCATCACAGAAGCTAATCAGGTTGGTCAGGCACGACTTGCCCTTCGTGAATCCATGTTGACTATTCCTGATCACTTTCCCCTCTTCCAAGTGATTCAAAATGGATTCCTTGAGGATCCCCTGAGGTAAGGCTGACCAGTCGGTAGCTCCCTGGATTGTCCTTCTTCCCTTTTTGGACACTACATTTGCCTTTTTCCAACCATCTCTCCCAATCTCCTTGAGTTTTCAAAGATAATGGCCAATGGCTCTGCAATGACATTTGCCAACTCCCTCAGTACCCTCGGATGCATTAAATCCGGGCCCATGGATTTGTGTATGTTTAGCTTTTCTAAATAGTTCCTAACTTGTTCTTTCCCCACCAAGGGCTGTCCACCGCCTTCCCATACTGCGTTGCCTAGTGCATTTGTCTGGGAGCTGACCTTCAGGGTGGTCATGCAGCAATCCAACACGGTTCGTGAGCGCGGCAGGGCAGATGCCCTGAAACGTTGGTGCTTGAATCAGTAGAACCCTGGGCAGCCACGTCTGTCTCCGCAGAGATGAGCCACGGATATCCACACTGACAGGAACAGTTGCGGAGAGCGGGGATATAAAGCGGGTATCTGCGGATTTGCAGGGCCCGACGACTCCGTTCAAAACAAAGGTTGGTCTTTCTGTGTTAACAAGACCCTCCCCACACACGGCACAGGCCTTCACACACGCCAGCTGCTGCCACACAAGTGTGAACATCTTTCCGGCCATGCTAGGAATCAAGCCGCGGCACAGACGGCCCCCACCGCTGTGTCCCTGGCACACATGTAGAATGAGTCGGTGGTGCTGCCTTTGGCCACATCGTGCTCTTGGAGCAAGGGGAATGCCCTGGCCTCTCGGTGGCAGGGTAATTCGGCTTGCTCTTTACTGGCAGCCCGTTCAGAGGTGACACCAAGCGCGCTGGGCTTGGGTTTTCCCAGCATTTGTCTGGCAAACACACCGGGCAGGCACACTTAATGGGCAGTTCATCACCATGCCTGCTTGCAGAATGGCTCAGCTGTGGTGACAGAGGGCCAGCCACACCTCCCAGGCCCACCATAGCTGATGGGGGTTGTGTAGCAACCGAAGGGGCAACCCATTCAGCAGGAGGGAACCTAAGAACATAAGAACGGCCACACTGTCTGCCCAGTGTCCTGTCTGCCCACAGTGGCCAATGCCAGGTGCCCCAGAGGGAGTGAACCGAACAGGAAATGATCAAGCGATCTCTCTCCTGCCATCCATCTCCACCCGCTGAGGCTACGACTACACTGCCAGTTTTTGCGGCAGAAAATATGCTCATGAGGGACTCGTTGGCATGCGTCGCGATCTCATTTGCATATTTTCTGCCCATCCGTTCTGGGGTTTTTGTGCAAAAACAAGCAGTGCGGAAAAAGGAGGTTTACCGATCTGGCGCAAAAAGGGGTTTTTGCACAAAAAGGAAACGTCCACGCTGCTTGTTTTTGCGCAAAAACGGATTGGCAGAAAATATGCAAATGAGATCACAACTCATGCAAATGAGTCCCTCGTTAGTGTATTTTCTGCCGCAAAAAATGGCAGTGTAGATGTAGCCTAACAAACAAAGGCTAGGGACACCATTCTTTACCCATCCTGGCTAATAGCCATTAATGGACTTACCCTTGCTAATTAGTCTGCTACAGATCCGTCCAGGTGGGGAACTTGCCAGCCCTTAGGTACCAGGTGTGGTCAGGTCCGCGCCAGCCCTGAGTGGGTGACTCTGGAGAACTTGGAAGTGGTGGTAGAAGATGGTATTGGGATTTCTAAAGGTGTCCCTCTTTCCTGCTGGGCCTCCCTGCCTCAGCATGGTCTGAGAGCTAAGGTCCTTGTCTCATCTTTTAGGCAGCTGGCTTGCCCATAAACTCTCTCTGGAATATCGGGCCAGTCACTCCGTCGTCCTGTCTCGACCCTTCAATGCAGTGATATCATGCTTCCACTCTTCTCTGTTTTGATGGCAACGCTCTTTGAGGCAGGGGCTCTCTCCTCCGAGGCTGGTACAGCGCCTAACATGACAGGGTCCTTAGGTGTTGTAATAGAAACAATCAACACTACCACAGAGAGCCCATTACTGAGCTGACGCCTGGTAAAACTCGGTGCATCTGGAATAACACAGGCGTGATCATTAAGGAACCAGCAGGGTTTTTCATCGGGGGGGGGGGGGAAACCCCGGCAAATCCTAACAACAGCTTGCCTTCCCGAATTCGCTCTGCCATTTCCGTTGGGGAAGGGGATCCTGCTTCACTTCCTGTCCTAACCCGTTCGGTGGCGCTGCTCTCCGTGGGCAGACAGCTGACGCCTCGTGGGATTTCCACTAGCACCTAAGTGCATTAGGCACCTAACCAGCTTAGGCACTTTTGTAAACCCCCGACGGTGCTGATCTGAATCTTTAGGTGCCTAAATATCTTTGTGGCTCTGACTCCTGGTGCCTTACGCCCCAGAGGGGGGGCTGCATTTCAATGGTGGGGGACGTGACCTTTGTATCTAAAGCACCTGGGGAATGAAAGACAGTAGAGAGCGGTCAGCTGATGGTCCTGGTGGTTGGTATTGCTGCACTCACTTTATTTGTATTGGAGTAGCAGCTCGGGGCTGTGAAGGGGGCAGACCCGGTGGCCTAGGTGCTGTACACAGAGCACATGACAACCCCTGCTCCAAAGGGCTCACAGGCCCATAGGCAGGGGCGGAGAGTATAGCAGCTGGAAGAAGACATTGCTGTCGGTATACTGGGGGCAGAGTGTGGCTGCCCCCCAGCACCCGCCCTCCCCATTCTCCGGGGCCAGAAAGGCTGGGACCAAGTACTCTCCTCTCTCCCTGTGGTGCTGGGGGTGGGGCTTGGCTCCTGGGGGCGGGGCCTGGACAGAAAGGGTGGGTCTGGGATCTTGCCTCCTATCTTCACCCAGCGCCCATGCCCACAGGAAAGAGATTTCTGTGTTTCCAAAGGCTCTGACCTCGTTCAGCTTTTTGGTGCCAGAGCTGTAGACTGACTCCATGTAGCCACAGCACAGACAGCGCCAAAGCTAAGGTGCCCACTGACCTCTTAGCCAATACCAGAAGCCTTCCCGAGTATTGAAGAGATCAGAGCTCCAGCTGGGCCCTGGAACAGACTCATATCCTCTAGACAGGACTATGCAGCATATACGGGCATGCCAATTTTCTTCCTCAATTTGATCTGAGGAAATGGGTCTGACCCACGAAAGCTCATCCCCTAATAAACCATCTTGTTAGTCTTTAAAGTGCTGCATAGACCTGTCTTTTGTTTCAGCAAGACCAGACTAACACGGCTACATCTCTATTCATATCCTCTATGAATCCCCTAGAGCATGGGTTCCCAAACTGGGGGGTATGCCCCTTTGGGGAAGGCATGAAGAAATTTCAGGGGGGGCATGAGGCGACTCAACCTCTCCCATTAATTCCTCTCTCCCCCCCCCCCCCCCGTAAGTTTTGCTGCTATTTTTGTTTTTCAGCCCCAGTTAGTTCCTTTTTTTTTTTTGCTCAACAAAAAAAGAAACGCTATCTGGAGAAACACTATCTGGGAAAGGGAGCTTCTGAGGGAATGCCACATTTTGGGGAGAATGATATTGACCTGCTTTGAGAGCCATGGCTAAAATGTGCTAGACAAGAGCTTGGTATGAATCATCTCATTTGTTAATGAATGAATGATTAGTTAGTTGGCTACTCGCTTTTCGGGTATTTCTCTCTCTTTTTGGTAATATTTTGTCCCACACGTTTTTAAAATGAAGTAAGAATACTGCATACAGATGAGGTCTCCTCATCTCAAAAAAGATATATTGGCATTAGAAAAGGTTCAGAGAAGGGCAACTAAAATGATGAGGGGTTTGGAACGGGTCCCATATGAGGAGAGATTAAAGAGACTGGGACTTCTCAGTTCAGAAAAAAGGAGACTGAGGGGGGATATGATAGAGGTCTATAAAATCATGAGTGGTGTGGAGAAAGTGAATAAAGAAAAGTTATTTACTTGTTCCCATAATATAAGAACTAGAGGCCACCAAATGAAATTAATGGGCAGCAGGTTTAAAACAAATAAAAGGAAGTTCTGATTCACACAGCGCATAGTCGATCTGTGGAACTCCTTGCCAGAGGAGGCTGTGAAGGCTAGGACTTTAAAAGAGAAATAGATAAATTCATGGTTGTGACTATTTTCTTCTACTATTTGATCTGAGGAAGTGTGTCTGGCCCACGAAAGCTCATCATCTAATAAACCATCTTGTTAGTCTTTAAAGTGCTACATAGTCCTGCATTTTGCTTCAGATAAATTCATGGAGGTTAAGTCCATAAATGGCTATTAGCCAGTATGGGTAAAGATGGTATCCCCAGCCTCTGTTTGCCAGAGGGTGGAGATGGATGGCAGGAGAGAGATCGCTTGATCATTACCTGTTCGATTCACTCCCTCTGGGGCATCTGGCATTGGCCACTGTCGGCAGACAGGACACTGGGCAGGATGGACCTTTGGTCTGACCCAGTACGGCCGTTCTCATGTAAGAAAAGAACAAAAAACCATTTTGACTCTTTCCGGCTACATCTAGACTGCAGGCTTCTTTCGGAAGAGGCTTTTCCGGAAGAGATCTTCGGGAAAACCTTTTTTCAAAAGAAAGCGTCTACACAGCAAAAGCGCATTGAAAAAGCGACTGGCTTTTTCGAAAGAGAGCGTCCACATTGATCGGATGCTATCTCGCATTTCAGCTTGGACAACGTGGCCACCAGGGCACCTCTGCTTTTTCCTGGAGGCCTCTTCTTCCGAAAAAATACTCTCTTCCGCGTCCACACACGCCTTTTTCCTAAAAGGCTTTTTCAGAAAAAGGCTTCTTCCTCGTAGAATGCAATTTACCGCCGTTGGAAAAACCCTGCGTTCTTTTGACTTTCTGTCAAAAGAACGCAATAGCAGTGAGGACGTAAGCGTTGTTTTTCCGGAAAAACGGCCATTTTTCTGGAAAAACTCTGCAGTGCAGACATACCTTCTTTTGCATCTGGTCTTGTAGCATCAATGGCAATTTTGCCCCTGAATTCCGTTGATATGGTCAGTCCATTTGGCCTGGTTTGGTCCTGGGTCTGTAATATTCAGGTACCAAAACAGGACTACAATTCTAAATGGGCCTAGAGCACAGGTTTCCAAACTGGGGGGTGTGCCCCTCTGAGGGGGGGGCGTAAAGAAATTCCAGGGGGGGGCACAAGGCGACCCAGCCTCCGCCCCTCCCATCAAGTTTTGCTGCCTTACTCAGTTTCTTTTCTTTCTCAACAAGTTTTGCTGCTATTTTTTGGGGGGTGGGGGGGAGTAAGGGTTTTTCAAAAATCAGAAAGGGGGGCGTGATGCCGAAAAGTTTGGGAATCACTGGCCATGGGGATGTTATTTAATAGGAAGCCACAGAATGGACTTTTAACGGGTGCGTGGCTGTGTTAGGTGGATGGAATGAATTGATGGCGGCTAGCCTGACGTGTAGGTGCAGTAGAGACATAATACACAGCTCGATACCGCAGTACGTAGACCTGGGTTGTGATTTCTGGTTCCAGAGTGAACCAAAACGTCTCCCCATTCCAAAGCCACAAGACCAGGCCTGCATCTCACCTCTAGACACCCCCTTCCGGTCTGCGGAGCCAAACCAGACAGTCAATCCACAACGGGCCAGGCAACAGCTCACCTCCAGCTCATCCCTTTCATAGGCATGTTCCAAATGCCATTGGCTTGCTAATGGCCATCATTGTTATTAATTAGCTCCTGGCTTATCTGCTCCCAGGCCCTAGGGTCTCAAGTGGTTACACCTTGGGAGCAAGCATTAGACCCATTAGGGATATGCAGGCAGTTGGCACTCTAATTGTTAGCTAATGAAGGCTGCTGTTTGGGTGCTTGCTGGGACTGCCTGGCATGGCGAAGGGCTGCCCTGTTTACCAATGAGGTGCTCTAGCTCACAATTAGAAAGGTGGAACTCAGGGGGTAATCAGCAGTGCTCAATGTGCCGCCAAAGGGTTTTTTATTCCTTCATGAAATGCAGAAAGACAAGGCTGGTTGTGAAATGAGGATATTCTTGCACCTTCCCAGCTCTTGACCCCAAAGCTCTTTGCAAACACTAATTAATTAAGTGTCCCAATGCCTGCTCCCCTCCCCCCCACCAGGGGAGACCGGGAGGAATCATCATCCAGGGAAAGATAAGGAAACTGAGGTACAGAGAGATGGGAGGGACTTCCACGTGGGCAATCTATGGCAGAGCTAGAAAAAGAACCCAAGTTCTCTTGAGTCAGTGCTGGATCTATACACACACGCGCGTGCGCACACACGCACCCTCGCCCCGCCTCATGGGAGAGATTGGCCCCTGCCCCCAGAGACTCAACAGGCAAACAAAAGAAGGGTGTGAAGGGAAAAGGTGGCAGCGCAGAGATAGTACAGGTGGGACCTCCCTGGTCCGGCACCCTCAGGACCTGAGTGGTCCTGAACCAGGGAGTTTGCCGGACTAGGGGAGGTCAGTGTTCCCCTGCTGGCTGCCCCGCTGCCAGCTCCTCTTCTTGGGGCTCCCTGCCTTGGTCTGCCCTGCTATCGCTGGCCAAATGGGGCTCCCCTTGGCTGCCCACCCACTGCTGCTGGGGATTCCCCAGGGTTCCCCTGCCGCAGCCAGCCCTGTGCGGTTACTGCCCGACGCTCTGCCGCCGGGGGGGTCCACTAGTGGGGCTGCTCAGCCACCCCGTCCCTGCTGCCACCAGGGATTTCCCTGCCCGGGCCGGGGGCTCCCCAGCCGCCACCTGGCCCTGTTGATGGGGGAGCTCTCCAGCACAGCTGCTACTGGTCCAGCTGGGTTTCCCCAGCCCCTGTGTTCTCCCAGCTGGCTCCCGCTCCCGGCCTGCGGGGCTCTTTGGTCCAGTAACATCCGTGGCCCTTTCCCACCACGGATGTTACCAGACCAGAGTCCTGGATTTGGGAGGTTCAACCTGTAGGCGACACAGATCATTCTAAATGGAAATAACAAGCCATTGCCCATTCCAGACACCTATTGAGATGCTACCCAGGCCCATTTTTGCTCTTTTAGACCCCAGCCTTCAATAAGAGCTCTCCCATTGTTACTCCTAACGACATGTAAATGTATGCAATAACTAAATTAGATTGCAGTGCATTCTTTACATCTCATTATTGAAGTTAATGTACACACAGGCACACCCTGTTCTTGTCAACATTTTTTCGGCCACTCCCTTTCTAAGAGGGACTAGGGTTGCCAGAGGGTTTCAGAAAAAATACCAAGAGTTAAGCAAAAAAAATAAATACAAGGATCCCAAGAGTTGTTAAGCAAAAAATATATAAATAAAAAGAAAACATCGTGGCCCCTTTAAGAAACACGTGGTGAGGATTTTTGGCCCCAACAGGCTGCTGGTGGCCACTTACCATCGTGCCTCCCTGCGCTGGGCCGGTCAGCTCCCCGGTAAGCATTAGGGTTGCTAGGCTGCCTCCTATTGAGCCGGACAGCCTGGGATTTTCGCCTCCTGGCTGGGAAAAAATCAGAAAATACAGGACATTTTAGGTGTCTGGTATTTTCTGTTACTGGACAGGAGGTGAAAATACCGGTGTGTCTGGGTCAACACCGGACACCTGGCAACCCTACCAGGGACCGATGGCAGTGGGTCTGTCAGGGTTTGCACGTAGGGTTGCCAGGTGTCCAGTATTCTACCGGACAGTCCGGGACTTGGGCTCTCAGTCTGGTAAAAAAAATCAGAAAATACCGGACACGTGCAATGTGCAATGTCTGGTGTTTTCTGATTTTTCCGGCTGCGCACCAGACAGAAGCCTGATGCAGGCGGGGAGAGCGGCTGGGACTCCCAGCCCCTCCCTGTGACCCCGCCAGGCTTCTGCGCAATCACAGGCTCCCAGCGCCGATCGCGGCCCCGCTGGGAGCGCCTGGGAATCCCAGCTGGGAGGTGGGGCCGCGATCGCCACTCTGGGCGCGTGAGAAGCCCAGAAGCCTAGCGGGAACGGGGGGAGTGGCCGGGAGGTGGGGCATGATCGGTGCTGGGAGATCTCTACAATCATTTCAGCTGCTGGATAAAAAGGAGTTCTTCTAAATTCTCCTACAGTCTTAGCTTTAGAGGAATAGAAACCAATCAAAATAGCAGGCACATTTGCACCATTACTTCTACGCCTCTTTACATAGACATGGCGTAGGATGAAGACTGTTTATAATAAAGTTAAGTATTAAACATAGCATGTGTGTTCGTGGCAGTGTTTTGTTTTTTGGTTTTTTTTCTTCGATAAATGTTTAGCCCGCATGTTCGGTATTTTTGGGGAGACCGTCTGGCAACTCTATTTGCAGGAACTCTCTAGCCCTTTAACACTGGGGGCTTGTCTATGCGGGCAACTTACTGCTCTGTCATTTCCTTGCTCAGGGGTGTGAAAACACACCCAAACACACACAGCAAGTTACAGCGCTGTAAAGCACCCGTGTGGACCGGGAACGCCTCCCCTCGTGTATGGGTTGCTCTAGACCCCACACATCTGCATTGGCTTGTGTAGACACAGCCGAGCTGTTTTAGCCACGCACCCGCTTGACTGCAGGCGCTGGGGCTTTAAGGAAAACAATAAGTAACTATCACAGGACTGGTGACAAACCCGCGGGGGTCGGCACCCTGGAACTGGGCCCGTTCTACAGGTGCATGCAGGCTGAGGGTCCCATACAAGATGTTACAAGGGTTCCCGGCCCAGGCTCTCACACCAGATGGTTAATACACAAGCAGCTGGGGAGAGGCTACCTCCCAGACAGCTTCTGTTCAAGGTGCAGCTATCAAAGAAAGCTAACCCCCCCCCCCCCCCCGCGCACTCTCCCACCGCAGCTGGATGGGCTATCTAGGCCTGTATCAGCTCCCATAGGCAGGGGCCCAGGGCTACGCCTTTGGTAAGTGATCAGGGTCATCTTTTCTCGGATAACCCAGCCATCCCAGGCCCCTGCCAGGGACCAATGAGCTCACCTCCACTGCAGCCCATTAACCCTTGCAGGGCGTACATGCCAGGCTGACCTGCAGCGAAGGGAGGCAGGTGCTTTGTGTGCTATGCAGAGGCCATGTGACGGGGTAGGAGCATGGGGGGGGGTGTCTTTCCAGATTGGGACCGTGGGAATTGGTAACGACAGCGACGGGCTGACTCAGTGGGTTAGCAATGAGGCGAAGCTTTCTGCGCTTTAGCAAGGTTTGGGTTCGGGGGAGGTCATTGTTCATGTTAAGTAATTTGGGGGGGGTCCCTGAAAACAGGAAAAGAGGGTCACCCTCTGAGAAGTCACAGAGCTCTCGACAGCCAACACACTGAGGTGCTCTATAAAGGAAAGGAAAGTGCCATTGTCCTGGATTGACAGATGGGGAAACTGAGGCACGGGGGCTCCACTTTTCAAACTCACTGGCCTGAATCGAAAGCTGAATTCCCCGTTTTTGAAAGTCTGGAGAACGAGCTCCCTTGCGGGGCCATGAAATGTCGGCTCTTCAAGTCCCCGTCTTCAGCGGAGTCGGGACTGTGTCCTCCAAGACATTTAGGCCCCGATGCCTGTTGTAGGAGCACTCAGAGAGCAAGCTGCAATGTCAGGAGGAGAACCACAGCCGCCGGATGCCCAGCCTCGTGTGCTAAGCTCCCCTGCACCACTGGCTGCAGGGCCGACAAGCTCTACAGGCGTTTAAGCGGAAAGGGATGCAAGAAACAGACCCTAGCAGGTTGCAGCTGCCGTGCACGGTCTGGTTGCCAGGCAGCTCAAGGAAGTCAGCATCCCGTACAGACTGTGAGAGTCGGCACAGGGGCGGGGAACCCTTCTGGGGCGGGGGCTGCTGACCCACAGAAAAATCAGTCGCAACCCACCACAAATTCTCACCGAGGGGGCCCTGGCTGAGAAGCAGACAGACACTCCCCACCGTCCCCTCGCACACCAGAGCCTAGATTAGTAGACCAGCGTCTAGCTTAGTAGATTTCGTGTGCTCCAGCCTTGTGGCTGGAGCACCAACACGTGAAGGAAGATGGGAAATGGCTGGCGGGGAGCTCTGTTCTTGGGGGCTGGATTCAGGCAAACCCGTGGGCCTGGGGTTCCCCACAACAGAAGAAATCTGCCGGGACGTGCACGGTTCAATGGACAAGGCTTTGGAAGTGGGATGGACACACGGGAGCGAGGCTTGAGGCTAACACCAGCTGTGTGATCACTTTCCCCTTGGCTTGGTTTGTCGATTTCGATTGTACCCTGGGGGGAGGGAGGCACAGAGACGGTCTCTCACTGGGTGTCCACAAATGCTGCTATAATCTAAAAGATACCAGGTAAGTTAATCAGGGCCTCATAGTGTCTCCGTGCCAGAGCCAAAACCGGCAAAGACCAAGCAAAAGAGGGTTTCCCACACAATCGCCTGTGCCCTGGGGATGCGGGTGCAGCTCTCTGGCTTGGTTGGAGGGGACCACAAAGGTGATGTAATTAAAAGGGGATTACAAACCCTGGAGGAAGCTCACATGCCGGAGTTAGAGCTGCCTCTGGATCTCAGCAAGGAACCGAGATCTGCTGAAATAGGGAAGCAAAGAGGGGAGGAAAAACCCTTTTGACCTGACTGGTTCAGGGAGTTTTCAACAGAGGGTTTAGGGCGCCTGGCTGCCTCACTCGAAAGCCAGGCAGAATGTGAGACTCCTCGGAGAGATGGGTTGCAAATGGCAGCCCAGTGTACTGGGACATGAGCCAGGCTCCCTCTCTTTTCCATGTATGTGTGGAATAAATTTCTCTGCGCACTGAGGCATGTGCAAATGTGCACCACCACTAGAAACAAAAATCTAGCTGCAGTCACTCTGCTCATCAGCTGGGCAGCATTTGAATCTCTCCTGAGCAGCCGCAGAAGTGCCCAGCTTACAGGGCACGCTGGACGTGACCCTCCAATGTCCTTAAAACTCTGTCAGAGACCAACTCGCTTTATCAAACAATCGGGGTGGGGGGCAAACAGGAGGTTCTGGTCTCTCTCCATCCAGACAATCAAGGCTTTGCAAAGACAGGTTCAGAGCCACAGGAGAGGGGTGGGAGGGCTGGATAGAAATCTTCTAGGAGGTTGAGACCCCTTGTGGGTCCCACCCTGCCGCCATTGAAGAAAAATGGCAGAACTGGTCTTAAAATTGTCCCCTCCGGAGCTGCCGATACTGCCCGGAATTCGCTCTGACCACATGGCTTAGTGTGGAGCTGCCCCTGGGTTTTATGGTTGTTTGCTTTACTGTAACTGGCAATAAACCCAGTGAATGGGTTACCAGGCACGAGGCCGCCCTGTTCTCCTGGGCAGGGGGATGGACAGATGTCTGTGTGTTTTATTGCAAAGAGGGGAGACCATGCCACCTCCCGGGGTGCTATAAATGAAACAGGGCCAGCATGGCTCTGTGGGTGCACGTGTGCCGGGAGGAGCCGGAGGTCTGAGAACGGCACCAGCTCTCCCCAGGTTCCAGGTTCACCCAGCAAACCTGTGCCCATTCCGCAGGCACACACGAGACAAAGGAGAGGGGTAGTTTTGGTGCCCAAGGGGCAGGTGGGATCCCAGCTGTTCCCAGCGGGGGAGGCACACAAAGCAGGCCTGGGGAGCTTCCCCTCCGTTCACTTGTCCTGCAAGGTGTGGGGCTGACCAGGGGAGGGGCTGGAAAGATCTGTTGACCCGGCCAAACACGGCTGTGTTTGCCCATCTCTTCTGCAAGGGGATGTCAGGGAGGAAAAGTAATTTGGAAGCTCAGGGGTCACCGGGGGCCGCTGCTCCCAACAAGCGTTTGAAGAGGCTTCCCTCCCATGTGGGATGGGGGGGGGAGTTTGCAGAGCTGCCTGGTTTTGGAAAGGGAAAGTACACACTCCTGAAATGGAGCAAGCAGGCCCCTCTCCCCCTTTTAAAGGAGCCGCGCTCCTTTCTCTCCTGGGCCTTTCACGGCTGGTCATTAAGCGCTAATAATGACATCTCTGCTTTGCAAGGCTGCCCTTTCATCTCGCCCGCTCCGCCGGCCTTTCTTTGCAGATGCCGGACGTTCCCCGCACAGATAAAAAAGCAGGACAACGGCGCACAAGCTGCTCTTCGCTTGGCCACCTTGAACTTTTATGGCTTCTTCAGTTCCAGCTGGGGCCAGTCCTCCCTGCGTTGATGGTGCTTCCCCTGGGGTCGGCGTGCCCCCTTGGCTCTGCGTTCTCTACCCATCCAAGATGCCGAGGCTCAGCTGGTGGCCGTCAGGCCAGAGGCTCCAAGGTGTGTCAGGGCCTAACTCCCATGGGTTCCCAAGGGAGTTAGACACCAAAATATCTTGGAGGCTCTGGGCCTTACTTCCCCCAGATGCCTGGTGCAGAAAGCAAGGGCTGTCCTGGAGTCTCCAGGGGTCCACGATTAATCGCCCATGATGATGTCATGGGATGAAACCTCCAGGAAGATGCTCAAGCAACCCAGGGCCCCCTATCACTGATTGACAGCCGGTAACTTTGGGCCCCATCCTGCATTGTTTGTTTGCCCTTAGCGTCAGTGGGCCAGGAATGCAGCATCTGGCCCTCGATTCTTTCTTGAGCATTGGTCCAAGGGGCTGGGGGGAGAGGGCACCCGGCCCAAGAGGGAATCTGGTGGGCAGGAGCCCAGGGAATGTCAAAGCACTTTCAGGAGCAGATGAAGCAGGGAAGACAATAGCAAATCTCCCAGCCCTCTCCTTCCTCAGCTTGGGGTGTGTGTGCGTGTGTGCATGTGTGAGTGTGTATGTGTGCTTGTGTGTGTGCATGCGTGCGTGCGTGTGTGTGCATTGAATATAGACATGTGTGTGTGCGTGTGTGCATGTGTGAGTGTGTATGTGTGCTTGTGTGTGTGCATGCGTGCGTGCGTGTGTGTGCATTGAATATAGACATGTGTGTGTGCGTGTGTGCATGTGTGAGTGTGTATGTGTGCTTGTGTGTGTGCATGCGTGCGTGCGTGTGTGTGCATTGAATATAGACATGTGTGTGTGAGTGTGCATGTTGAGTGTGTGTGTGCGGGCATGTGTGTGTGCATGTGCATGTGTCTGGATGTGTGTGTGCATGCATGTGTGTTTGTGCATGTGTGTGTGTGGGTGTCTGTATGAGTGTGTGTACGTGCATGTGCATGTGTCTGGATGAGTGTGTGTGCATGCATGTGTGTTTGTGCATGTGTGTGTCTCTATGTGTGTGCATGAGTGTCTGTATGAGTGTGTGTACGTGCATGTGTGTGTGCATGTGTCTGTATGAGTGTGTGTGCCTGCATGTGTGTTTGTGCATGTGTCTGTGTGTGCGTGAGTATCTGTATGAGTGTGCGTGCATGCATGTGTGTGTTTGTGCATGTGTGTGTGTGGGTGTCTGTATGAGTGTGTGCACATTGCATGTGTGTGGCTCTGTATGTGTGCATGTGCATGTGAGTGTGTCTGTATGAGTGTGCGTGCATGCATGTGGATGTGCATGTGTGTGTGTGCATGTATGTGTCTCTATGTGTGTATGTGGGTGTGTGCGTGTGTTTTCCAATCCCCTCCCCTCCCCAACCAGCCCTGCAGCAGCTGCAGAAGAGGACACATCCCCTTCGTGGCAGGCGCAGAGCAAGCTAGAGGCGGCGCTGCCTCCGGCGAGCCCCATAATGACTTTCTCAGCTCTGGGAGTGGCCCCCTTGCGCTTGTGGTGGGGCTCTGCCCTCGGCCGGTGCGGTCCCTGGAACCTAGTGAAACCCAAGCTGGGGGGGACGACAGGACACTGTCTTTTGCCGGCCTTGCTGGGGGAAACGCTTTGCAGATGTTTGGGCCCTGGCTTGCGCTCTCCCTCCACTCCCATTTCCTCCCCCAATAAAAAGCAGGCCACGCTGGAGTCTTTGGAGCGGGGCCCGCCCCCCTGCGGGGCCCGGGACGGAGGTGTGACTTTTCCCAGCTCATTAGGAAAAGGTGTACAATTTTCAGAATTTCAAAACCTAATGGCCATCTGAATCCCATCAGCAGAGCTGCCCCCAGGAGCAGGTAGCAGCAGCAGCCAGTGCTGGGGAAAGATGCAGCGGCCTGAGCACTAGCCTGGGGGCACCCCTGGGTTCAAGTCCCTGCCACAAAGACCTTGTGTGACCCTGGGCAAGTCACTTAGACCCAGATCCCCAGGGGGGTGTAGGCGCTTACTTCCCATTGATTTCCATTTGAGTTTGAAGCCAAAATACTTCTGTGGATCTGGGCTGTATTCACTCTGCCTCAGTTTCCCACCTGTAAAATGGGGATAGAAGCATTTCCTGCCTTCACGGGGGTGTTACGGTGCCTTAATGCGATGGGGACAGGCAGGGGACAGATCTGGCCTTAAAGGGTTATGTCATACGCGCAAAGAACCTCACAATGCAGCCGGCATCAAGCGAGAAAGGGGGACAAGGCAGGAGGGAGCGAGGTGCCGCCTGCAGCCTTGCCTTCCCCTCCTCAGGAGCAACTCCCTGAAGCCTGGGGAACCCCACTGGGACCAAACTGGCCCAGTTAGGGGGAGGATCCCACGTTTGCTTCACTGCCCAGGCTCCGGGCACCTTCCGCTGCCCGGCTCTGGCCGGGGGTGGCCTATTTCCAAGCCAGGAAGCAGGGCAGGAGGTGGTGAGAAGAGGGTGAGGAAAATTTGGGGGGCACTTTGCCTCTGGATTCATGTCTTGACTCCCCCTCTCCCCCCAGCCCGGGTTTGGCCCGAGGGCTGGCAGCTCCGACCCAGTGGATGGAAGTGACTCCGGAATGGAACTAGTCGATGTGACTCCGGAGGGAGGGGTGTGTGTGAACCCAAGGCGCACCCCACCTGAGGTCTTGGAAGATTTCTGCCCCCCCTCCCCCGCCTCCCATCCATTAATTGGCTCCCTTGTCGGCCCGGACACCTTTTTCATCTGCTACTTAGGGGCGAACAAAAGCGCAGCAGGAGCCATTAGCACTTCAGGGTCCCTGCTCCGGATATAAGGGAGGGAGCGGGGCCGGCCGGGCTGTCTGAGCAGCCCCTCACCTGCTGCCTCCGCCTCCTCCCGGTGCCGGGCCCCGCGCCGCTCTCTGGCACAGCCTGGCCATGCTCGCCACTACCCTGCTGCCCTGGGGGCTGCCTGCCCCGGCCCTGCTGCCCTACCCCGGCGCCCCGCCACTCGGGCACCCCCCCAAGGCTCCGGCGGGGAAATCCTTCACCATCGACGCCCTCCTGGGCCGCTCAGAGCCGCCGCCGCCGCCTCCAAGCGCCGCGCGCTGGGACCCCTGGCCGGGCGGTGCGCCCTTGCCGTGCGCCCAGGCGCACCCACTCCTGCAGCCTCGGCCGCTCTACCCCGGCTGCTACCCGGGCCTGGGGGGCTGGCGCCCCCCTCTCGGAGCTCCAGGTAAGAGCCTGATGCCCCTCGGCTCGCCCCCCACGCCGGGCCCCCCACGCCTGGCGGCCCCACTGACCTCTCCCCGCTTTGCGCGCAGGCTGCCTGCTCGCCAAATGCTGCTTCCGAGCCAAGGCGGGCAAAGCCAAGCGCGTCCGGACCATCTTCACCAGCGACCAGCTGGCCCGGCTGGAGAAGGAGTTCGCGCTGCAGCAGTACATGGTGGGCACGGAGCGGTGCCTGCTGGCCTCGGCGCTCCACCTCACCGAGGAGCAGGTAAGCCGAGGCCGCCTCCCCCCGTCCTGGGACAGATGGGGGAGGCAGTGCCGGGGAACCGCCCGCCCCGAGCCGCCTCCTGCCTGCCCCCACGGTCTGGCTCCCCGTGCGTCCAGCTCCCAGGGGGACGGGACCCACAGGTGACCTCCCTGGACTTCGGCCCCCTTACCAATGACTTCCCTATAAGTTTTCCTCTAAGATGGAGCAAATCTGTACCTGCTTCATCGCAGGACCCTCCCCCGGGCTTTCTCTGGCTTGCCCGGTTTTGGAGGGCTGGGAGGAAATCAAGGGACTGAACATAAAGAGTTTCCCAAAGGAAGGGGAGTGGAGACCAAGCCAGAGGGGACAAAGCCTCCAGAACAGATTAGGGGCCAGAACTAGCTAGATTCATGGAGGGGTAGGTCCATCAATGACTGTAGGCCAGGATGGGTAGACGGTGCCCCTGGACTCTGTTTGTCAGGAGCTAGGAATGAGGGTTACTTTTTGTTCACTCCCTCTGGGGCCCCTGGCATTGGCCACTGTCAGGACCGGGCACGGGGCAAGATGGATCTTTGGTCTGACCCAGTGTGGCCGCTCTGTTGTTAGAATCCCATGGATCAAGGAACCAGGGATCTGAAAGGGAGGCATCTAATGGGTTTGTCTTTCAGCCCTGATTTCCAAGAGCTGGATCGTGCACTCCTTACTCTGGGCCTGACCCAAAGCCCACGGGAGGGGATGGAACTTTTCCTCCGTGCGCCAGGGCTTTGAGTCAGGCCTCTGGAAGGAGCCACTCCCTGGGAGTAGGGGGACCGACAGAATCTAGCTCCACAGGCTCTTACAAGCTGGATTTTTTTACCCATTTCTCCTTTGGGGGCCTGGGACAGGAACAGGTCTGAGCAGGGCCCAAGGTTGTTTCTTATCTCCACAATAGCTCTGCTCAGGACCTGGGTCGCATTGTGCCAGGCGCTGTAGGACCCATGGTCACAACCCAGTCTCCCCCCACAGCCGCAGTCTCCACAGAGCGGGCAACGCACAGTCCCCTTTCCACTCCAGGCGGGGAACTGAAAACCGCCCAGCAGGGAATTCACCCCAGGATGCCCACGGGGCCTTTCCACCACGCCACACCCCGGGCGGTTGCCATGGCGAGCTACCTGGTGGAGCGCCAGTGGGTGGCTAAGGCCCGGTGACGCCAGTTGGAACGTGAGGCGCTGGGCCTGGCTTCACAGCCAGCAGGAAGCAAACTTAGCTCTCCTGCGTCTGCGGACACCCCTTTGCCTCCCCGTGAAGGGAGAACGGACCCTCTCCAGCAACTAGGCAAATGTGTATTTGGACGGACCCTTAAATCAATGAGTGACTGGCAGTGGGCTCAGGATCGGGCCCCTGGAGGGACCTGTTAGACAGGGATCCATGAGGGGGGCGGAAGGGGCTGGCTGTCATCTCCCACAAACTTTTCAGCCTTTGAGGGTACCTCTGCTTTGGCTTTCGCACTGGCGCCCATCACCACAGCATCCTCTAGAGCTACTGGGCCTGCCAAGCGCAGGTCCCTGGGCCAGTCTGGGTTTTTTAAGCCCCCCTTCTTCTCTACCAAAGGTGAAAGTCTGGTTCCAGAACAGACGGATCAAGTGGCGGAAGCAGAGTCTGGAACAGCAGCAAGCCAAGCTGGTGAAAATGGGCCTGGCTGCTCCCCAAAGACGCCCCGGTGCGCAGCCCGACCAGGAAGAGGAAGGAGAGAAGGACGCCCCCGAGGAATCTCCCGATGACCAGGGTTTGGCCTCCCCTCACTCGGAGTAAGCGGCTGCACCCCTCTCCGGACACTCCTGCGGTGTGCGTAGCCCCTCACCCTGTACATACTGTATCATAGCTGGCCGGGCACATATCTAATATATACAGTGTAGGGATACTTTTTTGCAGTGCAAAAATAGATTAATTTATGCCATTATTTTAAAAATAAAACACAGTTACTCTGCTGCTCCCCCCCGGCTCAGGTTCTTCCGCCAGGCCTTACCCCCGGTCTCTGGGCACCTACATATGAGCTCATGGCTTGGTAATGTAAAAGAGTGGCACCCAATCTGGATTTGCGACAGGATACAAATCCCCCCCCCTCCAATTTAATAACTCCTCCTTCCCCATCCCCCTCATAATAAATCTCTGATTTAGCCTGGAACGAGGCTTCTTGGCTCATGGGAACACCTGGGGTTTGGCTTTTGTTAATCTCTCTTTGCCTCGCTGCTCTTGGTCCAACCAACTTTCTGGTGAAGCGGGGAGACAAAATAAAAGACACCTCCCCTCCCGCCCCAGAAGGGTGTAGCAGGAATCACAGCTTCACGCTGGCACAATAAGGGGTACGGACAAATAGGAGGATGCTGGGTTAACACTCCTTCCAAATCAGAGAAGAATAAAACCAGCTGGGCCTGAGCGACTGACACTTACAAGCCCAGCATCCGTGAAGATGCTACCGGCCCTCCAAGAGAGCATCTCCCACTGGGGTAGTTAGTCCGCCCCTGTACGTGGCAGGAGCTATATCAATGGGAGATGCTCTCCCCTGGCGTTAGGTGGGCCATTTTGAGAAGTGTGGATTTTTCACACCTCGGAGTGACAGTACAGTGTAGAGCTGGCCTCAGTTTGTTCTCATCTCTGTTTCCAGTGATGTAGCCTGGTGGGTGACAAGGTGAGTAGGATAGAAATGTAGCCGTGTTAGTCTGGTGTAGCTGAAACAAAAATCAGGACTATGTAGTGTGTGACAATTTTCTTCCACTGTTTGATCTGAGGAAGTGGGTCTGGCCCACGAAAGTTCATCATCTAATAAACCATCTTGTTAGTCTTTAAAGTGCTACATAGTCCTGTTTTTTGTTCAAGGTGAATAGGACTATCTCTTGTGGGCAGAAGTTGAGCCAGTAACAGATGTGACCTTCTATACGACAGCAACTTCTGTGGCCTCCAACTGAGAGCAGGGCTCTGCTGCACTAGGGACAAACACAGTAGGAATCTATCCCAGCCCCAGTTTACAACAGTCAAGACAAAGGGGAGCAGAGGGGCAAAGGAACTTGCCCAAGGCCACATGGAGGGCAGTGGCAGAGGCTGAGAATAGCACTCAGGCATCCAGACTCCCACTTCAGCACGCTAAGGGAAAACCGACTCAAACAGCACTGCTATGTCTGTATTGTACAGGCCACAAGCAGTTTTTGTTAATGCTGAAAGAGCCAAGGTAATACAGGTTGGACCTCTCGGGGGCTACATCTAGACTGCATCCCTCTGTCGACTGCAAATCAAGCACGTCGAAATTGCTAATGAATCAGGGATTTAAATATCCCGTGCTTCATTAGCATAAACATGGCCGCCGCTTTTTTTTTTCGAAACTGAGCTTTTTTTAAAAAAACAACCCAGCAGTCTAGACTGTATTTGAAGAATACGGGATCTGTCGAAAAAGGGTTTATTTTCCACAGATCCACGTCTAGACTGCCTTTTTTTTTTTTTTGAAAAAGCTCCGTTTCGAAAAAAAGTGGTGGCCATGTTTATGCTAATGAAGCATGGGATATTTAAATCTCTGCTTCATTAGCAATTTCAACATGCCTAATCTACATCTCTCCATCGACAGAGGTGTAGTCTAGACACAGCCTGGTCTAGCGACATCTGCGGTCCTGCTAGATCATGGATGTTGCTGGACCACAGAGCCCCCAGCTGGCAGCTGGGTGGCCGGAGCAGGACCGGGGGTGAGGGGTTGATGGCTGGGAGAAGAGCTGAGAGCCAGGCACTAAGGACACCAGCAGAGCCAGCCCAAGGTCCTGAGGTTGCCAGACCAAGGGGCTGTGTCTACACTGGCCAGTTATTCCGGAAAATCAGCTGCTTTTCCAGAATAACTTGCCAGCTGTCTAGACTGGCCGCTTGAATTTCCGGAAAAGCACTGACGATCTAATGTAAAATCATCAGTGCTTTTCTAGAAAAACTATGCTGCTCCTGTTCGGGCAAAAGTCTTTTTCTGGAAAACTGTTCCGGAAACGGGCCAGTGTAGACAGCATAGTACTGTTTTCCGCAAAAAAGCCCCGATCGCGAAAATGACGATTGGGGCTTTTTTGCGGAAAACTGCATCTAGATTGGCCACAGACACTTTTCCACAAAAAGTGCTTTTGCGGAAAAGCATCCTGCCAATCTAGACGTGCTTTTCCGAAAATGCTTTTCACGGAAAACTTTTCCGTGAAAAGCATTTCCGGAAAATCATGCCAGTGTAGACGTAGCTGGGAGGTCCAGTTTGTATTGTGTTTTGCTCACCCATGTGCATTGCCCTTTAAAACGGGGGCAAAGGCTGCAGGGTATGAGCCCTCTCCTGCACACACAACTGGGAGCTGTGCTCCGTTCCAGGTGCCTTATGCCTGGTTGTACGCACAGCTCTCCCTCCTGAGTGTTGTCAGCAGCGGGGCACAAACGAGGAGGAATGCGCTCCCGAGAGAGGCTGACGCCCGCCACGAGAAGAGCTGGGCGTTTAGTGTTACATTGAATGAATATTTGTATCGTTTGAGAAGTGGCATGTCGTGAAACATGCTTGACTGAAGTAGATGGGCTGGATTCTACCACCTTCTCACTTACCAGTGAGCATCAAAACACCTGCCCTCTGGAAATCAAGCCCCTTCAAGATGTCTCAGATTGGGCCCCCCAAATCACCAATCGCTCGAACCATTTAGTTTTAGTCCCCCTGACTCAGTTTCCCCACCTGTACCGTTGGGGTAACAGTACCACTTGGGACACAGATTAAAATTGGGAGGTCAGATACTCCGTTGTGGGGGAGAGGGGTTAGTAGCTTAGAAGAGCTGAACAAATTGTAAGCAAAACTCGTGAAGTCATTCTGCCGCTCTACTCTGCACTAGTTAGGCCTCAGCTGGAGTACTGTGTCCAGTTCTGGGCGCCACATTTCAAGAAAGATGTGGAGAAATTGGAAAGGGTACAGAGAAGAGCGACAAGAATGATTAAAGGTTTAGAGAACATGACCTATGAAGCCAGGCTTCATAAACTGGGCTTGTTTAGTTTGGAAAAAAGAAGATTAAGGGGGGACATGATAGCGGTTTTCAAATATCTAAGAGGGTGTCACAAGGAGGAAGGAGAAAATTTGTTCCTCTTGGTTTCTGAGGACAGGACAAGGAGTAATGGGCTTAAAGTGCAGCAGGGGAGGTTTAGATTGGACATTAGGAAAAAATTCCTAACTGTCAGGGTGGTCAAATATTGGAATCAATTGCCAAGGGAGGTGGTGGAATCTCCCTCTCTGGAGATATTTAGGAACAGGTTAGATAGACATCTGTCAGGGATGGTGTAGACAGAGCTTGGTCCTGCCTTGAGAGCGGGGGGGGGGGCTGGACTCGATGACCTCTCGAGGTCCCTTCCAGTCCTATTCTATGATTCTATGAAATTACAAACAAAAGGAACCGGTATATTCACCAACCAGACTGCCAGGGTCCAATTCAGCTCTGCACAGACGTCAGGGGAAAGGGCCCAGTCTTCAGGTTAGCTACAAAACTCCTGGACCCAGATCTATAAAGGTCTTTTGGCTCCTAACGCCATTGAAACCAACAGTGTGAGTGAGGTGCCTAAATGCTTTTGGGGAGCTGAGCCTCACTAAGTTTAACTTCTGACAGTCACAAAGACAAGAGGTCCAACACCTGGGCTATGTCTAGACTGCAGGCTTCTTTCGAAACAGGCTCTTTCGAAAGCATCTTTCGAAAGAGCCTCTTTCGAAAGAGAGCGTCTAGACTGCACGGAGAAATTTCGAAAAAGCGGCTTGCTTTTTCGAAAGAAAGCATCCAGTGAGTCTGGATGCTCTCTTTTGAAGAAGCCCTATTTACATTGAAGAACGCCTTCTTTCGAAAGAGGAACTTTCGAAAGAAGGCGTTCTTCCTCGTGAAATGAGGTTTACCGCCATCGAAAGAAAAGCCGTGTTCTTTCGAATTAATTTCGAAAGAACGCGGCTTGAGTCTGGACGCAGGGGAAGTTTTTTCGAAAAAAGGCTACTTTTTTCGAAAAAACCCCTGAGTCTGGACACAGCCCTGGAGTCACTCCGGATTTAACACTGGCTTTGAGGGCTAGCAGAATCGAGCCCACAGTAAAACACAGGGCCAGTTTTATCACACCTGCTGAGAGCTGGGGGTGCCGCTGTGCTCAGAAAAGCAGGTCCGCACTCCATACTTCTGGACTGGAGTGAGTGCAGGGGGAGGCATGTCTCAGAAACATGGAAGACTTTGTCTACACTTGGAAGTGGTATCTGATTCAGAGAGTGGGGGAGTGTAACGTGCAATCTCCCTGAAGAATTCCATGAGTGGACACACTTACTGCGGAATGGGTACGTTTACACTGCACAACTATTTCAGGATAGCAGAGGTACCCTGAAATAGCTACCCCATGTCCAAGGAACACACCTGTTATTTCAAAATATTTTTCCAAATAACAGATGCGCTATTTCACCATCCCTTGTTGCACGAGGGTTAAGGAATGGCTCGAAAGAGTGCTTTATTTTGAAATTTGGTGCCATGTAGACGTGCCAAAGTTCTAAATAAAATCGAAATAAGATACGCAAATTGTGTGTCTTATTTCAGTTTAGGGTGCAGTATAGACCAGTGTTTCTCAACCAGTGGCATGAGCTACTCAAAAGAAGTCTGGGGGCACGTCAACACAACTGAAATTTGGAGAAAACTGAATTTTTGTTCTAAGTTTTACAGTGTTTTATTATTTTTCTACTTTTTACACCCAAAATGTTCATCACCCACTCGGCTATGATTAAGTTGTTTAAACAAATGTGCTGCAATGGTAGAAAAAAATTGTGTCTGAAAACTGTAGTTACTGGAGGTACTTATCTCTTTTTTTTAAAGGGCACTTTATGGGAAAAGGTTGAGAAACACTGGTGTAGACGCATCCTAAGGGTACGTCTACACTAGCTCGTTAGTTTGAGCTAGGTAGGGTAATGAGGGCAAGCAGAGTTGCAAATGAAGCTCGGGATTTAAATATCCCGGGCTTCATTTGCATGTTCCTGGGCAACACCATTTTTAAATCCCCCTTAGTCCGAACTCCATGCCTGCGGCTACACGCGGCACAGACTAGGTAGTTCGAATTAAAGATCCTAATTCGAACTACCGTGACTCCTCATGGAATGATATTTAAATCCTGGGCTTCATTTGCAACTCCGCTTGCCCTCATTACCCTACCTAGCTCGAACTAATGAGCTAGTGTAGCCGTACCCTAAGGTTGTGTCTAGACTGGCCAGTTTTTCTGGAAAATCAGCAGCTTTTCCGGAAAAACTTGCCAGCTGTCTACACTGGCCGCTTGCATTTCCGCAAAAGCACTGACTTCCTACTGTAAGAAATCAGTGCTTCTTGCGGAAATACTATGCTGCTCCCATTCAGGCAAAAGTCCTTTTGCGCAAAACGTTTGCACAGAAGGGCCAGTGTAGACAGCTCAGATTTGTTTTGCGCAAAAAAGCCCCGATTGCGAAAATGGCGATTGGGGCTTTTTTGCAGAAAAGGGCGTCTAGATTGGCCACGGACACTTTTCCGCAAACAGTGCTTTTGCAGAAAAGCGTCTGTGCCAATGTAGACGCTCTTTTCCAAAAATGCTTTTAATGGAAAACTTTTCCGTTAAAAGCATTTCCGGAAAATCATGCCAGTCTAGACGTAGCCTAAGAGTGCTCAGACATGGAGTTAATCAGGAACAAATCCATGTGCAGGCCAGCGGAGACAGGGAAAGATAACTTGATTTTATTCAGAACTTTCTCCTAATGAGGCTCTCCGCTTGGGAAGCGGGGCGGGAGAGGTCCCTAGAATAACCAACACAACTTACGACATGCCCTAGGCCAAATGGCCGCTTGTGTGCCTGACACAAGAGAAGACCCTGATCCTGCTATCTGATCCGCAGAGAGACTTTCACACTCACTTCGGCCATGTCAACACTACTGCTGCTTTAGGAGCGTCCCATCCGCCCACATCGCAAACACCGACCATGTCCCGAATCCACCCCATTAAACTCCATAATAGCGAAGTCTACGGAGCCAGTTCCCACGTCCATTCAGCCCCTAGTTGCACAGGACTGGGCACAGTATAATACCGGCGAGGGCTGGCAGGACTGCACCCTGAAACTGATCGGAACCACTGACCGTGTCCCTCACCCTGCCACGATTCCCCAGGCTCGATAATCCGCAGCCCTTTGTTCCAGCGGTGTTCAGAGCGGGCTGGGGTTAGCGGGGGTCTCCCAGAGCCCAAACTGTGCTAATGGCTGTAGCTGTCTGGTGGGGCCCGACAGCACGTATCACCTGGGATGCCACTAGCTTTACTGCCCACAGCCAGCAGGGCATTTGAAATATAACGCACCTGGGGCGTGGGGAGAGGTCTGAGCAGCTCGGGGGTCTCAGCCCCAGTGATGGGGAACGGAGGCCAGAGTCCAGGCCCTTCCATACAACCAGGCTGCGGTGTGGGGCCCGATCCTGCGGTATCCTGCAGGCTCCAAACTCAGTAAGAGGTTGGGTGGAAAAGAGGGGGTGTCGAACCCTTTACAAGCTTAGTCCGGCCCGGCAGTCCTGATGTGAGAGGAGTTTTGCCCAAGTCTCACCTGCCTGCCTGGGTATTCTTCTAGTGGGAACTAGGGAAGCGAATGTTTAACCGGTTAACTGGTAAGCCGTTACCTGTTTAGGTTAATCGGTGGGGGATGGAGTAGCTCTCTCCCTGCTGTACCCCGGGAAGGGAGAGTGGGGGGGCACCGCAGATAAGGAGCCGCCCTTGTCTGCGGCTGGCCTAGGCACCCAGCAGGCAGGTGTTGCTCCGGCTGGGTGGGCTTTCTTCCCCCCCCCCCCCCCACTTTAATCAGTTAACTGGTTAAACACTATGGCTGTGTCTAGACTGGCAAGTTTTTCTGGAAAATCAGACGCTTTTCCGGAAAAACTTGCCAGCTGTCTACACTGGCCGCTTGAATTTCTGGAAAAGCACTGACGATCTCATGTAAAATCATCAGTGCTTTTCCGGAAAAACTATGCTGCTCCTGTTCGGGCAAAAGTCTTTTTCCGAAAGACTTTTGCACAAAAGGGCCAGTGTAGACAGCACGGTAGTGTTTTCCGCAAAAAAGCCCTGATTGCGAAAAAGGCGATTAGGGCTTTTTTGCGGAAAAGGGCGTCTAGATTGGCCACGGATGCTTTTGCGCAAAAAGTGCTTTTCCGGAAAAGCGTCCTGCCAATCTAGATGCGCTTTTCCGAAAATGCTTTTAACGGAAAACTTTGCTTTTGCGCAAAAACTTGCCAGCTGTCTACATTGGCCGCTTGAATTTGTGCAAGAGCACTGACTTTGTAATGTACAAAATCAATACTTTCATGCTCCTGCTCGGGAAAAAGCCCTCTTGTGCAAGAATACTTGTGCAAGAGGGCCAGTGTAGACAGGGAAGAACTGTTTTGCGCAAAATAGCCCCGATGGCTAAAATGGCGATCGGGGTTTTCTTGTGCATAATCGCGTCTAGACTGGCCATGGATGCTTTTGCGCAAAAGCACTTGCCAATCTAGATGCGCTTTTGCGGAAATACTTTTAACGGAAAAACTTTTCTGTTAAAAGTATTTCCGCAAAATCATGCCAGTCTAGACGCAGCCTATGTGTAACCAGGTAACCAATGAAATGGGATTTTACATCCCTAGTGGGAGCCTGTTTGAATTAGTCTCTAGTCTGACCCATCTTGGCTATGGACCCGTTTTCTAGAATCCTGTGTCCGGCAGTGCGGGGGAAGAGGGAGGGCTCTCTTTTCACCGGGTTGGCACCATGAGCTAATTGATGAGGCCCTGGGCTGAGGTTCAGGAGACCTGAGTTCTGGGCCTGGCTCTGCGAGTGACTTGGGGCAAGTCACCGTGCCTCAGTTTCCCCTCCCACACTTTCGCTCTTTAGACAGGAAGCTCTGCAGGGAGGGAGGGGCAATCAGGGTGCCTATGGGCAGCACCGTGGGGCCCTGATCCCACATGGGGCCTGTTGATACTATAGCAAATAATAAGAGTACAAAGAAACACCAACAAAGGGCCCGATCCTGGCAGCCATTTTGAGTGGGACGGATGTCAGGGTCCCTCGGACGGTTTCGCTGATTTCAGCGGTGCCCCTCCAGGTTTGCCGGGGTAGATTTCCCACAGGCAGGCCCGCTCAGACCGTGGCACCCTCGGGGCAGTGCTTGCAGGCTCAGGCCCTGCGCCAAGCATGGAACATCTGCCAGCCTCATCGTACCCCTTCATCCCAAGGGGGCGCCTGGCTTCCGAGGGAACCCCGGAGCAGCCGAGGCTACAGGGGTACAGACAGGGCTCAATGCTGGAAGAGGAGAGGGAGCTTCACAATTTGTTGCTTAATAAATACTCAGGGAGCCTGTGGGCAGCTGGTTGTGGAGGAGAAACCTCCAGTACAGAGGCTGCCAGGAGCAACCCGCACGTTAACTCAGACCTACCATGGATATTCTCGGTGCTAGCGAGCCAGGCTCTGCAGTTCATGTTGCCTTTTGGCAGCTCTTACCCTGCAGTCTTTACTCAGGCTCACAGCCCAGTGGGCCCCACAGGAGTTTTACAGGAATAAGCACTGCTGGTCTGGGTTCCTGGAGGAGAAATTGATGGACTGGGCATGAAAAAGACGTTTTTCTTCATGCAGCGCACAGTCAACCTGTGGAACTCCTTGCCGGAGGATGTTGCGAAGACCAAGACTTTAACAGGGATCAAAAAAGAGCTAGATACATTCAAGGAGGGTTGGAAGGGTGTCCCGGGCCTCTGTTTGTCAGAGGCTGGGATCGGGCGACAGGGGAGGGATCACTGGATGGTCCCCCGTTCTGTTCACTCCCTCTGGGGCATCTGGCATCTGAAAGGGGACACCGGGTTGGATGGACGTTTGGTCTGACTCAGTGTGGCTGTTCTTACGCCCTTACCCCACAAACCCGTACTCACCCGAGGGGGCCCGTTGACCTCGCCAGCCTTACTCGTGGGAGTAAGACGTGCAGAACCTGGCAGGGAAGGCAGACAGGGCCAGATCCTTAGTGGGTGCAAGCTGGCTTCATTGCCTCCAACAGGGCGAGGCCAGAATGATGTGGGTGGTTCTGATCAGCCCGTTCCCCCAAAGGGAGCTGTGCGGCTTCACACCCGTTAACTGCCCCCGTTCCCACCCGCCAGGGATCCGGCCCCCGCTCTGCAACGCCCCTCAGCCCTCGCCCCAGCTATTCCGATCGGCGCCGGCGATCCTGCTGTCCGGGGGGATGGCTTGTAAGGTGCCCCATGGCGGCCATAAAAACGCTGGGAATGGAGGCATCTGCACGTGCGGTTTTACAGCCCAGCCACTTCCCCCCGTGGCCCATGGGACCCCGAGAGGAGTGAAACCCAAGAACGTGAGCTGGGCCGGGCCCCTCGGGCAGAGCCAGGGGCGGGGCGCGGCCGCCACGCTTCGCAAGGCCGGGAGGCAGCGCAGGGGGACTGGCCACGGGCCTGAGAGGACAAGCAAGAGGGGTGGCCGGGAGAGGGGAAACATACGCGAAGAGCTGGAAACACTGGGCCCTGGTGCTTTTGGGGAGGTTTTCGCTGACGTCCTACAGGCTGAACTTCCCCAATCCCGGACTCTCTGCTCCGGCAACGTCGGTGTCTGGCAGGGACATGGATGTTGCAGGGACATGGATGTTGCTGGACCAGTGACCCTGGAGCAACACAGGGGCTGGGGAGTCCTGGCTGGGCCAGGCGGCATGTGGGGAGCCCCCGCCCTGGCCCAGAACCCCAGCATTAAGAGGACCCACTGGTGGCTGGGGAGCTCCAATCATGGCCAGGGAACCCCCAGTGTTAGCAGGGCCACGTGGCCAGGGAGCTCCCACCGGGACGGGGAGCCCCCGGCGTTAGTGGGGCCGGGAGACCGGGGAGTCCTGGCCCCAGCTGGGAAACGCCTGGCTACAGCAGGGCTGCCTGCAGCCGGGTGGCCCCGGCCAGGAACCCAGGCAAACCCCCAGGGGCAGTGCGGCTGGCATGACCAGGCAGCCTCCCCTGGGAACCCCCCAGCTGAAGCAGGGCTGGTGGAGGCAGGTGGCAGCGGGGCGGGGCAGGGCGGGCGACCCCAGCCGGGAACCCCAGAGAACAGCCTGCGGGATCAGGCCTGGCAGCGGCCAAGCGGGCCCCTGGAGACCCTGGGGCAGCGGGCAGGCAGCAAGCGGGGAGCCTTGCCGGGTTAGCGGAGCAGGGGAGCGCTGACCTCCCCCGGTCCTGCAAGGTCCCTGGCCTGGGACAGCTCAGGTCCCGAGGGGGCCTCCCAGGGAGGACCCCCTGTAGCTCCATTAGAGGGGTCAGGCACTTCCCTTTGTAAAGAGAACCACTCGGATCGCTAGAATTGGAGCTCACTGTCCCTCTCCGGTGAGTTCCTTCTGTTGTCCCCATCTACAGACCCCTGTCCGGCCATCCCCCACTGCCCCATCCACCCCCTCCTGTCTGTCTCACCCACCCCGTCCGGCCATCCCCCACCGCCCCCATCCACCCCCCCTCCTGTCTGTCTCACCCACCCCGTCCGTCCATCCCCCACCGCCCCCATCCACCCCCCCTCCTGTCTGTCTCACCCACCCCGTCCGGCCATCCCCCACCGCCCCCATCCACCCCCCCTCCTGTCTGTCTCACCCACCCCGTCCGGCCATCCCCCACCGCCCCCATCCACCCCCCTCCTGTCTGTCTCACCCACCCCGTCCATCCATCCCCCACCGCCCCCATCCACCCCCTCCTGTCTGTCTCACCCACCCCGTCCATCCATCCCCCACCGCCCCCATCCACCCCCCTCCTGTCTGTCTCACCCACCCCATCCGGCCATCCCCCACCGCCCCCATCCACCCCCCTCCTGTCTGTC
This sequence comes from Pelodiscus sinensis, assembly GCF_052426305.1. Lineage (NCBI taxonomy): Eukaryota > Metazoa > Chordata > Testudines > Trionychidae > Pelodiscus > Pelodiscus sinensis. The sequence continues at coordinate 5,347,831 of NC_143055.1, forward strand.
TCACCCACCCCTGTCCGGCCATCCCCCACCGCCCCCATCCACCCCCCCTCCTGTCTGTCTCACCCACCCCGTCCGGCCATCCCCCACCACCCCCATCCACCCCCCCTCCTGTCTGTCTCACCCACCCCGTCCGGCCATCCCCCACCGCCCCCATCCACCGCCCCTCCTGTCTGTCTCACCCACCCCGTCCATCCATCCCCCACCGCCCCATCCACCCCCCCTCCTGTCTGTCTCACCCACCCCGTCCGTCCATCCCCCACCGCCCCCATCCACCCCCCTCCTGTCTGTCTCACCCACCCCATCCGTCCATCCCCCACCGCCCCATCCACCCCCTCCTGTCTGTCTCACCCACCCCGTCCATCCATCCCCCACCGCCCCCATCCACCCCCCTCCTGTCTGTCTCACCCACCCCGTCCGTCCATCCCCCACCGCCCCCATCCACCCCCCCTCCTGTCTGTCTCACCCACCCCGTCCATCCATCCTTCCCTCCCCACCCACATCCATCCATCCTCCCCAATTATCTGTGCATATCTATCTTCACCTGCATGTCCATCTATCCATCCCTCCCCATCCATCCATCCCTCCCCACCCACACCCCTCTATTTATCCCTCCATCCATCCCTATCCACCCCCTCTATCCATCCCCATTCACATCCCTCCATCTTGCATGGCATTGACCCCTCCAGGCTCTGCCACAGCATGGGACCTGCGCAGGGTCAGGGATCCCCGCCTGGGTGGGGCAGGCTGGGTGTGACGCACACGCTGCCCCCTCCCCCCATAGGGAAAGCCAAAGGTGAACCATTTTTTGCACTAGGGGTTTTTGGGCAAAACCAAGGAGCGTGGATGTTTTCTTTTTGCGTAAACCCCCCCTTTTCTGCAAGATCAGTAGACCTCCTTTTTGGGGGCATAAGGATCTTGCAGAAAAGGGGGGTTTTGCGCAAAAAGAAATTGTCCACACTGCTTGGTTTTGCGCAAAAACCCCCTAGCGCAAAAACGGTTTGGCAGAAAATATGCAAACGAGATTGCAACTCATGCAAATGAGTCCCTCATTAGCATCTTTTTTGCCGAGAAAACTCGTAGTATAGACGTAGCCATAGCCAAAGCAGAGTGCCTTTCCTGGAGCTGGTTTCTTTCAAAGAATTCTTTGCCCTGGCCCCAAACTTCCACCCCAAATACGTGGTCAGGGGCAGAGGCTTGCCTGCAAAGCAGCTATCTGTCTTCTGGGTCTAGAGACTCATTAATAAGTGCTAATAACCCTGATGAAGAGGATTAGCCGGCCGATACTGACTTTCCGGAAGGAGTGCTGAGCTCTTATGCTGATAGGTGGCTATCACTGCCGGCCAGCAGAAAGGTTTGGACCAGACGAAGCTGCAATACTAGCGCCCGATCGTGCCCACCCTGCCTCTCAAGAGTGGGCCTTACGTGTGGAACTAGTCCTACTGACCACGTCCCAATGGATGGGAGCGTCTGCGTGAGTCATTCTCGTGCAGGCGAGGAAAGGCCTGCAGGTTTGCACTCCTCCAGACGAAAACTAGTCGACGGAAAACTTACGGGTCCAAGTCGGAACCCAGCACCGCCCCCGGGAATCTGTACTGCAGCGGTGCCCATGGGCCATACGAACATAACATAAGAACATAAGAACGGCCGTACTGGGTCAGACCAAAGGTCCATCTAGCCCAGTATCCTGTCTGCCGACAATGGCCAGCACCAGGTGCCCCAGAGAGGGTGGACCGAAGACAATGATCAAGCGATTTGTCTCCTGCCATCCCTCTCCAGCCTCTGACAAACAGAGGCCAAGGACACCATTTTATCCCCTGGCTAATAGCCTTTTATGGACCTAACCTCCATGAAATTATCTAGCTTCTCTTTAAACACTATTATAGTCCTAGTCTTCACAGCCTCCTCTGGCAAGGAGTTCCACAGGTTGACTACGTGCTGTGTGAAGAAGAACTTTCTTTTATTAGTTTTAAACCTGCTACCCATTAATTTCATTTGGTGTCCTCTAGTTCTTCTATTTAGGGAACTAATAAATAACTTTTCTTTATCGGCCCTCTCCACACCACTCATGATTTTATAGACCTCTATCATATCCCCCCTCAGTCTCCTCTTTTCTAAACTGAACTGAAGAGTCCAATGACTCTTGGCCAGCCAATGACAGCGCCCCTTGTGGCTAGGAGGTGTACAAACAGGGCAGCCTGGCTCTGTGGGCGTCGGATCAAGCCATGTCTAGTAACAAGTGGGCAACGACTTCGCGGGACGCCTGTGTTTTATTTGCCTCCTGTGTGGGTCAGCTGGACCCGTGTCAGTGCAGACAGCCGAGGCTGAGGTGAAGGGCTGCACTGGAAATCTTCCTCCCAGAGCACTCAGCCCACACACGGTCCTTTCCGCAGCACAAAGCTAGTCCTCTGGGACAGTGACGGGACCCAACGTGAGGAGGGCTCTGAGTGGCTACAGAGGATGCCTCCCGGGTGTCCGCCTGATGGGTCTTGCCCACATGCTCAGGGTACCACTGATCCCATATTTGGGGTCAGGAAGGGATTTTTCCCTGGGTCAGGCTGGCAGAGACCCGGGGAGGTGGGCGGGTTTGTCTTCTTTGGCAGCATGGGGTCCGTTGCAGGTTGAAATGAGTGTAATTTGTGGAGTCTTGGTAACATGAAGTCTTTAAACCATTGATTTCAGGCCATCAGTAACCCAGCTCATCTGTTCCAGGAGCAGGTGTGTGAGGTTCTGTGGCCTGCCATCAATGTTCTTTCAAGATTTTCCATATGTGTGTGGAATAAATTTTGTCATGTGCACCCAGGCATGTGCAGATGTGCACCACCTATAGCAACACATGCTGCTGGCTGGGGGCAGCTGTGAGCACTCTGCCAATCAGCTGGGTGGCACGTGACTCTCTCCTGGGCGGCCGCCCAAGCGCTCAGCTTACAGGGAGCCCTGCCCGCGATGTGCTGGTCAGATGATCGTGATGGTTTCTTCTGACCTGGAAGTCTGAGTCGGTGAGGTCGCAGTCTGGCCCTGCTTGTCCCCTTGGGGTAAAAGGTCCATTCTGTCGACAAGAGCAAAGAGCCCCAGCTGGAGGAAGTCGCTGAAGCAGCACAGCCGTGCGTTCCAGCCCAGGGATGCTGCTGAGTGTGGGGTGGGGGCAGCGCCCCATCCTCTGTAATGCGTTAGAACCTGTGCAGCTGTTTCCAACCCCCCGGGGGGCTCATGGTGTCTCCCCACGAGCTGCATTAGTCGGTACAGGACTGAGCCAGTGGGATGTGTCTCCTCCTCTTTAAGGGCCCAATCCTGCAAGGTACTAAGATCTCAGGTCCAAGCCTGCACCCTTTAAGTCAATGAGTTCAGGGCAAACCTTTCCCCTAGATATGAATGGGAACTAAGGACCCTCAGTCCCACCCAGAACTGGGCTCTGACTCCCAGCAAAACCGCCGCTCTATATACGACCAAGTGGGCCAAATTCTGCCCTTGCACCTGAACTTGCTGGAGAGTAAATCTGGAAGAAATCCAGTGACCTCTCTAGAGAGATGAATTTTGCCTCCTGTTCTTAGCAGGAATTCTGGTGACTTGAGCATAAATCCTCACCACTAGGATCATTACCCATGGCTGGTTGTTTACGACGATCATCTATTAATTTTGTGTATTCAGTTCTCCGTTTTTCCCCTTCCCTAATGTACATTTCTAGTAACCATTTGTGGCTTTTTAAATGCTTTTTCAGCCCAGACTCCCTGCACTGCTTAGGTTGTTGATTTCTCTCTCTCTCCTCTCTTATTTAGTTCTTTATTTTTGATGGATTTTTCTAAATGGGATTATTCATACCAGAGTCTTGGCCTATACATTCCGCTCAGTGTGGTGACAGACTACGGAGGGAAGAAGCGAGGTTCAAGGCAAAAGATCTGTCTGGATCCATGTATCAAAGGTTAAGGGGTCAGCCACATTTGTTTCCAGTCTCTGTCTTGTCATGTAATCTTGTTAAATGGCTAAGAAGCTCTTTTCCTTAATTCCTGATTGGAACATCAAATAAACCAGCTCAGGGACATCTGGACAGCTCTGACCGACGGGCCTGAGCTAAAAAGGAACACGGGAACTGAAAGCAGTTGCGTATCGTTCCTCAAACATTACAAAACATCTCGGAGAGGGGTGACTGTTTTAGTCTGAAACAAAATACAGGACTATGTAGCACTTTAAAGACTAACAAGATGGTTTATTAGATGATGAGCTTTCGTGGGCCAGACCCACTTCCTCAGATCAAATAGTGGAAGAAAATAGTCACAGCCATATATACCAAAGGATACAATTTTAAAAAATGAACACATATGAAAAGGACAACTATTTTCTTCCACTATTTGATCTGAGGAAGTGGGTCTGGCCCACGAAAGCTCATCATCTAATAAACCATCTTGTTAGTCTTTAAAGTGCTACATAGTCCTGTATTTTGTTTCAGCTACACTAGACTAACACGGCTACATTTCTATCACTGTTTTAGTCTGTAACTTTAAAAATGGGGAATCCTGTAGCACCTTAGACACTACCAAAAATATATCTAGTATCATGGGCTTTCGTGGGCAAAGCTCACTTCTACAGAACAACGGTAGGACCGGTGCTAATGAGGCTCATAAAGTGGACTAAACCATTACAGAAAAGGCATCGGCACAGATCCTGCAGTCCTTAAGTGGCCAAAATCCCCACTCTTTTCGGCATGGCCCCATGATATTTAGAGGAAGGACAAGACTGCTTCATTGCGTACGTACAATTCCTCATTTCTCTTATGAATCTTCCAACGCCGGGGCACACACTGGTGTAAAAATGAAGACAGGCCAGGAGCCGACTTTTATTTTATATTGTTTTCAATGTTATGATGCCCATTTTGTCACTTTTCTTTTAAACCCCTCAACAGAGCAGTTCCTGTTAAAATTGCCTTAATGGATCGCCTTACCCCGCAAAAATGGTCTTGTTTTTAACAGTGACAGTAGTGCGCCAAAGAAAATGTCTCTCTTGGGCTACACACAAAACTCACACCACTTTAACAAAGCAGATATAAGGCGCAGGAGACAACCCTGGAGGCTCCGTCAACACTACAGGATTTTTGTGCAAAAACAGTTGGTTTTGCACAAAAACCTGCGGCACGTTCACACCTCAAGTGTGTTTTTGTGCAAGTAAATTTACAGTGAATCGGCAGAACAGAGGGGGTTTTGTGATACAGGGATTCCTCTTTTTACGACGAATAACTCCTTTTTGTACAAGAGTTCTTGCGCAAAAAGGTGTGTGTGGATGGGCAACAGGGGTTTTTTGCGCAAAAAGTGCCAATCGAAAAAAATACGGGTGCTCTAGTGGCTATTCTGTGAATCATAATCAGAGCTTTCTTGCGAGAAAGCTCCATGTAATCTGGATGCTCTCTTGCGCAAAAGTGCAGTGCTTTTGCGATGTGCTTTTGCAGCGTGGAAGCACTCTTGCACAAGGTGTTTTTGTGGAAGAGATCTTCCGCAAAAAGCTTCTTGTGCAAGAAGCCTTCAGTCTCGATGTAGCCTGAGCTATGGAGGCAGAAGTGCTGATGCCCATATAGCTTATGCCCATATCGGAAGGGAAGTCAGCTACATCGGTATATAAAGCACCTTTATGTTAGCCAGTCTGCATTCCCATTAGGCGGCGGGTGGGGGTTACCACTAACTATAACGGTGTAACATCCATGAGTGCACGTAGTGTGAAACACGGATCCGAATCGTGATCCTATCATTAACAAAAAGCAAGCAAATAAATACTGCGTACGCTCTACACCGACGACCTGTGCGGAAAATGCTTAGCGACTGCTGACACAAGGACAAGCCACATCTGTCAAATGAGTGAGTTCCCGGGATGTAAGCCAGTGCTTATATCTAAGAATGGGCTTTGGGTCGTCACGCCTCTTTGCCTCAGTTTCCCATCTGTACCATGAAGAGGCTAATAACATTCCTTCTTCCCACCCTTTGTCTATTTTATACCACCGCCACCACCACCTAAGGACAGGTTTTTATGGGTATTTATGTGCCTACGTGGCACCAAAACCAGTGGGAGTTAGGTGCCTAAAGGTCTTTAACAAATCTGGCCCCTCACTCTCATAGACAGAGCACTTTTCATTCATATCCCTCAAAGCGCTTTACAAAAGAGGTCAATAAAATATCATTCACCCTCTGTCACAGAGGGGCCAACTGAGGCTTGGGGGAAGTTTCCCCCAGAACTGCAGTGGTAGAGCCAGGAATAGAACCCTGGGCTCCCAAGCGTGTTGTATCATGCAAGCAAGGGACTAACAATCTTCAACAGGCCTTTACTTAACAAAGGTGAAACCTCTTTACAAAGCTGCTGCTGCTCCCCTCTGTAGCTCTCACTCAGGCCTGGCCCATCTCCTCCCCCCGCCTTCCTGTTTCCTGTGCTTCCAGATTCCCAACAGCCAGTGCACCCAGTTCTAATAATCACAAGCAGCATCTAAAACACCCCAAAGTGGCAGGTTCGCACTTCAGTTATTAGACTGCACTGACTCATGGAAGTGCCGTGGGGCCGGGGCCGGGTAGCAAGTCCTGAGCAGTAGCACCGAATTGCATGTATGCATGACAGAAACTGCAACGGTCGCAAAAACGGAGAGTTGCACTTTCTGTCTATACACCGGCAGTCTCCCTTGGGCCACGCACACACAGGCATTGGTTTCATTAGGCCAGCTGGTTTCATTTCAGCTAAATCGGCTCCAAAGACTCACCTTAAGTGAAACCAATGCAGCTTAGAGACACCCTCCCCATGTGTTCGTACAGCACCGAGCACAAAGGGACCCGGACAATAAAATAATCACAGTATGTAAACAGAGCACGCCAGACAATGGAGAATCTGTGTCATCCAGAGCCGTCGTCAGAAGGTTCGTTTTAGCAGCTACCAGACGCTGCAGTGATTAGCGCTACGGCCAAGATTTTCCAAAAGGACTAGCCATTTTGGGGATGCAGTTTAAGGTAGCTTATAGAAGCCTGGTTTTCAGGGGTTTGGAGTCTAAGCATCTCCTGACAGGTGTCTCCAGGTGAGCCTTCCAAATCACTAACCACTCTTCAAACACTTGGCCTCTCTTTGTATAACGAGAACAGCCACCGGGTTTCCCCCCATGCTTGACTTGAGCCTCTCTACTATGGGAAAGATCAGGGCTCACAACAAGCTCTGCTCTCAAACGATTCAACCGCACATGAGGTGACACAAGATCCAGCTCCTCCAAATGTTGCTCTAGAGTTTGGACGAGAGCCGTGGGAGCCCCCAAACTGTCCTTCCTGCCTGGATGAGCCCCCAGCTGTGCTATTGTTATTTATCTGGCCACAGCATGGAAAAGTCCCTTTCATGGAAGGCCACTGCGCTAGGTGCTGTACAAACACAGAATATAGCGATGGCTCTGGCTCCAAAGATCTTAAGGCTTTGCCTATACTTATCTACTCCCCCTGCTGTGGATAAACCACATACCCCGGGGGCGTGGCTAGCTGTGCTGGGAGTCTGTTTACACTGGCACTTTGCAGCACTGTAACTTGCTGTGCTCAGGGTGTATGAGTGTGTTTTCACACCGCGTGCGAGAAAGCTACAGCACAGAGAAGTGACAGTGTAGACAAGCCCTAAGTCATCTCGTACATCGGGAGGTTCCGTTTCTATTGTGTCCTGTTTATTCGAGATCAGATTTCTTCAGTTTCCACAGATCCACTCCTCCCTCCAACTACCAGCTCTGCAAACGCCCTCGGGTCTCTGGTAGCAGGCTCTCAGCCTAGCTTTTTTCCTTCTCACCCGCCCTCACCAGGATGCAGAGGCTGCGGGCCAAACTAGTGCTCCGTGACACCTCCAGTACAATTCCACTCCAGAGGGACAACTTGCATAAGGTCCATAGGCCATATAATCAGTCAAGTGAGGATAGGACAAGAAGCAATGGGCTTAAATTGCTGCAAGGGAGGTTTAGGATGGACATTAGGAAAAACTTCCTACCTGTCAGGGTGGTGAAACACTGGAATTAATTACCTAGGGGGGTTGTGGAATCTCCGTCACTGGAGAGATTTAAGAGCATGTTAGAGAGACACCTGTCAGGGATGGTAGATGTTGCTTGGTCCTGCCATGGGAGCAGGCAACTGGACTTGGTGACTCTCAAAGTCCCTTCCAGTCACAGGCTACGTCTACACTGGCTTGATTTTCCAGAAATGCTTAAAACAGAACAGTTTTCCGTTATAAGTATTTCCGGAAAAAGCGCGTCTACCTTGGCAGGATGCTTTTCCGGAAAAGCACTTTTTCCGGAAAAGCAATGTAGACGCGCTTTTCCGCAAAAAAGCCCCGATCGTCATTTTCGCGATCAGGGCTTTTTTGCGGAAAACACTACTGTGTTGTCTACACTGGCCCTTTTCCGGAACAGTTTTCCGGAAAAAGGACTTTTGCCCGAACGGGAGCAGCATAGTATTTCCGGAAAAGTGGCTGATTTCTTACAGTAGATCGTCAGTGCTTTTCTGGAAGCTCAAGGGGCCAGTGTAGACAGCTGGCAAGTTATTCCGGAAAAGCGGCTGATTTTCCGGAATAAGTGGCCAGTGTAGACACAGCCCAAGTGTTCTGTGAGTCTATGAATGTGTGTAAAGTACCTTGAGATCCATTTGTAGGGCAGGCACCATGTGAGGGGTATATCTGTTAAATCATTAGCAATATCAGCCAGGCAAATAATGGCAACAGTAATTAAACAATGGATAATAAAGAGAGCTGGGGAGGAGAGGTGCTCTGGGTGCAAGGCACAGAGCCAGGGGCTGGGGGATCCGGACCCTGTTCCTGACTCTGCTAAGAGCTTTCCCAGTACGTTTGGGAGAGTCACATAGCCGCTCTGTGCCTCAGTTTCCCCATCAATACAATGGGGGCAATGCAACTGCCCTGCCTCCCAGGGGGTAAATTAATTATTATTTTCAAGGCATGTTGTGCTCTTCAGATGAAGGGATTCACAGATGGTGTGAACAGGTGCTGCTCCATTGGAGTCAACGGGCCCGATCGAAACGGGAGGAACGTCAAGTAGCTTCATTAAGGTGAATGGATCTATGCCAGTTGGCATCCACGGAGAAGCTGTCCTAGTGCGAAGCTTTGCTTTAACCAGAACTACTGCCTGCCCCATTAGGGCATACGTTTATGCCTTGGCCCTGTGTCAGCGGTGGGGCGCCATCACTTCTCAATCATCATGCGTCTCTGTTTAAAGTGGGGCAGGATGTGGGGCCTGATCCTGCACCCTTGGCTTGCCCGAGTGCACCCGCTGGGCTGGCATCCGCTCTCCCTTACACCTGTGCAAATCAGGAGCCACGCCACGCACGGACATCCAGAGTGAAATCCAGACCCAGCCACCTTCCGACAGCTGCGCTCGTGTGAGCAAGTCAGGCCAGACCCCAAACTACCCCCACTGGTGTCTATTGATTTAATAAGATGGAAAGGACTAAAAGGAGAGGGAGCATTAAAATAATGAAAGATGAACAAAGGGGATTCTCCGACAAAGATGCTGCCAGCTTTTAATGATCCCCTGCTAGTCCTCCCTTTCGAGGGGCGATTAAGAACATACTGTTATTGTTAGGGAAGAAAGATAAATCCCTGCACCATTTCTGATGCGATCAGCCGGCGCTTCTCCCTGCAATTTGTGATCCTATTGTGGATGGTTGTTTGCCCTAGGCAAGGAGAGTCTGGGAACCACTTAGAAACTATCCTTTGGTCATTAGCATCCCAATTAGGGGAGAACAATGAAGAAATAAAAGATAATTGAAAGGCAGCACTGGGATTAGGGGTTGCTCCTGCTAAATCAAAGGTCATTTTGTTCATAATTCCTAATTAATTTAAAATTTAAGGTTTCAGAACTTTATCTCCGGACTCTAACCCTCCATTAAAATCAGCTGGAAGGTCCGTGTACAGTGCATCTCTGTGCAGAGATTAGGAGCTGCTGGGAAGACGTTAAAGGGCCTCCTGACAGCAGCACTGCATAACACTCGGCATGGGGTGGGGAGGTACATCCCATTGACCCATGCCGTGGGCTGGATTCTTGGTTTTGTGATGCCACGAACGGTGGGTACGGGCTCTACGGCAAAGCACAGATCAGACCGGGTGGCTTCCGTGGGGAGGGATGATTGAAAGTCCCACAGGATGGGCTAAGTGGGTTCCAGCCAGGTGCTAGTGAGACAGAGTTTTGCTGGTAGTGTCCCAGCTGAAGAACTCCAGTGGTAAATGGGCATGGGGCAGCCGGACGAGTGCAAACTTTGGACAGGTAAAAGCTTCTCTGAATGGGACGCATAAGAACATAAGAACGGCCACACTGGGTCAGACCAAAGGTCCATCTAGCCCAGTGTCCTGTGGCCAAGGCCAGATGCCCCAGAAGGAGTGAACAGAACAGGGAATCATCAAGCGATCCCTCCTCTGTCGCCCGATCCCAGCTTCTGACAAACAGAGTCCAGGGACACCCTCCCTATCCATTCTGGCTAAAAGCCATTGATGGACCTGTCCTCTGTGAATGTCTCTAGTTCTTTCTTGAACCCTGTTAAAGTCCTGGTCTTCACAATATCCTCCGGCAAGGAGTTCCACAGGTTGACTGTGCGCTGCGTGAAGAAAAACTTCCTTTTGTTTTAAAACTGCTGCCTATTCATTTCATTTGGTGACCCCTAGTTCTTATAAAACAACAAATAGTTTGGTGGCACTTTAAAGAGTAACAAAACATGTAGATGGCATCATGAGCTTCTGTGGGCACAGCCCACTTCTACAAAAGCTCATGATACCGTCTACATGTTTTGTTAGTCTTTAAAGTGCTACCAGACCATTTGTTGTTTTTTAAGTTTTTCCAGTTGCAGACTAACTCGGGTGCCACTCTGAAACTTTTGAACACCCTAGTGCTTATGTTATGCAAAGGAGTAAATAACTTTTCCTTACTCACTTTCTCCCCACCAGTCATGATTTTATAGACCTCTATCAGATCCTCCCTTAGTCTCCTCTTTTCTAAGCTGAAAAGTCACAGGGAAAAGCTATTCTCAGGCAAGCTTGTTTCCCTCACCCTGTATGGCCAATCCCGAATGTTCAATAATCCTGAAAAATCATGAGATTGGCTTTAAAAATCATGAGAATCTCTTAAAAATCACAGATTTGGTGCTCTTTTTATTTGCTTTCTGATTTTTGAGCCATTTGGATGCACTGGGGTCACATTTTGAAGCTTTCTGCACACTCACGAGGGCTAGAAACTTACTTTCTCTGTACGAATGAAGACAGAAATCCATACAAGAGTGGGGGGGGGGAGGGGGCGGGAGGCTTGACTCCAAGAACTGTGGACTTCAGTTTAGAAAAGAGGAGACTGAGGGGGGATATGATAGAGGTCTATAAAATCATGAGTGGTGTGGAGAGGGCTGATAAAGAAAAGTTATTTATTAGTTCCCATAATAGAAGAACTAGAGGACACCAAATGAAATTAATGGGTAGCAGGTTTAAAACTAATATAAGAAAGTTCTTCTTCACACAGCGTGTAGTCAACCTGTGGAACTCCTTGCCAGAGGAGGCTGTGAAGGCTAGGACTATAACAGAGTTTAAAGAGAAGCTGGATAAATTCATGGAGGTTAGGTCCATAAAAGGCTATTAGCCAGGGGATAAAATGGTGTCTTTGGCCTCTGTTTTTCAGAGGCTGGAGAGGGATGGCAGGAGACAAATCGCTTGATCATTGTCTTCGGTCCACCCTCTCTGGGGCACCTGGTGCTGGCCACTGTCGGCAGACAGGATACTGGGCTAGATGGACCTTTGGTCTGACCCAGTACGGCCGTTCTTATGTAAGGAAAACAATCATTATCATGAGACCCATGGCAAAATCATGCAAGTTGGCAATAATGTCAATGGCCCAATTCTCTCTAATTGACGCTGGCTTTAATCCAGCACAAGGCCTTGTCTATACACCAAAGCTGCACCAGTACAGCTAGGCCCCTTGTTTTGAAAAAAGCGTGCATCCACATGACCACGCCCATTATTTCGAAATAAAGGGGTTGGTATTTCGAAATACTAACTCCTGCTTGTGTAGAGGAATAGCGCTATATCAAAAGAGTTATTTCGGGAGTTCGTATTTCGAAATAACCAGGCAGTGCAGACATAGCCAAGATTAAAATCGGCGCAACTCTGAATCTAGACATTCCGTAGATGTAAACCTAAAGGAATCGCCACTGACGTCAGTTCACTTATTGGCTGTACAGAGGGCCGACCCCGGTCTTTGGTTGTTATTGAAGTGTAGTCTTCGTTCAGAAACTTTCACCGGTATAGTAACAGTGTGTGTGTGTGTGGGGGGGTGATTTTCACTGACATTTCTAAACCAGCGAAAGCCCCAGTGTAGGCACCATTATAGTGGCAGAAAAGGGCTTTTAGGGTTTAGTTCATGTGGGGAATTTTTATAATGAGGAGCTGCCCTGGCCTCAAGCTACTGTAAACATTGGATGCTTCTATTGGTGTGTGTAGCCATTTAACACTTGGCCCCAGAAGAACAATGGGGCATGGAAAAGGGTGAGGAAGGAGCGCCCTCCCCCCTCCTGGCCATGGGGCATATGTAAAGCTGGCCCATTGACCCACTCCATTAGAGTCACAGAATGGTCCAGGTTCCAGGTGTCCAGCCTACGTGCCACAGGTAACTGAGGAGGTGAAATTCTCCAGGATGCCTGGTATTATCAAGTGCTAATGAGATCTGCATGTGGCTAAGGGGCTTTCCAGTGCCATTACCCAACATTAACCTGACAATGGGTCGGGAGGAGGGAGGGTCTGAAACTTGGCCCTGGTTGTGTATTCGCTGTCTGGGCCTGGGGGGCAGAGAAACAGGCCTTTTGCAAGCCAAGTGATAGAAATGTAGCCGTGTTAGTCTGGGGTAGTTGAAGCAAAATGCAGGACAATGTAGCACTTTAAAGACTAACAAGATGGTTTATTAGGTGATGAGCTTTCGTGGGCCAGACCCACTTCCATGATCTGAGGAAGTGGGTCTGGCCCACAAAAGCTCATCATCTAATAAACCATCTTGTTAGTCTTTAAAGTGCTACATTGTCCTGCATTTTGCAAGCCAGGCGGCCTGCTTCTCCCCCCCCCCCTGTGTTTTCTCCTTGTTCAGGTCCACTAAGTCTACGGCAAAGGGCTAAAACCAAAAATGAAGGGCCCGATCCTGTGGGCCTGCACAATTCCTTCCCAAGGAGCCCAGTGAACAAGGAATAAGGAGTCCAATCCGGCCAGGGGCTAAGCATGCTCAGCTCTCAGGCCCTGCCTGTGTAACGCACACACCTAGCATGGGTCACTGTCCCCTGCAGTGGCACTTAGACTGCTTACGGCGAGCGCTAAGAACCAGGGAGCTCTACAGCCTACACTAAGCCCCAGCAGGCTTTACAGCTCGAGTGGTAGAGGCGCCTATGCTAAGCTCCAGCGGTCCCGAGTTCTAATCTGCCTGGTGCTAGTTACGCCTACACTAAGGGCCTTTCCATGCTCTGCTAGCCCGGATTCAGGAGCTGTTGTGCCCATGGGATGCCTGCTATTGTGTTTCATCCCGACGTCAGGCAGGATCTGCTCTGAGGGGGTAGAGCTGAATCAGTGACAGGCACCCGGGGGGTGGGTTTAGAAACTCGCATGTGTGCTGAGGGCCTGGGGGACTCCAAGGGAAAAGGTGCCCCCTCTTGCAGGCTCAAAAACTGCAACTCAATCCAGTGGGGCAAATTCTGTCTTCAGTTCCACCAGGGAGGCATTTCTGAAGGCAGTGAACCAGTCTCCTCTGGAGTGGGGTCCGGAACCTGCAACAGCTCCTGCTGCATGTCTCCTTCGCAGGGGATCCCACCAAGTCTCTGCAGCATGGGGCTTCTGCCCTGTGAAGGCCTGCCTGGGTGTCTTCCACCACGGCCCCTTCCAAAACACAGGAGAGTATGCCTGGGGATGCCAATGGGTGTTGGTATTCTGCAGCTGGCCACAGAGAAGCAAGTGCAGTAACTTCTGTGTGCATGGCAAAGCCAGCCAAGTGGAAAAGCTGCTGAACATCAAAGCAATGTGATCCTTAGATAGTAGGGCAAGCACACACACACCCCCATGGGGCAAGAAATTCCCTGTGGTGCACCCCCTTACCCCCCAGGGGCAGGAGCACTGGGTATAAGAGGTGGGGGAAACCACCAGGCTGGCCCCACTCAGACCCTCTGCCTCCAGAACACCTAGGCTGAGTCTAGACTGGCAAGTTTTTTTGGCAAAAGCAGCTGCTTTTGTGGAAAAACTTGCCAGCTGTCTACACTGGCCACTTGAATTTGCGCAAGAACACTGACGATCTCGTGTAAGATTGTCAGTGTTCTTTCACAAATACTATGCTGCTCCCGTTCGGGAAAAAGCCCTCTTGTGCAAATGCTTTTGCGCAAGAGGGCCAGTGTAGACAGCTCAAAACTGTTTTGCGCAAAAAAGCCCCGATGGCGAAAATGGCGATTGGGGCTTTCTTGCGCAAAACCACCTCTAGATCGGCACGGACGCTTTTCCGCAAAAAGTGCTTTTGGGGAAAAGTGTCCGTGCCAATCTAGACGCGCTTTTCCGCAAACGCTTTTAACGGGAAAACGTTTCCGTTAGAAGCGTTTGCGGAAAATCATGCCCGTCTAGACGCAGCCCTACTGTAGGCGTACTGGGGGGCGGAGTGTAGCAGCCCCGGAACACCCGCCCTCCCCAATGTTCCAGGGCCAGGAGACATGGGCTACACAGTGCTGGAGGCAGGGCTGGGCACTTGTCTCCCCCAACCCTACTTTCACCCACCACTCATAGAATCATAGAATCATAGGACTGGAAGGGACCTCGAGAGGTCATCGAGTCCAGCCCCCCGCCCTCAAGGCAGGACCAAGCTCCGTCTACACCATCCCTGACAGATGTCTATCCAACCTGTTCTTAAATATCTCCAGAGAGGGAGATTCCACCACCTCCCTTGGCAATTTATTCCAATATTTGACCACCCTGACAGTTAGGAATTTTTTCCTAATGTCCCACCTAAACCTCCCTTGCTGCACTTTAAGCCCATTACTCCTTGTCCTGTCCTCGGAAACCAAGAGGAACAAATTTTCTCCTTCCTCCTTGTGACACCCTTTTAGATATTTGAAAACCGATATCATGTCCCCCCTTAATCTTCTTTTTTCCAAACTAAACAAGCCCAGTTCATGAAGCCTGGCTTCATAGGTCATGTTCTCTAAACCTTTAATCATTCTTGTCGCTCTTCTCCGTACCCTTTCCAATTTCTCCACATCTTTCTTGAAATGTGGCGCCCAGAACTGGACACAGTACTCCAGCTGAGGCCTAACTAGTGCAGAGTAGAGCGGCAGAATGACTTCACGAGTTTTGCTTACAACACACCTGTTGATACAACCTAGAATCATATTTGCTTTTTTTGCAACAGCATCTCACTGTTGACTCATATTCAACTTGTGGTCCACTCTGACCCCTAGATCCCTTTCCGCCATGCTCCTTCCTAGACAGTCGCTTCCCATCTTGTATGTATGGAACTGATTGTTCCTTCCTAAGTGGAGCACTTTGGATTTCTCTTTATTAAATCTCATCCTGTTTACCTCTGACCATTTCTCTAACTTGCTAAGGTCATTTTGAATTATGTCCCTATCCTCCAAAGAAGTTGCAACCCCACCCAGTTTGGTATCATCTGGGCGCCTGCCTCCCCCAGCTCCAGCTGCACCCACCGCCCACGGTCAGAGAGATGGTCCTCAGGCTCTACCGTTGAGTCAGGAGATGGGAACGACAAAGAGAAACTCTGCTTTTAGGTGCCTAAATCCCATGAGCCAAAATGCACAGCCTAGGGTCTGAAATCCAGCAAGGCGGGAGCCCCAGAGAGGCTCTGAGACTCAGCATGGTGGGTTTTTCTTTGCAGTGTCGATGGACCATAAGGGAGCTGGGTGCCCAGTGCCCACTGAAAAATCTCCCTTTGTGAAGATATAAAAGAGCTTGAATTTTATTGAGCCATTCGTTTTTTCCAAGATTGCTAAGCCCGAGTGTTGAAATATTGTGTGTCTGCCCTCAAAAGGCCCTGAGCTTGACTTCAAAAATCATGAGATTTACAACAAGCACAAATAATTGTGTTTCCACTGTCTATGCCTTTTGGAGCCACCCGGAACATATTTTCAAGTTTTAATCTGCAACCACTTTTCCCCCTTCATCACATGACTCCAGGGGCTGGGACTTTAAGCACCACTCACAGCTATCACACACGGTGAGACCGGCAGAGAACCTGCGACGCCTGTTGAGAGGCAGGCTGCTCAGTTGGTTAAGCTCAGGGAGGCAGTAAATAAACGGGTGCTGAACTGACAGCTTTGCCTCTCATTTCTGGCACGACCTTGGGCAAGTCCCTTATCCTTCTGTGTGCCTCAGCTTCCCTCTTGTAAACTGGGGAGCAATGTGCCTTCCAGCCCCGCACTGCTGTTGCGAGGGGCTCAGACACAGGGGCTGCGTCTAGATTGGCAAGATTTTGCAAAAATACTTTTAACGGAAAAAAGTATTTGCAAAAGAAAGCGTCTATGCTGGCATGTGCCTTTGCGCAAAAGATTTGCTTTTGCGCCAAAGCACCCGTGCCCAGTGTAGATGCTCTCTTGCGCAAGAAAGCTCTGATGGCCATTTTAGCCATCGGGCTTTCTTGCGCAAGAAAGAAACGTGGCTGTCTACACTGGCCCTCTTGCGCAAGAATAATCTTGCGCAGATTCCAGTAGGAAGTAGGAAAGAATGGCTAGTTATTATTTACAGGGTGTTCCAAGGAGGGAGAAAAATTGTTCTCCTTGGCCTCTGAGGATAGGACAAGAAGCAAGGGGCTTAAACTGCAGCGAGGGAGGTTTAGGTTGGACATTAGGAAAAACTTCCAACCTATCTGGGTGGTTAAACCCTGGAATAAATAAACTGGAGTAAAATAAAACTTAGGGAGGTTGTGGATGGAGATGTTTTAAGAGCAGGTTGGACAGACATCCCTCAGGGATGATTTAGATGGTGCTGGGTTCTGCCATGTGAGCAGGGGACTGGATTCAATGACGCCTTCAGATCCCTCCTAGTGTTCTGTGATTCTATGATCACTGGCATTTTCATGTGTCCTTTCAAATGCTTAGTCTGTTTCAGAGCTAGCCACTGGACGCACACAGGGAACCGTACTGCAGAGATTCTCACAGGCACCGCACAGAATTCATGGCCCAGGGGGAAAAACAAAGGTGGATCCACCCTCCCAAAGCTAAGTTACTTCAAGGTCAGGGGAAATCCCTGGCATAACCCTGGAAGCTCTCGTGTAGACACTGCTGGTGCTCACAGAGGTTCTCCTGACAGTGACCCCAACCAGTGACGTAGCCAGAAAGGCCAGTGTAGGTGGGATCCGAGGGGTGAGCCTGGATGCTACGGCCCTTCCTCCAACACGCCCCTACACTGGGGTTTTGGGAGGCAGCCATATGACTGTCCTCTGCTGTGGCTGTTCTCCTCCCACCCCCGGCTGCAATCAAAGCTAGTATGTCCCCTTTCTGCCCCGTGCGACAGGAACGGGCCGGAACGAGAGTGAGGAGGTTCGTAAATCAAAATCGTAAATCGATTTAAATCAAAATCATTCGCAAGACACACCCATGATCTGGCAGGCGAGCAGAGAGCAGTTAGGACAGATGCCATGAACAGCCGGATGCGGCGAAGCGCGCCGGCAGAGGCTTCGCGGGAAGCGCAGCAGAACTCCTGACTGCGCACGAAGCCCTCGCTGAACTGGTCACACTGGGACCCGGCCCAAATTCCATTCACGGCACCTGTGCGTAGAACTCAGCGCTTGTACGCCTGCAGGATCAGGCCCTGGACGAGCCGACAAGCCCAAGGAAATCGGTGTTTTCACAACGATCTCCTCTGGAGAACCCGGCAAAATGTAACTTGTTTTTTTAGAAAGAAAAATATTCCGCTGTCTGACTTTGCATTGGTGAAAATCCAGCCACAGGGTGAAAGTTAAGAACATAAGAACGGCCGTACTGGGTCAGACCAAAGGTCCTTCTAGCCCAGTAGCCTGTCTGCCCACAGTGGCCAGCACCAGGTGCCCCAGAGAGGGTGGACCGAAGACAATGATCAAGCGATTTGTCTCCTGCCATCCCTCTCCAGCCGCTGACAAACCGAGGCCAGGGACACCATTTTATCCCCTGGCTAATAGCCTTTTATGGACCTAACCTCCAGGAAATTATCTAGCTTCTCTTTAAACTCTGTTATAGTCCTAGCCTTCACAGCCTCCTCCGGCAAGGAGTTCCACAGGTTGACTACACGCTGTGTGAAGAACTTTCTTTTATTAGTTTTAAACCTGCTACCCATTAATTTCATTTGGTGTCCTCTACTTCTTCTATTTAGAGAACTAATAAATAACTTTTCTTTATCCGCCCTCTCCACACCACTCATGATTTTATGTACCTCTATCATATCCCCTCTCAGTTCTGCTCCACTGCAGCCAACAGCAAAATTCCCTCCTGGGTGCGCCCATAGAAATCAGTGAGAATTTCACCATTGTCTTCAATGGGACCTGGATTTACCCCTTTGTGGCCAATTGACACCACTCTGTACCACCCTACTGATGTTAAAGGAGACTTCCCTGGATGGAGCATCCATCTGTTTGGTCTGGAAACAGCATGACAATTCCAACATCATCTGCAACTCTGCCGTTGGCCCATACACAGTGTTTGACAGGATGATGCGCAGGATTAGTGATATGCCCCGCCCCATTAGATAGCCCCAAGCGGCAGTTTAAGTGAAAACGCAAATTTTTGTAGAAAAGAAAAGAAAAGAAAAGAAAAGAAAAGAAAAGAAAAGAAAAGAAAAGAAAAGAAAAGAAAAGAAAAGAAAAAAGATGGACTGGAGCATAATCAAATGTCAGAAATAATCTTGGATCAATACTAAAAATAACAAGCAGGCATGATGTTAGATGCGGATTCAAACCTGCCTCAACATGCTTTCATTGTGTTAAAGGCAAATGGTATGAAATTAGCGTCTCTGTTCAGATGTGGGGCTTACCTTGCCATCCAAACGAGGTACCACCGGACATGAGCCTCGAAATCAGAAGGTGAAACTAACTTTGGCTACGTCTTCACTGCAAAACAAAACAGAACAAAACGGAGAGGGTTACAGTGGGATAACTCATGGGCTTTAGCTGCCCCACTGTGAAATTGTACCTCTATTTGTTTCTGCAAGGTAGCTAGGTGGAGGTCAGTACTATAACTCTATCCATGGTTGACCTGGCCTAGACTTATAGGCTAAGACCCCTAAGACCCCAGCCTGTCTTGCTGACCCACTATTGTCTCACTGGTCGGTCTCTGTATCTATCCGTTAAGATTTGTCTTCAGTTCTTTCAAAAAGGGGAGACATACGGCTCGGCACCCAGAGGGTACGGCCCGGCAGCGAGAGAGTACAGCACAGTAGTCAGAGGGTACGGCATGGCAGCCAGAGGGTATGGCGCGTAAGGCACGGCAGCTAAAGGGTTTACCCCAGCAGCCAGGGGGTATGGCGCAGCAGCCGGGGGTACGATGCGGCAGTCAGAGGGTACAGCACTGCAGCCAGGGGGTACAGTGTGGCAGACAGGGGATACAGCCCGGCAGTG
This sequence comes from Pelodiscus sinensis, assembly GCF_052426305.1. Classification (NCBI taxonomy): domain Eukaryota; kingdom Metazoa; phylum Chordata; order Testudines; family Trionychidae; genus Pelodiscus; species Pelodiscus sinensis. Next base: position 5,367,404 of record NC_143055.1, read on the forward strand.
AGAGGGAACAGCACGGCAGCCAGGGGGTATGGCACGGCAGTCAGAGGGTACAGCCAGGAAGCCAGAGGGTACAGCACGGCAATCAGAGGGTACAGCGTGGCAGCCAGAGGGTACAGCCCAACAGCCAGAGGGTACAGCGTGGTAGTCAGAGGGTACAGCGTGGCAGTCAGAGGGTACGGCATGAAAGCCAGGGGGTACAGTGCAGCAGCCAGAGGGTACAGCCCGGCAGCCAGGGGGTACGGCGCAGCAGCCAAAGGGTACGATCTAGCAGTCAGAGGATACGGTGTGAAAGCCAGGGGGTACAGTGCAGCAGTCAGAGGGTACAGCGCAGCAGCCAGGGGTACAGCCCGGCAGTCAGAGGGTACAGCATAGCAGCCAGAGGGTACAGCGTGGCAGCCAGAGGGTACGGTCTGGCAGTCAGAGGGTACAGCATAGCAGCCAGAGGGTACAGCGCGGCAGCCAGGGGGTACAGGCCAGCAGTCAGAGGGTACAGCATAGCAGCCAGAGGGTACAGCATGGCAGCCATTGGGTACGGTGTGGCAGCCAGAGGAGGAAAGACGAAAAGGTTAGGGGTGCTTAGCCTGGAAAGAGACGGCGCAAGGTGGATACGCCAGAGGTCCATAAGATCATGAATGGTGTGGAAAGAGTGAATAGAGAGGTTTTACCCTTTCGCACAATACAAAAGCCAGGCATCCCCTGATGGAATTACTAGGCAGCAAGTCGAATAACAAAGAAGAGGAAGTACTTCTCCATCCAGTGCACAGCTAACCCGTGGCCCTTGTTGCCACAGGAGAATGTGACGGCCAAAAGTATAACTGGGTGCAGAAAAGGCCTGGATCATGCAGGATTGTCCCCTCGCTGGCTATTAGCAAAGATGGTCAGGGATGCAAGTGTCCCTCTTACTACCAGCATTTGAGATGGGGCTGACTCCTTTTGGAGCCCTTGGGTCTGGCGAGGCTGAAACGATCAACCTGTGAAATTATAACCAACACCTATCAAATCAATGCGGGAGCCCTATGATCTAGGCTGCTGGTGTGCTCAGACCATGGCCCGTCATGCTGGCCTGTTTCCTTGTTTCTCTTATTGGTCTGTCTGTAGCCGCTTGCTGTCTCCTTCATAGATTGTAAGGGCAGGGAACATTCTGAATTCACACGGCATACATTGCCATGGGGGAGCCTCAACACTAATGTTCCCTGTAACATTTTCTATCAATGTGCGGAATATTTTTTTTTCTGTGCACCAACACATGTGCAGATGTGCACCACCCATCAAAACACATGCTGCTGGGTGTGGGAGACCATGGGCGCGCTGCTAATCACCCGGGCGGTCCCTGAATCTCTCCTGAGCGGCCACCCAAATGCTCAGCTTACAGGGGAGACTGCTCAGCGCTATTGCAACACAAATAATAAATACAATAAAAGCTGTGGGAGCTGGCACTCACCCAACCAGAAAGCTCTAGAAACCAGCATTTCTAAGTTGCCATGATGGGCAGCCTCAGTCACACTTCTCCGGCTGCTGGGCCGGCCCAGGGGAGCCGGGGGTGAGTGCAGGAGTCAGGCCCCGAGCTGTGCTGGAAGCAGCATGCTTGGGGAACCCCCTCGGGGGGGGGGGGGAACAGGGATGGGTGCAGCCTCCCGCTGAGTCTCCAACTCTTGGGGCGTGTCTACACTCGGAAATTATTTCAAAATAACTAACTTCGAAACAATAACTCGTGGAACAACTATTTCAAAATAAGCTTCTTCCCCAAAGGAAGCAGAAGGGCGGATTTCGGAATGACCAGCCCCTTATTTCGAAATAACGGGCTTGGTCGTGTGGATGCACCACTTTTTCTTTCGAAATAAGGGGGGTTATTTCCAAATAACTCCCGAGTGTAGACCACGACTTCGTTAATTGCAATTTTTAAATAACCAACCCCCCCCACGCTCCGGCTCCCCCAACATGCTGGATAACAAAGCCTTTACGGTAATCATCGTCGGCACGAATCCTTTCCCCGTGCAGCCGAAGAGCTGAACGCAAAGATTTCTTCCCTCCTGATGCTTTCGTGCATTAAAAGCAACTCCGGCCCCCGATTAAAAGAGGCCTCCATCCCATTTTGGGGGTGGTTTGTGGTGCGTTTTGGTGTTAGGAAATCCACCGCCCCTTTTCTGCTGTGGAGACTGCCAGTTCAAGTCAGATGGAAATGCAGTCCCCCCCCCTGCTTCGAAAGAAGCTAGGTGTGAAATTTCTCATGGGCAAAGAAGTGAAAGCCGCAGGGTGTCTAGGGGAAGGTGGGCGAGAGAGAGGAAAAAATCAGCAGCCAGAAAAGAGACAGAAATTCTAAAAGCAGCAGCCCCCCCCTTTTTTTGGGGGGGGTGGGGGAAAGAGGCACTTTCTATGAAAGGATTGTAAAATGCACTCCCCTGGCGGGGGGAACAAGCCCCCCCCCACTCTATCTAATAATCATTAGCATCAATTAGAATCGTTTGAAGTGGGCAACATCTTTGTCTCTGAAAAAAGAGCGAGGGAGAAAGAAACCCCTTTCAGGGAGCCCGTAACAACATCTGGAGCAAGGGGAGGCTGGATTCAAGTCCCCCCTTTTCATCTCTTGTCAAGGTGCTTGGAATGTTAATACAGCTCCCTTCTTTAATGGAGTTGTCAGGAAATGCTTTCCAGCCCGGTTCCTTTGGCTCAAGGGGGGATGTTTACAAAGGGCTTTTATTTAAAGTGCTCTAAGAAACTCCCCCTCCCCTTTTATTTTCCACCGCCTTCAAAAACAAAACACAAAAAAGGAGGCTGAGGGACATCCTTTTATCTCCCCTCCCTGCTCCCCTGCAAAAGCTTCTCTCTACTGGGCCCAGGGGCTGGCCACAGACCCCCGCAAACCCCAACAGACAGGAGGGGGTTGTTAGCGGGGCAAGCACCTGGCTCCCCCCCCCTCCCCCGTTTTGCTTGCTGGTGGGTGCGACATTTCCCAAGTCGTTACCACTGGGTGAAAATCCCCAGCTTTTTCACAGAAATACATTAGCAGAGCACACAGTGCTAATGGGAAACAAAATGCCTCATTAGCCAGCTAATTTTACCAGGCCGTAGTGGGGAAATACAGAACTCACCTGTCGCTGCCATCTGTCCAAAGACACCTCGTCTTTCTCCCGCTCACCGTGCAGGAATCTCTTTACCCTTTACTCTGCCCATCACCGTCTCTTAGATCCCGCTGACTTTGGAGTCCCTCCCCCATTCTGATTACAAGAGCTGGTCGGACACAATCATAGAATCATAGAATACTAGGACTGGAAGGGACCTCGAGAGGTCATCGAGTCCAGCCCCCCGCCCCCTTGGCAGGACCAAGTACTGTCTAGACCAGTGGTCGCCAATGCAGTCTCCATGGCACCCGCCGGGGCATTTATGTGCGCCCGCCGAATGATATGGGCCAGCCCCGCCCCCAGCGCACGGTGCAGACACAGTGCCGGCCCCGGGCACACAGTGCCTGGGCGTCGCTGCCCCGGGTGCGTAACACATGTGCGGTGCTGGCCCCGAACGCCCGGCAGCCCTGAAAGGTTGGGGACCAGTGGTCTAGACCATCCCTGATAGACATTTATCTAACCTGCTCTTAAATATCTCCACAGATGGAGATTCCACAACCTCCCTGGGCAATTTATTCCAGTGTTTAACCACCCTGACAGTTAGGAACTTTTTCCTAATGTCCAACCTAAACCTCCCTTGCTGCAGTTTAAGCCCATTGCCTCTTGATCTAATCTCAGAGACCAAGATGAACAAGTTTTCTCCCTCCTCCTTATGACACCCTTTTAGATACCTGAAAACTGCTATCATGTCTCCCCTCAATCTTCTCTTTTCTAAACTAAACAAACCCAATTCTTTCAGCCTTCCTTCATAGCTCATGTTCTCTAGACCTTTCATCATTCTTGTTGCTCTTCTCTGGACCCTCTCCAATTTCTCCACATTCTTCCCGAAATGCGATGCCCACAACTGGACACAATACTCCAAATGCACCAGGCAGCCCCATAAGGAGTTTTTCTGCTTCATTTTAACTAGGGAAGAGACAGTGTAAAGGTGCAACTCAAAACTCCGGTCATCTGAAGAAGTGGGATTTGCCCACGAAAGCTCATGATACCTCATTTGAAAGAGGTTAATGTACATTTTTCCATCCATCCCCAATCACACCCCTCCGTCTAAAATCTGGGTGCGTCTAGACTGCAAGGGTTTTTTTGGAAAAATGGCCATTTTTCCAAAAAAACTTCACTTATGTCCACACTGCTATTGCGTTCTTTTGAAAAAAAATCGAAAGAACACAGGGGTGTTTCTGACATTGGTAAACCTCATTCTACAAGGAAGAATGCCTTTTCCGAAAGAGCTCTTTCAGACACAGAAAGAGGGAGTTTTTTCGAAAGAAGAGGCCTCCAGGAAAAAGCACAGGTGCCCTGGTGGCTATTCCATCCATAGTAATCACAGCTTACATGCGAGAGAGCGCCCAAAGAGTGTGGATGCTCTCTTTTGAAAAAGCAGATCACTTTTTTGATGCACTTTGGCAGTGTGGACGCTTTCTTTCAGAAGAAGCTTGCAGTCTAGACGTACCCTCTAATGTTGGGCTATGCATGATTCCATCAATCTCCAATCACAGTGGAGAGCTACTTACCAGTAGCTGGGAGGAAGGGCTTTATATATTATCATTAATTTTTATAGAATAATTACTTACAGCTACATTAAATTTATGTAGAGATTAAAATTAATTATTAGTTTCACTCTGAAGTTTACAGAAGGAAAAATTATTTTCCCCGTTTCAATTTTGTATTTATTTGCAAATATGTCAGAGGATTTATCCCATACAATGCTTATTATTCAACAGCTCTATGCTTTTCTTATATAAAGTGCAATAATTACGAGAATGATTCACCATTAGATAGATATAGATATTAAAGACACTAACCAGAACATGTTACGTTATTTGGAAAGGAAATCTTGGACGCAAGTAACAGAATATTGACCCCAGCGATCTTATTGCAAAACATCAAAGAAGACCTGGAGTTGGAAAACATCAGGCTCTGGGGAGTTGGGAAGTCTATTTTTTTATTGCCATGCAAGATGCTTAAGCATATGCCCTAGCTTTTAAGCACGTGACTTCGGTTAGGAAGGGTTTGAAGGACTGAGGCCTTACATTGTAACAAGGAGCAATAAAACCACAGCTGTATTTATTTATTTAAGTATTTCCAAATTGTCACGGAAGACAGCCTGCTCAACGGGAAAATTAAACACTCTACAGAAAAAGCTGATGGATTCTTTTGTGCCAGCAGGTGGTTTTATCATCTCTCTCTCTCTAGGGTCTGGCTTGGGCACCCATTCCCAGGGTATTTCCTTACTAACAAGAAAATCATCTAATAGTATTCCAATATAGTTTCATGATTTACTTTTACCCTGAAATACTCAGAGTTTAAAACACTGATTCGAATTAGCTTTTACAGAAAGACCCATTTACACAGCTCTGGTAGCATAATGGATCTTTAACATGTAAATTACATTTAAGGCAGATTTATTAATACACACACATGGACACACGCTTATTCATACATCTACAGTTTATTTGCAAGTAAAAGCCAAAAGGTTCGTAGCCTCTGATGTCTGTGCCGGACAAAACCAGGGCTTGAAGGCACAGACTTTGCCAGGACTCAGACATCAGCAATGGAAGATGCATTTTCTTTAGGGGCACACAGCTCTGGAAAGGACTCTGAAAACCTCCAGCGTGGGAGAGACATTGGGATCACACGGCAGAGCTTCCGGCTTTGTGTGACAGTAGAAAGACAGACAGAGGGACAGGAATCACACCTAGGATGTGGATGGATCGGTACAGAGACATGCACACAATTGCACACTCCAGTGTACACATACATTGTTGCAAAGTAACAGCAAATTTCCATTCGCATGTCTGGATGTGCACATGCGTGCACATCGCGTGCTCATGCGTGCAGGTATTTGTTTGTATAGCTTTGCGGTGCTGTGTGTGCGTCTGTCCATGGCCATTTGTGTTTATAGCGTGTGTGTGACCATAGTTTGACATTTATATGATGAATGTTTGTGTCATTCCCTGTACTTTTGTATCGATATGTGGTATGTTGTAGGTGGATGTGTCTGCGCTTTGCTTGTATTTATATTGTCTGCATTTGCGGGGGGTTAGAGGCATAAGTGTGTGTATTTGTATGGGATGCGAGACCTCCCTTCCCATTTGATCTTTCCCACTAGACCTGGTCAATCTAGGCGGTATCTTCCCCCCAAGACATCCCCCTGTCCTGAAGGCGTCCTGCAAAGCATCAGGAGTTGGAGCAAACTCTCCTTTCTCCACCCAGCTGCAGCCTGCTTTGCATATTAATGTCTTATTTACACTTCACAGGGGAAGCCCTAGATATAAAGCCACCTTGGGCCCTTCCTTTGTGGAAAAAGCCAGGCAGCCGGCCAGCAGGCTGAGGGGCCAGGCGAGTGCAGCGTGCATCTGGAAGGACCCTACCCGTCCCATTAGGCTCGGAGCTGCTGAGCGACCATGCTCCAGAACCCAGTCTTCCCAGATCTGCTCTGCACCCTCCTGGCACCTGCCACAGACGCATCTGGGCCTCCAGATGTTCCCCAGCCCCCTCCGAGGACGCCCTTTAGCATCGAGGCCATCCTCTCCAAGCCGGAGCCGCAGCAGAAGGGCACCGCCTCTCCCAGAGAGCCACCCCACCTGCCTCTGGAGTGGCACAGCTGGATGTACCCAGCTGCCCACTCCGTGGGCCTCCTGCCCTGCCCAGCCCTGCAGCTGGAGAAGCCACGCCATGGGGCTCTGCACCAGCAGCTGCAGAGAGGCTGCCTGGTCTCTCTTCCCAGCTGGAAGCAAGACAGTAAGTAGGTTCACACTGGAGAGGTTACAGGGGTGGGTGGCTGGAGAGGGGTGCTCTGGAGGGGCTGTGAGGTGTGGAGGGAGGGTGTGTGTGTGTGCCTCTGTTCCCAGGTTTTTTCTGTCTAGTGTGTGTGCACATGTACGGGGTGTTTGTGTGAATGTCTGGGGTTTCTTTCAGTGGGAGGGTGGGGTGGTGTATCTCTAGGGTCCTCAGACTGGGGGTCACCAGGTGGGGGTGTCAGCTGTCAGCCTCCCTCCCCCCCAAATCTCACTCCGCCTCCAGCATTTATAATCCTGTTGTTACATAGAAAGACATGTGTTTTTAGTTTAAAAGGGAGGGGTCACACTCAGGAACTTGCTGTGTGAAAGGGCCTACAAAAGTTTGGGAGCCTCTGGAGCAGGGAATGGGGTGTTCCTGCCTGGGATGCGTGGACATATTAGGGGGCCCGAGGGGTGCGTGGGTACGTGGCATGTCTGCTGGGGGGTGAGGTGGACCTGGATCGGTGTACTGTAGAGGGTGTTTCTGTAGTGCGCACACAGGTGTGTGGCTCTGTGGAGGGGGAGAGGCATATGGGTCTGACCCATTTCTGCCTGTGGGATGTTTCTGTCCTAGTGCAGTTGGCATGGAGGTTGGTTTGTGGGAGGGTGGACAGAGGGTGGGTGGAAGATGTCCTAGGTAGGAGCTAGGTATGTATTGTTGTTGTATGAGCTGTGTCTGTAGCTCTGTAAGAATCTGTCTGGAGGTTGGCAAGCATTCTGCCTGTCCTTTAGCTTCCTTAGCAAAAGATACAACAGATTCATCAGGACTGGGCCGAAGCAAACTGTGACCACTTGAGCGTTGACTTTTTCTGGGTTAATCAAACTAGTAGAAAACCCAAAAGGTTTTTTTATTATTCTTTTAGGACCCCGGAGATTTTTAGGGTGCATCTTGCACCCCAGCTGGTTTGTTGATGGCACTGATGCATTCACAGACAAAACTCAGTGTAGTGCCGTAATTTCCCAATACAGGCAGTCCCTGGGTTACATACAAGATAGGGACTGTAGGTTTGTTCTTAAGTTGAATTTGTATGTAAGTCGGAACTGGTACATATTGTAGGGGAAACTCTAGCCAAACATTTCTCCAGAGCTCAGTTTTATTCTCCCACACCTCACTTCCCTCAGTCCTTTATTCTCAAGCTGAGGTGTCTGCTGAGAAAAGCCGCTCTGCGTCTCCCTGGTCTGCTGGGCGGGACCGCGCCGCGTCTCGGCGGTCTGCTGGGGGGGGGGGGGACACAGCTAGTGCGGGGTTGCCTCACCCCATTTGTAAGTAGGGATCTGATGTAAGTCAGATCCTTGTAACCCGGGGACTGCCTGTATTCATTTCTTTCTCTTTACACTGGGAGTAGGTTCAAGGTACACCTAAGGCAAAAAGGATTTTTTTTAAGCAACAGATTAATTTGGGTTTTGGAGTTTCAGAACCAGAGACTGACGAAGTTGTGTTGCTGTAACAGAAGGCAGATTTTAGTTCAGTGTTTGTGTATATTCTTCTCTCGTCTGTTTTTACTTCAGACCATACGGTACCACTGATTTTAAGCAAAAGTAACCCTTTATCTCAATGAGTAGCCTTGCTTAAAAAATAGATGGTGCACAATGGCCAGATAAATTTACTTTCATAGAGCTCCTAAAGTTGTTAACTATGGCAAAACTACCCACGTAAATCAATGAAGATTTTTGTCTGCATCAGGAACCAAGATTTGAGCCTGTAGTTTTTAAAGATTTAGAAACCAAAAGTATTGTTTGTTCTCGTAAATCTTTTAAATCTTAATTTATTTTAAATTTTAAAGCTTGATATCTGTACATTTATATATATATTATAATTATATTGCTAGGCAGTGACAGAATGCTTGGGCAGTTTGCAAAATGATTTGATAAATTATTTCACTCCAATTCCTATTTACTGCTATAACAAATATATCATAACTTAGTTATTATTTGACACATCTTCTGGTGTAAATAGGCCTAGTTCAAGTCAAACTAACAATGCTGAGATGCTGGCTCTACATTATAAATGTTTAGGCACTCAGATATTTGAAAGAGCTACCACACATTGGGTTTGTTCTCCATGCATGTTTTATAGTTATAGTAGTTCTAAATATTAGATCATAATGTCTTTTAAAACTACGGCCCTGATCTTGCAGACACATACACACGTGCTTAGCTTTACACACCAGAGTAATCCCATTGATCCAATGAGATGGTGGCTAAAGTGAAGCATGTGCAGAAGAATCTGCAGGATAGTTATAATTGTAACCATTTCTAATGACATTCTAGCTATTTTCCTAGCCAGAATCATTTCAATATCGACATTTCAAGTTCCCAGTCGTTTTTGTAACTATAGTTGGAAGCTTTTTTAACTCCTACCAGGATTTTATTGGATCATTCTTTCACAGGCTGATCTGTGCAAATGGACGTCTATGCACAGAAGGGTGGAGGTGGAGGGCTTCTATGCCCTGTAAGTTGGGGGAACAGGGACCTACCCATGTGGGTCTAACTTCAGGTTCAGTGTAACTTTATTAGTGAGGGGCTGAATTTCTCCTGTTTATGCATTATGCAAAGTCCTCCATCCTGGGTTGTGAGGACCCCTGACGTCAGCGGGTGACTGGCGGGGGGGGAAGGGTTACTCATGTGGGGAAGGCAGGTGGGCCCAAGCCCTGCCTTGATTGTGTGTAACCATTTGCAGTATGTGCGCAAGAGCTGCCCGATCGGGGCCTTAGAAGCAGGGCCTGCTCTTGAGTTTTTGCAGGGTGGTGATTTTTGTATGATCCGTTCCGTATTATCGTACCGATCAGACACTTCTGAATAGTATGGTCATTCGTGTTATGCCCGTAATGCGCCTGGGGCCAGGCAGGACCAACAACCAGACACGCCCTGCCCTGAAGAATTTACACTCCTACACCCCTTATTAACTGTGCTCTCACAATCCCACTGAAGCTCATGGTGCGCTCCATCTGGGCAGAGCAAGAGCTTCCAATAGGGTCATCCTGGGGGGGGCAACTCCCCCCCTGCAGGGCTCCAGACTTGGGGCCTGGGGCAACTCCTCCCCTGCTGCAGGCCCCTCCCCACCCCTTCCCCAAGCCCAGCCCCCGCCCCGCCACCTGCCCCCTTACCTCCTACCCAAGCAAGGTGGCCTGGAGCACTCCAGGGGCCTAATGCGGCTGCAGGAGGGGTCGTGTGCTCTCTTTCACGCGTGCAACCGCACACACACACAGACACGCGAGGGGTCTCACGCTCTCTCTCTCGCGCTCTCTCTCATTCATGCACACACACACACACACACACGAGGGGTCACGCTCTCTCTCTCACACATACACACACACACACAGAGGGGTCACTCTCTCTCTTTCACACACACGAGGGGTCACGCTCTCTCTCTCTCTCTCACACACACACACACGAGGGGTCACGCTCTCTCGCCCTCTCTCTCTCTCTCTCACACACACACACACACACACACACACACAGAGGGGTCGCTCTCTCTCTTTCACACACACGAGGGGTCACGCTCTCTCTCTCTCTCTCTCACACACACACACACACACACACACACACGAGGGGTCGCTCTCTCTCTCTCACACACACACACACACAAGGGGTCACACTCTCCCTCTGTCTCTCTCTCTCACGCACATACACACGAGGGGTCGCTCTCTCTCTGTCTCTCTCTCACGCACACACACACACACACACACGAGGGGTCGCTCTCTCTCTGTCTCTCTCTCACGCACACACACACACATACACACGAGGGGTCGCTCTCTCTCTGTCTCTCTCTCACGCACACACACACACACACACACGAGGGGTCGCTCTCTCTCTGTCTCTCTCTCACACACACACACACACACACACACGAGGGGTCGCTCTCTCTCTGTCTCTCTCTCATGCACACACACACGGGGGGTCGCTCTCTTTCTCTCTCTCTCTTTCACACACACACACAAGGGGTCACGCTCTCTCTCTCTCTCTCTCTCTCTCTCTCGCACACACACCCACGATGGTGGGAACTGGGATCACCCAGTAGCCTGCAACACCTCGCCCTCCCCCCCCCCGGCCAGCTGCGCTCCACTTCCCCGCGGGCGGCGGGGTCCGGAGCACCCTGGGGTGGGGCTCTCTGCCGCCACCGGGAGAGGGTGGCGGGGCAGGGCAGAGAGGAGCAGGCTGCCGGGCCTCCACTCCAGTGCCCACCGCCCGGGTGGGGACTCCCCATATCCCCCAGCCCCTCCCGTCCACAGGATGGTTGGGGCGGCCATCGTGGGGGCCCCCTATGGACGGGACGGCTCTGGCTTCCAGTCTCAGGCTGCCCTCCTCCCTCACTTCCTTGTGGCCAAGGTTCAGCCCCCTGTCCCTGAAGGGTTCCCCAGTTCTCCCGGCTCCAGAGGCCACCTGCTCCTCTCCCTCAGGGCATCCCTGTTTCTTTTCCTTCCACCTCCTTAGCCCCTGGGGGGCCTAGAGCAGCCCCACTCCAAAGCCAGCCCTGCCGGCGGCTCGCAGGGTTCGGAGCCGGTGCAGCGACGTCGCCCGCAGTAACGGGTCTCCTGTCCCCGTGTCGGGCGCGTCTGTTTCCTCCTTCGCCTCGCTGACGCCTGCCCCTTTCTCGCAGGCCTGGAGGTGTCTTGTGGCGTGGGCACGCTGGGCCCGCCTGCCCCATGGAGAGCCAGGGGGCCCTGTAAGATGAAGAGGGTCCGCACGGTCTTCAAACCAGAGCAGCTGGAGCGGCTGGAGCAGGAGTTCCTCAAGCAGCAATACATGGTGGGCACCGAGCGGGTGGACCTGGCCACCGCCCTGCGCCTCACAGAGACCCAGGTAGGACCCCACTCCCCTTCTCCTGAGGCCCGGTCAGTCTGGGGTCTGTCCAAGGAGATGCTGTCGTGCAGGGGTCTCGAACTCCCGACCTGCGGGCCACCCCCAGCTGCAGCGGTTGCGTAGCCCAGCCCGGGAATCTGGCCGGGCCCTGTCCGTCCCCATTTCCCAAGCCCCGCCCCTTCCTGTCATCACCCTGCCTTCCCCCGTGGCACCCTATTCCCCCTAGGGATGCAACCGCCGGGATTGGGGGGAAGGGCAGAGCAGGCCTGGCAGTACCCACAGACGTGCGGAGATTTGACATCCAGAGCTCTCCGCCCGCTGGGAATCACAAGCTGCTTATTCAGTTTTTAAACACATGTTGATTAGAGGGGGGGCGGGGGGAATCCTGGCCTCACTGAGCCGAATGGGAGTTTTGCCACTGGCTCAGTGGAGCCAAGATGTCACTCCCTGTTTTGGGGAGTTTATCCTTTAAAGAAAGCACAAGCAGGGTTTGGGGAAGGACTTCGGGGCTGGCTGATAAAGCCAGGGACTGGGAGTCAGGGCTCCTGTGATCCTTCTCATGATTGTCTGTGCAAATGGCATGACTACTGCGTGACTCAGTTTCCCCATCTGTAAACCAGGGATAATAACATCAGAACAGCCACAGTGGGTCAGACCGAAGGTCCATCTAGCCCAGTGTCCTGTCTGCCGACAGTGGCCAATGCCAGGTGCCCCAGAGGGAGGGAACAGAACCGGTAACCATCAAGTGATTTATCCCATCTCCCACTTCCAGACAAACAGAGGCTAGGGACACCATTCCTACCCATCCTGGCTCATAGCCATTGATGGACCGAACCTCTGTGAATCTATCTAGTTCTTTTTTGAACCCTGTTCAAATACCACTTCCCAATCTCGCTGGGCAGTTGGCCAGCTTAGGTAAATGTCTGTAAATTGCTCTGAGAGCCTCAAAAGAAGGGAGCCATGGCTTTATTTATAACTATTCGTAAGTACCAAGTCCTTCTACAAGTAAAACTCCTCCTGGAGTCAAGGGGACTTGCCTGTGGAAGGATTACAGGACTGGGCCCCGCTGAGAGTATCTTAGCATAGTCCAAAAAATTGCAGGGTCAGGGCTTGCAGGCATCCGAGTTCAGGTTTTCATGGCCCGTTGTGGGGAACCTCTCCTAGGTGAAAGTCTGGTTCCAGAACCGGAGGATCAGGTGGCGCAAGCAGAACCTGGAGCAGAAGAAAGCGAAGCTGTTGCGGTGTGGAGGGACACAGCCTGTCCTGACGGACTTGGAGAACAAGGAGGAAGACACGGTGGATATAGAGGTCTAATGGGCTTGAGACTTCCCTGCTACAGACATTGCTCTTGCCATGGAACTAGTGGAGGTTTACAGCTACGTCCAGAGAGAAGACTGACCGATGACGTGTACCAGGGAGCTCAGCAGCTGCTCCACACATACCGGACTGGCCTGGCGCTGCTTAGGATGAGTTCATGATACGCAGCTCGCACAGTCGGGCAGCATCACACTAACACCGGGGGCCTGCTCGTCAGGTCAGCTGCGCGAGGGCAGTGTCCATGTGAGGGCCCGTGTATAAAACCAGGTCCCTCGCAATTCTCTCTTTTCTCATTCAGAATGCAGGCTCCTTCCCAGCAGCAAGACTGGGGTTAAAATCAGAGACGAGGGTTGGTGACAATCATAGATTCAGCTCCAGGTATCAGTGCATCTAAACGCATGTGCTGCTGTGGTTTATCAGCTTCCCAGGTAGGGTAACCCTGGCAGGGAAGGTGCAAAGAGAATCTGGCTCCGGATTTTTACCCTAGTGGCTTCGCCAGTTCATGTCAGGTTTGAAGTTCAGGTCTGAACACAAAGTTGCCCCACTGCACTTTGCAGTAAAGTCAGCGGGATCTGACCATGCGAAGGCGAAAGAAGCCCAAGGGGCCATCATACTGCCACAAACACAGTTCTAATGGGAGCTTTGTGATGCAGCTGCTGTCCCTAACTAGTGAACCCCAATTCTCATCTTATTTACACCGATCCTCCACTGGTGTAGCTCCGTTACCTGCCATGGAGTTATTCCTGATTCTACAGGCACGAGAGGAGACTCGGGGCCTTTCACTTCAGGGTCAGGCTGCACGATCAGGCCCTAAAGATGGAACATTTTGCAGTCCAAGGGGTAGTTTTCCGAAAGCTGTAAGTGCCTGGGGCTTAGAATGAAAGTGCCTCCCCGTAGACCTCCTGCAGTGCTACATTAAGGATTTGTACATTTTTGCCTCTCTTCTGGCCTGCAAAGCCCAGATCAAAGACCTCAGTCCATCCCTACGCACATACTGCATTACCTTGCGCGTGCAGAGAGGCGCTCCTGGGATAAATTGTGGGCCTAGCTTTCAGCTCTCTCTCTCCACAGGGCAGGGTTTGGAGCTGGGATTTTGCTTCAGTCTCTTTCATGAATTTGGTTTGGGATTTCAAACGCTGCCTTTTTACCAAGCATGGCATGACCCACAAACCACCAGCAGCCCTCCCAGCAATGCACACACACTCCCCGTGACACCAGCTGTAGTTGCTCTCTTGTGGCTTCATCGCTGCATTACGCACTGGGTGGCAGAGGAAATATCTGGTGGGGTATGCCGGTAGCTCACAACATTGTGGCTACGTCTACACTGGCATGATTTTCCGCAAATGCTTTTAACGGAAAAGATGCTCAGGATAACTTATTGTGCCTCTTCCTGAACCAAAACATTGTAAATAACACGACTCTTCTATTATTTATAGACATAGCCCTGCCTTTTGGACACTCTTTTATTTATTTGCTGCTCCTTTTGCCCCAATAAAATCTTGTCTATTTTAAAAGAGTTTTAAAGAGACGGGAAGTGCCTGTGGGAACTGGGTAGTTCACCCGGGGATTGGAGCCGGTGGGTGATGGAGATGAGGCAGTATTGCCTTGGTAGATGGTTCACACCCTCTGTATGCTGCGTGCAGCCAGGTTCAAAGTGCAGTGTCCCATCGCGGATGCACTAGCCGTTTTCCCTCTTGCTTCATCGACAGCCCAGGATGGCCCGTGAGAGGGAAGCCAACAAACAGTGCCCCACTGCAATTCACAATGAAGTCAATGGGATCGGAGCACACTAAGGTGAAAAAACCAAACAGGCCATAATTGATACTGCCCACAAATGCAGTGCTTGTTGATTTTAATGGGAGCTTTGCAAACAGCCTGACGCTGCTGTCCCTATGTAGTGAATCCTGATTCTGATCACTAAGGCCGTGTCTAGACTGCAGGCTTCTTTCGGAAGAAGCTTTTCTGGAAGAGATTGTCCAAAAAAACTTCTTCGGAAAGAAAGTGTCCACACTGCAAAAGTGCATTGAAAAAGCAATCTGCTTTTTCGATACATAGCGTCCACACTAAATGGACGCTCTCTTGCATGTAAGCTGTGATTGATAAGAACGGAAGGGCAACCAGGGTACCTGTGCTTTTTCCTCTTTCCTCTTCTTGCAAAAGAACTCCCTCTTCCCCATCCACACACGCCTTTTTCTGAAAGAGCTCTTTCGGAAAAAGGCTTCTTCCTTGTAGAAAGCAGTTTACCAATGTCGGAAAAATCCCTCAGTTCTTTCAGGTTTTTTTTTTCAAAAGAACGCGATTGCAGTGTGGACGTAATTGAAGTTTTTTTTTGGAAAAAACACCATTTTTCCAGAAAAACTTTGTAGTGTAGACATACCCTATCACTGATCCTCTACCAGTGTAACTCCATTACCTGCCATGGAGTTATTCCTGAGCCCTACAGGTCAGGGCCCACGGTGTCCCTGTTAAAGAACAAAAGTTTGTAACTAGTGTTCCCTGTAAGCTGTACGCTTGGGGGGCTACCCAGGAGAGAGTCAAGTGCTGCCCAGCTCATGAGCTGAGCACCCACAGCCAGCAGCATAGGTTTCTATTGGTGGTGCACATAACAAAATTTATGCCTCGCATGGATGGAAAAAAAACTAGAGGAAACAATGATTGTAACATGGGCAAGCCACTGAAAGGGTGATGTGCCTGCTGATTTTCACAGGCCCCGATACCTGATTTAGGTAATTCGTACAAAAAGAGTTGGTTCCTCAGAGCTGTCTGGACCCTTTGATGCTCTCTCAGCCAGACCATTCAAACAGACTTTTCAGCCCTATAGGAGAGATGGGCTCCTGCCACAATTCACACGAATGGTGCTCTTTCCAGGCTATACCCCCCCATCTACTGACCCCTTCACAAATACTAACTGGGACTAGTTGGGTGAGTTGAGTCTGAAAGGCCTGCAGTCACCATGGCAACCAAAAATTCCTGGGATGAGCCAGAAGAAGCCAAGGACTTGGACTTGGATCTTGCCAAACACCCGGAGGCTTGGTAACCGAATGTGACCTGCTCAGCAGGGAGCTCCTTGGTGCATCAGGGTACCAATTCTAGCCCAAATGCCCATTTACCTCCACCACTGGCCTGGGAGATTTCCTACCTCTGAAATTGGGGGCAGAAAGCACAGCCACACGTCCTGCCCAGCTCCACTTACCTCATGAGGCACTGGGTGCCTAAAGACGTCCTGCTGCTCTAGCACAAGGCCCTACCATGCAGGCTAAAAAAAAAATCGCCATGAACTGTTTGCAGTGTAAGGCCTATGACGCACTGTCAAGCAGTTCTGATTCCATCCAGTAGAGGGCAGTCTCACGGGTGTGACATTTCTTTACAACATACTTACCTGTCACCTAGAAAATATGTCACGCTGCATTCTAAAGGTGTCACCGTGACTTAGAGCTGGTTGAAAAAACAGAATTATTTCCCCTATGGAATTATTCATGGGGGGAGGGAGAAAGGGGAAGAATAAAGATGTCATTTTTAATTCTCCGGGCTTCCTTCCCTTTCCTGTCCCGTTTAACTCCCCTTCCCTCCAATGAAGGGGAAAAAAGGATTGGAAAAATAGGGAAAATCCACTTTATTGGTTCCCAACTGACAAATCAGCATTTTTAAACAATAAACAGGTTTCACTATTGGACACACTATTGGATGTCCCCTTCCCTTCCTCCACACATACATTGGGACTGTGTCTAGACTGGCCAGTTGTTCCAGAAAATCAGCCGCTTTTCCGGAAAAACTTGCCAGCTGTCTACACTGGCCGCTTGAATTTCTGCAAAAGCACTGACTTCCTACTGTAAGAAATCAGTGCTTCTTGCGGAAATATTATTCTGCTCCCGTTCAGGCAAAAGTCCCTTTTGTGCAAAGCTTTTGCGCAAAAGGGCCAGTGTAGACAGCTCAGATTTGTTTTCTGCAAAAAAGCCCCGATCGCAAAAATGGCCATCGGGGCTTTTTTGCGGAAAAGCGCGTCTAGATTGGCACGGACGCTTTTCCGCAAAAAGTGCTTTTGCGGAAAAGCGTCCGTGCCAATCTAGAGGCTCTGTTCCGAAAATGCTTTTAACGGAAAACTTTTCCGTTAAAAGCATTTCCGGAAAATCATACCAATCTAGATGCAGCCTGGATGTTTCCCCAATGTCTGCCATTGGGAAAACAGTAGCAGGAAGCTGGAAAGTAGGAGAAACGCTACAATTTCAAAACCATTTTTTAAATGAAAGTTCTCATTTTGAAAATGCAGTGTCCCCCGCCCCTCCTTTTTTTAATGACAACAAATCTCATTTAATAAAACTATTTTCTGATGAAAAAAACATGTTGAGTGGCAAATTCCTTTCAATCCCTAGCTAACATGACATCATTGAGAATTAAAGTTACTTTCTAGAAAGGTGAGCTTATTAACCTCACTTCTGACCTTTTGGGGGCTCAGACAAGCAGGCTTTTCTGTTTTCTGGTCAGGTTGGAAAATCTCCCACACACCGATCTCAATTTCAAAAACACTGGCAGTCGTACCTGGTTCTTAAAGGCACAGTTCCTGTTGTAATAATCCCACACTCTTATCTAGCTCTTTCCATCCATAGCTCTCAAATCACTTTACCAATCATCCCCATTGTGAAGAAAGGGAAACTGAGGCAGAGAGCAGTCATGTGAGCTGTCCAAGGTTACCCAACCAATAAGTGGCAGAGCCAGGAATCAAACAGGGCTTCAGTCCCATGTTAGTCCTCTGACCACCAGGCCACACTGCCTCCCCATTAGTCACTTATAAAGACAGTCCAAAGCTGAAGAACCTACCAGAAATAAATACAATGACCTGTACCTGCCACGCTTGTCTGTGCCACTTAATTCTCAAGTAGTGGAAGCCCCATTGCTTGAGACAAAATGATGTTGGATGGTGCACTTGTAAATAGATTTCCAATAACACTCCTTCCCACCATGCAGAACGTTAGCACAAGACCAAGCCCTATGCTGAGGCTTAACTTAGGACGTAAGTTGGATGTCAGCCTTCTGGTGACTCTGCACAAAGTGGAAATTCTCCCTAGATGATCAAATAGGTCTGTCCCCTCTCCAGTTTTTCTGATTGCAAGAGAGGTACCCAGTGTTCCCCATAAGCTGAGAGTCTGGGTGGCCACCCAGGAGAGATTCAAATGCCACCCAGCTGGTTAGCAGAGTGGCCACACCCAGCAACATGTGTTTGTACTGGTGGTGCACAGTCTCATATGTCTCGGTGCACATAACAAAATTTATTCTGTACATGGATGAAAAAATCGAGGTAACACTGAAGGTAACTGGAGGTAACCTTTGGACTAGCATCCACAAGCTGCAGAGTAAAGTGTGATCTTGATCCTGCAAAGTGTGCTGAGTGCATGTGCCATTGGGAATTAAGGGAAACAGCACTTTACAAGAAAGTGGCTAATGCTTTGGCTACACTTGCTCTCGGTAAACCACGTCCCCGGGCACTGGAAGCCTGTTTACACTGGCACTATACAACGCTGTCACTTGCTGGGCTGAGAGTGTGTTTTTTTCACACCCCGAGTGAGAAAGTTTCAGGGCAGTAACTTGCCAGTGTAGACAAGCCCTCTGAAGACACACCTACGTTTCAGCCCTAACTTGCCTGAACTTTTTCTGACCATCTATGGCCAGTCAGAAAGCCTGCAGCGACACCTGCTGCCCAAAGAGCAGCCATGCTCTGGGTTTGACGGGGGTGAGGGGAAAGGCTGCTTTGTTTATGAGCCTGTGAGGAGGGAATTTCAAGTTTCCTAGAGAAACGTGCCAGGAAAACTCTGACAAAAGCTGGAGCTCAGCACCGGTGCAAGGTTACAAATTCTCCTTCTGTGTGAACTGGACCAGGAGACACAAAAAGCCAGTTCACCTCAAGAGGCCCAGTTAACTCCATGGGATAAAGTTCAATAAGGACAAATGCAAAGTACTTCACTTAGGAAGGAACAATCCATTTCACACATACAGAAAGGGAAGCGACTGTCTAGGAAGGAGTCCTGCAGAAAGGGATCTAGGGGTCATAATGGACCACAAGGCTAAATAGAAGTCAGCAGTGTGACACTTGCAAAAAAAGCAACCATGATTCTGGGATGCATTAACAGGAATGCTGTGAGCAAGACATGAGAAGTCATTCTTCCGCTCTACTCTGCGCTGATTAGGCCTCAGGTGGAGTATTGTGTCCAGTTCTGGGCACCACATTTCAAGAAAGATGTGGAGAAATTGGAGAAGATTCAGAGAAGAGCAACAAAAAATGATGAAAGACCTAGAAAACATGAGCTATGAGAGAAGAATGAAAGAATTGGCCTTGTTTAGTTTGGAAAAGAGAAGACTGAGAGGGGACATGAGAACAGCTTCCAAGTACCTAAAAGGGTGTCACAAGGAGGAGGGAGAAAAATTGTTCTCCTTGGCCTCTGAGGATAGGATAAGAAGCAATGGGCTTAAACTGCAACAAGGGAGTTTAGGTTGGACAGTAGGAAAAACTTCCTACCTGTCAGGGTGGTTAAACACTGGAATAAATTGCCTAGGGAGGTTCTGGAATCTCCATCACTGGAGATATTTAAGAGTAGGTTAGACAGACACTTAAGATTTATTGGGGTCCTAGGCACAAAGAACATTTGGGCCCCCGCAAACTCTGGGGTTCCAGAGGCACCAGAGTGGGGGGGATGCACCCACCTACTTTTTAACATGCACCCCAGGCAGGCAGGGAGCAGAGACAGCATGGGCATAGTTTTGGGAAGAGTGAGGGACAAGGTAAGCCTTGTAAGTAAGCCTTGGCTCAAAGGCAGCAGGAGAAACAGAGCCGCACATGGCACCAGCACTGGTAGGGACAGCCTCGCATCTGGGGACTCTGCCAGCACATTTTCCAGCATGGCATCCAGGAAATCCGCCAAAACCTTGTGCAGAGCCTGCAAAGCAAGGGAGAGGCTGAGAGCCAGGGGCCAGAGCTAGGGAAACTGAGGCAACACCTGCTATGGGAGGGTAAGTGCTTCTCCACAAAGCACTGGTGAGACCCCAAACACATTCATGTCCCACGGCTAGCAGCTAGCAAGGATTCACGGCAGGATGACACTGGCTTTTCAGTCCTTGTCCTTAGCAGGTCTTTACAGAGGGTCTGGTAGGCAGAAGAGTAGGGAACAGCCAAGTGGCTATGGATGGAAGCTGGGGAAACACAATGGCTACGTCTAGGCTGGCATGATTTTGTGGAAATACTTTTAATGGAAACGTTTTTCTGTTAAAAGTATTTCCACAAATGCGCGTCTAGATTGGCACGGACGCTTTTGAGCAAAAAGATCCCCGTCTAGACTGGCGCTTTTTGCCAGCTAAGCCCCGAGCCGGAAAAAAGCGGCAGCCATGTTCATGCAAATGAAGCAGGGGAGATTTAAATCCCTGCTTCATTTGCAATTGCGCTGTGTCTAATCTGCAACCCTTTTACGGAAAAGGGATGCAGTCTAGACACAGCCTAGTAGATTTAAAGGTCAGAAGAGACCATCAGATCATCTCTGCATATTCCAGCCCTCGCTGTATATCACAATATCTGCTTTGTTCTTAAAGGGCTTTCCAGAAAGGAATCTAGTCTTCATCTGAAGGCATCAAGAGATGGGCCTAGTTATTCAAGCAAGTATTTTAGAAGAACTAGAGGACTAGTGAAAGAATCGTGAACTTCTCAGAGACCATTAACAGGGAGACACAGCAAGATTCAACACATGAGTGATTGTGACTTATTTGCTTGGTCTCAAAAGAGCAGCTTTGTCAGAAGCTAGGAGATGGATCACTTGAGGATTGCCTGGTCTGTTCATCCCCTCTGAAGCCCCTTCTGCTGTCAGAAGACTGGGCTAGACAGACCTTTAGTCTGAGCCAGTATGGCCGTTCTTATATTTAGCAAAAATGACAATAGAGGTTTGCCTTGGAGTGGGTTTAATGTAAGAAAGCGTACTGCCCTTAGCAAATGTTTGAGAATCAAGTTCTACGCATAAGCTATGACATGCAAAAAAGCACTAAGGACTGGCTCAGGAGACACAATAATACAGGTTGGACCTCCCTGGTCCGGCACCCTTGGGACCTGACTGGTCCCGAAGGAAGGAATTTGCCCAACCAGGAGTGGTCCCCTGCCATGGCCCCTCAGCCCTCCACCCTTCCCTGCCATGGGCTCATTCTTTCCCAAAAAGGCTGCCTGATGACAGTCCCCAGTCCTGGCCATGCTCCAGTCCCGGCTAGGCTATCCTGCTCTGGCCCCACTGCCAGCTGGCTGCCATGGCCCTAGCCCCGCTTGGGCAGCCATGGCCCTGCTACTGCGGCCCCAGCCAGGCTTTCCCTGCCAGGTTGCTGCGGCCCTGGTCCCATGCCGCCCAAGCGACCCGTGGCCCGGCCCTGCTGCCAGGTAGCACGCAGCTCCTGGTGGGCTGTAGTGGCCCTGGCCAGGCTGCCTCTGCCGGGTTGCACCGGTTCTGTTACTGATTGAGCTGCTGCGGCTCCAGCCCCACTACCATCAGCTCCCAGCCGCTGGCCCTCCCGTCCTAGGGCTCTCTCGTCAAAGAACATCTATGGTCCTTCCGGAGGTGTTAAAGGAGGTGCAACCTGTACAGGTGACCCCCGACTTACGACCGCCCGAGTTATGACCCCCCATATTTACAACCGTTTTTTTCATTCAAGATAGCTCCTAAAATTCCCCAATTTATGTCCACAGCTCGCATTTACGAGGCGTACAATACAGTCTCCACGCATCATCCGAAAACGGGAAACGCACAAAGTCAGTCAGACTCGCCAGTCTGCAGCTGCTGCTTGAACTGAACCCGTCTCCGTCACATCAGTCTTCACTTTTTCATTATTTTTGTGTATTGTTTAAACGATTTAGACTAGTTTTCTTCCATTTCCATAGTCCATTTTGGTATTTTTAGGGTATGAATTGGGTTTCCAGGAATGGAACCGCCATTTATAACACTGCACCAATGAGAAGTAAGGGTTCAACTTACGACAGCTTGACTTAACAACGGTTCTCAGGGAACTAATTAGGTCGTAAGTGCGGGGGTCGCCTGTCATTGCAAAAGGCAATCCCCATCGGCGGACCAGGGAAAAGGAAGTTTTCACACTAGGGGATGTCCTGTGCCTTTAAGAGCCCAGCCCTTGGACGCAGGTGCTGGTAGGTGCTGTCCTATGACAGGGGAACTCAGAAGGCCTGTTCTGGGCTGGGACAGAGGGTCTGGAGGGTATCAGAGCTGGGGCAGGGGGCTGAGCCGCAAGGGACAGAAAGGGCTCCCGCTGGGGCTGCAGGAAGATGCTCTGGGCTGGGATGGAGGAGTTGCAAGGGCACAAGTGGGATCAGGGCTGGGGCACAGGAGGGGGATTGGGGTGCAGGCTCCATCTGGGGCTTACCTCAAGCAGCTCCCAGAAGCAGCAGCATGTCCCCCTTCGACTCCTGCGCGGCGGGGCGGCCCGGCAGCTCTGCACCCCGCAGGCCGCGGGGCCCAGCCAAGGGAGCTGCAGGGCCGGCACCCAGGGCAGGGTGCGCAGCCCCCCCGGCTGTAGGAGCAAGAGGGGGGCCATGGGAAGGGTGGGGAGCCAGGGCAGCCCCCAGCCCGACATGTGGCCGCCGGTGCCAGACGGGGGTCGGAGAGCAGTCGACTGGCCGGGTAAGCGAGTCGACGACCTGCCATCCCCGCGGCCGCCCCTACCGAGTAATCAATAAAAATGCACCGACTACTTGATTACTCACAACTGCAACTGGACACCCCTACGGCAACCGTCCCCAGGGCAACTGTAACCCCCCCCAGTGCCTGGGCTTTGCCCCTCCCCCCAGCAGCCCCTCCCCCCGCTGGAGCTCAGCCCCTCCCCCCGCTAGAGCTCTGCCCCGCCCCCATCAGCCCCTCCCCCCGCTAGAGCTCAGCCCCTCCCCCCGCTAGAGCTCTGCACATCCCCCCATCAGCCCCTCCCCCCGCTAGAGCTCTGCCCCTCCCCCCATCAGCCCCTCCCCCCGCTAGAGCTCTGCCCCTCCCCCCATCAGCCCCTCCCCCAGCTAGAGCTCTGCCCCGCCCCCCATCAGCCCCTCCCCCCGCTAGAGCTCTGCCCCTCCCCCCATCAGCCCCTCCCCCCGCTAGAGCTCTGCCCCTCCCCCCATCAGCCCCTCCCCCCGCTAGAGCTCTGCCCCGCCCCCCATCAGCCCCTCCCCCCGCTAGAGCTCTGCCCCTCCCCCCATCAGCCCCTCCCCCGGCTAGAGCTCTGCCCCTCCCCCCATCAGCCCCTCCCCCGGCTAGAGCGCTGCCCCTCCCCCCATCAGCCCCTCCCCCCGCTAGAGCGCTGCCCCTCCCCCATCAGCCCCTCCCCCGGCTAGAGCGCTGCCCCTCCCCCCATCAGCCCCTCCCCCGGCTAGAGCTCTGCCCCGCCCCCCATCAGCCCCTCCCCCCGCTAGAGCTCTGCCCCTTCCCCCATCAGCCCCTCCCCCGGCTAGAGCTCTGCCCCTCCCCCCATCAGCCCCTCCCCCGGCTAGAGCTCTGCCCCTCCCCCGGCTAGAGCTCTGCCCCTCCCCCCATCAGCCCCTCCCCCGGCTAGAGCGCTGCCCCTCCCCCCATCAGCCCCTCCCCCCGCTGGAGCTCTGCCCCGCCCCCCCAGCCGCCCCTCCTCGCGGCTCTTCCCCCCGCTAGAGTTTTGCCCCTCCCCTCGGTGACGTGTCACCGCCTCGCGACCCGGCCCCGCCCCCTGTGTCGGCGGGGCGGGGCGGGGCGGCTCGGAGCGGGGGGGCCCAAGATGGCCGCCTCCACGGGGGACGTGTTCGGCCGCTGCGCCGAGCCGGGCGCCGCCCGCGCCGCCGTGGAAGCGCGATTCGCCGGCAGCCTCAAGGTGAGCGGGGCCCCCCCCCCGGCCTGACCCCCCCGGGATCCCCCCGGGACCCCCCGCCCGGCCTGACCCCCCCGGGACCCCCCCCCGCCCGGCCTGACCCCCCCTCGGCCCCCCGGGACCCCCCGCCCGGCCTGACCCCCCCCCTCGGCCCCCCGGGACCCCTCCCGCCCGGCCTGACCCCCCCCTCGGCCCCCGGGACCCCCCGCCCGGCCTGACCCGCCCGGGACCCCCCGCCCGGCATGACCCCCCCCCCTCGGCCCCCCGGGACCCCCCCCCGCCCGGCCTGACCCCCCTCGGCCCCCCGGGACCCCCCCGCCCGGCCTGACCTCCCCGGGACCCCCCCGCCCGGCCTGACCCCCCTCGGCCCCCCGGGACCCCCCGCCCGGCCTGACCCCCCCCCGGGACCCTCCCCCTCCCGACTCCCCCCTCCGCCCGGGCCTGTCTGACCCCCCTCCCTCCCTCCCCCCCCCGCCCGGGCCTGACCTCCCCCTGCAGCTCCCCCCCCGCTCCCCGGCGGCCCCGATCCTGCCCCAGAGATTCCCCTGGTGCCGCCCGGCTCCCTGCCCCGGCCGTGGCTCCCCCGGGCCCTTTGTGGCCTGCCCCCGGCTCGCTGGGAGGGGGAGCTCCCCGCCCCCTCTCTCTGGCTGGGGGGGGCAGCCCTGCGGGTCCGCATCCCCCTGCCCCGATCTGCGTCCCCCAGGGCCACAGGGCTCTGCACCTCCCTGCCCGTGGCTAGCTGGGCCCTCGCTGAACTTGCCGCGACGGGCCCCCTTCTGCCCCCGTTCCCAGGGGAAAGGCCTGTTTGCCACCAGGAGTATCCGGAAAGGGGAGACGCTCTTCTTGGAGAAGCCTGTGGTCTCGTCCCAGTTCCTCTGGAACGCGCTGTACGGATACAAAGGTGAGAGGAGAGCGCTTGGCTTGCAGACGCGTAGATCTGCCGTCCCGTGTAACTACGCCTGAGAGAGAAGCGGGGACCCTGATGTTTTTGTGCCCCAGAAAATTGCACCGGCCCGATGCCTGAGTCTGGCCATATTGGTCAGTGGCCTATGGTAATAAAATGCTGTTAGCTTAAATAGACTGATGCCTCCCTAGCCACCAGTGCTAGAAATCACGTTTGGTTCCCTTGAAAAGCTGTACAACCCCACACATCCGTGGTACAAGCCGCCTGTCTCTAAATACGGCGGTTCGTGAAAGACTGTCTGCAAAAACCGTGGTGTTATTGGAATAAGCTGGTGGGGCGGGGAGCAAGATGATGACTCAGAGGAACAGGGTTTTAAGACTGGATCTCTCCTGGCCCTCTGGGGTTTAGAAACACTGTGCTGGACAAAGAACTTTTCCAAGCGCTGATCCTGGACCAGAGATCAGGCGGGAGACAAATGCAAATGGTGGTATATTCCTGGGATCTACAGGTTGGACATAGCCAATGCAAAAGGGAGGTGGGAGGAACTGTATAATAAGGTGTGATCATTTACTGAGCCCTGTTACACAGGGGTGACTGCTGAGGAGGGACAGAGGGGCCACCAGCCACATGACCCCCCCCCCCAGCCTGAGGAAGGGCTGGGGGATTGGTCTTGCCTTGGCAGGGGGCTGGACTTGATGACCTCCTGAGATCTTTTCCAGCTCTATGGTTCTGTGACTCACCCCCCCACTCCAGGACCTGCCTCACCCAACCCCTGTTCCACCCTCTCCCCGGTGCCGCCTCTCCCCTGCCCTCGCCTTGCCTCTTCCCCCTCCACTGAGTGATGTGGCCCTGGGGACTAACGGGATTTTTACCCCCCTCCTCAGTCATCGGCAAGCAGAGCACTGTGGCCCCATCTCACTCTGTTCCCCATTCTGTGTTGCTCCACTTCCTGCTGGTGAGTGTGGAGGGGAGGGGATGGACCCTTCTTGTGAGCACCAGACACCCCCCGCTAGTCCGCCTGCCGGCTGACCCCTGGCCCCTCCCACCCAGGGTACATTTGGGAGGCTTGTTCTCCCCCCCTCCCTTACATGACACCCATGCTGTTACAGTAGACCTTGGCTTCCTTGGGCACTGTGCCTTTTATACCACCAATGCCTAACGGTGTAACAGGGTTAAATAATGATGGCAGATGAGGAGACTGCTGTGTTGGTTAGGCCTCAGTTGGAGTGTTGTGTCCAGTTCTGGGCACCACGTTTCAAGAAAGATGTGGAGAAATTGGAGAGGGTCCAGAGAAGAGCAACAAGAATGATGAAAGGTCTGGAGAACATGAGCTAGGAGGGAAGAGTGAAGGAATTGGGTTTGTTTAGTTTGGAAAAGAGAAGATTGAGGGAGGACATGATAGCCGTTTTCAGGTATCTAAAAGGGTGTCACAAGGAGGAGGGAGAAAACTTGTTCTCCTTGGCCTCTGAGGATAGAACAAGAAGCAATGGGCTTAAACTGCAGCAAGGGAGGTTTAGGTTGGACATTAGGAAAAAGTTCCTACCTGTCAGGGTGGTTAAACACTGGAATAAATTGCCCAGGGAGGTTGTGGAATCCCCATCTCTGGAGATATTTAAGAGCAGGTTGGACAGATATTTATCAAGTGCTTGATCCTGCCGGAAGGGCAGGAGACTGGACCTGATGACCTCAAAGTCCCTTCCAGTGCTAGTGTTGTATGAGAAACCAAGGAGCGTTAGGCCAGGGAGGAAAGATTTCCAGCTGAGATTTGAAGTGGCATGAAGTACCAGCGAGCGAGGGAGATCCGTGACGGCCATTTGTATGGCAGGAGCTGTGTAGCTCAGGGGTTTGCCGTACAGATCCGTTTGCGGACCCACAGCGCGGGTGACGTTTGGAGGCAAAGGGAGTTACCGATGCAGGCGGTGGGGCTGATAGCGGAGGCCGTTTTTCTATGGACAGCCTCGGGCCTATGAGGTTTTCAGCGTGGTGCTTTTGAGTGGGATAGTGAACCATAAACCAGTGTCGCTCCACGGAAGTTAGTGGACCCACACTGACACAACCAGGGTCTGGCATGCTGCATGCACACGCATCCGTCCTTTGAGAGACCCTCCTGCTGAACCTCTGCCGCCCGGCCCCTCCTCTCTTCCAGCCTGTGACCACTGTCTGCGGGCCTTGGAGACCGCCGAGGAGAACGCGCAGAGGCTGCTGGGGAAAAGCTCTCGGGTCCTGCCGCACCCGGAGCAGTGCAGCATCCGGAAGGATTTGCAGCAGGCCTGTCCCCATTGCCAGGTGCGGTGCTGCAGGGGAGAGCTGGGAAGGGCCATCGCGGTGGCCTGGTGTGGATCGGTTTGGATGGGACGTGATCTGCCAGCAGGCCACGTCCCTTTCAGATTTGCCATTGAGGCTGCTGCCGCCCAGGGGTGGGGGTGCTCTCATTGGGGAGATGGAATGGCTTTCCTCGCTGCCAGTAGGCTGGGCAGGTCCGCCTGGGTCAGCTAAGCCAGCTCTTCCCACTCTACAGCCTGATCTTACACAGGCCAGCCAATGGGTGGGGCCAAAGGGACAATTAACCCCAGGACCTGGTGATTCAAAGAGGGTTGGGCTCCAGCTGCTACAACTGCTCGGAGCCCTGAGCCCACCCAGATGGCCCTTAGGGCTGACTGGGGAGGCCATGATGTGTGTGGTGTGCTCCAGGCAGCATGAGGGGGATGGCAGGATGCTGTGGTCCAGGCAGCGCTGAGAGCCAACTGCCCTTGGCCCCGTCCCTTTCTGCCCTTGGCCCCGTCCCTTTCTGCCCTCGGCCCCGTCCCTTTCTGCCCTTGTCCCTCCCTCTTCCTGGAGTGAGGAGTTCCCCCTCCCCATACACACACCTTGCCCAGGAGCCTGGTGTGGCTGTCAGCTCCCCTGGTCTAGCACCATGGGGCTGCAGGGGAGAGTCATTGCGTGTGTGTCCGGGGAGGGATTCACCCAGGCGGAAGATGTGCCTTTGCTCCCTCTTGCTCTTCCTTGCCATAGATCAGGTCCAGGACTCTTCAGGGGATAGGACTGCTCCCGGGACCCCCTCTTCCCTCTCCCAGCGCCCTGCCTAGGGCTGGTCGCTGTCCTCCGGCTAAGGCGCCGTTACTCTTGTGCCGGCTGACGTGTGTCGCTGTCTCTCTTGCTGTCCAGGTTGCTTACTGCAGTGCCGAATGCAGGCAGGCGGCTTTGGAGCAGTACCACCAGGTGCTGTGCCTGGGCCCCTCCCGGGAGGACCCCAAACATCCGCTCAACAAACTGCAGGAGGCCTGGAGGTAGGTGTGTGGGAGGCACTGATGGACCAGAACTGTCTGCCAAATAGGCTGCACTGGCCCACTCAGGACTCGCCCTGTGTCCAGCTGAAAGTAGCCTGGGGCAGGGTCACTTACTGCCCAGCCTATAACCCTAGATGCCATCCACGGCCACCTACGATACGCAGCTGTCCCAGTGCGGCTTCACGGCCCCAGTGGGAACAGGCTCCTGAAGGCCACGCCTGTGTGGCTTGAGCTAGGAGAGAATCTCCCTCAGCTGTATGGAGGCTGCCACACCCAGCGGAGCAGTTCTGATGGCGTCCAGCAGAGGGCAATAGAGCAGCACACCCCAGTGCCTGTATTACAGCACGGCCCTTCCATGGTGCCATCTGCAGAGCTCTGAGCCTTTCGCAGGAGGGACGTGGAAGGTTCATCGATAAGCCTCGCCCTTAAGGGATGAGGCGTACCAGTTCTGGTCCACCGGTGGGGGCTGGAGCAGCTCCCTGTCCGCCGAGGAAAGGAGACTGCTTGAGCCCCATGAAGCCTGCCGTGGGTTGGGAGCTGCCTCCCCCCTTTTAATCGGCTAACCGGTTAAACATTACATTTAACTGCTTACCCAATTAAACAGGGTTTTCCATCCCTGCTTCATTATTGAATTAAGCCTCCCGACACTCTTGCAAGGGAAAGAGAAGGATTTTGATCCCTGTTTGCAAGTGAGGAAACTGAGGCACAGAGCAGGGGCGGTATCTGCCTGGGGTCTAGGGGGTAACAGAGCCCAGTTCTCCTGACTCCAGCCCTGCGCTTAACCATTAGACAGCAACAACTCATGAGGATTAACAAGTACGTTCTTAGCTGGCTCTTCAGTTATTTGTATTCTAGGAGCACTCGGAGATCCCTGTGCGAGCTGAAATCCAGGCCCAGCCCCAGAGAATTTGCAGTCTCAATAGACCACTGGTGGGAGGGAAGGCGGGGCACTGACAGAAGGTCCCACAGCCACGCTGAGACTAGAACTGGAGTCTCTCGAGGGCTGTAGCTCGTTGGCCTTGCTGCCTTTAGCTGTTTCCCTGTCCACAAGCATAGAAAGGAGTGGTAGGCAAGGCCAGCAAGGTCTCCTGCTACAGTCCAGAGTCAGGGCGGGGAGTTGCTCCTTTGCCAGCTCTATAACCAGAGGTCTGCAAATCCCCCCACTCAGCCTTTTCGAATGCGGTTAATTTCCACTTCCCCGGGGCCCCTGGGCTGCTTGTGTCAGTCCGATGTCTGTGTAGAAGGGAGGCGGTGGGAGGTTTCAGTCCTGTCTCCCTACAGGGAGCAAGCCCCCCTTACTGTCTCAGTGCCAGGACATCTCTGCTCATCTCGCTCTCTCCATATTATTCCTCCCTCTCCTACAGAAACATCCATTACCCTCCGGAGACTGCCAGCATCATGCTGCTGGCCAGGATGATAGCCACTGTCAAACAGGTGCGTGCCTCAGTTTGCTGCTCGTGGTTCTAGGCGTGTCTCTGCATCTCCTCCACATTGCTCCCTGCTGCCGGCCCTCTGCTTTAGGGGAACGCCAGCGTTGCCCAGGAAGGGGTCAGCATCAGCACCCCCACACTAATGTTAGTCTTGCTAGTGGGGTTCACAGCAGAAGTGAGAACGTGGTGGCACAGGTTATCAAGCTGAGGACATATCCAGCGTCCTGTGCAGGCTGGACTTAGTTATTAGCCCATAAGCATGGCCATACTGGGGCAGACCACAAGCCCATCATCCTGTCTTCTGACTGTGGCCAATGCCAGGTGTGCCAGGGGGAATGAACAGAGCAGGCAACCATCAATCCCTCCCCTGCCACCCATCCCCAGCTTTTGGCAGACAGACGCTAGGGCCACCTTTCCTACCCATCCTGGCTAATAGCCATTGATGGACCTAACCTCCGTGAATTTATGTAGTTCCGTGTTGAACCCTGTTATAGTCTTGGCCTTCACACCCTCCTGTGGCAAGGAGTTCCGCAGGTTAGGAACATAAGGCCGTAAGAGCGGCCATACACTGGTTAGCTGCGTGTAGTGTGAAGAAATAACGTCCTTTGGTTTGTTTTAAACCTGCTGCCTATTAATTTCATTGGCTGGCCCCTGCTGGATCTGGTGCTGCACTGTCTTGCCTCCATCTACATCTTCAGTGCTACGGTTATTGCTAGCTCGGTGTGCTCTGGCCACGCCTTCCCTTTGCCATGCAGACTTGCTGCAAGCTAAGCACCTGGCAGGTCAGCACCCCTCATTCCCCGGTCTTCCTGGGCACTGCCTGTAGCAATAGGGCGGGGCTGCCTGTAGCTCTGGGAAAACGTGGTCTGGTGTTGGCCCAGACCTTGTAAGGGCTTTGGGTATCATGCTGAGAAGGGCAGAATAATACCCCCCTGCCAGTGTTTCCACCAATCTTTTCCACCTGTGTCCGGATTTTTTGATACATGTGCGGAATAAATTTTTATGTGCACCAAGGCATGTGTGAATGTGCACCACCACTAGAAACAAAAAAAACTAGCTGTGAGTGCTCTGCTGATCAGCTGGGCAGCATTTGGATGTCTCCTGAGCGGCCGCACAAATGCCCAGCTTACGAGGAACACTGCCCCCCACCCGTGTGGCAGAGCTGAGCCATGGGAGGTGAACTTTATGGGCTAACATCCAGGGTAGGTGACGTGTTGTCTCAAGACCGCTCCCTGAGACGTGATCTCCAGGGGCCTGGGAGAGCTCAGGAGAAAGGGGTGGGGCTGTGTATGAAGCAGCATTTCCTAACTGCAGTTTGGGGTTGTGACGTCCCTCGTTCCATCAGAACCGTTATCACCCCTAGCAAAGGGAGACCTGAGCTTGCCTAGAATAGAAGCTATCACTATGGAACTAGGTTAAGTCCTTTGCATGAATAGCCCCTCCATGGCGTATTCTCCTTCTCGTTCTAGCTTCCCGCACGGCCCTCACTCTGTGTGTCCGAGTGTCTCACCTGCATGGCCTCACAGCTCCCCTCTCAAATCTTATCTTTATGTCGCATATGGGGAAACTGAGGCACGGGTGGACATGTCCACAACAGTGTGTCAGTGGCAGAGCAGAACTGAACCCGGCTCTCCTAGTCCCCACCCTGTGCGTTTAAACACACAACCAGCCATCCTCCCCTTTTCTTTCCCTCTGGAGCGCCTGTTTGAGCGCGTGTTTGGTGCGTTTCAGGCGAAGGACAAGGACCGGTGGGTGAAGCTTTTCTCTCAGTTCTGCTGTAAAACGGCCAACGAAGAGGAGGAGATTGTTCACAAACTTCTGGGGGACAAATTCAAGGTGAGCGCGTCGCTCCTGCCGTGTGCTTGGGCCTTTGGGGCAAGGCAGGGGCGTTCATGGGGTCCCTGGGTTCCTCTGCTTTCCCTCTGAGGGCTCCTTGGTCACACAGACACCCCACAGTCATGAGCAGACCTGGGACTCTCAGCGTCCAAAGCACGGGCCTCCTCCACTTGGACTAAGGCTCAGCGACGGGCCAGCCGTGGGACCGGCCACCTGAGGGAGCCACAGCCGCGAAGCCCCTGTATTGCCCGGGCTCCGTGGGAGCAGACCAAGCTACGGCCTGTCTGCTGTCAGTGCCAGGGGTCTTTATGCTCCGGCAGCAGGGTGTGGCCAGACCCCAGCGTCCGCAGTGGCTTTGGGTTGTCCATGTGGGACCGTTTAGACAAGCAGCCTCCTGCCGGACGGCGGTGAAGCAAAGAGCCGCCTGGCCTGCGCCAGACTCCGGCTGGCTGGAACGCGGCCACCGCACCAGCCCTGTGGCTCTCTCCTCGCTCATCTTGGGGCCCTGTTTCTCCAGGGCCAGCTAGAGCTCCTCCGGCGGCTCTTCACAGAAGCCCTGTACGACGAACACCTCAGCAGGGTGAGTGCACGTCCTCGTCACCCCCTTCCTCCCCAGGGGGCGCGCCGAGGAGCCCCCGTTTCTCCCCAGAGCCTCTGAAGTGGGCTGCCTGTCCCGAGAGCACCAAGGGGCTAGGGTTGGGCCTGGAGCCTGTCAGTGCCTCACCCTCGCGGGGCTGAGGGGGAGTACGAGGGGCAGCCTTGCTCTCTGGCCCCGAGCATTTCACCCCTGCGTGCTCTGAGCTCAGACAGGCCCAGGGGGCTGGAAGGGACCCGAGAGTCATCTCGTCCTGAGGCAGAGCCGAGTCACCCAGACCAGCCTGCCCGGTGTCCAGCCTGTTCTAGAAACTTCCAGGGAGGGCGGGTTCCACGGCCTCCCTTGGAGCCCTAGAGCTGAGCCCCCCTCACAGGGAGCCGGCTTTTCCGAAGAGCCAACCCACCTCCCCCTGGGTGCTGATCGAGCCCAGAAAGGAGCAAGAGGGCAAATGTGGGGAGTTGGGGGGACCAGAACCAGCTCACTAGGGGGCGGCAAGCAGGAGTCACGGGGTGAAGCCGAGGGGGGCAGAATGGAAGCTGGTGACCCTGGATTCTGCTAGAGGCTGGGGCCCCCTTGCTTGCTTGGTCCGATGGTCAAAGGTCCTGATCTCCCCCTCCCCTCCCCGCAGGGAATGGGAGCTGGGGATGCTAAGCGCTGATGCCTCAGTTTCCCCAGCCAGGTCTCTCTCTGGGCATTTCTAGCGCTCCCTCCCGGGTGCAGGCTTTGCTATGACAGGTGCTAAAGCCGCGTCACAGCAGAGCGGGGCCTTCCTTTGCTGCTGGCTGTAATAGCGGTAGTACCCGTTCTCTGGCCGCCCCAGCGCCCGCGGCCCGTCGTGTGAGTCTGTAACAGGCCTGGAACGTGAGTCTGTAACAGGCCTGGATCGTGAGGCTGCCCACGGCCAGGCCCTGGTCTCTCCTGTGGGCGAGGAAGGCAGCGGGCCGGTCCCTGGGCTCTCCTGAGTGCGAGGAAGGCAGCGGGCCGGTCCCTGGGCTCTCCTGTGGGCGAGGAAGGCAGCGGGCCGGTCCCTGGGCTCTCCTGAGGGCGAGGAAGGCAGCGGGCCGGTCCCTGGGCTCTCCTGTGGGCGAGGAAGGCAGCGGGCCGGTCCCTGGGCTCTCCTGTGGGCGAGGAAGGCAGCGGGCTGGTCCCTGGGCTCTCCTGAGGGCGAGGAAGGCAGCGGGCCGGTCCCTGGGCTCTCCTGTGGGCGAGGAAGGCAGCGGGCCGGTCCCTGGGCTCTCCTGTGGGCGAGGAAGGCAGCGGGCCGGTCCCTGGGCTCTCCTGAGGGCGAGGAAGGCAGCGGGCCGGTCCCTGGGCTCTCCTGTGGGCGAGGTAGGCAGCGGGCCGGTCCCTGGGCTCTCCTGAGGGCGAGGAAGGCAGCGGGCCGGTCCCTGGGCTCTCCTGTGGGCGAGGAAGGCAGCGGGCTGGTCCCTGGGCTCTCCTGTGGGCGAGGAAGGCAGCGGGCCGGTCCCTGGGCTCTTCTGAGTGCGAGGAAGGCAGCGGGCCGGTCCCTGGGCTCTCCTGTGGGCGAGGAAGGCAGCGGGCCGGTCCCTGGGCTCTCCTGAGGGCGAGGAAGGCAGCGGGCCGGTCCCTGGGCTCTCCTGAGGGCGAGGAAGGCAGCGGGCCGGTCCCTGGGCTCTCCTGAGGGCGAGGAAGGCAGCGGGCCGGTGCCTGGGCTCTCCTGAGGGCGAGGAAGGCAGCGGGCCGGTCCCTGGGCTCTCCTGTGGGCGAGGAAGGCAGCGGGCCGGTCCCTGGGCTCTCCTGTGGGCGAGGTAGGCAGCGGGCCGGTCCCTGGGCTCTCCTGAGGGCGAGGAAGGCAGCGGGCCGGTCCCTGGGCTCTCCTGTGGGCGAGGTAGGCAGCGGGCCGGTCCCTGGGCTCTCCTGAGGGCGAGGAAGGCAGCGGGCCGGTCCCTGGGCTCTCCTGTGGGCGAGGAAGGCAGCGGGCTGGTCCCTGGGCTCTCCTGTGGGCGAGGAAGGCAGCGGGCCGGTCCCTGGGCTCTTCTGAGTGCGAGGAAGGCAGCGGGCCGGTCCCTGGGCTCTCCTGTGGGCGAGGAAGGCAGCGGGCCGGTCCCTGGGCTCTCCTGAGGGCGAGGAAGGCAGCGGGCCGGTCCCTGGGCTCTCCTGAGGGCGAGGAAGGCAGCGGGCCGGTCCCTGGGCTCTCCTGAGGGCGAGGAAGGCAGCGGGCCGGTGCCTGGGCTCTCCTGAGGGCGAGGAAGGCAGCGGGCCGGTGCCTGGGCTCTCCTGAGGGCGAGGAAGGCAGCGGGCCGGTCCCTGGGCTCTCCTGAGGGCGAGGAAGGCAGCGGGCCGGTCCCTGGGCTCTCCTGAGGGCGAGGAAGGCAGCGGGCCGGTGCCTGGGCTCTCCTGAGGGCGAGGAAGGCAGCGGGCCGGTCCCTGGGCTCTCCTGAGGGCGAGGAAGGCAGCGGGCCGGTCCCTGGGCTCTCCTGAGGGCGAGGAAGGCAGCGGGCCGGTCCCTGGGCTCTCCTGAGGGCGAGGAAGGCAGCGGGCCGGTGCCTGGGCTCTCCTGAGGGCGAGGAAGGCAGCGGGCCGGTCCCTGGGCTCTCCTGAGGGTGAGGAAGGCAGCGGGCCGGTCCCTGGGCTCTCCTGAGGGCGAGGAAGGCAGCGGGCCGGTCCCTGGGCTCTCCTGTGGGCGAGGAAGGCAGCGGGCCGGTCCCTGGGCTCTCCTGAGGGCGAGGAAGGCAGCGGGCCGGTCCCTGGGCTCTCCTGAGGGCGAGGAAGGCAGCGGGCCGGTCCCTGGGCTCTCCTGAGGGCGAGGAAGGCAGTGGGCCGGTCCCTGGGCTCTTCTGAGGGCGAGGAAGGCAGCGGGCCGGTCCCTGGGCTCTCCTGAGGGCGAGGAAGGCAGCGGGCCGGTCCCTGGGCTCTCCTGAGTGCGAGGAAGGCAGCGGGCCGGTCCCTGGGCACTCCTGAGGGCGAGGAAGGCAGCGGGCCGGTCCCTGGTATCCAAAGGGGTGGGAATCCCTGAGCCAGAGCATGTGGGAGCTGCGGAGAGGGCGGCTCGCCCTGCAGTCCTGCCCGGTAAACGGATCCTCTTGCTCCTCGCTCTCCCTGCAGTGGTTCACTCCAGAAGGGTTCCGCTCGCTCTTCGCCCTGGTGGGGACCAACGGCCAAGGCATCGGCACAAGGTAACCCAGGGCTTCGCCCTGCGCGGCGAGAAGTCGGCACGGGCGGGACGAGAGTCCCATGGGAGCTCGCGAGGGCTCTGGGCTCCCCTCAGCGTGCACACGACTCAACCCGGCCGCTGGGAGCCACCCTGCGTATCTCGAGAGCCTAGAAAACCTTGGGTACGTGCTGCTGAGCTTCCGGAAATGCTAGGACAGGAGCTCCCTGACTCCAGAGCCTCTCCAGCTCAGGGCTGGGTCTGCATCGGGGCTTGGCCTGTTGGGGCCCTTGGATAACTGAGCCCTGGGGAGCTCCAGGGAGTCCTGCCCCCTCCGGCGCGTCCTGCGCTGAAGACGGGGAGTCTGGCTCGCTCACGGGACGTGATCCCGGCTGTCCTGCGCGCGGGGGTCTGGGCGGCGCGCTCCCCCTCCCGCCCGGATCCAGCGCCCTTTGGCAACATGGCCGTGTTCTGTCTGGTTTCCGCCAGCTCCCTGAGCCAGTGGGTCCACGCCTGCGATGCCCTCGAGCTTCCCCTACGCGAGCGAGAGGAGCTAGACGCCTTCATAGACCAGCTCTACAAGGATATCGAGCGAGGTCAGGGCGGCGGGACGCAGCGGCGCGGCTCCCAGGCAGCCGGCGCTCGGGTTCCCGGGGCGTTGTCGTCCCTGGGACGGGTGGGCTGGGGCAGCACGTTGGACCTGGCAGCGACGGCCCCGTGAAGGCCTTGGCCGGGGTCTCTGAGCTGCAGGGGGGTTCGGTGTCTGGCCAGGCTGCGGCTGGGGGGCAGATGGCAGCACTCGCCTGAGCTGCACTCGAGTGAGTGGCCGAGCAATAGAGCGGGGCTGCCGGCCGCCCAAGCGAGTACGCGCCGGGGGGCGTATGCGGCTGACACTGAAGGCCGCGGCAGTGTTTACATCTGCCTGAGCTGCTCCCGGCTGCGCCCGGAAAGAACTCCCCTCCTTCCCGTTCAGAGCCGGGGCCAGGACTGGCTTTGTCGGGAGTCCCCGTAGCCTGGGCAGCTGGGGATAGGGCTCCGGAGACTGGGCAGCGCGGCTGAGGCGAGGTGAGCTGCCGGGAGCAGGTCCGGGGGCTGGCGGAGGGAGATGGCTGCGTCCCCAGGCGACGGCAGCCAGTTTTGAAACCCCCGCTCCGTAATTTGCTTCCGCGCTGCGTGGGGCACGGATGCGGAGCAGTCGCTAGCTGCTTGATTGGTAGGTGTAGTGAATGAATTGGCTGCCTCCAGGCCTTCAGTTCCTCCCCGAGCTGTATGGGAGGGAGTTTGGGGTCTGACCCCTTTAAATACCAGCCCCCCAGCTGGCCAGTCGCCAAGCTCTCTGGGGGGCTGAATTGGCTTGGTGTGCCGGGCCCAGGTACTAAAAGGCTCTGTCTTGGCTGCGTTTGCCCCGTGGCGCGAGGATCAGGGTGTGGCCGGGGAAAGCCAGCCAGCACCGTAACCGCCTCTTTCTGCCTCAGAGACCGGCGAGTTCTTGAACTGCGAGGGCTCCGGCCTCTACGTGCTCCAGAGCTGCTGTAAGTAACACGCCGGTGCCAACTGGCCTGCCCGGCCCCTCCCCCTTTGGCGCCACTTTGAGCGGCTTTCCAGAGACGCGGCCTGCTCGGGTGGGCCAGCCTGGGCTGTCTGCTCGCCTCCTGCTTATTGGCGGGATGCCTCTCCAACGCTAACAGGCCAGACGTGAAAATAAACGCCAGCAGCTCCGCCCACACGAGTGACCCTACAATAACAAACCCGGCTCTGCAGCCTAGCGCCAAGGGAACCTCCGCATTTCTCCAGAGTGCCGGGGCACAGGGCACGTGACAGACACATACCGCGTGACTCAGGCCCCAGAGAGCTCTCTGCACCCAGCGGGGTGGCAGTGCTTTGGGGAGGTGTCCAGGCTTAGCTGCCTCCTGTTGTTAAAGGAGCGGCAGTCAAGGCCTGCGTTATGAACGAGAAGAGAGCGAGCGTAGAGAGAGCGCCGCCGGGCGTCGCTCAGCCAGGGTCTTGGCAGTTTCCTCCCAGGGATGAGGGGTTTGAACTAAGCCTTTGGCTCATCCTCCAGGCGAGGCTGCCGGGGGCTGCGTGGGGAGCCGGAGCTGCTGCCCATGCTGGGCTTGCTGTCTCTGGCGCCACCCTGGCTGCGTGTGTCACCGCGGCTCCCTGTCAGCGGAGCGCGTGGGCGGCCACCCTGCAGGTATTCCAGTGCTGATTAGCACAGCGCCCACAGCCGGCAGCGTGTGTTTCTGCTGGTGGTGCACACACCGTGGTGCACAGAACAACATTTATTCCGCACATGAAAACAATCAGAGGGTACGTTGTGTGGTGTTCACCGGCTCGGGTGCCTGTCTCTTCCCTGCTGCAGGTAACCACAGCTGCATCCCCAACGCCGAGACGTCCTTCCCGGATAACAACTTCCTCCTCCACCTCACCGCCCTGGAGGAGATCAGGCCGGGAGAGGTGAGCTGGCAGGGAAGGGAATGGCTTCTTTGTCTGGGGAGGGACAAAGCCTGTAGCCCCACTCACAGCCCAGACTCCTCCCAAAGGCATGGCTGTCCAGTCTGAATAGCCCCCGCCCACTACCATCATATCCGAGCACTTCCTAGTAGGTAACATCCCTTTTGTACATATGGGGAAACTGAGGCACGGAGAGATGAGGTGACTGGCCCAAGGCCAGGCAGGGAGGCTGTAGCAGAGCTGAGGCTTGAGCCCCAGTTCAGAGTTTCGCTAAAAGGTGGCCCTTGGGTGAAGAAGGGACAAAGGTCATTCAGAGCTGTTCGGGACCCTGGTTATCTTGCGAGCCGTGGGGGTGCCGCAGGCAATCTCCGCCGTGCGGACGAGAGACGGGGCTGTGCTCCACGCCCCTGGCCGTCCGGGTAGTTCAGATCTGACCCCCCTCCGCCCCCAGGCTCGTGTGAGGGCAGGAAGGCGGGGGGCTGGGCTGAGGACGAGACGGGAACTGACTCTCAGCCAGGCCTGCGTGACTCTTGCCTCGCCAGGAAATCTGCATTAGCTACTTAGACTGCTGCCAGCGGGAGCGGAGTAGACACAGCCGCCACAAGATCCTCAGGTAGGGCTGGCCCCCGGCGCCGAGCCGCGGGCCCTGGGGGCAGGGCGGGGGGGGGGCTCCCAAGGCAGGGCCGGCAGCACCAAGCGGCTCCGCAGAATGTCATCCCTGGCTTACCAGGGGACGCCTGGCTCCCCCCCCCGGGTTACTCAGTCCTTGGCCATAGTGGCTTGGTCCGGCCTCCGTCTGCTGCCTCTCGCCCAGGGGGTTGCAAGCGAGGGGGCATGCCCCAGCTGGGGGGGATGCCGGGCGCTGGGGCGTGTGGCCGCCCTTGACGTGGCTCGCGCTCGCTCTCTCCCCTGCGCCCCATAGGGAACACTACCTGTTCACCTGCTCCTGCCCCAAGTGCCTGGCTCAAGCCGACGACCCCAGCCTGACTTCGGAGGAGGAGGAGGAGGAGGGTGACGGCGAGACGGACGACGCGGAGCTGGAGGATGAGATGACGGACGTTTGATCCCGGGGGCGGGGGGGCCTCCGAGCTGGGGCGGCTTTGTGCCGCAGAGGGACTGTGCGGGGGGGCTGGCGCTGCGGCAGGGACAGAGCGGTAAGCGTTGGGGGTGGAAGGGCTGCCGAGCTTCCCTGCGCCTGACCGTCCTAGGGGAGCGTCTGTGATCTGTGGTCCCCCTCTCTAGGTAGCATCTCCGCTTGTCCCGACCGCTCCTCCACGGCTGACAGGGCAGCGTCAGCCCTCGGGGGCGTCACCGTGGCCTCCGTGTGTGTCGGCTCCTGCGCAGAGCCGAGCACTGTGGGCGGGGGGAGAGGCAGAGACAGGCGCAGGCAGGGAAGAGCCTCCGCTATTCTGAGCACAGACACGCCCCCTAACACCCCTTCGTCCTGCCGCTGGGCGAACCCCCGGCCGCCCCAGGGCTCCCGCCAGTGCCGCTGCCTAGGCGACGGGAGAGCTGGGGGGTTTGGGCGCGTGTCCCGCTCGGGGCGGCGGCGGGGAGAAGGGGACTGGTGGCTTTGTAGACAGGGGGTGCTGTGGGCCCACAAGACGGTGCCAGGACTTGTGGGTTCAACTCCCTGTTCGGGAGGGGGGAGTCAGTCGCTTCCTCTCGCGGTGTCCAACGCGGGGGCTGGTCAGACTTGCCTAGCTGGGGGGAGGGGCCGAGTGCTTGGAGTCCGAGATGGGGACGCTCTCAGCACCAGCAGGCGGAGGGTTAAGTAGCTGGGGGGTGATGCAGTCAGCTGAGGGCGCCTCCCACTCCTTACCCTTGCCTCTTGCTCCCGCTCGGGGTTGGCACTGCCGTTTTGGGGGGGTGGTTTCACTCCGGGGGGGTGTCTGCCCTCCTGGGACAGCCGGCTCGGCGGTACCGCCCTGGGACCGGCTCCTGACCTGGCACCAAAGGGAAACCCTATCCAGGCTGCCGCAAGGGGTTAGGCACCCGGGCTCAGACGTAGGCATTGCTGTGCTCAGCACTGCAGCGCCTCAGGCTCGTGGTCCAAAGGGAGTTAGGTGCTAGGGAGCTGGGCTCCCATTGACAATGTGATTTTGGCTCACAAGTACCTAAATCCCTTTAACCTGGAGGCATAGGCTCCTGAATCAGTTAGGCATTGGAACAGCAGAGCGCAGCAAGGCCCAGATATCTCTCAATCCAAAGGAACCGGATTGGAGGGGGTGTCTGGCCCCAAACCCCACCCCAGAGCGCAAAGGGAGAAGCAGCTG
The DNA here is from genome assembly GCF_052426305.1 of Pelodiscus sinensis. Taxonomy (NCBI): domain Eukaryota; kingdom Metazoa; phylum Chordata; order Testudines; family Trionychidae; genus Pelodiscus; species Pelodiscus sinensis. Next base: position 5,407,164 of record NC_143055.1, read on the forward strand.
ATTCTGGCTGTTGTGTTCCGGGGTGGTTGGAGGGATCCATGCTCTGCCTCCCTGGTGTGGATTATACCTGTGACCTGCCGGGGTGGGGCAAAGGCAGGAGCCCTGGGGCGGTACCACCGAGCCCGTTGTCCTTCAGCCAGGCTCGAGGCTGTCTCAGCAAGGAGAGGGTGGCTCCTTCTAGACCCACTAGTGTCAGCTCCCCAGGGGCTGGTGGCCTGTTCTGAGCAGTGCCCAGCCCCCGCTGAAGGCAGCGGGACTGGTGGGGGCTCGGCCCCTCTGATTAGCTGTCAGAGCCGCGAGATGCTGGTGGAGCTGGCACCTGGGCACAGGGAATCCGGGTGGAAAGCCTGAGGGTGTTGTAGCCTCCCTCGCGCCCCTACTTTCCACACCTCTGCCCCTCCCACACCCCCATCGAGGGACCACAGTGGGAGGACACAGCTGGTCACATCTGATCTTCTCCCCAGGCACAGTGAGGCTGGAGTGGGAGGAAGTTCATCCCCCCCACTACGTATCCTGATCTCCCATGAGTGGGACCAGAGGTTGGGGGGCAGTTCCGTTCCAGGACAGTCTTTCCCCTTTCCAGAAGTGGCCTTGTGGTTCCCCCACCCCCGCCTTCCTCCCAGGCCTGCTGCTGCGGGTGGGGCTGAGCCGGCCTGATTCCAAGGAAGCAGGGCAGGCCAGGAACAGTTCTCTCTTCAGTCCGCCTCACCCGTTAGAGCATCGGAGAGATGCAGCCTCTTCCCCCGCAGCCGAGGCAGGAGTGGGGAGGCTCTGGGGCGTTGCCTGGCCCTGGGGGCTGCTGTATTGTCCCTCTGTGGAGACTGTTCGGCACTTTCCTTAGGACTCCTCTTGGAGGGGATGGGGGCCTGGGAAGCAGGAGAGCACCACGCTCCTGAAGCCAGGCTGTCTTAGGGCCCTCTTGACCTAAGCCCAAGTCTTCCCATTGAGATTCCCTGGGCTCATTAACCTTTGAGATCCCAGGGCTGGATACATCGTAGCCTTGTGCCGGCCAAGGAATCCAAGTTGTATTTTACATGCTGCCTGCCCAGAGCTGGGAGACTGACCCAGCAACCCGGTGCTGGCCGATCGCAGGCCAAATCCAGCTCTGGTGTAAATCTGGAACCGCATCACTGACTTCCTCTGAGTTACTCCACGCTCGCACGGGTGCCCCAGCGACCCGAGTTTGTGTTCACCACCTCGAGCCAACGCGATGTGCTTTCACGTGTGCTCTGGCTTGCCACGCCGCAGCCATACGTGTGTGTGAACTGGTGCTAATTCCCGCACGAAGAGACTTGCAGTGAACGAAGGGCCCGAAGACGACGGACTGTTAAACCCTGGCTCCAGAACATTGCCTGAGCAAAGCGGTCTTCCTGAAACCCCACGGAGGCCAGGATCTAGAACAAGGTCCCGTCCCTGGCTATCTGCACACCAAAAGTATCCCGTTGGAGAGCAAAGGAGCAGGATAGAGCAAGGAACTGAGGGGCTAGATGTGAGGGCAACAGGCAACCGTATCAGGCTGAAATTGACGTGGCAGAAATGCCCCGTCTGTGATGACTGGGGTGTTTAAAAAAAACAACAACACCCAAAAGCCTTTTCTCCACTGATGCTGCTTCCTTTTGGCAGGCCAGCCTGAGCAGTGAAATTTACATCGGTCAGTTTCACTTCTTGGTTCTCATGCCCTAGCATGATGCCCTGGTGTGCGGGTTTCCTGTGTGTTTCCTTAGCTGTAACTAATCCCTGCTCTTGAAGGCTCCCTGCCTGCCTACAGAGCCAAACCACTTGGCGTGAGTTTACAGACCAGGGTCCCGAGGAGCCAGCGCGCTGCTGCCAAGCCTGCTCTGCACAGTTCCTTGGCCAACCTAGAATTTCAGACTTGCCAACCCCCTCCTTCCACTGAGAGTTTCCCTCCTGATGCTGTGAGCTGATGCTTTTCAGAGAGAGAGAGAGTTGGGAAGCAGGCCCATCTCTCCTGACTGGGGTGCTTGTAATCAACAGCCCACAGCTGCTTTCGGGACGGCGGGGAGAGGAGATCGTGCTGTAGAAGGGGTAGGCAAAGCCCTTTGAGCTGTACCTTCACCCCTAAGCCGGGATGGGGGTGTGCTATACACTTGGGATCCTGATTGCCGATCCCGGGCTTTGGTTTGGCCCATTTACATCACTTCCAGCTGGAGTCGGGGCAGGTTTGGTGCCTCGCTCTGAGCCCCAGCGAACCGCCCTCCCGTGGGGTGCACAGGGGTTAGTGGCAGGCAGTTTCCATCAAAAGGGGACTGCTGTTAAACAGTGCCACTAACGGGGGGGCTGCCTCGCCGGGCCCATCTCCACAGCTCTGCCACGTGGCTTTGAGTTGGTGGCAAAGCAGAGTTTGAGCGCCATTCTGTTCTTCCCCGTCCGCGCCCGGCGCAGCTTCCCCGCTGCCACAAACACCTCATCCACCCCCCTCCTCCCAGATTCCTGGCTCCGGGCTTGGAACGTCCGCCCCTGGGTCATGTATCCAGACGTATCCCCCTGGAGAGGGGCCCCTGCCCCCCCCCCGCCCCTTCTGTAATCAACGTGTTCACACTGCTGCAAGTGTCCTGAGACTGGAGGCAGTCGTTTTTCAGTCGGTCGGTCTGTCTACCGAATGCATGAGCCGAGACCTGCTGTGCACCTCGGTGAAAACAACTCGACCCGGTCTGACCGCAGTCGGTTGGCTTGTGCAACTTCCCTGAGTTTTGTGGAACTGTTGTTTCGGTCTCGGTCTGTCCTGTTGAGGGGAACGTGCAACGCGGAGATGGGGACATCCTCCCTCTCCAACCATATCAGCCAAGGAAGTGCTGCACCGCGTCCGGGTCACTCCTCCCTCAGCCGCCCCTGCGGCCTCGTGTCAATAAAGTCAGATTGACAGGCACTGGGCCTGGGTCTGTTTCTGTGTTTAACTTGATCACGGGCCGTGATCGTTTGTTTTCCCTGTGTGGTTATGGGTTGGGCCCTGCCAAATTCACGAGCCGTTTTGTTACATTTCACAGTCCTGGGGGTTTTAACAGTCCTCCGTTTCATGACTTTGGATATTTAAATCTGAAATGTCCGTGTGATAACCACGGAGGTCCTGATCCAAAAGGGAGCGGGGCAAGGCTATTGTAGGGGAGCTGCAGGCTACATCTACACTGCAGGCTTCTTGCGCAAGAGTTCTTGTGCAAAAGGTCTTGCGCAAGAGCGTGTCCACACTGCCATGTGCTTTCGCACAAGTGTGTCCATGGCAGTGTGGACGCTCTCTTGCACAAGAAAGCTCTGATGGCCACTCTAGCCATAGGGCTTTCTTGTGCAAGATACTCATGTTGCCTGTCTACACTGCCTTCTTGTGGAAGAGCCCTGGTGCAAGAGGGCTTATTCCTCGTGGGGAGAGGAATAACCCTTCCGGAAGAAGCCCTGTTTCCTGACGCTGTCCTGTAAATTTACTTGCGCAAGAACGTGCGTGCAGTGTAGGTGCTCTGCAAGTTTTTGCGCAAGAACAATCGTTCTTGCACAAGAAGCCTGCAGTGGAGACGTATCCCTGGTGTTTCTCTCCTTAGCGTTTCGCTGCCTTTAGAGCGGGGTGCTGTAGTAAGAAGAGGGCCTGAAATATAAGCCCACATATCGCAGGCCGCTCTGAGGCCTGGCCAGGAGTGGCCAAGACTTTGCTAATATAAAGCAAAGCTGTGAGCAAGAGGCAGGCCCCTGCTCACAGAACTTTGCACAAACAGGGCTGAGAGTGCAAAACACTAGAATAGTAAATGGTACTAAGTACCGGCTGTAGAACAGCCATTGGTACCAGGCACAGGTTACAACCGCATTCCTGAGAGATGGTGACACCACCCCATTAAAAAGGACCGTGGTACCTACGCTTCCCACAGATGACAGGGAGGTTCAGGGAAGGGTCTACAATGACAGCATGATGGACAGAGATATTCTATCGAACCACCACGTGCAAGGTGGATGGGTGGTTTGAGGTAACATCAGAGAGTGGCAACCAGATATGTCAGGAGTGATGTGTCCCTTGTTTGTGCTGTATATAAAGTGGGGTCTTGGAGAGGCTGTCTTTGTCCGGTGGTGGGGCCATGGGACCACCGACTGACTGCAGGGGTACATAATGCGGAGCGGTTCGGCAGAGTCTACTGGCAACTCTTACTGGACTTGACAATAAACCTGGCTGGGCGCCTTTGATCCTTATTTTATGGTCTTTGGGGGATCTCTTGGCATCTGTTGTGTTGATTTCTTGCACAAAGTCAACACATCGCACAAGAGGAGCACACACGCACACAGCTGAATGGGTATCAGCACTGACGGAGCAGGAGACCTGTCAGGACACCACAGCGGTGACTTCTGACGACTGCAGATGCCCGGCCAGCTGCTGCCTGGCTCTGAAGGCAGTGCGGAAGTACAGGTGGCAATACTGCAACCCCCCAACAATAGCCAGATTTCACAATCCGTGGGGGGGGGGGGGTTTCACGGCCGGACATTTGGTAGGGCCTCATTGGTGGTAGGATCCATCTGCAGCAGGGGCAGTTTAGGTAAGAACAAGTGAGACAAACACCTGTTGGCTTTGGTCTAGGTGCACTTGGTCTTGCCTCAGTAGAGGGGGCTGGGATGACAATTCACGGGAAAGTGACTGGGAGAGGCTAGTGAGCGTGAGTGTTGATGGGCAGGGGGTTCAGGAAGCACGTCCCAGAGCTGGTTGGGGCAGGCGTTGAAGGATGTAATGGAATCTGGGTCAGACACCAGCCTGCGCACGCTCTCGAGGAGTAGAGGTTAGTTTCCTCAAGGATGGAAAAGCAGGCGGAGCCGGGAGACCTGCGCCGCTCAGCTCTGCAAGCGGGGGTGCTGTTTTATTGCACCTAACGGCGTGGGGAAGCCCGCCTGGGATGGAGAACGGGCTAGAGTCGGCGCCTGCCTTTGGTGCTCTGAGAGCACAACTGAACCTGGGCTCTGCCGGGGCTGGTTTAAACCAAGTGCGGGCGAGTAGTGACGGAACGTTGCCATCAGCTGGCCGGTGAGCTGTCGGGAAGCAGTGAGTTTCCGCCTCGCGGTGCCCGGCTGACCCCATTGCGGTTCCGATCTGCCGGACGTGGCCTCTCCTGAGCCCAGAGCAGGCCCCTACAGGTGAGGGGCAGGGCTGAGGGCTGGGCGAAGGACGCGTCCGGCCGCTGGGACCCCGTCCAGCCCTGCCGACTCCCTGCTCTCAGGGAAAGCAAATCAGCCTCTTCACAGCGAAGACACTCAACATGGCCCTGCCTGGGGCTCCAGCAGCTTCTTAGCAGGCACCTAATGCCCACACGCCTGCAAGGCAGGCGACCTCACTGGCTCCCAGCCTCCAATTCCAATTCCACAGCACTTGGCCAGCCCAGCTCTTACCCTTCAGGGCCTAGCATATGACTCCTCTATGTGCTGCGGGGCAGGGAGGCCGGGGTCCCATCTGCAGGGGGGCAGAAGGGCCAGGGTTGGAGGGTCAGGGTCCCATCTGTACTGGGTGCAGGCTGCCAGGGCAGGAGGGCTGGGGTCCCATCTGCAGGGGGCGGGGCAGGAGGGCGGAGGTCCCATCTGCAGCGGGGGGGGGGGGGCAGGAGGGTGGGAGTCCCATCTGCAGGGGGCAGGCTACTGTGCGCAGAACAGGGGCTGTGGCCCACCCAGTGAGCAGGCTAGATTCTGCTTCCCCCAGATTTCTTGGCTTAGGGAAACAAAGTCCACGTCCGCCCACGCCAGGCCACGTGGGGCAGGGTCACAGCTCCCCCACCTGAGCCTGTGATCCTCTGGGCTCGCCCCGGAACAGGCCTGGAGCCTACACGTGCTGACATCCAGGTGCACGCAGAACTCCAGTGTTAACTGCATCCGAGCCGCGGCTGCTCCTTCTCCTGGCCTGGCCAGCAAATCTGGAACAACCTTGGACCCGCAGCGCTCCGAGCCAACGTGCCTCAGCTGCTGTTGTGTTGCCCAGGAATAAACTCTGCACAGCCCCAAGGGGAGGCCAAGAAACCAGACAGCCGAGCGCGTGGGGCTTGGTTAGATTAACGAAGAGGTTCGTGCGGCCAGTGAATAGACACCATTAGCCTGCAACCACAGCGCCGGCAGAGTGAAGGCAAATGCCAGCCGGCACCTTGTGCCCCTTTCGTCCTGGCAGGGGGATTCCTGCCCAGCCAGCCCCCCATTCGAGGGGCACAGGGCTGTTGGGGAGCTCACCCCCACTGCGGGGGCCAGCCAGACCCTGGAAGCAGGGACGGGGCTAGGCCCTCCGAGGATCCGGCTGTCGCGTTCAACCTGCCCAGCACCTGCAGAGCGTGGAAGGGCCAAACTCGCAGGTGCGGGGCTGCTGCTCACACGCTCCCGGCCGGGGGGACAGCGAGGGAGGAACCGAAAGCCGCAGCCTGGCAGAACGGGGCCCAGAGCCACGCCGACGTCACCCCGCCCAGCCACCTGCAGCTCGCGGGAGCACAGGGTGCGCGGCCCCTCGCAGGATCCGGCCTGAGCGTGCCCGAGTGGCCCCCTCTGCCCCATGCAGCCCGGGGACCTGGCCCCCCTGCCTCTGGGCTCCAAATGAATCCAGCCGGCAGCATTCACAGGAGGAGGCTCTGCTGCACCGGAGCATTACGACATGGACGCTGCCTTCCAAGCGGGGTGGGGGGAGAAGGCTGCCTCATCTCCCTCCTTTCCCAGAAGCCCCCACCACCCCCCCATGACTCCTTCCCGGCAGCCCACGGCCTCCCCTGCGGACACCGCCTCCCCGCACGGGCTCTGGGGCCAAGGCACGCGGGGGAGGGGGTGGCCGTGCAGGGGCAAAGCCCCACTGGGCCCTCAGCCGGGCTCTTTGGCCTCCCTCCCCCTGCACTCTCCAGCGGCTGCCCCCAGGGCCTCCCCGAGCCTCAACCCGCCCGAGGTCAGGGCTGGGCCTGAGCCGAGACCCCGCTCAGAACCCCCGCGGCTTTAGGGGAGTAAAAGGGGCAAAATCGGAGCCTAGCTGGCCGCGGCGACTGCAGCTGGGTGCGGGGAGGGCCGCCCCGAGGCATGGGAAGGGGGGACACATTTTGGTGGAGGTTTGGGGGGGCAGCGCAGCTGGGACCTGTGTATGCCCACCCCTGTACCAGGCCAAGCCCGCCCCCCTCCCGTAAAGCGTTGCCAAGCCAGGGCCGGCTCTGCCCTCCGCATGCGAAACTGCTGCACCCGCCTCCGCTCACATCCTGGTTCGAGGGCCAGAGCCAAAGGCTCTCGGAGGCAGCGGCCTGACTGCAGTGCGGGGGGCAGGGGCAGGGCCTTGCCCAGGACTGAGCTATTAGAGCTCCCCTCCCCCCGTCCCCCACAAACACCGCCGGGGCGGCCGCTGCGGCTGAAATCCGGGAGCAGGTTTCCCAGGAGGGAACAGGCGCCGCAGGGCATCCCAGCACGTAGGCAGCACACGCAGGGAGAGGGCTCGCGCTCGGGTAGCTCCGGCATCACAAGTACGCGTAGGCCCCGTATGTCGACCCTTCCGCCCCTAAAGGCCCCCAGGGGCAGCCGTGACTATAGGCCGGCTCAGCCGTCGCCTAGGGTGCTGCCTTCAACGGGGCGCCCGATGACGTCACCCCATTGCTGGCCGTGCAGGTGGGGGCACCGAGCGCGCGTTCCGCCTGGGGCGCCAGCTGCCGCAGCCGGCCTCAAGCCGCTCCTGAGAGCTTCTCAGCCTTGCAAGGAGGCCCACAGAACACGGGATTCAGGCTCACACGCCCACACGCTTACGATCCAGGCCCACCCAGCCCCGTCTCAGCTCTGCTCCTGCCCCAGCGCCCCGCTCAGCCGGTCTGGCACTCTTCCCGGGGAGCCGGGTTGGGGCACAGAGGTTTGCCCCGCTCTTGTGCTCCAGCCACGGAGCCCGGTTGGGGAACTGGGAGGCTGCTTCAGGGACCCCCTTCCAGTCAGGAGTGTTGGTGGGGGGAGTGGGATAGGCATCAACACCCCGCTCAAGAGACCCAGCTTTCTGGCAGGAGCGCCTGGTGGATGCGGGTAAGCCCCATCCACCTCTTCAGGTACGTCCCTCAGTGTCCCCTCACCAGTGTGTCCATCCCACCCTCTCCAAGGCCGGGTGGTAGGAGGCAGCCCCCGTCTCTCCTGCCCCCTCACCACCCACCCATCTGAAGGCAGGGACCATCCCACTGTCCCTTTCTGGCTACGCTAGGCACAGACACACACCCACGTTCAGTGTTACCGAATGGGATCGCGCCGGATTTATGACGCAACCCCAAATCACGCAGAAGGCACGAAGCACCATCTCCGTTTAGAAACCCTAATAGCGTAACGGGGCCAGTGTAGCGTTGTACCCGGCTGCGCAGGCCTCTGCCGCTTCAAAAGGCAGAGTCACCCCCAAAACTCTCTCGGGCGCGGCTGCTTCACAACAGGCGCGGCTTTATTTTGAGATGCCCATTAAAAAGCAACGAAAATACCCCACCCCCAATGCACCCGGCGGGGCAGACCTGACCAAGCCAGGAGCTTTGGAGGGGAGGGAGAGAACTCGGTGCCGGGGGAACAGCCTGGGATAGAGTGGTCCCGACCCAGCACGGTCCAGGCAACGACAGTCCGATCTTTCCCGCGGTGCCCCAGCGGACGCGGGCCACCCCGCTGTATCTTCTCGCGAAGGCGGCGCCAAACCTGGCCCCCGGTGCAGGGAAGAGATCTGCTGGGGAACCCGGCTCTCCACGGGCCCAGGGAAAAAGGTGAAAAACCTGCATCGGGCCCTGCTTTATATATGCACAGAGCCACAGCCTCCTTCCCCCGCTTGCCGATTGGTGGCTCAGCCACACAAACTGAGGGCAGCTGCCCAATCAGGACCCAGCACAAAGAGGGGGGCGTGGCTTGAGATCCAGGGGGAGGACAGGTTGGACCTGCGGGGGCCGGCGTCCTCGGGCCCTGACCGATGCCGAATGAGGGAGTTTGCTGGAGCAGGGGAGGTCAACGCTGGCCCTGGGCTGGCCAGGTTCCTGGCCCCGGGGGGGGCACGCAGCCCCACTGCTACCAGCCCTGCTGTTGCTGCCCCAGCAGTGCTCCTAGCTGCCAGCCCTCCTGCTGCCGGGGCTCTCTGGTCCAGGAACCTCCGTGGTCCCACCGATGTTGCCCGCCCAGAGAACCCCGGTTTACAGGGGGTCGATGTGTGTCGGCGAAATGCAGCAGCACTGCACAGGCAGCGCGGTAGGAGGTGGTGGGGGGGGAAGAGGATCACGGCTGGGGCTGCCTAACTGGGTCGGGACAGGGCAGCCTGCTTCCACGCATCTGTTTGGTGCAGCGAGCGGGTGGGAAAATGCTCAGCCCCCCTCCCGGCAGCAGTTCCGATGTCCTGGGTTTGCACCTCCACAGCGTCTGTCTTTCTGGTGGAAGCGGCAGCCGGCTGGTGCAGCCAACGGGGCTGTGCTGCCTGACGCCAGAGCGGTATCTGCCCCATGCACTTGCCGTGCCTGGTCACGGGCTGTCTCCGGCACGGCCTCACGCTCCTGCAGCCTCGGGAGTCCAGCCCCAGACCCTCCGAGACCGAGCTGCCTAAGCCCCAAAGATTTCAGCAGGAGGGACTGCCCTCTCCTGAGCCCCGTCTCCGCACGACAAGCCCACAAACACTTCTCCCCTCCAGCCAGCCTCGTCATGCCCGAGTTTCGGCTTCCGGCTTCCGGCCCTGCTCCGCCAAAAGCAATAGCCCTCTGGCCGCCTGGTGAGTCCTGGCCGCTCAGGAGACGCCTCTGCATTCCTCCTCCCGCTTTATCCGCGTTCCCATTTCACGCTGGATGGGCAGGGCACTCTGACCCGCTGGCTTGCGGCTCCTCCCACTGTTTCTCTTGCGAGCGCCGGCCTCCCCGCCCAGAACTAGCCGCTCGGAAGTGCCGCGGCGCCGACGGTGAATTCCGCCCTGCGAGTCGTGCGGCGCCAGAGGTCGGCGTCGAGCTGGCTGCCGGCAGCAGCGCAATGACCTGGGCGGCTCAGTCCAGAGAGAGTTCCCCCGTGAGCTTGGGACTCGAGGGCAGGCGGGGGCTGTTCTTCAAAGCCAAGCCCGTCGCTACATCCTCGGACCCCCCCAGGAAGGCCCCCAGAGCTGCCCTCGCGCGCCCTGCTACCAGAAGGTCCACGGCGGCTGCATCATTTCGTAGGTCGGGATGCTGGTAACGTTGACGGGGATGGAGATGACGGCCCAGGGGAGCCCGTGCTGCTCCAGGGAGCGTCGGATCATATACCTAGAGACAGACACAGGCAGCGATGGAGGAGGGCTCGGGCCTCAGGCAAGCGCTGGAGCCAGCCAACAGCACAAGGGAACCTCCCGCAGAACAAATACAACCAACCTAGGAACGGGTTCCCCGGGGCGGGGGGGGGAGGCGGGAATCTCCATCCCTAGAGGTTTTGAAGTCCCGGCTGGACAACGCCCTGGCTGGGCTGATTGAGATGGGATTGGTCCTGCTTTGGGCAGGACTCGATGACTCCTGAGGTCTCTTCCAGCTCTATGGTTCTATGATTCTAACCCCACTAGCAACCTGACTTATGGGGCCCTGTTCTTGGCTCCCCCTGATCTGGGAGGGAGGTGAAGTCACTTCGCCCTTCCCATGAGACCCTCAGCGCCCTGTAGAGTCCGGCTCTAATTTTCGGACAGTCGGCTGCACTGGCCACTTGCCAGGAGACCGAAGCGGCGCATGATCTGCATACACCACTTCCATGCTTAAGAACCAGGCCAGGCACGGGGGCAGCCCTGTGTGACCGCAGAAGGCTCTTGCTCACTGGATAAAGAGGGACGGCTGACTGGAGCCCCGCAGCGGCTCATAGGCCACCACCTCTGCTCTGAGCACCAGCGTGAGCCTTGATTCTACCTCCCGCTGCTCGACGGGGCACGTCAGTCTCCGCGGAAGGGCTGGGGTGAAGGCCCTGACAAAGATCCGGAGAACATCGGAGATGGTAGAAGCACAGGTGCCCATCTGCACAACGTGGCTGCCTCCCGTACTTGCCCGGGTCCCACGGAGGGCACAACCTGGGAAGAGACGGGCGGGTGTGCACACGGGGGGAAGGCACCTACCCATCCCTGCCCAGGAGGAAGAGAGCAGGAATGTCTGCCGTCCGCTTCGTGCTGTCCTGGATCATTTCGACGTAGAAGCTGTCGTTGTCGTAGGCGTTATCGGCGATAATCACCGCCCTCCCGCCGTGCTCCTGGACGACGCGCGTCTTCGACAGGAAGGAACAACCCCTGCCGCAGAAAACAAGGGGGTGTCTCGGAGACCCGTGTGCCGGCTGTCTGGGCAGTGCCAGGCCGACGTGTCCCCCTCCGAAGGCCTCGCCCCCACCTGGCCTACACTTTTATCGCCCATGACAGTGAAGGCAGAAAAGAGCCACAAAACCCAAAGGATTGGAATCGTTCATAACCCCAACAGGCACGTCTCTATCTTTGCTTCACACACGTTACCCAAGGAACCTCCCCAGCGGCCCAGAACCCTCAGTCAGTGAGCAGGCGAGGAACTGGAGACAGAGAGGCGCTGGGATGTGCCCAAGGATGCAGCGAGAATCTGTGTCGGAGCTGGAGTTCGCCTTCCAGGCCTGTGCTTAGACAGACGTTACTGTCTCAGCCTACTTTGTAATTAACCAGCAGACCAGCTTCCTAAAGGCTGGTTTTAAATCAAGCTGGGCTGCTTTGCTCTCCCATCACCGTGGTGCCTTCTGGCTGGGGATCTAGGAAATCAGCCTCCCTAATTCTCTTCTTTCGCTTCTCGGACTTCAGGCACCTCAGCCATAACCCCCGTGCTTGCAGGGTAACACTCCGCTCCAGGAGCAAGGGAGTGACTGTGCTGCCTTCCAACCCCCCCAAAGCCTTGATCACCGGCCCGTCCGGGACGCTGTCCTGACACTAGCACTAGCTCCGCTATCCTCCCAGAGCACAGCCTGCAAAGCTGCCGGCGTCTGTGCCAACGTGGCTGCGTGCTGGCCGAGAGGCTGGAAGCCGCGGGTCTGCTCCCAGCGGGCAGGAACTCTTTCTGCAGAAAACGCTGATCCAGCATAAGCAGTGCCCCCGCACGGGCCGCCTGCCCCGTGACCCGACGCGTGACTGCCGCAGGCCTGGGCCCACCCGCGCTGCCTTCGAGCGAGCTAAGAACAGCAGCGAAACCTCCTGGCTGCAGTGTAGACGGACCCTCCGAGGCTCAGCAGCAAGGCCAGGGCTGAAGGGTCCCTGCAAGCCAACTCCCTCCTCCAGCTGGACTCAGAACCGGGGCAGCGGCAGGGCTGGGGGGAGCAGGCTGGGCCTGGCAGTTCCCCTGCTGTACTTGTTCTATGGTTATCGGCCTGCCGGCTTCAGCCTCCTGCAAACCAAGCAAGCTGGATGCTTTAGGAAAAAGGTCCCAGTGAGTCGGGCCTGTCTGGACCCCACGGCTGCTGAGAGCATCCCCGCTCCCTATGTGAGCAGAGGGGTCTGGATTCCCTCTGGCGGGAAGCCTCGCGGCACCGGGCCCACTGAGGCACACGGCGGCAGGGCCAAGGAGTAGTGGGGTTGGGGGGCAGCGTTGGTCCCTGCTGTGTGTCCTCGAAGAAATCCAGGAGAGCCTGAACCGTTCCTGATGCTACACTCGTCCCCGGGGCAGCTGTGCTGAATGGGCGCTGCCCATGCCGGACAGGGAACGGCAGCGTCCCCATGCCAGCCATCTCCAGCCACGACTGAGCTGAGAGGTTTCCTCCTTGGCAGGCCCCCTGGGTCCACAGGCCTGGGAGGCTCACGCTGCCCATTCCATGGCCCCAAAGGTCTCCCGAGAAGGGATGAGGTCCCAAACACTGCCCTAGACGAACCTCAGAGCGGTCAGAGGATTCCCCGGGGGAGAGCCAGAGGACTGGCCTGTTTCCTTTATAATTAAACAACAGGAGCTGCCTTCCTTCTGGTACCTCGCTCTCCAGTGGGGTGGGCAGTGAGCGGCTCACAGGCTGGCTACGGTTCACCAGGGTTAGCCCCGGGGGGCTGCCGGCGCTTTATTTACCTGCATGTCTACAGCTACGGCTGCTCACAGCTCCTGTTGGCCCCGGATCGCGGTTCCCAAGCCAATGGGAACAGCGATCTGCGGCCAATGGGAGCAGTGGGAAGCTGGGAACAGCAACCTGCAGCCAATGGGAGCAGTGGGAAGCTGGGAACAGCAACCTGCGGCCAATAGGAGCTGCGAGCGGCTGTACCGGCGGATGTGCAGGTAAAGAAAGCGCCAGCAGCCCGCCAGGAGCTAACCCCGGTGAGCCACGTCCTCGCTTACTGCCCATCCCAGCTCTGCCCATGTACGACACTGGGGAAGGCGGTAGATGGACATGCTGTCAGCTTGTCAGACTAGTCTCCCATCCCCTCACTTTCTAATCACCTGGTTCAAGTGTTGACTGCAAAGAGAAAATGACCAGCATGTAAAACTCCCCAGGTGGACTCACTATCCTGGGCTAACAGCATCCACCCAAGGAGATTTCTTGGCACAGCTATGCAGCTACCAGTCCAGCAGGAGAGCTACCGCAGGAATATTCTCCACTCCTCTCAGAGGACTATGATAAAAAAGAACAGGAGCCAAAATTGGCCCAGGGACTGTTCCACAGGCAGGTGTTCTGCCCGGCCAGATTTTCTTCTGCCCGATCTCTTGGGTGGAAAAAAACCCAGCCCACCCACTCCCGGCACACTGCTGTTCCAGAATCGCACTATAAATAGCTCCCTCCTTCCTCGGTAAAACAGATCTGTCATCAAACCTACCCACGCTCCACCAGGGCGATCTGATCTTGGATGAAGACGCCATTGTGTAGCTCCCCACATGCCTCCGGAGGATCTGCCGGGACCAGGTGTATCTGCTCATATCTCGTGTTCTCAGAGAGGAGAAAAGAAAAACACACCGGGAATAAGAGGGCAGCATTAGCAGGGCTGGGTGTGCTGATGTAGATCTATTCTGGGGTCTGCAGCTACCGGCTTTACTTGTCCTGGTTCAATATACCTTCCTATCTTGCAGGGATGTTGGGAGGGTTATACCGTTAACGTTTGCAAGGTGCGCTGAGATTACAAAGTGGCACCACTAGCACACACACAGATGAAGAAGTGGGTTTTGCTCACAAAAGCTCACGACACTTCCTCTATTTTTGTTAAGTCTCGAAGGTGCTACAGGACTACTTGTTGTTTTTAAAGTTACAGACTAACATGGCTCCCCCTGCGAGCCCTTTAATACACAAAGGCTATGTCTACATGACGTGTTTGTGCGGAAGAGGCAATGCAAATGAAGCACTCATTAGCATTTTCTCATGCTTCATTTGCATAATCTCTGCTGCTCCTTTTTGAGGAAGAGGTTTTTGTGCCAAAAAAAAAAAAAAAAAAAGGCAGTGTAGATGGGTCCGTTTTGCACAAAAAAACCCTTTGCGCAAGATCGTGTATATCTCCTTTTTTGAGGCATGTGATCTTGTGTAAAAGGGGTTTCTTTTCCGCAAAACGGATCCGTCTAGACTACTTTTTTTTTGGCACAAAAGCCTCTTCCGCAAAAAGGATCGGAAGAGATTATGCAAATGAAGCATGAGAAAATACTAATGAGCGCTTCATTTGCATTGCCTCTTCCGCAAAAAAACACAGTGTAGACATAACCAGATAGTATTGCTAGTCGCCCATTGGCCATCCCCTCCCGACCTCTATCTTGTAGAAGTACTAGTAACTGTTTAAGCAGTTCCAGTATTTCTCTTCTGCTTGGATCTGCTTTTCAGACCATGGGACCTCATTCCTTTGGCACGTGCTAGACTGAGCGGAAACTGCCGAGGGCCCGAGAGAAGGTACATGGACTATGGAGATTCTAAAGCAGCGTCATCGGAACGCCTTGGCAAATTCCAAAGTTCCATCGACACACGTTGAGCCAGTTCTCTCTTCCAGCAGTGCAATTGAGCGCCACTTCACCAGTTTCAGTAATAGACACTGTTGTGACTGGGCTCAGAATATGGCCCACTGTTCCTTAGGGGAACCAAATGTAAGAAACGACCAGAACTAATTCCGATGACAACTGGAACACATGAAGATCAAGACTGAAATCACTCGCTGCTGTTGGGGAAAATCTGGTCTGACTCAGATCTGAGCCTCGTACTTACAAACACGCCTCCAAAATCTTTGGCCGGAGTAGCCGTGAAAATGTAGCGGATATCACCAGGACTCAGCACTTGAAAATATAAATATTCATGGACGCGTAAACCTGGGTATTTAAAGAGACAAAATAATAGACAAAGAGGAAGAAATGGAAAAGCTCTTTGGAAATTCAAATCAAAACGCACAATCATGTTGCTGGAAAAACCGCTCTTTCCAATGGGAGAAGCAACGGGCTATAAGGTTTCATGTATACGGCACCTTTCATCCCAAACCGTGCTGGAATCCTAGTGGCTGGACAAGTCACACTTCACCTGCCTCTCCAATGCGGCCTGTTCTGGGGTGGCACAGGGCAGCTGTTTCACAGCGCACAACAATGCTGCATAACTGTTTGGAGCGGGCAACCACGAATATGGCATCCCACTGCACTCAAAAGGGGTGTTTGAGGGAGGCAGAGTTGAAACAGCTCCTGGTGTAATTTGACCAGGACAGCTACCTGTGCTTGTGAAAATGCAGCATGGGATCTTTTCCCAACACATAGGCTATAACTTTTTTATGCTAACTGTGACGGACCGGGCCGTGTCTGGGCACAGCTGCGGGCGTCCACTCAGGGCGAATTGCTCAAATCCGGGGTTCCTTACAGCCCCCGACTGGCGACCTCTCCACACAGGCCACAAACCAGTCTCACAGAGTGCTTCAGCAACCTGCCTGAAGCCTCCCGAGCAAAACCCCTCCGACACCCCAGCAATATCCGTGCCCCAGATGGCCCCGGGCCTATACACAGGTGGGGGGTCCTAGCACCCAATCCCACCTACCCCGAACAAGTCCTGTCTGGTTCCAAGAAACCAGCCACAGATCCCTGGTCAATTTACCCTCTGGACCTTACCCACAAATCATGCTGAGCCAATCCTTTAGCATCTAAAACTAAAGGTTTATTAACACAAGAAAGAAAAGCATGAGAGTAAGGTTATTAAAGTACAGTACGTTACATGCACCGAATCTCCCAGTTCTCGATGCAGGCTCTAGCAGAGATGTTGCAGCTGCTGGTTTAAAAGTTCTTATTGCACATCCTGCAATCAGGATGGGTTCACAGGTCTTCCGGGCTCTTCAATCCCTGCAATGCTGCCTCTGGGATGAAGTGCTGAGCTGAGAACCAAATGGCATTGACCGCATGGCCTCTTTATACTCCTTCCTGGCCTCTTCTTGTATGCAGCCAGTCACCTGGTCAGAGGCCAATCTCTATGTTCCCTGCTGGCTGCCCTCAGGTGACAAATCCCATTCTTTGGGTGTGTCCATAGCCTATTGAGAGTCATTGTTCTACAGGGCTTTGCTACTCAGCCTGTCCATAGCAATGCTTAACCACATTCACAGAAATATTCAGCTTCCACACAGATTACAGATTCCTACCTACACACACAGACATTATACACTCACATAAATAGTGTACATAAGATTAACAAACAATAATCTCCCATTCAATACCCCACATGGCTCCCCCCATATCAATTTCTGGGGCCAACACCCCCACCTAGGGGTGCAGCAGCGATCTGGCTGCTTCCCTCCAATTTGGTAATGTGACACTAACTCCATGCCATATGCAGCGAAGGCTGCCCCACAGAAGCTATACTGCAGTCAGGGTTATGAAAAGGTCTGTTGATGCCACGCTCTGGGACAATGCTCAGTACCAGTTCTGTGACCAGTGTGAATTACATCCCTCCCAGCAAACAGGTCAGATCACAGATAACCCCTGCACGGGAAGTACAGCTACCTGGCCAGCCAGCGCTCTCCATCCTGGCACAACGAGATCCCTTTTCCAGGGCGCAGCACCTGCCCCCTCAAGACCTGGTTCACAAAGCTCCAGGAGGCTTAACCCAGCTGCGTTCCGGACACAGCCGCCGTAGAACAACGGCAAGCCGGATCCCAAGGCACTGCTACAGAAGCGCTTTAATGAAGCGCTCCGAACGCCCTGCCTCCGCGGCTGTTTCAGCAGCTGGTTCTTTCCTAGGGAGGCAGTCAGTGGGTGGAAACCTTGAGGCTGGATTCGCTGCAGCACAGAGGCGGTCGGAGTTATGCCGCGACTTTCAGGTGTGTTCTCTCTCTCTGTCCCAACTGAGCCTGGGCAGGGGGTGATGGTCTCCCCTGGAGACGGCCCCTTCCATCTAAGGTTGCCAGATACCTTCACAAAAAATCCCAAACGTGGCGGGGGAAATTGGTTGAGCAAGAAAAAAAGGAGACCAAACATTTTCACCTGGATAGTCCGGTAATTGCATCTTCTGTCTGGTATTTTCTGGGGTTTTTTTTTTTTAACCGGACAGAAGATGCAATTACCGGGTGAAAACCAGATACCTGGCAACCCTACTTCCATCAGCACTTCCTGCAAGAGGCCGTGAAGGCGCAGGACGCTCTCTTACATCTTAGGGAGGGAGCACTGGCTAGCTGTGACAGCAGGAGAATGGGCATTGGGAAATCTAGGTTCTGTAGCACTGAAACCTGGTGAGACCCTGGGCAAGTCAGTTTGACCAGAATTTTCACTAGTGTCATTAATCTCTAGGCACTAGGGATGTGAAATCCATTTAATTGGTTAAACTCCGCCTCCTGAGCCAGCCGCGGACAGGGGATGCTCCAGACACCTGGAGCAGCCCCTGTCCATGGCAGACCTCCAGAGCAGCCCCCCATATAAACCTTTCACATCCCTACTGGGTACCCCCAATTTTTGCATGGCCCAGTTTTAGGCACCTGGGGAGTAATTTACCGAGGTGCTTGAGGCCCCAGACCAAGTCAGTGGAGCTGCTGGTGCCTGGACTCTGGAGGTGTGTCAGGCTGGGTTCCCAAAATCTCTAGTCACTTTCCAAACACATTGCCCCTTACCCAATCCTTGCCTCAGTTTCCCCTCCAGTAGCACACGGGGCTGCCACTTGACCATGGCACAAGGGAGTCAGGAGGCACAGTTAATGTGGGTGAAGCACAGCAGACACTCTAGCAGGCCAATTCACTCTCTAAATTACTACAGGCACCACTTGACACCTGTCAGTGGGGGGCAGGGTGTCTACTGGGCAAAGCAGGGCAGTCGGGGGATGTGGGTTCTATTCCTGGGGCCACCACTGACTGGCTGAGCGTCCTTGGGCAAATCACTTTCATCGCTCCATGCCTCAGTTTCCCAATCTGTACAGTCTGGGGCCTGTTTACTTACCTGCCTCTCATGGGCTCCCTGACACTGAAGTCCGGGATCCTTAGCGAGGCAGTTAATAATTACTACACTAAGCAGAGGAAGCGGGAAGGGAGAGTAGTAGGATAAATGACAAGGAAGGGCCTAATCCGGAGAGGTGCTGAGAACCCACAGGAGATGCTGGTGTCCAGCGCTGCTCCAGATGGAGCCCAAACCCTCTGCCCTGCTGAGAGCATTTTGACGTCTCGTAGCAGCACTTCCGCTAACCTCAGTGAACCGAGCAACCCCCCAGCCACAGTCAGAACATTAATTTGGGCAAGCAGCTAGGACCCATCACGAGACTCCTCCAGAGCGTGACATAAAACCAGGCTGCCTGCCTGGGCCAGCCCTTTGGAACGCGCCTCCGAACTGAACACAGGTCATTTACCAAACCCAGCGGAGCAATCTCCCCTCTGGGATTTTCTCCTTTGCTTTCTCCATCTTTTAACCCGCCTCAGCTCCTCTTATTTACCTGCTGGCTGCCCCTGAATCCAGCTTTCCCTCCATCTTCCTTTCCTAATCGCTGTGCGAGTTTCAGGGCTGATTTACCGTGTTCTAACGGGCAACCACAGCGATCAAAATTGTCTCTCAAGCCGAGTGGCAATGCAAGATTCTCCCTTGCTGGGCCCCCTCCATGGAGGGATCTTATGCCAGGGCAAGAGGATGTTGCATTATATTTTGCTTTGGCTCGCTCACAGCTTTCAGAGCGCCGGCACAAGGCATTTATTAAGACTGGATCCTGTGCAGCGAGATTTTCCTGCTACATGGCCCCAGCCGGACTGCCACCCCTTCACGACTGAAAATGGGAACTTACAGACACACTAAAAACCAGACAGGTCTGGCAGGGCTTCCCGGCAGCCAACAGAGCAGAGCATGATGAGAATACAAAGAATAAACAGCAAGCACCAATTCCTCCCCAGCCGAGAAGCGCTCAAGGTTTTTTAACCCCTCCCCTGCGTTTCAGGGCAGCAGTTTCTGAGCACAAGGGCCAGCGGCTGCCGCAGCAGGGCACTTGACTTTGGAAGAGGCAGCTGGATGTGCATTGTAAAGGCTTGCTTGTCAGTCCTGTGTTGCAAGCGTGCGCCAAGCAGAATGGAAAAGGCGCCCACACAATGCAGGCACCGGGGTACTCTCTAGCCTCTCCTTCTCCCCGGGTGGCCCGTACTCACCATCAGCAAAAGGGCAGGCGCAGAGACAGAGCACAAAATGCAGCCAGCTGCCAGCGCTGAAGAGCATGTCTGTGCACCAGCCTCTCCGTGGCTCCCCAAGGCACCTCTAGCCACAGAAGTCTCAAAGTGGCCACAAAGCAAAGCCCCGCCTCTGGCTTCCACTCACTGGTCAGCTCCAGCGGCTGCCAATCCCATTGGTGAAGGTTTCAATCAATCCAGTGCCGGCTGGTTACAAGAGGCTTGAAACACCGAGGGGTTCCTAGTAGAGAGGAAGAAAAAAAAAAAAAAAAAATCCGAGCCGGTTCAGCCCTTCAGCAGATTTTTCAGAAGTAAAATCACTGGAAGCAAATCTGTCCTTTTCCACCCACTCGTACTCCACGGACAGGGCAGGGACACACGACTGGGGGGCAGGAGGTGGGGTTTTATTCTGGGCTCTGCTATAGATGTGTTGTGTGACCTTGGCCAAGTCATTGCACAGTGTGCCTCAGTTTCCCCCTCTATACATCTGCCCAAGAGGGGACCCTGAGCTTCACCCATTAATGTTTACTGATGGGGAGGAGGGGTTTTGCTTCAAAGGGGTAGCCTTGCTCCCAACATTCAAAAAGCTGCGCAGGCATCTGCAGGACTAGGGCCTACCTGTAGATGCAGTGAGTGAAAGCAACAAACAAGGAGGAGGGAAGGGAGGGCAAAGGTTACAGGAATAAGCGCCTGGATGCTGGTTTTGGTTTTTACAATGGTTGCTTTTAATGTGGGGGTTGCTATGGCTTCTTTTGCTGTTGCTCAAGCCTGCTCTACTCCCCCTCAGCCCTGCCTACCACTGGCATTTCTGCACAGTATCTCACTAGCTTCACAGCTACAGCAGCCGCCCCAGCCCCTCCTCACGGCCTCAATCCCCCTCCCCCAATTAGTTTTGCTGTATGGACATTTTGTTGGGCATCTTTAAACCCTGCCAATCTCATCCTAGACAGCACCGGTGCTGCTATACGGGTGTGAGCCCCTCCTGATTACACGCTACACTGATATACTGCGGGCATGTCACTGACATGGCTTGATGCTGTGCAAGTGTCTCTAATGCAAGGGGGAGGAGGCACGTCGTCCCGGACTTTCCCCCCCATCAGACCCTCTGCCCCGTTTCCCTGCCTCCCACTGTGCTCCGAGTGCCTGGGGATAGCGTTGCCAGATGGTTCCAACAAAAATACCGGACGCACTTGACATTCCATCCCAATCGACATTCCATCCGATTTAGAAAATACCGGACGTTCCTATTTTCTCCATTGGTTTCCAGAACAGAAAGCTCCAAAACTGGACTGTCAGGTGCAAAACTGGACACCTGGCAATACTAGCTGGTGAACCCAACTATCTGCTCCTCATCCAACCTCCCCTTCATGAGTCCCCATCAGTACCCAGCTGCCTGCCAGACTGTGAGCCCCACCTGCCCTCCCCCACCTGGCAGCGAGCCCCCACCTGCACGCCCTACCTGCCAGATAGTGAGCCCCCACCTGCACTCCCCCACCTGCCAGATAGTGAGCCCCCACCTGCCCTCCCCCACCTGGCAGCGAGCCCCCACCTGCACGCCCTACCTGCCAGATAGTGAGCCCCCACCTGCCAGACTGTGAGCCCGCACCTGCGCTCCCCCACCTGCCAGATAGTGAGCCCCCACCTGCGCTCCCCCACCTGCCAGAGAGTGAGCCCCCACCTGCACGCCCTACCTGCCAGATAGTGAGCCCCCACCTGCCAGATAGTGAGCCCCCACCTGCGCTCCCCCACCTGCCAGATAGTGAGCCCCCACCTGCGCTCCCCCACCTGCCAGAGAGTGAGCCCCCACCTACACGCCCCACCTGCCAGACTGTGAGCCCCCACCTGCCTTCCCCCACCTGGCAGTGAGCCCCCACCTGCGCTCCCCCACCTGCCAGATAGTGAGCCCCACCTGCACTCCCCCACCTGCCAGATAGTGAGCCCCACCTGAGCTCCCCCACCTGCCAGATAGTGAGCCCCCACCTGCATGCCCTACCTGCCAGATAGTGAGCCCCCACCTGCACTCCCCCACCTGCCAGATAGTGAGCCCCCACCTGCCCTCCCCCACCTGCCAGAAAGTGTGCCCCCACCTGCCAGAGAGTGAGCCCCCACCTACCCTCCCCCACCTGCCAGAAAGTGTGCCCCCACCTGCCAGATAGTGAGCCCCCACCTGCATGCCCTACCTGCCAGATAGTGAGCCCCCACCTGCACTCCCCCACCTGCCAGATAGTGAGCCCCCACCTGCACACCCCCACCTGCCAGATAGTGAGCCCCCACCTGCACACCCCCACCTGCCAGATAGTGAGCCCCTACCTGCCAGATAGTGAGCCCCCACCTGCACTCCCCCACCTGCCAGATAGTGAGCCCTATACTGTCTGCTTGCCAAATAATGAGCCAAGTCAGTACTCCTCTTGCCAGATATTGAGCTGACCCCACCCCTCCCCTCTATGGTCAGAGGCGGGAAGGAAGGGACGCCGGCGGGCTCCCAACCATCGAGTGGGCGCGGGGAGAAGCCGCTCGCTTCCGTTTCCCGTTGGAACTCCGCCCCCGCCCCTCGCGAAGTTTCTGCGCGGACGCAGTGCATTGTGGGAGCGGCCACCCCCTGTGCTGGAGGCGCTCCACCGGACCTTCCGCCAAGATGATGGTGAGTGGGGCCGGCGCGGCCCGCGCCATCCGCCGCCATCCGCCCCGGGGACGGGCCCTCCCGGCCCGACAGCGGCTCCCCGCCCCCAGCGGGCTCTAGCCGGCCGGCATCAGCCGTTATTTTTGGGGGGGGCGGGCTGGAGCCGGAGCCGCGGCCCCCAGCGCAGCCCGGCGGCAGGAAGGGCGCGGGGCGCTGCGGCCTGCCCCGAGGGCAGCCCATTGAGCGGGGTGGGAGGCCTGGGGAGCTCGGGCCGGCCTGGCTAGCGGTGGGACATCAGTGGCCTCGCAGGGACTACCAGCCCCATCAAGTAACGCGCGAAAACTTGCCCCTGAGTTGGGGTTCCAGGTGGCGCATTGCATGCTGGGGGTTGTAGTCCCTGTAGGACAGAGCAGCAGGGGGAGTGAAGGAAGCCTCTTCTGCTGACTATAGTAACCGTTAACCTGCCCTTAGGGCTCCCCAAACCATTGCGTGCTGGGATCGGTCGCCCTGCCTCTCCCCGAAACAGCCGCAGGGGCCCAGCATTGCCCACGGAGGCTGCTGTGGTCAGGACGTAGCATTGCATGTTGGGGGCCACCGTCCCTGTGGTCTCCACGGTTCTGTTTGGGAGATGCTAATGGCTCGTTTTGATCCTGGCACCTGCTGTCCCCAAATTGTTCAGAGGAAGGGTGCAACGGTGCCTGATGCAGTGTTGCCAGACCTGTCGTCTCAGTGGTGGGCACGTCCCCGGGCTAAGCTAAAGGCAGGCCTCAGAATGTGCAGGGATGCTTACAAAAGGATGCTTATGTTGCAGAGAACGTGGTTTTCTTCAAAGGCAGGATAATTTGGATTTTCTATATAAACTTCCATTTAGGCTTGTTCTGACAGAGGTAAAAGAGCCTTGTTTCTGTTTCACAACATGTCCTTGAAGTCTGAGGGCCTGTATTTAACTTTCATGCCCCACCCTTGGCCCTCTTGCCCAATGAGTCTCCAAAGGCAATGTCGGAATTGTTTGAATCCTAGCGATCTTGCCGTAAAACTGTTTATTGCCAATGGGTCAACCTCCCACTTCACTGTCAGTGTAAAAAGATCATGCTTGCATTCGGTGAAGTGCTAAGTGTTGGACTAGCTTCCCCTTCAAGCAATGCCATCTTGCTCTGATTTTTCAAAGGTAGTGAGAGGTGAAAACGGGTTGCTGCACAAATAAAGGTTCACTGGCATGGGATCATCCTAGAACATTGTGAGGAGGCATTGGCTGGCTGTTACCATGGCCTTTTAGAATCCCTAAGTCATTCTCTTACGAGCATAAGAATGACCATGCAGGATCACACCAGTGGTCCATCTAGTCCAGTATCTTTTCCCTGGCAGTGTCCAGTGCAGATGCCTCAGGGAGAATGAATGAAACAGGGCAATTTTGAGTAATCCCAACCCATGTCCATTCCAAGTTTTCTGGTGGGTTGGAGGCTTGGGGACACCTCGAGCAGCGGCTCTCAACTAGGAGTACGCGTATTCTTGGGGTAGGGATATTAATGCACCCCTGTGCGTTTTTGTTATTTCCTAATTTTCATGTTTACCACAGACCTTGTTATCTGCATTTTGGGTACCACCCTCAGTGGGTACAGCTGTGCTGCTGGCAGCAGCATTGTGAGGGTAGACAGGTCTCGGTTGTTCATACCGTAGTGTCATGTAAAGCTGTTAAGAGATTTTTCATGACACAGTGGTAGAAATGCCTTTGATCTGTCCACTCTGTCAACTTAGCATTTGGCAGCAGCATTTTTAATAGCTGTTGGAGTAGTATGGATACTATATATCTAGTACAGAGACAGTCCAGTGTGGAAGCTGGAAGGTAGAGGTTGGACTTCCCTTGTCCGGCACCCTAATTTGCCAGACCAGGGGAGGTCCCCTACCACTGGCTCCCCAGCCTGCTGCTCCTCAGTGTTCCTAGTTCTGCTACCAGGCCCCCTGCCTCCAGCCCCCCCATCTGCTACTATGCTGCCCTGCACTGCCAGGAGCTTTGGCCTTGCATTGCCTCAGGCTGCCAAGGAATCCCAGCCTGGCGCTATCCTGGGCTGCAGCGGGCTACCAGGCTGGCCTCTTCCCAGCGCTGCTGCGGGCTGCCCCCAATTAAGGCTCAGCTCAGTAATGTAAAAGTTAAAATAATGAAAACAAACACAGTTTTTTGAGTGTATAACTGCGAGCGTTAGAAACTCAAGATACTCAAGGTGAAGATTAAAATGAAAAGAAAATCTTCAAAGAGCTGGATCTTTTGATGCCTAAGACCTTATTTCACAAAGTCTAGTTGTGAGAATAAAGTTTGTAGGCTCCGGCCCCTGCAGCGTAAGATCTTCTGGGTTGAAGTTTTTTGTAAGTCATTAGGCTTTAATAGACTTTGGCTTCAGCGTCATATATGGAATAGCAAACAGTGACACTCTAATAAGGTGAACTGATTTCCTTCATTGTTCCCCTCAGGAAAAATGACATTGAATAATACTAATAAGCTGAGCTAAGGAGGTTAAAATATTGGTACACAGTTATTTTTAAGGTGACTATTTGGCTTATTAAAGTCTGAGGGAAGCATTAGCTAGCATCTCTTGTCTTTTCAGCCCACACCAGTTATCTTGTTGAAGGAAGGTACGGATTCCTCCCAAGGGATCCCTCAGCTTGTAAGTAACATCAATGCCTGCCAGATTATCGCAGAAGCTGTTCGCACCACCCTGGGCCCTCGGGGCATGGACAAACTTATTGTTGATGACAGAGGTAAGTATAAGATAACATGACTTCCCAGAGCTGCCTATTAGCGCTTCAGTGTTACCAAGCACAAGGCAGTGGCTTTTGGCTGACTATCAACCTCCCTGCATAATGCATAGTATAGGTGTGGGATACAAGGTTCCACGAGAGCCAGCTGAGGTCCCTCAAATACAGTGCACTGCAAGAAAAATGGACGGCCAGCCCCCAAAGCTGGTGGCTATTCCAGTATTTATAGTCACTAAGCCAGGTTTTGTATGACTAATCTAACAAAGCTATCTTAGGCTAAGTTCAAATAACTTCCTCAGACGTTGGAGTTGACAGCTGCCTTTGGAGTGGGAAGCAGGTGTCTTCAGTCAGGATCTTTGGGCGTGACTCTGTTTTTAAAACCTTAGGTAAAGCAACTATCTCGAACGACGGTGCCACAATCCTGAAACTTCTTGATGTTGTCCACCCTGCTGCTAAAACATTAGTGGACATTGCCAAATCTCAGGATGCAGAGGTATGAATGTGAGCATGTGTTTATGCTTCAGAAGCACAGCTCAGAACAGAGGGTGCATACTATGAAATGCTGGGATACCAAGTAGGGATGTTAAAATGTGTTTAATTATATCATCATGTAACCGCTGAGCATTTGCATGATTACATGCAGGAGCTGGGGGAGGGGTGGGGGGGGGAGAGTGAGAGTGAGTGAGAGTTAGTTCCTGCCTGCCTCTCGGTGCTGCTGTATTTGTATCAGAGACGGTGGGGTGGGCTGAGTGTTAATTGTGTACATTGTTACACTTTCACATCCCTGATACCAAGTGGTGCCTTGTGTGTTGCTCAGCTCTGGAAGGCATTGACAGTATCAGTGTCTAAGTCACATTATTCCCATGTTTGCATTCCAAGTATGCACACCTCATGCTTGAGGGTGAGATGTCTTTCTGAAACAGCTGCATTTTTTGGGGTTTGATGATCTTGTGCTAGGGAAGAACCTTCAGAATGTGCCAGTGATACAAACAACTGCCTTGTGGTGTTGCAGGTTGGCGATGGCACAACTTCTGTGACTATGCTGGCTGCAGAGTTCCTAAAACAAGTGAAGCCCTATGTGGAGGAAGGTCTGCATCCCCAGATCATCATCCGAGCCTTCCGCACTGCAACTCAGCTGGTAAGGAAATGTGTAGGCGAGTGGGGAGTCTGTTCATTAGCACAGCATTGCATAGTTGTTTAGAACATCTTGGATGGTGGTTCTGTACCAGAAGAGGGTCAAAACCATCTCTGAAATGGATCGGGGTCGGGATGAGCAGCCGGAGCAGTTACAGTCTCTTCCACCCTGCTGCAAAATATCAGATGGCTTCTTTAAAACAATAGCAGCCTGTAAACCTTTTGATACTAGATCTCATCTCCTTTCTTAGCCTGGCAAAACGTCGGAGAGCTGAGTTTAAATGCCCAAAGACTCTCATGAGGATCCTATCCAGTGTTTTCAGAACAAAGTTTTTGGAGGATCCATCACAGGATATAGTCATTATGAAAAGAAAGTGAAAATAGCTTACTACTAAGGATATTAAAATGCAGTTAATTGACTAGTTGATGGAATTTCCATCGACTAATCGATAGGCACTTCTGCATTCCTCCTTTGAAATGTACAAGAGCCCCCGCTGGAGGAATGCAAAACTCTGGGAACAGCCCCGGGCCTGCGGGAAGTCCCGCTGATTCCGGGTCGCATGCCAGTGCCTTCTTTGAAATGCAGAAGAGTCCCCAGCAGGGGCTCTTGTATACTTCAAAGCCATGGGGCCTGGGATCAGTGGGGGACTCCCCAGCTGATACTGGGCTTCCCACGGCATATTCTGGGGAGCCCGGGGTCAGCTGGGGAGTCTCCAGCTGACCCTGGGCTCTCTGCAGCTGCTCCTTTGAATCACATGGATGCGTGGTTTAAAGGGACAGCCGCCAAACAGCTGATTCAAAGGAGCAGCTGCAGAGAGCCCAGGGACCCTGGGAAATACCACGGGGAGCCTGGGATCAGCTGGAGAGTCCCTCGCTGATCCCGGGCTCCATGTCTTTGAAATGCACAAGAGCCCCCGTTGGGGACTCTTGTGTATTTCAAAGAAGGCACCCGCATGCAGCCCGGTGTCAGTGGGACTTCCTGCTAGCCCCAGGCTGTACATGGAGTTCTGCATTCCTCCTTTGAAATGTACAAGAGCCCCAGTATGGGCTCTTGTACATTTCAAAGGAGGAATGTGGACGTGCCTCTTGACTAGTCAAAAAACTATGTGTAAGCATTTGCTTATCGGATAGTCGACTAGTCTTTAACATCCTTTCTTACTACCCCATCTTTTGTGTCCACAGAAGTGTTGCTTGTGCAATGGGAACTACACTTGCCCTTTTAGTGTGCTTGAGTCACCAAACACTGTTTTAGCGTATTTCACCTACTTCTAGATCAAGTTTTGTAGCACTGCTTGCATTGATAACAGCGGAGTCGTTCCAGTGAGATTAGATACCTGGCTTTTTGGCCCAGCAGTGATGTTTAAGGAACTGGTCCTTGATTGCTAGTCTAGAAGCCGTAGAAGAGCTGAAATACTTGGAGGACAGGTCCATCAGTGGCTGTTAGCCAAGCTGGCCAGGGCTGCAACCTCATGCTCTTGGTGTCTCTAAATCTCCCAACAGCCACAAGCTGGGATTGAATGACAGAATGGGTCTCTCAGAATTGCCCTGGTCTGGTTCTTTCCTCTGACGCCTCTGTTACTGGCCTCTGCCAGGGACAGGCTGTGGGTCTAGATCAGTGTCCCCAACCTTTTGGGGCTGCCGGGAATGGGGAGGGGGATGGCGGCCACGTATGTGCCGGGGTGGAGGGGGAGGGTGACCGCGCATGGGCCTGGGGCGCAAGAATGGCTCGGGTTGGCCCTGGTCACTAGGCAGGCGCAATGGCGCCCACGGGCACCGCACTGGGGACCACTGGTCTAGATGGACCGTTGATCTGTCCCACTGTGACCCTTCTTATGTGCTTACAATTTCAACCGCATCAGAAATAGCAATGAAGATTGACCTACAAATATAAGAATATGCTGGAGGGTTGATTAGCTGTTTAAATGTGAGTTACTAATTTCAGCTACTGGCTCTTGTTTTGTCAGGCTGTAAATAAGATCAAAGAGATTGCGGTGACAGTGAAGAAGGAAGATAAAAAGTAAGTTCCCAGTTGAGTTAGGGATACCGGAATTGTGCCTAGAAGTGTCACCTTGTTGGGTCAGAGGCATTTTAAAGTTATTTTCTGCCGCACTGTATGCGGTCTTGGTTTGAAGGTTCCAGGCCAAATTCAGATCTGGGATCAACCTGTGCAACCAATGCTGAATTTTCCTCTGAATATCATAGAATCATAGAATCATAGGACTGGAAGGGACCTCGAGAGGTCATCGAGTCCAGCCCCCCGCCCTCAAGGCAGGACCAAGCTCCGTCTACACCATCCCTGACAGATGTCTATCCAACCTGTTCTTAAATATCTCCAGAGAGGGAGATTCCACCACCTCCCTTGGCAATTTATTCCAATATTTGACCACCCTGACAGTTAGGAATTTTTTCCTAATGTCCAATCTAAACCTCCCCTGCTGCACTTTAAGCCCATTACTCATAGACTCATAGACTTTAAGGTCAGAAGGGACCATTATGATCATCTAGTCTGACCCCCTGCACAGTGCAGGCCACAGAATCTCACCCACCCCTCTTAGAATAATCCTCTCACCTATGTCTCAGATATTGAAGCCTTCCAATACTTTGAAGGCCCCAACATGCAGAGAGTCCTTCAGCTGTGATCTGTGCCCAATGCTACAGAGGAAGGCGAAAAACCTTCAGGGCCTCTGCCAATCTACCCTGGAGGAAAATTCCTTCCTGACCCCAAATATGGCGATCAGCTAAACCCTGAGCATGTGGGCAAGACTCACCAGCCAGACACCCAGAAAGTTCCCTATAGCAACTCCTATCATCCCTCCATTGACCTATTTCCAACTGGAAATGAATGGTCAATTAGTTACCAAGATCATGTTATTTCATCCAACCATCCCCTTATCATAGAATCAGAACTGGAAGAGACCTCAGAAGGTCGTCAAGTCCAGCCCTCCGCTCTAGGCAGGACTCCTTGTCCTGTCCTCAGAAACCAAGAGGAACAAATTTTCTCCTTCCTCCTTGTGACACCCTTTTAGATATTTGAAAACCGCTATCATGTCCCCCCTTAATCTTCTTTTTTCCAAACTAAACAAGCCCAGTTCATGAAGCCTGGCTTCATAGGTCATGTTCTCTAAACCTTTAATCATTCTTGTCGCTCTTCTCTGTACCCTTTCCAATTTCTCCACATCTTTCTTGAAATGTGGCGCCCAGAACTGGACACAGTACTCCAGCTGAGGCCTAACTAGTGCAGAGTAGAGCGGCAGAATGACTTCACGAGTTTTGCTTACAACACACCTGTTGATACAACCTAGAATCATATTTGCTTTTTTTGCAACAGCATCACACTGTTGACTCATATTCAACTTGTGGTCCACTATGACCCCTAGATCTCTTTCCACCATGCTCCTTCCTAGACAGTCGCTTCCCATCTTGTATGTATGGAACTGATTGTTCCTTCCTAAGTGGAGCACTTTGCATTTCTCTTTATTAAACCTCATCCTGTTTAGCTCTGACCATTTCTCTAACTTGCTAAGGTCATTTTGAATTATGTCCCTATCCTCCAAAGAAGTTGCAACCCCACCCAGTTTGGTATCATCTGCAAACTTAATAAGCGTACTCTCTATCCCAATATCTACATCCTTGATGAAGATATTGAACAGTACGGGTCCCAAAACAGACCCTTGCGGAACTCCACTTGTTATCCCTTTCCATCAGGATTTAGCACCGTTAACAACAACTCTCTGACTACGGTTATCCAGCCAATTATGCACCCACCTTATCGTGGCCCTATCTAAGTTGTATTTGCCTAGTTTATCAATAAGAATATCATGCGAGACCATATCAAATGCCTTACTAAAGTCTAGGTATATGACATCCACTGCTTCTCCCTTATCCACAAGGCTTGTTATCCTATCAAAGAAAGCTATCAGATTAGTTTGGCATGACTTGTTCTTCACAAACCCATGCTGGCTATTCCCTATCACTTTATTACCTTCCAAGTGTTTGCATATGATTTCCTTAATTATCTGCTCCATTATCTTCCCTGGGACAGACGTTAAACTGACCGGTCTGTAGTTTCCTGGGTTGTTCTTATTCCCCTTTTTATAGATGGGCACAATATTTGCCCTTTTCCAGTCTTCTGGAATCTCCCCTGTCTGCCATGATTTTTCAAAGATCATAGCTAAAGGCTCAGATACCTCCTCTATCAGCTCCTTGAGTATCCTGGGATGCATTTCATCAGGACCTGGTGACTTGCTGACATCTAACTTTCCTAAGTGATTTTTAACTTGTTCTTTGTGTATCCTATCTTCTAAACTTACCCTCTCTCTGCTTGTATTCACTACGTTAGGCACACCTCCAGACTTCTCGGTGAAGACCGAAACAAAGAAGTCATTGAGCATCTCCTCCATTTCCAAGTTTCCTGTTACTGCTTCCCCCCTCCTCACTGAGCAGTGGGCCTACCCTGTCCTTGGTCTTCCTCTTGCTTTTAATGTATTTATAAAAGGTCTTGTTTCCCTTTATGCCTGTAGCTAGTTTGATCTCATTTTGTGCCTTTGCCTTTCTAATCTTGCCCCTGCATTCCCGTGTTGCTTGCCTATATTCATCCTTTGTTAGTTGTCCTAGTTTCCATTTTTTATATGACTCCTTTTTTATTTTGAGATCAAGCAAGATCTCCTTGTTAAGCCAAGCTGGTCTTTTGCCATATTTTCTATCTTTCCTACACAGCGGAATTGTTGGCTTTTGGGCCCTTAACAACGTCCCTTTGAAATACTTCCAACTCTCCTCAGTTGTTTTTCCCTTCAGTCTTGCTTCCCATGGGACCTTACCTACAAGTTCTCTGAGCTTATCAAAATCTGCCTTCCTGAAATCCATTACCTCAATTGTGCTGGTCTCCCTTCTACCTTTCCTTAAGATCATGAACTCTATTATTTCGTGATCACTGTCCCCTATACTGTCTTCCACTTTCAAGTTCTCAACTAGTTCCTCCCTATTTGTTAAAACCAAATCCAGAACAGCTTCTCCTCTGGTAGCTTTTTCAACCTTCTGAAACAGAAAGTTGTCTCCAATGCAGTCCAGAAACTTATTGGATAACCTGTGCCTTGCTGTGTTAGTTTCCCAACATATGTCTGGATAGTTGAAGTCCCCCATCACCACCAAATCTTGGGCTTTGGATAGTTTTGTTAATTGTTTAAAAAAGGCCTCATCCACCTCTTCCACCTGGCTAGGTGGCCTGTAGTAGACTCCTAGCATGATATCACCCTCGTTTTTTACTCCTTTTAGCTTAACCCAGAGACTCTCTGCACAGCTATCTCCTACGTTCATCTCCACTTCAGTCCAAGTGTGTACATTTTTAATATACAAGGCAACCCCTCCTCCCTTTTTTCCCTGTCTGTCCTTCCTGAGCAAGCCGTACCCTTCCATACCAACATTCCAATCATGCGTCCCATCCCACCAGGTTTCTGTAATACCAATGATATCATAGTTGTATTTATTGGTTAGCAATTCCAGTTCTTCCTGCTTATTACCCATACTTCTTGCATTTGTATATAGGCATCTAAGATACTGATTTGATCTTGCCTCCCTGTTGTGCCCTGACCCTCCTTTCTCCTTGCCATTATAGGCCGTAGTCCCCCCCATTTCCAACCCATCTCCCAGTCCCGCACATGCAGCACTTACCTGTGGGCTTTGCTCACCTGCCCCCGTCAAACCTAGTTTAAAGCCCTCCTCACAAGGTTAGCCAGTCTGTGTCCAAACAAGGCCTTCCCGCTCCTGGAAAGGTGAACTCCCATCTCCGCCAAGCAGTCCTTCCTGGAAGAGCACCCCGTGGTCAAGGAAGCCGAAGCCCTCCTGGCGACACCATCCTCGCAGCCAGGCATTCACCTCCAGGATGCACCTCTCTCTGCCCGGGCCCCTACCTTTGACAGGAAGGATCGAAGAGAATACCACCTGCGCTCCAAACTCCTTCACCTGAACCCGATATGGAATCTAGGTTCTGACTAAGATGGGACTGTACTGTATTTTCCAGGCTGCTGTTCCCGCAAAGTATCTAGGCTGTTGTTTGCCAGTGTGGGTGCATAATTGCAGACATCTAAGTAAATGGCCTGAGTTTTCATACTGGTGCTGAACCACCTGCAGCTCCCACTGAAATCGGCAAGTGCCTTAAATGCTCAGCATGTTAAATCAGGCTGCTTATTAGGTGCTTGGCTTTATGTACCCAGTGAGCAGCTGTTGATCCTAACAAACTGAGCTGCTCTGACAGCCATCAGTGGATGCAAAATACAGTCATTCTGGTTCCTGCCTTCTCACAGCATCTAACAAGCAGTATAACCTGAAGGTTTCCAAGTGGCCTCTCCTTTGAGTGGGTGCCCCATTTGAGATCCTGGGGACCTGCGTTTCAGAATGGCTGAATGCTTATGGCTTTCAGGGATATTGGTTGGAGTTGTGGGCACTGAGTACCTCTGACCTATGGACCCCTGGTGTTTGAAGCTGAGCTCTATAAATTAGAGATGCCTTTTCTGAAAATAAAATACAGGACTATGTAGCACTTTAAAGACTAACAAGATGGTTTATTAGATGATGAGCTTTCGTGGGCCAGACCCACTTCCTCAGATCAAATAGTGGAAGAAAATAGTCACAACCATATATACCAAAGGATACAATTTAAAAAAATGAACACATATGAAAAGGACAAATCACATTGCAGAACAGGAGGGGGATGCGGCTGGGGGAGGTAAATGTCTGTGAGCTTATGATATTAGAGGTGATAATTGGGGAAGCTATCTTTGTAATGGGTAAGACAGTTACTGTCTTTGTTGAGACAGACGCGTAGAGTGTTGAATTTTAGCATGAATGACAGTTGAGAGGATTCCCTTTCAAGTGCAGATTTAAAAGGCTTTGAAGCAGGATGCAGGTAATTAAGTCGTATTACAAAAGCTCATCATCTAATAAACCATCTTGTTAGTCTTTTAAGTGCTACATAGTCCTGCATTTTGTTTCAGCTACACCAGACTAACACAGCTACATTTCTATCACTTTTCTGAAAATGTGGGTCTGAAATGCGGCATGCCGCCGTTTCCCTCTCTGGAAAAGGGGGCTAATACGTTCTCATTTGGGCTTGATGGGGGAGAGCCAGGCTTAAGAAATGCATCTAAAATGCTTTGCCATTTGGCAAAGGGCGCTACTACATGCACAAGATATAGGGGGAGGGATAGCTCAGTGGTTTGAGCATTGGCCTGCTAAACTGAGGGTTGTGAGTTCAATCCTCGTGGAGGCCATTTAAGGATTTGGTGCAAAAATTTGTCAGGGATGGTATTTGGTCCCACTGCGAGGGCAGGATACTAGACTCAATGGTCCCTTCCAGTTCTAGGAGAGAGGCAATCTCCATTAATTTAAGGTGTGACTTCTCTCTTGCAGTGAGCTAAGACGACTGCTGGAGAAATGTGCTTCCACAGCCCTCAACTCAAAGCTGATCTCCCAGCAGAAGGATTTCTTCTCCCGCATGGTGGTAGATGCCGTCATGATGCTTGATGAGCTGTTGCAGCTCAAAATGATTGGAATAAAGAAGGTGCAGGGAGGTGCCCTGGAAGTAAGTTCCATTTCTGTCTCCTGTTGGCACAGAGGAGTTCTTAGGGTACATCTGTACAGCAAAGAACAACTCACGGCTGGCTGTTCTTTGCGGTGTAGGCATACCCTTAGAGCCCTCCCGTGGGCGTGAAAACCCAGCACAAACAGAGCACAAACTGGCCAGCAGTTCTTGGTTTTGCCTTCTCTGCGTAATGACCCACTTGAGTTAGCAAACAGGCAGGAGCTGGTAGGGTTGAGTTTGTTGCACCTACTGCACTGCGCCTGTCCAAAGCAGGCCTGAAAGGCTACCTGGATAGAAGTGGGGGTCTCTGTTTCTAGCTTTCACTGTGCCCGCTTCACGCGGGGATGAAGGACTCCATAAGGCAGTAGAGATGTCTAGTCTGCAGCCCTTAACCAGATGGTCATTCTTAATTGCTTCTAGAACCAAAGAAATGTAACA
The DNA here is from genome assembly GCF_052426305.1 of Pelodiscus sinensis. Taxonomy (NCBI): domain Eukaryota; kingdom Metazoa; phylum Chordata; order Testudines; family Trionychidae; genus Pelodiscus; species Pelodiscus sinensis. Next base: position 5,441,124 of record NC_143055.1, read on the forward strand.
TTCTTGCTTATGTGTGAAAACCACAATGGGAGCCGTACTACAAGGGGACTGGTCCTGCCTTGGCTAGAGGAGTGAGACTGTGTGACCGGCGAGGGGGTTGTCCATTTCCATTTGTTAGCCAAGTTTTTTACATGCTGCCCCTTCCTATGGGTTTGGAACACCTGTGCTACATAGTGTTAAATGTATGTACAGTAAACTTCCAATAATCCGGCACCTTTAGGACCCAAGGGGTGCCAGATTATCAGATATGCCGGACTATCGGAAGGAGGGGCTATGAGGGGTCTGGGGTGGGGTGGGGTGGATGTCACCCCAAACCCCTCATAGCCCCCCCTTCTGATAGTCCGGTTCTGCTACAGGTGTCCCTGATTCAGCCGCTGCTGGTCAGTTTCAGCAGCAGCTGAATCAGGGATGCCGGCAGCAGAGCAGCTGGAGTGCTGCCGGGTTGGTCGGGGTAACGCCGACCCTTGGTGCTGCGAGACCAACCTGGCAGCACCCCAGCTGCTCTTGGGGATGCCTGGGGCAGAGCAGCTGGGGTACTGCCGGATTGGTCCTGCAGCGCCGCTCCTCGGCGCTACTGGACCAACCCGGTAGCACCCCAGCTGCTCTGCCCCAGGTGTCCCTAAGTCAGCTGCTCCTGAAACTGATCAGCGGCTGACTCCAGGAAGCCCGAGGCAGAGCTGCTTTGCCCCAGGCTTCCTGGAGTCAGCCGCTGGTCAGTATCAGCAGCAGCTGAATTGGGGACAGCTGGGGTGCTGCCGGGTTGGTCCCGCAGCCCCGAGGGGCAGCGCTACGGGACCTGCCCGGCAGCACTCCAGCTGCTCTGCCCCGGCTTCCCCGATTCAGCCGCTGGTCAGTTTTAGCAGCGTCTGAATCGGGGAAGCTGGGGGCAGAGCAGCTCCAATGGTCTGGCTGCCCGGAGCACTTCCGGGTTCCTGATGGTGCCAGACCATCAGATGCCTGACCATTGGAGTTTTACTGTACTTTGAAAACAGTTCCTGGGCCAAGAGGGGGTTGGTGCTGTCTCGGTCTCTTATATCTCAGTCCCGTGTAGATGGTGGGTTAGTTGGCGTATCACTACTGAAAAGTTGAGCCTGTCCTAATCTCTGTTCTGTGCTTGTTTCTGTGGATAAACATTTCACACAAGCATTTCCATGGAGAATAGAGATGATCCCTAAGCCATTACCATCCCCCTGCCATTAATGTAGTAAATCGGAATTGGTTCTCATGCACCCAGCCATAACAGACAGGCTGTTAACATTTCAGGGAAGCGCAGAAAACTCCCTCCAGCTGATATCAGATGGGAAAGGCCACCCTGTTTCCTTCCTTTCTAAGGAAAATCATCAGCCGTTCCTGGCAGGAGTTCCAGAGAACGGAGGCTAGTTTTGTCAGATGCTGTTGGCCTTTGAATTTGGTGTTGGGCCATTTGCGGGATAGTTTTCCCTAGTTTCTGTTTTGAGGGGTGTAGCAGGGCAGGCCTCGGAATAGAGCAGCCTCCTGCTTCCTATGGTGTCTGTTGAAGACTTGAGGTCACTCCTCACCCAGGCCGGGTGAACGTTTTGGGGCACTGTGGGGGTGCTGCTCACGTACCCTAGGGATGGCTGTTGTGGCTGGCAGCTCCTCTTGGTCATGCTGAGCATGCTGCATGTGGGCTCTGAGTGCCTGGGATAGACAGGAGGATGTTGTAACTCACGGACTGGTGCTGTGCCCGGACTCCTCGGACAGAGGAGTGCTGTGAAAGGACACTGGCCGTTTCTGGAGGGCTGGTGCAGAAGCCCCGGAATGGCCTCGAGTCTGTACTTCCCTGGGTCGGCCGACCCTGCAGGGAGAGGTCTGTGTGGAAGCTAGTGGGCACTTAGAAAGATGTAGCTTAGGGAACGGAGCGTGATGTTCACTTTTTTCAGTCCATTATGGAGTGTTAAAAAGCTTTCACCATAGCGGGCAGCATTGGGCAGGCCAGCCTCCTGTGAAGAGCAATTCTGGGCTGGAGATGACCCTCAGGGCTGCCATCTAGGACAGGGCTACTCCACATGTTTGTTTGCGGCCCGTGGGGCGGTAGGGTTTACACGGGGCTCAACACGTGGCCCACGGGTGGGATCCTTTGAACACGGCCTCTGCTGGGAACATGCTCCACAACGGCGAGGCGTCTCCCAGGCGGGTGAGCATTGAAAGACACAAGCGGACGGGCTGGCTGGAACAGACAGGTACAGGGTGTTGACATTTCTAGCCCCCAGGGAGGAGGTGCCAGGCGCGCTGGGGTATTGTGGGACGTGCTGGCTGCTTAGCCTTGTGGGCAGAGCTTGAGAGGTGCTGAGTGGCTCACACTGCCCATGTTTGGGTCCAGTGCCGCGGCTTACGGCTTAATCTTTGTCTTCATGCCCATCTGTGTGAAAGAAACTATTTGCATATACATTTGCACATATATGCAACCACACTTAAGGTGCGGTCCTCGGCATGGGCTGTGAAAATCATTGTAGCCCTGGGGCTTCCAAAGTTGAGTAGCCCTGCTCTAGAACAAGGCAAGAGAAGATCCAAGTTAGGGCAGGGGTGGGTAACTTCAAAGGGTACAAATGGGAAAGGCAGCAGAGGGAGAGTGGCGAGTGCAGCTACTCAGGAGGGGTCAGGAGCTACTGCCGAGGTGTCCTCCCAGGTCTCTGGCTCCGTGGATGATGAAAACCAGAAGGCTGCTTGCATGTGTGCTCAATGTGTGTGTCCTGTCGACTTGTGCACTCAGTCTCCACACAGACCCCGGGAGAGTTCCCGAAGACCACAAACCAGATAAGGATCAAAAGCACACAGCCAGGTTTAATGTTAGGCGAAGTACAGTAATAGCTGTCAGTAGACTCTACCGAGCCACTACGCATATGTACCCCCTGACAATGGAATGACTCAGTGGGAAATTTCCAGTGTCCCCTAGGTCATCCGAAAACTGTCCCCTCCAAGATACCACGTTACGTACAGGTACTAACAACTTACACATCACTGCTGATGTATCAGGTTGGCACCCTCTGAAGCTGCTTAGATACCACCCATCGCCCTGCACCTCATAGTTCGATTAGGTCATCTCTGTCCATCCTGCTACCATTTTAGACCCTTTCCTGAACCTAAGTCTGTATCTGCAGGGAGTGTGAGTACCAAGGTCTTTTTTTAATGAGCTGGTGGTACCATGTGCTTTCTACTTATGACCAGTACCAATGACTTCTACACCTGGGCCTATTACCAGTTAGTGTTTTGCACTTTCAGCCCTGTTCGTGCCGAGGTCTGCGAGCAGGGGCCTGCCTCTTGCTCACAGCTTAGCTTTGCTTTATATTAGCCATGCCTGGCCCACTGTAAGCCAGGCCTCAGACCTGTGCTGCATGGGTTCTGTTTTAGGCCTCATCTTACTACAGCGAGCTGTCGGGTGAGCCTGAGCATTTGGTGGTGGTCTCTTAAGGGCTGGGAAGGCGCTGAGGGGAGAGGCGCTAAGTGTCTGCCACTTGTGTTCTGTGAGGGTGGGTTAAGCAAAAGACACGGCTGTCCCAGGGCAAGCAGGATGTCCTACTGGAGCTCGTTAATCCTGCCTGGCTAACCCCAGCATCATCACACCCCTTCTTTCAGGAGTCCCAGCTGGTGGCTGGAGTCGCCTTTAAGAAGACGTTCTCTTACGCCGGGTTTGAGATGCAGCCGAAGAAGTACAAGTCCCCCAGGATTGCTTTGCTGAACATCGAGCTAGAGCTGAAAGCAGAGAAAGACAATGCTGAAGTGAGAGTCAACAACGTGGAGGTAAGAGCTGAACGGGAGGGACAGGACCAAGCCCAACATGCACGTCCGGTGTGTTCCCTCCTGGATGGGGTTGGCCTGTTCCCCATGGACCTATCGCTGCGCCACGTGACCTTGTCCTACCAGCTTGGATTGGCATGTGTCATTGGCCTAGTTAAGGTCCGTGTTTCTGGTCAGGCTGTTCCCACTGAAGCCTGGCATTCCAGTTCTGTGGGGAAATCTGCCTCCTCTGTTAACGTGAGCCTTGGGTGTGAGGGAGAGCCCCATGCTCCAAACCCAAAGACACCTGATTACAAGCATTGACACCGGCTCAGAAAACAACCGAACCTTTTTGGGGTTGGCTCTCCTGCTGCTGCAAGCCTCGTTCCTAGAACATAAGAACGGCCGTACTGGGTCAGACCAAAGGTCCATCTAGCCCAGTATCCTGTCTGCCAACAGTGGCCAGCACCAGGTGCCCCAGAGAGGGTGGACCAAAGACAATGATCAAGCGATTTGTCTCCTGCCATCCCTCTCCAGCCTCTGACAGAGGCCAGGGACACCATTTTATCCCCTGGCTAATAGCCTTTTATGGACCTAACCTCCATTAAATTATCTAGCTTCTCTTTAAACTCTGTTATAGTCCTAGCCTTCACAGCCTCCTCTGGCAAGGAGTTCCACAGGTTGACTACGCGCTGTGTGAAGAAGAACTTTTTTTATTAGTTTTAAACCTGCTCCCCATTAATTTCATTTGGTGTCCTCTAGTTCTTCTATTTAAGGAACTAATAAATAACTTTTCTTTATCGGCCCTCTCCACACCACTCATGATTTTATAGACCTCTATCATATCCCCCCTCAGTCTCCTCTTTTCTAAACTGAAGAGTCCCAGTCGCTTTAACCTCTCCTCATATGGGACCCGTTCCAAACTCCTAATCATTTTAGTTGCCCTTTTCTGAACCCTTTCCAAGGCCAAAATATCTTTTTTGAGGTGAGGAGACCACATCTGTACACAGTATTCCAGATGTGGGCATCCCATAGTTTTATACAGGGGCAGTAAGATATTCTGGGTCTTATTTTCTATCCCTTTCCTAATAATTCCTAGCAACCTATTTGCCTTTTTGACCGCCACTGCACACTGCCTGGAAGTTTTCAGAGAACTGTCCACGATAACTCCAAGATTGCTTTCCTGATTTGTCGTAGCCAAATTAGCCCCCTGCTAGTCAGTGTCCCCTTCTTACACTGCGTGGTGCCGAGCGACTGTGCAGCCGAGCCAGCGTTCTCCCCACACAGCGCGCGTAATGTGGTCAAGCAGCAGTAGCCAGGGCACATGGCCCCCTTACGCTGTGTGACATGCACATCTTGTGACACCCCCTGTACTCAGGGGCAGGGAGGCATGATCCCTAGTTTTGGAAACATGCTCTAGCCCAGCGGTGCACAACCCGTGGGTCGCAGCTACCTTCCTGGGGGGTTGGCGGGGGAGTCGCAATGCTTGGATTCAGCTGGCAGCTTTTCCTAGCTTTCCTGGCCCGACGTACACATGGCTGGGTTGGAGAGTGGCAGGAGAGCGGCCTGACAATTAAAGCGACCGCTTCCTCTTTTTTTTTTTTTTCTTTTTCCTCATCTAAATTCAGCGACCCCCAAGGAGGTTGCAAATGAAAAAAGGTTGCGCACCTACTCTAGCCCATGGCTCAGGTGGCATTTATACCAGTGACTGGCCCTTTGGATAAACTGGAACTGAGTTTCTCCTAAGTACTGACTTTGATATATGCGTGAAACCCTCTAGAGTGTCACATAGTTAGGGTCTTACTAAATTCATGGTCCATTTTGATCCATTTCACAGGCAGAGGGTTTTTCTTAATGGTCAGTTTCATGTTTTCAGTTGTTTGCACCTGGAATTTCAGTGTGTTGTAACCATGGGGGTCCTAACCCAAAAGGGCCCTCTTAAGTGGATTTGATCTCTCCCTCCCTCACCCTCTAGCTGTCATGCAAAGGAAAGGACCCATCCTGTCCCTCCTTAGCCTGGCAGGGGACTTGTAGCTAGGACCGCCTGGCTGGGGTGCTCCCAATAGCCAAGGGGGAGATCAGATTTCATGGGGGAAGAGCTTATTTTACAATCATGGGCCTGACCCGTAGTGCACTGAAACAAGGAGGTGAAGCTTTTAGCCATTGGGCAAGTGTAGCTTTTGATAAACACCTGTCAGAAGCTGCACACAGTGGCCCCCTCATCACGTGGAAGGAAGCTGAAGGCAAAACACCCTGGAGATAGTGTTAGGGTTAAGAATTTAATCTAGGGCTAAGTTCCTCATTTTTGGCTCCCACGGCAGTCGTGGTCACTTGAGACCCCTCTTATTTGTGCAGAAAAAGAGGGGTGAATCTTGGTGTCTTGGCCATGTTACAGTCTGGGTAATTACTGTGTTCCCTGTACATTCTCTGTGAAAACATGGTTTTCTTTTCTTTCTGTCCTGAATGATGGCACCATGTTGCTGTGCCCAGTTTAAATCCTTTCCAGCCAGCAGTGACTGTATTTTACTGATGTCTGGAATGACTCTTCTGTGTTTGCCTTGTAACGGCTGAACAGTGTGGGAAAACACAAGATAAATATCAGTGGTTATCTGCATTCTCTCTTGTAGTGTATGTTATATGTGTGTCTCATGTAGTCAGGCTGAGGAAATCTCCTCTCCTTCCTATAAAAGCTGCTCAGATACTTGTACCACTCTTTCTTCCTGTTAATCACCTCTTTTCAAGATATACTGAGCTGCCTCTGTCTTCCTGTCAGCCCCTCCGAGTTAGTCATGCTGCTTTGAGCTTTGGAACTGTGTCAGTGTCTCTCTATAAAACGAGTGACCTAAAATTGCCTCTGACTGTAAAACAGCCCATCTTTCCAAGGCTGTATATATAGTACCTTACTGCTGCCTTTGTCTCGCAAGGGATAACCCAGTGCAGGTAAACCTGTGGCGGCATTTGCAGTGAAACTGCGTTGAAAGCTTGTGTGTCGGTTTTTTTGCACTAGGATTACCAGGCCATTGTGGATGCAGAGTGGAGCATCTTGTATGACAAGTTAGACAAAATCCACAAGTCGGGAGCCAAAGTTGTCTTGTCCAAACTGCCGATTGGCGACGTAGCTACTCAGTACTTCGCAGACAGAGACATGTTTTGTGCTGGTCGAGTGCCGGAGGAAGATCTCAAAAGGACTATGATGGTAATATCTTTTTTTAAAATTACGGGTTTAGGTTTGCTATTAGTCCGTGTTGGTGCCTGTTTGCTGGGCAGGTCACTCCCGAAGCGCTGTAGTAACAATGCAGATGGCACCAGGAAAGGGTTGTTAGGAGTGAAGAGTTTAAAATAGCTGAAGCATTTGATGCTGCGCTGATATATGGAGGGCTTTATTAAAAGCCGGGCAGTACAGGGCGATTGTACTGGAAGTGGCTAGAAAAGGAGGCCTGTGTTGTTTTGTTGGCATTGCTACAGACATTTGGTGGCTTTGAGCAAGTCACTCATGCTGGGATTTTCAGAGGAGCTTGGGGGTGTTAAACGCACACACCCCAGTGGGAGACGGGCACCTAACTCAACATTTCCTTTACTCCTCCGTTTATCCCTCTGTACGTGGGTAGGGTGCTTAACCTCCGTCACTGGAGTTTTTGATGTCCGCAAAACAGTGCGCTGCTCTGCGGCAAGGATCTCTATTAGCATAATGTGCTTGTGTCCTGCTTCGGCCTGGTCACGCCAGCGCTTGTGCCAGTCCAGTTCTCATGTGAAGGGGCTATTGCTCGTCTCAGTGTAACAGTCAGGCCTTCCCAGCCCTGCATGTAGGGGCTGTGCTAGCCCAGGGCACTTTCTCTTCTCTTTTGCTGGCTGCTTCTCAAGCCTTCTCCTGGGGACGGCTACGGCTATAGCTGACACTGTCCGTGTCGGGGAATAAGATATTCCAACCGGGCTCTGTGGCCGTGCTGCCATTGCAGAACAGGAACCCTTATCTGGGCCTGTCCCTCTGCTGTGACACTGAAGCGTAATCCCATACCGCCGTGGGTTTTCAGATTTCTCTTCTGTACCTTGCAGGCCTGCGGTGGATCTATTCAGACTAGCGTTAATTCCCTGACTGATGAGGTTCTGGGACTGTGCGAGCTCTTTGAGGAGGCCCAGATTGGAGGAGATAGGTAATTCTACATGAGCGTGAATGCTTCCTTGCCCTGCAGCTGATGGTAAAGCGCTAAGCTGGTGAAATGACGGCGTGTTTGAGTGTGTCCCCATTGTTTGGCTTGGCCTCTGGCTTCAGGCGAAAACTAGACCAAGAGTATCACACCTCCTCTCCCCTCCTGAGGGCCAGTAGATTTAATAGAGTGCCTTGTTCCTACCTAGTGACTTTCGCCCCCAGAGGATTCGTCAGTGGTGTTCAAATAGTGCCCAGGCGTCCCCTCATCCGTCACTGAAATGTAGCCCCTTCTGGAGTTGAGACGGCAGCCGTCTTAACACCCCACAGCAACGTTTTCCATCGGCTAGCGCAAAGCCAAGCTTGATCCCATACCTCAGTGGATTTTCAGATTTTTTTTTTTTTTTATCCTGTGGCATCTTGAGGGAGAGATCCGGATGGAGACCAACGCCCAACATCTTAACCCCTCTAACTGGTTTTCTCCTCTCTTGGTCCTGTTGGGCCTCGGGAAAGGCCCCCCCCCACCCCTGATTTCACTGGGGGAATAATGTCTGGGCTTTTGCAGGAGAACACGCATCCTAATCTGGCCCTCCTCTGTCCAGCTGCAGCTTCAGCAGGGTCTCCACACCAGTTAGAAGGGCTACAAGTGCACGGTCAGCATTGGCAAGGAATTCCTCTCTCTTGCCTGATAACCCAGGCAGCACCTTGCAAAGCTGCCCAAGGGCTTGCCTAGCCGAACACTTAGTCTGCCGCAAGCCGGGGTAGTCTCACGCTGGCTGGCTGTGCATAACAGTTCCTAGTGTGTTTCAGTCAGCTCCCCTTTCCAAGCGCGCTGTGTCAGAACACGTTCCAGAGCTGCTGGCATGCGACAGCAGGGTCTGCACAGCCTGTCAGGGCGCTGTCCGCCAGTGCAGCATTGATGTACACTCCTCCCCCTTTGCCCCAGACTGTGTGCGTGTGTGTGTTCATGAGACCCAGGTGCTGGCTCTCTGGGCATAGCTGACTCTCGCCGCGCTCTGCTCCTGGCAGGTACAACTTCTTCACGGGCTGTCCGAAGGCAAAGACATGCACGCTCATCCTGCGAGGAGGTGCAGAGCAGTTTATGGAAGAGACCGAGAGGTCCCTACACGATGCCATCATGATAGTCAGGAGAGCGATCAAGGTATGAAGGAGCTGGAGACGTTACATTTGCCACAGGCTGGGGTTCTTGTTGGAAGGGCCCTCGCCCCATGTCTAGGACTCCAAAGTGACCTTCCTCAGCAAGGAGATGAATCCCATGCAGAGCCTTGGGTGGATGGGTGTTTTGGGAAAGTGTGAAGGGCAGGGAAAGTGACAGCGGGTTTGCTTGGGGACGGGAGGCTCCTGCCATCTCAGGAGAAGCCATGCTGTCGGTCTGCACTTGGAGTGAGTGAACAGAGCTGGCCAGTGTTAAAGGGACCACGCTCTCCGAAACCTTGACCTCTGTCTGGCGTTCCCCTCGCGCACAGCTGTGGCAGCTAGAACTGCCCTCTGCCCAGCCAGGGCTTGCGCGCTACCCCCCACTCAGCTGAGTGAGGAGGAATCCCGTGATGCACGATGGCTCTTCCGTTCGGTTCCGATGGTACCTTAGCAGAGTACCCCGACACGCTTCCCTCCAGGCTTTTTTCACTCCTGCCCCGCTCGCTCTTTGTAACGCATCCCGGTAACCCTGCAAGCAGCTGCTGGCTCAGATCAGTGTAGGGGTGCTGGGACAGTGAGTTTTAGGACTATTAGCCCTGTCCCCACCCTTCATGTGCTTGTCGCCTTTGAGAGACGGCTCCTAGCGCTGGGTGGGCGTTAGGAGAGCACACTACACCTATTGCTACCACTGTGTGAATACGCATTGAGGTACCATCAACTAGACCCATAACAGGTTAATTTCGTGCCCTGGGCTTTCTCCACTGGGCACAGGGGGAAGTGGCCAGGTAATTGGTTTCTGTGTGACGGTCGTCCCTGGAGAAAGGTAATGGGCTGCGTTGCTCCCTTTCAGAACGACTCCATCGTTGCTGGCGGCGGCGCAATAGAGATGGAACTTTCGAAGTACCTCCGGGACTACTCCAGGACCATTCCGGGCAAACAGCAGTTGTTGATAGGCGCTTACGCCAAAGCCCTGGAGATCATTCCACGCCAGCTCTGCGACAACGCCGGCTTCGACGCCACCAACATTCTCAACAAACTGAGAGCCAAACATGCTCAGGTGGGCTCGCCCCCTTGGTGAACGTGTGTCCAGTGACACTGAATTTTCCACGTGAGCGGAACAGAGCAGCAGTGCAACTGGAACGTTTCAGTTGCTGCCTCTTTAAGTGCTGTGGTTGGTTTTCAGACGTGACAAGGAATCTGCTGGTTAGAAAGAGAAATGATTTTCCTTTAGATCATGGGTTCCCAAACTGGGGTGTGTGAAGAAATTCCGGGGGGGGAGAGGTGCGAGGCAACCCAGCTCCCTCCCATCAATCCTCCCCCCCCAAGTTGTGCTGCTGTTTTGGGGTGTTTTTTTGTTTTTTGCTCAAGTTTTGCTGCTATTGGGGAGGGGGCGTGAGTGTTTCTCAAAAATCAAAAAGGCGTGATGCCGAAAAGTTTGGGCACCACTGCTTTAGATCACAGCTGTGGGGTGACTTTTAGAGCCAGGGCGTCCTGCCCAGATTTCCGTTTAGGCAAATGTTGCCTCCGAGTGCCCCTGGAAGGTTTGCTTGGCTGCAGCGTTGTTCTTCCCAGCGGGTGAGCAGTGTTTGTGATCTTTGCCGTGTCCGACTCCAGAGATGGCTGCAGCCCAGGAGCGTTAGCTGTGCTACTGAAGGAGTGTTTGTAAAAAGCTACGTAAAGGGACGTTATTACCACGTTTGCTTAGGAAAGGTGCAGTCTGAACCCAGGGCCAGGAGCTGGCAATTCCTGAATTTGTCTGCAGGGGACGCTTTAATCTCTTTGCTAGTTTCTCTGTGCGGTTTGTAGTGCAATTAGTGGTTTGTAATTGGCAGCTGGAATGTGCCAAGAGCTAATATTTCCCTCAGACAAGACTGATTATAAATAAGTTAAGCAGGAGACTTGCTGTCCACCTGCTGTATGTTGGCACGCAGGCGCCATCTCCCTTCTCCTCCCTCTTTGTACCCTCCCATCTCTGACTCTCCCTCCTGCTCTCTTCCTCAGGGCGGCACCTGGTACGGGGTGGACGTGAGCAACGAAGACATTGCCGATAACTTTGAAGCCTACGTGTGGGAGCCGGCCATTGTGCGCATCAACGCTCTGACGGCAGCGTCTGAGGCTGCTTGCCTTATCATGTCTGTAGATGAAACCATCAAGAATCCCCGTTCTACAGTAGACGCCCCTCCTGGGGGCCGGGGGAGAGGGAGGGGCAGGCCTCACAACCATTGAGACTGCCTCTTTGTTAGTGTTGCATCATGGGGACCACAGGGACGACACTCGGGGCTGCTGTCTCCTAAAACATGCATGTTTCAAAAACCTACTGCCTGGCTTCTACCTTACAAACCATTGACCGCCTGGTTATTCGATGGGTTTACAGGCAACAACTGTGGTTATCTTAAGAGAAACCAGATCCGAGTCGATACAGCAGCCCCTTGTGATGCCCTGGGCCTCTTGTCCCATTAGGCCCATTTCGTGTCCTTCCGCTTGGAAGCTGCACTGTCTGGTTCTCCTCGCTGTGCTGGATAGGTCCAGACCGCGCACATGGCAGCCCTTGATCGTATTTATTGGTTTTTTGTCAGCGTGTTGAACCGAGATACAAACACAATAAATAGTTACAAGCACCTTGTGGCTCGCTGCAGACTCTTGTTTATCACAGATGAGAATCTGCTTCCATAGGGAAATGCCCAGGGTGGCTGCAGGATTTTAAAAGCATTCTGTGAACCTGGCAGCTGTGTGCTTTAGTTGGCAGGGTCTGGGGCAGGCCTGCGTAAGTGCTTTCTCTTGGCCTCAGACGGCAAATCTGTTTTGTTTGTCTCTCGGGTGCTTCTACGCTGCACCCTGAGCTCGAAATAAGCTATGCAGTTTGAGCTAAGCAAATTGCATAACTTCTTTTGAGTGTATTTCGAAATAGCTTATTTCATAATTTGGCACTGTCTACACAGCGCCACATTTCAAAACAAACAGCTATTCCAAAATGTCCTTTAATCCTTGTGGAACGAGGTTTACAGGGATGGCTGACTAGCGCGCCTGTTATTTTGAAATAACAGGCACGCTGTCAAGATATGGAATAGCTATTTTGGGATACTGGAAGTATCCCGAAATAGTGCCATGGTGTAGACGTACCGTCAGAGCATTCCCAGAGGGCTTAATGGCCTTTATTTGCTGGAGTTTAGTTACCCATGAAAATCATTTCTGTTTAATGAAACCCCATTTTGGGTGAGTCCTTTTGCAGCACAGCTGGTCTGGTCCTGGAAGCCTGTCTGATTGCCGTTGCAAAGCACAGATGGCTCCTCCCTCCCCCCCCATCTCTTTGCTGTATGATAATTGTAGGCACTTGGGTTCCCATCAAGGAGTAATGGGGTTGGAGAGGCTTGTGGAGTGGCGGTTCTGTACCACATCAGAGTGGGCAAATACTGGCCTGCAGGCCGCATCTGGCCCACTAGGTTTCGTGCCTGATGGGCCCCCACTGCTATATTGACCTGCATGGCCCCAGATACTGGCGACTGCCGTGCCCGTTGGCTGCTGAGCACCGTTCCTGGCCAATAGGAGCAGCAGGAAGTAGTGTCCCAGTCTGCACTACTTCCTGCTGCTCCCATTGGCCGGAAACAGCGATCCATGGCGAACGGGAGCTGCGGCTGTGCAGGTAAATATAGCAGCTGCAGCCTATCAGCCGAACCCTGGCGAACCGCTGCCGTGTTATTACCCACTAGGGATGTTAAATATCGGTTCATTAAACAGTCGAGTAACCTCATGAATTCTTATCAGTTACTTGACTATTCTGTGGTCCCTGGGCGTGGGGCCGGCAGGCAGTGTGCTCTGACCCCTCTCTCAAGGAGCCCCCTGCCACCCTACTCTCTCTGATACAGAGGCAGCAGCGTAGGGTGGCAGCTGCCCCTGTCCGGGGGTCTGAGCTCCCAGAGCTGGGTCTGAGCTGGGCTGCCTGCCCGCCTAGTTCCTAATACCTTTTAAACGCAGAGCTGCGGGGGGGAGGTTCTGGACCCCACGCAAGCCAGGACTGAGCCAGGCTGCTGGCCGGCCTGCTAAAAGATGTACTGGGGGGTGGAGGGAATTGCCTGTAGTCTATAGCAGCGGCTCCCAACCTTTTCTAGCCTACGGACCCCTTTTCAATAGATTAACATTTTATGGACCCTCCCCCCAAGCAATACAGATGTGCCAGCAGCCTGCACGTCCCTCCGCTCGCGCTGCTTTCTGAGCTCAGCACAGAGGCTCCGTGCTGGCAGCTGGCACGTCCTTCAACCCACGTTGCTTCCCGCAGCTCGGGAAGCAGTGCGGGCTGAGGGACTTGCCAGCAGCCAGCGCGGAGCCTCTCCGCTTCCAACTTTCTGTGCACCCCCCCTTCAGTCCTGTCGCGGACCACTAGGGGTGTGTGGACCACAGGTTGGGAACCACTGGTCTATAGCATTAACCTGTAAGCTTTTGCTTCTCAGTTAATCGCCTACCCTATTGCATCCCTGTTACTCTCCCCGTATCTACTACAGGGGTGGGTATGGGCATGGTCCTTCGTGTGTAGGCGAAACGCTCTCCTTCATGCACGTGGCAAACTTGGATGACTTGTCCAACTAATAAATGTGTGCGCGGAGGGGGTTCCAGGCTGCTGTTGAGCTGCTGCTGCTGAAGTCATGTGGAGGGGGATGGGATGAACAGCTGTGGGAAGACAGTGGAAAGAACGGTATTGATCTGGTATCGATCCATCGAGCTTTCATTTCAACAGGCAAGTTTAGGCCTGGTTGCACCACAAATCCCCTTTATTGCGTATTGCAGACACGCAGCCTGCCTGTATCCTTGCTTGGAAGGGCCTGTGGAAGTGTTAATTAAAGCAAATGCTTCCTGCATGTACCCTTCACCACATCAGGGACATATTAACCAGTCACAAGCCAGCAGTGTCCAAGAATTGCGGGAAAAGCGTAGTTCTGATGCTGCAAAAGAAGAGTTTGAAGAAGGGATCATAACTCATGTATTTCCTGCTAGAAAAATGTTCACTGACTTACAAGCTTAGAAACCATGTAGAGAGGAAGGATGGATTGGTGGTTACCGCACTCACCTAAGATGTAAGAGGCCTGCGTTTGATTCTGTCACACACGCCGAGACATCCTGGGCAAGTCACGTGGCTTCTGGGCCTCACTCGTCTGTACAATGGGCATAGCACCTCTGTCCTGCCTTACCAAGAGGTGCTGTGAGGAGAGATCCATTAGAGTGTGAGGTGCTCAGATGCCACAGGGATAGGTCTTCACACCTCTGAAGACAGCCGAATTCATCCTGCAAGGTGGCAAATTTCATCTCGGTTTGGACTTTCAAAGCGGTTCAGGTGCCTTAAACCACGTCTCCTCGGTCCTGTTGCTCTCTTGGTTGCCACTCTCTTGTTAGCTCCAGCTTAAGCTATGGGAGTGCACGCTACATCTTCAAACCATCTGGGGAGGGAAACTGGTGCAGAACACGGCAACCTGCTTATTGAGTCAGGCATCTTGCTGGGAGCATTGGACACACTGCTCTGGGACCAGGACTGGCTTCCCAGTGGTCGCCAAGGAGTTTTAGGTGCTGGCGATTCCCTATGCGGTCTGGGAGCAGCCTCCCTGAGGGCTCACCTCTCCCCTGGGGTACTGCTACAGCTGAGGTCAGCAGAGATGGATAGCACCTAGGATTTGAAATGCCTAGAGCAAAGCACGGTCAAATTCTCCCTGTCCTTCCAGCCTTGGAAACAGGCCAGAACCCTGTAGAAGAAGCTGCCTCGTGATCAGTCTGTGTTAGTGCAAGAAGCTGAACGTGCACTCACCAGGGGTTCGCGTAACCAAGCCAACGACCCCTGGCTAGTGAGATACAGCTGCGTGTGTTACATAATTCTCACCCCGGGTTCCTGGCTGGAGTCCACTCTGGCCTGCACTAGACAATTACACTGACTCAGCTGCAGCAATCGGGGCTGCCAAACCCTCACCCCCGTGTAGTTAGACCAACCCTAGCGATATATAGACAGAACTACGGCAATGGAAGAATTAGCACCTCTTGGGGACGTGCATTCCTTCTGCCAATAGGAACCCCGCTTGTCAGATTGGTCCTGCCTAGAGCAGGGGGCTGGAGTTGATGACCTTCTGAGGTCTCTTCCAGTTCTATGATTCTATAACAGGCTACTGTGCCGGAGCTGAGCTGCTGGAGCAGGTCAATTATAAACAAGTGGGTAGGAGCCAGAAAAATGCCTCCTATGTTGCCTGACCAATGGACCTCCATGCGGAGCAGCGGGGACCCCTGCAAGAGAGGAAACGGAATTCACGTTTCGTGGCTCGCTCCATCCTTACCGTCTCTGCTGATTAGCGGCTGGCTTGGGTGTTGCATGTCCCCGACTTACGAACGAGTTACGTACCAAACACTAGGTCGGAACTCGATCTGTTCGTAAGTCGGATTACATTCACTTAGTACGGCCGGGCTGTTTGTCAGTGCGGATTTTGTTCGTAACTCGGGTTCCGGCAGTATCAGAGGTTGGTTGTAAATACTAATGGTCGTAGGTCGATGCGTTCATAACTCGGGGACCGGCTGTATAAGAGGTTGGTTGTAAATATGAATGGTCGTAGGTCGATGCGTTCATAACTCGGGGACCGGCTGTATAAGAGGTTGGTTGTAAATACGAATGGTCGTAGGTCGATGCGTTCGTAACTCGGGTTCCGGCAGTATCAGAGGTTGGTTGTAAATACTAATGGTCGTAGGTCGATGCGTTCATAACTCGGGGACCGGCTGTATAAGAGGTTGGTTGTAAATATGAATGGTCGTAAGTCAATGCGTTCGTAACTCGGGGACCGGCTGTATAAGAGGTTGGTTGTAAATATGAATGGTCGTAAGTCAATGCGTTCGTAACTCGGAGACCGGCTGTATAAGAGGTTGGTTGTAAATATGAATGGTCGTAGGTCGATGCGTTCATAACTCGGGGACCGGCTGTATAAGAGGTTGGTTGTAAATATGAATGGTCGTAGGTCGATGCGTTCATAACTCGGGGACTGGCTGTATAAGAGGTTGGTTGTAAATATGAATGGTCATAGGTCGATGCGTTCGTAACTCGGGGACCGGCTGTATAAGAGGTTGATTGTAAATATGAATGGTCGTAAGTCAATGCGTTCGTAACTCGGGGACCGGCTGTAGTAGATACCATGTTCTGGGCTGTACCTACCAGGGAGAGCAATCCATCCTCACAAGGGGTATTTCTATCCTGTACAGTGCCTCCCCCCCCCCCCCCCAGGTTAGCCTATGTGCATGGGTCTGTGGGAGCAGAGGGGGCAGGATTAGTAACTTAGACTTGGCAGAGGCCAACGGTGATTCTGTGCCCAGGAGCAAGAAGGTGGGATGAGCTGAGACTTATGAGGGATTATCTGAGCCTGGGGCACCATTGCTCAGGTTGTACCTCGTCCCTACGTAGCCTGTTATTTGCCCAGCAGCATCAGATCCCATGCTCTGCTGCTCCTCGCTAGCAGTTGGTTGGCCCTGTTACTCCTTGACTCAGTTTCTCCAGTAGCTGGAAGGGCCAGTCATCCTGGTGACATCTGAGCTCATGCCCGGTGACTTGGCGTGTGGCTTGTATAGACCCCTCCCGGACCCACAGGCATTAGCTAGGCTGGCTGCGCAGCACTCTGCATCTCCCACCCAAACAGAGCGGTGCCAGGCTGCTGCAATTCAGGGAGAGAGGCTGCTGGTACTGTGCAGCTGCTAATTGGAGGCTGTTTGCCATTCAGCCATTGTTAGCTCCATCAGCTGGCCTGGTTCGACTGTAACAGGAGGGAGTGAAGCTGGGAACCCCAAAGGAATCAGCAGAGGTAACAGTCGTTCACCACCAGCCTCTGATGCGGAGGAGATTGACCCAGGCTGAGTGGAGGTGAAGCAATTGCCTTTCAACCCTCCCCCGACTGGCGCTGCTAGCAGAGTGGGCCTCACGCGGAGCCCCTTGCTGCATCTGCCTGCTCTGGGGTGCAGCTCCACTGTTTCCACAAGGGATTTTCGATGCCGTGGTTCATACAAATTCTTGGAGCGACTTGGGCGGGGATGGTGCCCTTGGCCTGTTTGCCAGAGGCTGGGAATGGGTGACAGGAGAGGGATCACTTGATCATTCCCTGTTCTGTTCATTCCCTCTGGGGCACCTGGTGCTGGCCACTGTCAGCAGACAGGCCACTGGGCTAGATGGACCTTTGGTCCCAGGCTGGCCACTCGTATGACTCTAATTGGGCCTTTCATGGTGATCATTCCCACTTAGTTTGCACCTCTCAGCATGCTGGATTCCCTAGGGCGGGTGGCCGACCTAAACCTGAGAAGGAGCCAGAATTGACCAGTGCACGTTGCCAAAGAGCAGCAGTTCTATGTCCCCAGCCCCGATTATCTCCCCACCCCACTCCCAGCACATCCCGCCCACTGGCAGCCCTACCGTTCAGTGCCACCACCTCCTTTTCCTTCGGCCCGCCGGGATCAGCTCTCTCTGTGGGAGACACTGGAGGGGGAAGCATGAGTGTGACGGGCCCAGTGGAGGGGGTGGGAAGTGGCAGGATCCTAGGGGGAAAGGGTGGAGAGGGACAGCACCTAAGGCAGAGCTGGGGGTTGAACAGTGAGCAGTGTTCGGTCCAGGGGAAAGTTGGCCCCTGTAGCTCCAGCCCTGGGTTTGGTACCTGGGCAAGGAGCCGCATATTAACTTCTGAAGAGCCGCATGTGGCTCTGGAGCCCCAGGTTGGCCACCCCTGGCCTAGGTGCTGGGCACACTGAGATGTGACTGCTCTACTGGAATCATTTTGCTCCCCTTCTTTGAAATGCAGCCACCTCTGGGGCAGAACCCATAGGTGCTCAACAAAGATGTGACCTTTATAGATGAATCCCTTTGCCCCCACCCCTCATGCAGCCACCTCTGGGGTGGCACATGACAGCAGTTTACCAGCACACAGGAACACTAATAAGCACAAGGAGCAAAGAACAGTGTGTCACAGAGAAGTCAGGCAGATAGCACCTTGCTACTCAAGACAGCAGTTAGCTGTGACTTATGGGTTGGTGCTGTTCTGGGCTGGGACGGCAGCATAGGCAGGGTGTGATACCGTGACCCCTCCTGCGGCAGCTATTGGTGCGTTGCTGTTAAGCCGAATGATTGGACGCCACGTGCCGGTGATGTGTGGTTGCCAAGGCAGGGTGGGCTGGAGGAGAAGGGAAAGGCTGTCAGACTAGGAGTACGTGTCTCTGAGAGCAGAAACCACCTCTAAGGCTCCCTGGGGTGAGCAGTGAACAGCCGAGTGCTAAGCCTGGCCAGGCTGTTGTCCCTCATTGGCAGCGAAGGCCGTGGGGCTGAACTGAGTGATGTCCCAAAGGGCAGCATCCGCCAAGCGCCAGCCCACGGCTCAGGAAAGGTTCTGGCTGGAGAGATGTGTTACTCCTGCACCCTGCCCAGGCTGCTGGCCCTTGGCACGGGTTTATTTTTGCTGCTGGTTTTTTTTTTTAACCTACCTTAGTCCCCCTTTTTCTGTTTCTAAATCCCTGCAGGTAGCCCCATACACCAACTAAACACTGGGGCTACGTACACTGGCAGCTTCTTGAGCAAGAACTGTTTTGCAGAAGAGTGCTTGTGCAAAAAGTCTCCCACAAGAGCACTTCTACACTGGCATGTGCTTCTGCACAAGAGTGTCTACGGCAGTGTGAACGCTCTCTTGCACAAGAAAGCTCTGATGGCCGTTTAGCCGCAGGGGTTTCTTGCGCAAGGAATTCATGTTGCCTGTCTACACTGCCCTCTTGCGCAAGAGCTCTTATTCTTCATGGGGAGAGGAATAACTCTTCCGGAAGAAGCCCTGTTTTCCGACGCTAGACTGTAAATTTACTTGCGCAAGAATGCACGTGCAGTGTAGACACCCGGTATGTTTTTGCACAAGAACAGCTGTTCTTGTGCAAAAAGCCTGCAGTGTAGACCTAGCCTGGGTGCGTGTAGGGGGGTGAATGTGGGTGTGGCAGGTTGTCCAGAGGAGCTGAGGGAGACACTTGTAGGCGGTTGATGTCTCACGTAACCTGGTCCCAACATTTGGGGCGTTGTCACTGCTGATCTCCCACCATTCCTCTGGGGTCGCTTGCACTCAGTGGAAGTTAAGATCCTAAAAGCCTTTGAATATCTGGGCCTGTCTCCCCTGGCTGCGCCTGTGCTGTGGCGTGCAGCAAGGGCTCTTGGCCTAGACTCCCAGCCTTGGTTTAGCCAAGTCAATTCTGAGTTGTGAGCTGAGCAACGGTGCTTGGTAGGGCCCATCTTTGGGTTCAGTGTTTGTGCAGCGCCTGGTGTATTGGCTCCCAGACCCTGCCAGAACACAAATGTATGCACCATAACCATGCCCCTATTTCATCTCTCCCAAACAGCTTGTCTGATTCCCCTTGAAACTCCCTCTGGAGTTCTCCTCCGGCCAAAGACCAGGATCTCCTTTCTCAGGGTCGTTTCAAGCGATAGCAGGCTGATGGATCGATCGCCCCGTACACTCATCTGCACTCGGTGGCTGTTTCACTGGCCAGCTGGCTCTTTGCCCTCTAGGTGCCCTGCGAAGAGTCTGTGTCCCAGGGGTGTTAGCCTGGACTCAGCTATTAGACAAGAGCATATGCAGCTGTCCTAGGCTACGTCTAGACCAGTGGTCCCCAACCTTCAGAGGCTCCCGGGCGCCCGGGAGGTGGGGCCACTCACGTGCCGGGCGCCCGGGAGGTGGGGGCCACTCACGCGCCGGGCGCCCGGGGGCGGGGCCGCTCGTCCGGGGGCACGCCAGGGGACTGGGATGCCCTTGCACCCAGCGCCGGCGTGTGCCCTAGGGCCAGGGCTGGGGCCGCCTGAGCGCCTTGTGCCGTGGGCCCGGGGCCGGTGCTGCCGCCCGAGCCACGCTCCTGAGGCCGGCACCGGCGCCGCTCGAGCACCATGCGCCCGAGTGCCTGCATGTGCCCCGGGGCTGGGGCCGCCCGAGCGCCGCGCACCCAGCACCGGTGGCTGTCGCGCACCTGGGGCCGGCGCCTCCCGTGCACCGGGGCAGGGCTGGCCCAGGTTGTCGGCGGGCGCCCACGAATGCCCCTGCGGGCGCCATGACGCCCGCGGGCACCGCGTTGGGGACCACTGGTCTAGACTGCAATCTCTTCTTTCGAAAAAGTGAGCCGCTTTTTTGAAAGAGAGCACCCAGGCAGTCTGGATGCTCTCTTTCGAAAAAGCCCTGTTTGCATTCAAGAATGCCTTTTTTCGAAAGAGCACTTTCGAAAAAAGGCATTCTTCCTCATGAAATGATGAGTACTGCCATCAAAAGAAAAGCCACGTTCTTTCGATTTAATTTCGAAAGAACGCGGCTGTAGTGTACACGCAGGTGAAGTTTTTTCGAAAAAAGGCTACTTTTTTCGAAAAAACCCTGCAGTCTAGACACAGCCCACGAGACATGCAGGCCGTCCTTGCTATAAGTCTAAGATATGTCCCAAAAGACTTGGACTTCTAGCAGAACAACTTAAAGTGGTGATTTTTTTTCCCATAGCAGACTTCCATTTGCGCAGATTGGGGTGGTTGGTTTTTTGCGCAACTTAAGAGCGGGGCATGCGAGGACTTATAATGCATCAGTTCTACAAAAGTCAATGACTTCAGTGCAGAACGGATGCATACTGGGGTGACTGTGAGCAGGGACACCCTGTACCAGGCGCTGTCACTGCCCCATGGCACTGCTGCTTTTTGACCCACGGGGTGGAAATGAATCACTCCTGCCTGCCGCAAAGCCCTGACTGGCCATAGACTGAGCAGACGCAGCTGCTCAGAGTTCTCCTTGTTTAAATATTTATGGGGCTTTTATTGAGGGAACCTGAGCACTCTGCCCCCCGTCCTTTACTTAGCATTTTGTGCCTTCCTGCCCCTGCCCTGGGTGGTGTTTGCAGTGGCCTGGTGACAGCTGAAGCGTTTTGGATGGCTCAAGCCCTCTGTAGAGCCATGGATCAGGTTCCTCATGGGCCACAGCAAAATAAAGTTCTCCACCCCCACTTCACCCCCCTTCCCAAATGAGTGCGGTCCCTGGAAACCGAGAGACCCAGCTCTGTGTTATACGCATGGAGCCTCGCTGGTGTCCTTGAGAACCTGCCTGGGCTTCCATCAGGCCAGCTGCTCTGGTAAGTTGTGAATTTTGCCCCGTCCTAGCAAAGGGCTAAAACGTTATCAAACGTTTGGCGTTTGCACGGTGCGGCTGCCCTGTTCCGAGGACTCGCTCTCGGCCTATGGGGTGTTTGCCAGCCCTTTGTTTGGACCGTTCGTTCTTTCTGGCACCGTGATTGGTCACGTAGGGCACATGGTGGGGCTGCTGCTCCCCGAGTGGCCAGGTGCCTACCATACAGCATTCTGGCAGGGCGTGGCTTTGTGGAGGCGTACCACCCTGACGCCTGTTCAAATTCACGAAACGCAACAAGGTTCAGGAGCATTTTCCGGAAGTCCCCCCAAATACGCACCAACGATGAAAAGAATCACACCCCACAAAACAGGGCACCCCATCTCTGGGTGGTACTTTGTCACTAAAACAGCTGGCTCATACGTCTTTATCTCGGGTCTCTCGTCATATGGCCCCATCACCATAGAAACTGAGCAGCTCCCTATACCAGGCCTCCCCTGTATGCTGAGGGTGTTTTTATCACCTCTAGCATCTTGGCGCTTGCTACCGAGCATGTCAGCCAATCAGGGTAATTCTAGCCCCTCTCCATCCCCTTTTCTCTCGTTTTCATCGTTTTTCTTGGGGTTGGAGGAGCCAAGGCAACATGGCTTCAAGGCTTTGGGATCGTCTTGGTTCTGGGTCCCGGTTGCTCTTGGAAACCGTGTTTTATGCATGTTGCCTGCTGACCTACATCTAGCGCTCAAGTCGTTGGCATAATTCTCAGTGACACGTAGCGGTGAGGGCAACTTCGGTTCAGCTCTCGTCTCTTGCCGCTGGGCAACCCTCCTTCGCTTACTCGGCTAGTTCTGCTGGCCAGACGCCGCCTTAAAGCCGGCGGGCTCCTTTCATCGCTCGTTTCCCTTTCGTGGCATAACAGCTCCTGCCCCTTGCACGGCGTCTGCCACCTGAGGGCCTGCCAGTGCTGCTGACGGACGGGGGAAGGCGCTGCCAGCCTGGCCCCATCCATTCTTCACCCCCAGAAATCCTACTCTAGGCCTACTCTGGGCGGTGCCATTGCTGCTCCTGAGCGACCCCCATGCTCCAGGGCTGGGGAGGCTGGGGCCGTGTCGTGCTCCAGGCGGGGAGAGGGGGCCTTAGCTCCTGTGGGGGGCGGGGTTGGGGGCTTGCCTTCCCCCACCTGACCGTCACTAACCCGCCTGGGAGCTAGATTGCAACCCCCCCCCCCATTTGCAGGTGCAGCTGGGACATACACAGGGGGGAAAGCTCAGCTCCTCAGAGGTATTTAGGTGCCAAACTCCTCTGATTTCACCGGGCAGTCGGTGCCGAAATAGGCCTGAGGGTGCAGGCGCCCGGGAATTGTCCCCCCCCCCCCCCCCCCCCGGCGAGGCCTGGTGGACAGGCATGAAGCCTAGCCCACGTCACCATAGCAACCCACTCCTGCATGCTAACCGCAAGGCCAGCCGGCTTCCCCAGGGCCGAGCAAGCCCTCGCCCCGCTGCTTCTGCCCACCCATTGTAAAGAGTGGGGATGCTGACTCCCCCCCCCCCCCGCCCACAGTGAGCCCTGGCATGTGGGGCCGGCAGCTGGGACCTGGGGCGGGCAGCAGAGCCCCCGTGTTGTACCAATAATTTATTGGTACAACACCCGGGCGTGCAGGGCAGTAGGCGGGATCCCCGGCACGGAGCCACCAGCAGACCCCATGGAGTGTGTGGTGGCAGCTGGGTCCCTGGTGCGTAGGGCGGCAGCTGGGAGCCAGGTATTAGGCAGCCTCCCTGCACCTTTTGGTCCTGTGCCAACATGGCCACCGTTTTGAGGCTCTTAATGGTATTTAGAGCTGGGTCGGCTGGTTTGCCAGCCCCAAGAGCAGTGGGAGCCACGCTGCCTTGCCGTTGAGGCCACCCTTGCTTGCCTGGCAGACAACGGATGTGCAGCAGGTCCCTGCCACCTCTGATGCCAAGAGCCTCCCCCAGCCCTCAGTGGTAACATCATAAGAATGGCCACACCGGGTCAGACCAAAGGTCCATCTAGCCCAGTGTCCTGTCTGCCCACAGTGGCCAATACCAGGTACCCCAGAGGGAGTGAACAGAACAGGGGATCATCCAGTGATCCCTCCCCTGTCATCCATTCCCAGCCTCTGACAAACAGAGGACTCCAACCCCACCCATCGTGGCTAATCGCCATTGATGGCCCTATAACCTCCATGAATCTATCTAGCTCTTTTTTTGAACCCTGTTAAAATCCTGGTCTTCACACCGTCCTCTGGCAAGGAGTTCCACAGGTCCTGCTTAGCACTCTCCTGCAGGATTGTGTACAGGTGTGATGGCGCTGTGCTTCTGGGGGGGAGCATGCCCGTCAGGGCCCCCCAAAGCCGATAGGCAAGGGGCTCGCTGGGAGTGAGTATCAGCCGGCCTGACCCACTCAGCACACCTCAGTTCACAGATGTCCTACTCGGTATCTAACAGATGCTGTGTAAGGGATCTGTGGGAAACCCATAACATAAAGCGCGTCCATATTCTTGCATGATTTGTGCACAGCAACAGCCGCTACTAATGTGAAACCATTAAGGGACTACATGTGTTTGAACCAGACCAACGTGGAGCATGAATAAACCATCGCCCCTTTCCCCTCCGCATAAAGATCAGCACCTCCTGGCAGGTCTAATCAGAGTGTGATGGGGTCGGATGAGGCTCTGAGGCCTTGTGGCCCTGTCCCACCCTGTCCCAGAACAGGGCAATAGCGAGGGGTCTTGCGACATGCCTAGAGCAGCCGCGTGGGGAGCAGCCCCTCAGAGTCCAGCAGCCTGGTAAAAGAAGAGCGGCAGGGCGAGAGGGAGTTGAGGTCCTTGCCGCCCCAGGGAGGAGAGTGCATGGTGAGCGTGGCTGGAGCAATGAGACAAAGAGGCCAGGTGGAGGGGGACGTGAAGGAGCTCCAGGCTGGCTGTTTGGATTCGACCAGGAGACAGCCCTGAGGCGAGGGAAAAACTACGCTGGAGCCAGGGGAAAATGACCCCGCGAATTAGAGCAGCATGTGGATTGGTTTCAGAGACATGGCACAGTTGCAATCTATCAAGACCCTGTGTGGGACTGGAGTGTGTGTGTGTGGGGGGGGGGCTTGCCATCCCTGCCCCCAGCCACTGAGAAACTGGCCTGGACTTTGAGGCCTCCCAGAAGGGGAGCTGAACTGCTGTGGCCCAGCTGGAGAGCTGTGGCTAGAAAGGCGTTGTCGGCACAGAGGGAGCCCTGGGGCACAGCTCTACACCGGCGCATGGACGGCGTGAGAGAGAGATGTTACGGCGGGCACCAAGAGAGGCCCCTGCGAGACCCGTACCCTCGAAGGGCGTTTGCTTTGGTTTTGTTTCACAGGCAGGCTGCAGGGGACTCAGCTGGAGGGGAGTCAGCGAAGCCCCATCACAGACAGAGCGAGCGAGTGCACACGCACCCAGCCAAGGGGTGCTCATGAGAGCTGAGTGCACCTCATTACACACCAGAATTGGCAGTCACCACCCCTGGCCATTCGCTGCTGGACAAGTGGCTGCAGGGGAGAGGGGGAAAGAACCCAGCATGGACTTTTCCCCATCATTGTTCCATGGCATTGCCCCCACAGCGGCACTGAACTTGGAGAAGGACACATTTCAAAGGTTCATTGGAGTCAAAAAAGAGAGGGGCAAAGATGCCCTCATGTTACCATGACAAAGGAACCAAGCACTTGGGCCTTTGTGGGAGATCCTGCCTCGGGGTGGTCGGCCATCTTGCTGGATGGCCATGTTGGAACTTGTAAGTCATGCCGTGAACCAAAGCTGTCGTGGCTACAAAGCATTTGTCCCTTGTGCGTGTTCCTAGCCACTTCTGCCTTTATCCCGGACACCCGAACTCATTTCAAATACCGTCTCTTGCTCTTAATGAGCGCGTGTTAATTTGGATCTAAACCAACCCAGGGTTTGCACTGATGTGATTGCTAAGTGCAATTAAAGCACCAAACTGCTGCGTTATTGGGCTCTTCAAAGGAGCCAGGGGCCTTATGACTCCTCTGAACGGTCCACGAAAGGGTGGGGCATTTCAGGACGGATGGCTTGGGGCAACTTCAGGACTGGGGTATGTTGGGGTCACTTAGCTAGCGGGAACCTAGGCTGGTGGAGACTAGACAGTGGCTGTGGTGTAACATGCAGGCTGCTGGAGGCAGTTACCAAACCAGGCAGCTTAACACATGGACACTCATTGCATACTAGTCTGCTGACCGGGAGCGTTCACACAGGGAGCTATAGCAGCTGAGCATTTTAAGGCACTCGGGGTTACAGGCCAGTGGGTGACACCATCTCTCCAGCTATGTCTACACTGCACGCTTATTTCAAAATAACTCACATTATTTCAAAATAACAGAGTGCACGTCTACACAGCAAGCCCGTTACTTCAAAATAATTTTGAAATAATGGGCTTCTTACTCTGATGTCTGTAACCCACATTTCACGTCAGGGAAGTCAAAGGAAGAGCGTTCTTCCTTCGACTGCCTGCTGCGTAGACGTCAGCAATGCAATGAACGTAGTTGAAGTTGTGTATCTTAACTCGACGTTCGCCTGTAGTGTAGA
Organism: Pelodiscus sinensis; assembly: GCF_052426305.1. NCBI lineage: Eukaryota > Metazoa > Chordata > Testudines > Trionychidae > Pelodiscus > Pelodiscus sinensis. The sequence continues at coordinate 5,466,850 of NC_143055.1, forward strand.
CGTACCCTCCCTGGTCTGAATTGCCCTTCAAATTAGGGATCTTGAAACGTACATGTAATTCAAGTAAACGTGCAACTGCTGAAAATGTCAGTACTTACATGGCTACCTGTGGGGGAGGGAAGGGCATGTGGTTCCCACCTGCCCCCCCCATGCTGCTGCCACCAATACATTGGTACGCACAGGGAGCCAAGTTAAATACTGGCTCCCCACATACATTGCTTTCGCCTGCCCTCCCCGCACCTGTGCTGCTGCCTCTGATACAGAGGCAGCAGCATGGGAGGGGGGCCTGCGTGTAACCATGCATGTTAACTGATGAGTCCAGGCTTATCGGTTAACCATATACATGGTTACACTTTCACATCCCTACTTCAAATCATGTCACTCCAGAACTGAGTGACCTAGGGGCGGGTCTGCTGTGGGCATCCATGCGAGAGGGTTTCACTCCAGGTGTCCTTGTCAAAGTTGTCTTTAGGTAATTACATCCTGCCTGCCCTGCACTTCCTTTTTTCACTGCCCGCCCTTGTGCAGCCGTAACACCCTCAGCAAGGGGTGACAGCAGCCGGTCGGTACCTGAGCTACCGAGGAGATGAATCTGTCACCACTACAGAGCCTCGACAGGTTAGCTCGAGCTGTAGCAGCTCACGATGATTAGCTCTGCAGGGCCCTTGTTCAATCCCGGCTGTGTCAGTCGATCTGGTGGCCATCACGCTGTGTTGCAACCCAGCTTCTGCGCTCCACCCTAGAGATGGCTACTTCCCCGTACTAGGGAAAGCAATCTCCTTGCATCACGTGGCCATTTGTAAAGCACTTTGAGGGCGAAAAGGTGCCAGGTCAATTAGCCACGCAGGAAGCTGCCTCGCTGGATCGACGAAAGTCTGTAATGCTAGCAGGGACGTGGACAGCTGGAGAAGGGAAAGAGCTCAGCTTGAAGAATCTTTATTCAACACTGAATGATAAAATAGCTCTTTTACACACATGTTCATTCGTAAAGACACATCGTTTACATTCGGCAAAGTTCAAAAGCAACGACATCAAAGTGCATCTACAGGTGATAGTACTGACCAAAGTGCTAAAAAGGAGGGTGGCCGGCCATGCCGAGACAGCAGCCGGACTAACAGAAAGATGATATCTTCTCACGTCGCTCTCCACTGGCTGAAGCTCAGCCCAATCTTTCTCCTTTCTCACTGCCCCCAGATCCTCGTGTCAACCTAACCCTGTACTCCATGCTCTGTCGGGTCTCCAAACGCTTTGGAGAAGAACGTGGGCATTGCCAGACTGGATCAGCTCCAAGGTCCGTCTCACCCAGTACCCTGTCTCCCAACAATGACCAGCACCAGACGCTTCAGAGAGAGAGAGGTGCAAGAAGCCCTGTCGTAGGTCAGTGTGGGGTGACCTGTCCATAGGGAAGTTTCTTCTTGACCCACATTAACCAGAGACTTGTTTAAGCCCTGAAGCATTCTGTAGAATATCAAAGCGAGTCACCCCTGACCACAGTGGAAGAATCATCCACCTCTCGTCTATACATCTGTGACCTGCCGGTTCATTTCATTTCCCCCTTCCCCTCCTCCCCAAACCATGTGCTTTCTTTAAGTTAAGTTTTTAAAGTTTCAGGACATGAGAAAGGGACATTTGGTTTTCCTGAACACTGGCACATCTCTGCTAAGGACGAAAATATACATATCGTTAAAAAAATAGCTTCAAAGGTGAATTTCTACATCGTGGGGGCACACGGACGCACACACTGTGTTTTAAATCATTTACAATGATTGATTCTTGTTCCCACAGAAGCCCTGTCAAGAATTCAGTGCTTCAGAGAAATGATTACACCCTCTCTATATTTTGCGGGGAGCATGCCTACTGATTATCTCAAAGCTGGTGCCCTTCAGGGCACTACCCTTCCTTGGATGGGCACATGGCTTCTACACAGGGCTAGAAGAACCACTTGCCAGATGAAATGCCAGCCTGGCTTAACAGGGCTGCTTCTCCTTCTCCCTTTTTAACACTCCACGTAACCCTGCCCCCCCACCCCACCGACTGCATGCAGTTTAGACCAGAACAGAATTTGCCCCACTGTTTAAAGCTGCTACCCCTCCCCCACCCCACTCCCTAGCCAACCCTCTAGAAATTCCCTCGTTAGTGCTGTCTGATGCATACCAGCCTGTACAAGCCACATCGCTGCCCAGGACTCACCCAGGGAAAAACCACCGTACTGAGAGGGGACTCTCTAAGTGACCTGCCATCTTAGAAGATCCCAGGGTCAGCTGAGTTCCACTAAGGGAACCAAAGGTAAAATGCGCGTCCAACACACAGCCGGGCCAGCAGCCTGGTTTAGATGCTTCGCAGAATCTGTTCCAGCCCCGGCCCTGTCCTGGATTCCACCTCCTGCCTCCGGCCCTTCCGTGCTTACACCTGACTGTCTTGGGCTTCCGGGTCCTGAGCTCCACCTCGGCTCTAATCCGTACACCAGCTTCTTGCGCCAGCCGTGAGGCGAGACTGCCCCTGACTCCGAGAGGGGCCGGTGCTCCGAGAGCCTGGAGGCTCTGGCTTCGGGTGGAAACGGGCTGCAGGTCAGGGCATTCCTCAGACAGGAACTTCAGGACAAAGCAGGAGCTGTGATGCGAGTAAAGGTCCCACAATCCTCTGCAAACCGAACCCGCCACCCGGCTTGTGAACAGAATCACTAGCCAGGCTTGGCAAAGGGGGAGGGAAGGGGGAGAGGGACAAAGGGGCCAATTATCCAGGCAATTTAAAACATCCCGACCACCACCACAGGTAGTACACTGAGGCTAAGGCAGGATTAGGGTTGCCAGATGGTTTCAACAAAAATACCGGACACACTTGACAGTCCATCCCCATCCACATTCTGTCCGATTTAGAAAAGACCGGACGTTTCTATTTTCTCCATTGGTTTCCCGAACAGAAAGCTCAAAAACTGGACTGTCCAGTTCAAAACCGGACACCTGGCCACCCCAGGCAGGATTCCTGTCCTCCCTCGCTCTGGACCAATACTGGAAGCAGCTGGCACATCCCTGCGGCCCCTCGGAGACCCCATGCGCTATCCCCTGCTCTGAGCACCAGCTCTGCAGCTGCCATTGGTCGGGAACTGTTGCCAACGGGAGCTGCAGGGGTGGTGCCTGTGGGAAGCGGCCCGTGGAGACCCCACCGCTGACAGTGGGATGTGCCGGTGGCTTTTAGGAGCTGCCCCAGGTAAGTCCTGACCCCTGCAAGCCTTCCTGCACCGCAGCCCCCTACTCCAGCCAACAGCTCGCATCCACACTCCCTCCCCGAGCCCAGTGGACCACATCCACGCGGGCATGGCTTGTGTGTGCACGGGGGCCCATTGACGGCTCTGCTATGGCCAGGAATTGCCTGCAAACCACCACCGTTAAGGCATAGTATCCAAACGAGAAAAGCCCACATAGACCTGATCCATGGGGCAGCGGGGGTCTGACACAGCTCTTGGGGGAATATTACATTACCCTCGTCAGGACAAAACCAGGCCTTTCGATTTCTTTTTCTTTAGCAAGGATCAGGTCCCACTGGAAGCCATGAGAAGCACTGCAGAGCCGATGGCCACAGTAAAAGTGAGAAAGAGAAGAAACTCAGCCCAGAATCTGCCCTGTCTACTGTCTGTAACGTGCGGGTTCATATCTAAACACAGTACATTTGCGTCTCTACAGTCAAATCCCTGGCTCCCAGCCGTGGACGGACTTTTAGAGCCGTACGGGGGTGGAAGAAAGGCAAACACGCCCCCGGCTACAGGCAGCGCACAAGGACACGTAAATGGCCCTATGGGGCTGTTCTCTTCCGGAGAGTCTCTGTTTTGATTGGCTCTCCTGCTGCGCCCATGGCTCCTGCACGTGAGCATGAAGAGTTCGTCTGCAAGAACTCCATTAGGCGGCTCTCGGAGGAGATGGAGGGTGAGGCCGTCTGGTTCTGGTCGCAGGCTGCACGCTTTGCCCAGCTCAAATCCAGACCGCGGGGCTTGCTCCAAGCTTACTGGAGTCCCCAGGAGTCCTTCCTCGGACCGGGCTGGGCGTTGGCTCCATGGCTGGCACGATGAAAGGTCCTGGCTGTCCAATGGCTGCCGGGCAGCACAACGTGGAGTGAGTTTTCAGAGGCTGGGACGGCTCCCCAAGGACGCACGGCTGTTTCACGCATGGCTGTCACACTGCAATCGGCCGCCGGGCTGGAGGGGTCAGTGGAGACACCGTGCGAGGCGCTAATCCCAATTTTGGCTCCTCCGGCAGTCCATCTGGCGTCATGGTGGTGGCCCGTCTCCCCCAGCTCCCGGCATCCTGCCGATCTGGACTGACGGCTGCCCACGCGGTGCCTGCCCTGGCTACAGGATGGCAGGGTTCACAATCCAGCATTTAATTCACTTTCAAACGTCCAAACCAAAATAATTGTGTCAAGTGTCTATGGGGCCACCTCCCGCAGGCAACAAAATCTCCTGTCTCTCCCAGCAACGGCCTAATGCATTGCAGGATGGCAGGATCTCTACAGAGCCCTGCCTTGCCCATTAGATTCTGGCCTGTGACCTCCAGCTGCTGCCCAGGGTGCTTGGACACTCATGCCCAGCAACAGCGGCTTGTAAGCGCACAGTGTAACAGATCAAGCTGGCTGCCAGCTCAGCAGTGGGGGTGGAATAGTGTTTAAGGCCAGAAGGAACTATCAGCTCATCAAATCTGAGTTTCTGCATAATCCCAGTCACAGGATTCCCCCGGTTACCAATATTCCCTCTACGGTCTTCTACCCATGCGTGGAATACATTTTGTTCTGTGCACCAAGACATGTGCAGATGTGCACCACCCACATAAACACACGCTGCCGGCTGTGGGTGCTCTGCTAATCAGCATTTGAGTCTCTCCAGGGTGGACTCAGCTCATAAGGAACATTGCCGGTCACCCTGTGTTAACCAGGCACAAATTTTTGGACTCAGCGCTGCTCTTTCAGAAAGCCATACAGGTTTGAAGACCTCAAGAGATGGCGAACCCGCTGCTTTTCTTGGTGGTCTGTTGCAATGGCGAATCACCCTCACTGTTAAAACCCTGCCTTGTTGCTCATTTGATTTGCCTGGTTTTATCTTCCAGCCGCTGCTCACGTAATGCCTTTCTCAGCTAGACTCAAGAGCAATTTTGGGTATGACGAGTGTTGGCTTTCATCCCCGCCCCCCCTGTTTGCAGGCTCTTGTGCATTAAGACTTCTGAGCAATCAAAGTTTATTCCCCAAACTCATTTACTCATCAAGGAAAAAAACATGATTGCTTTTCTATTGTCTCAACATAATTAGGGAGCGCGGCTGGCCTAACGACTGTGTTTGCACAATACAAAGCAGCCTCTGATTTGTATGCTTAAATAACACTACCCAAAAGAGAAGACATGGAGCTAGCTATTAGCAGCAGAATTGGGAACGTCAAGGAGCTGTTTATCCCCATTGCAGGACGGGTTGGTTTTGCGTGAGGGGAGGAGTTCAAGGTATGGAAGTTGGGGAGGGTTTCTGGCAGCTCCTGCTAAAAACTGTAATGATACTTTGCAGTCTTATAAGAGCCTTTCATCCATAGAGCTTAAAGCATCATTATCCACCTCCCATTTATGACTGGGGAAACTGAGGCACGCTGTCTTGCCTGGCACTGAAAGGTTGGCACCAAGGAACTAAGATGGGCAGACTGGCGAGTCTCGCCAGCTGCTCTGTATCAAACCGACATGGTCAGGAAGGAGGGTGTTCCTAGCTGAACCCAGCACCTGCCTCCAGGTTGGGGGTCAGAGGCGTGCTCGGACCAGACATACTATGAGGAGGGGAGATGGATGAATTACAAAACGTGTGCGCTGAGGCTGAGTTGGTGGCCACACGGAGGACCCTGAAAGGCAATGGCACGGTAAGCCAGCCAGCGACGGACATAGCCAGAAGATCCACCCAGACCAAGCTTAAGGACCTAGCCAGAGATGGGTCCGGGCGGTGCCTCCTTGGGAACCCGCACAGATGACAAGACTGAAGCACAGGACAGACTTGTCCGAGGTCCAAAGCAGGGGGGTAGGACCACTCTCACCCAACTGCTGGGCCTGCATGCCACAGGGTCATGCTGCCTCCTTGAGCCACATTCTCTTTGCTCCCTGTATCATAGCATCATAGAAGAGACCTCAGAAGGTCATCAAGTCCAGCCCCCTGACCAAATCCAACTCAATCATCCCAGCCAGGGCTTTGTCAAGCCGAGACTTAAACACCTCTAGGGATGGAGATTCCACCCCCTCCCTAGGGAGCCCATCCCAGGGCTTCCCCACCCGCCTAGGGAAATAGTTTTTCCTAATATCCAACCTGGACCTCTCCCACCACAACTTGAGACCATTGCTCCTTGTTCTGCCATCTGTCACTACTGAGAACAGCCTCTCTCCAGCCTCTTTGGAACCTCCCTTCAGGAAGTTGAAGGCTGCTGTCAAATCCCCCCTCACTCTTCGCTTCTGCAGACTAAACAGACCCAACTCCCTCAGCCTCTCCTCGTAGGTCATGTGCTCCAGCCCCCTAATCATTTTTGTTGCCATCCACTGGACCCACTCCAATGTGTCCACCTCCTTCCTGTAATGGGGGGCCCAGAACTGGACAGAATACTCCAGATGTGGCCTCACCAGAGCCGAGTAAAGAGGAATAAATCACTGTACCCGGTGCCCTTCCTGGAGCCCCACACTGCGCAACGTAGAGTCACCCGGGTCCACAGACAGCGTGCCTGTTGCTGAAGAGGCTGCTCTCTGGAGAACGTTGTGGCAGGTTCGTTCGCAGCCCGAGCTGGACTCAGCCTGGCAGCTGGTGATCAAAACAGGAGAGGAATAGGCTGACGTGGCAGCCACACATTTTGGGGTGATCTGGGAGGTGCTGGCTGCTCTTTCTGCAGCCAGGAGCTGAGCTCATGAATAGGAGCGAGCTGCCTGGTTCAGCCATAAGAACAGCCACACTGGGTCAGACCAACGGTCCATCTAGCCCAGTGTCCTGTCTGCCCACAGTGGTCAATGCCAGATGTCCCCGAGGGAGTGAACACAACAGGGAATCCTCACAAGATCCCTCCCCGGTCATCCATTCCCAGCTTCTGACAAACAGAGGCTAGGGACACCATTCCTACCCACTCTGGCTAATAGCTATTGATGGACCTGTCCTCCATGAATTTTTCTAGCTCTTTTTTGAACCCTGTTAAAGTCTTGGTCTTCATAACATCCTCCGGCAAGGAGTCCCACAGGTTGACTGTGTGCTGCATGAAGAAAAAACTTCCTTTTGTTTGTTTTAAATCTGTTACCTATTAATTTCATTGGGTGACCCCTAGTTCTTATGTTATGGGAACAAGTAAATAACTTTTACTTATTCACTTTCTCCCCACCAGTCATGATTTTATAGACCTCTCTCCTATCCCCCCTTAGTCTCCTCTTTTCTAAGCTGAAAAATCCGTCTTTTTAATCTCTCTTCACATGGCAGCTGTTCCAAACCCCTCATCATTTTTGTTGCTCATTGTGCTGCTCCCGTGGGGATGTTTCCCGTGTTCCCCCTAGGCAGGATGTGGATGGCGGTGTCCAGGAGGGGAGGAATGAGTAAGCGTCTGAACCCAGCCCTATGCAGTGCTCATTTCATTCTGGAATTGAGTATGGTGCGTGGACAGCAGCCGCATGGCCCGAAAGACTGAGCCGCGCTCTGAGAAACACAAAACAGACACAGAGCGGGGCCCAAGCTGCCCGTGGGGCTCAGATCGAAACTCCTCCCATGTGCAGAAAGTTGGCTCGGGCAGCGTAGCTCCATCCGCTTGGGTCGGCCCGCGCCAGAGTTGGGCGTGTGCAGCTGTCAATTAGGCCCATTTCGACATGAAAACCACCGACAGGGTCCCTCGCACCACTGTGCCATCCTCAGGCACCGGCTGGCCCAATGATCCGACAGCCGTCCGTTCCCCCCGCAGCCAGCCTCGGAATGCCCCAGTGCTCACCAGCGGCCGTATCCCTCCGCCACTTCCTCCTCTGCAGCAGGGATCTGAGAAGAGATTTACCATCTCCCCCGTCTTACCACCTTCCGCGAACCGCCCCGATGGAGAGACTGTTCCTCCATGCCCACGGCAGAGCTGGCAACCTGCAAAAGCTGCTCTTCCTGCTGGCGGGATTTCAGGAGCAGAGTTCCTGGCGTGCATGGAGCTGACTGACTGGGTGAGGCTGTTCAATCACCTGTGAAGCTGTGCAGCAGCGTAGCTTAGAGGGAACACTCCTCGGGAGCAATGTGTGTTTCCTTCCACAAGGCCATCACGGGCATTAGCATTTCTCTGAAGGAAGCAGGCTGGGTTTTCCGAGCATGTCATCCCCATCTGCTAGCAAACCCTTACTCGTTCCCCTCAGCTCCCTGCACAGTCGCCCTCCCCGGATGGAGAGTCACTTCTGTGTTTCTGTCACCTCTAGCGTTGCCTGTGACACTGTTCTATTGGGCGGGTCCCTAGAATTACACATGGGGAGGAAGGGATCCAGCAGAGTGCTGGGGTAAAAAGCTGTGACATTGGACCGCAGCAAAAAGCTGAGAGAGAAAGAGATAGCTGGGAGATCAAAGGAGAAGGAAGTCAGATGGCGCGAGGCAAGTCTTTCGGAGACTGCTATTAGCAAGGGAGCATATTGAAGAGAGACATTGCCAAGAGCTGAGGAGAAACCCGGGGGGGAAGAAAAGAAATGGAAAATTTGCAGGCCTCTGAGTCAAACTCACCCAATTTGGAGTCCTTCAGGCCCCGAAGTCATCTCGTGACTCAGTTCTGAGTTAGCCACTGCTGTGAGAGACGTACTCCCTCCAGGCTGTGTGGGGAGGGAGCTCTCTGCAGCGAATCCAGAAATAAGTCCCCATGCTGTCTTCACCCCCCTTCTCCCTGGCAGTGTTTGGGGGGCAGGGGAAGAGAGGAAAGGCAGCTGCACATCTCCATTTCGCTGTTACCATTTAGGGCAATTAAACAAGGGTTGGTAGTAGGAGGGTGGGGAAGCGCTGGGATGGGTTCCCTAGGGCGGGGGTGGAATCTCCATCCCTAGAGGTGTTTAAGTCCCGGCTTGACCAAGCCCTGGCTGGGTTGATTGAGTTGGGGCTGGTCCTGCTTTGGGCAGGGGGCTGGACTTGATGACTCCTGAGGTCTCTTCCGACCCTGGGGTTCTATGATTCTATTGCACAAATCTCTCAGTCCTTTAGCTCATTGGCCTGCTGGCTTCATTGCTCCTATTCCTCAGTCCCCGGCATTTCCCAGTCTCTGAGGGTGTTGTTTGCAGGTACATTTTTAGGGTGGATTGTGCGCTCACACATTCTCTCTCTCTTCCTGCACCCCATGACATAGTGATCCCTGCCCCCATGTGCTCAGATTCACCTGGCAGTGTGAGCGAGCTGCTAGCCGAGTTTGGCTGCCTGCAGACGCACAGAGCTAAGGCCATGTCCGCGCTAGCAAGCCCCCAATGTGTGAGCTCAGGGTGTCCCTGGCCTCTGTTTGTCAGAGGCTGGAGAGGGATGGCAGGAGACAAATCGCTTGATCATTGTCATCGGTCCACCCCCTCCGGGGCACCTGGTGCTGGCCACTGTCGGCAGACAGGATACTGGGCTAGATGGACCTTCGGTCTGACCCAGTACGGCCGTTCTTATGTTCTTATGTACAGTCGCTGGTGTAGCTGCTCTGTGCGGACAGGAGACAGCTCTGCCGTTGGCACAAAAAGCCCCCTGCCCTGAGCGGCGGTAGCAATATTGTCAGGACACACTCTCCCGCCGACACAGCGCTGTCCACACTGGCGCTTCTGTCGGTGTAACTTGCGTTGTCGGGGTCTGTGTGCGTGCATGTGTGTTTTCCACACCCCTGAGTGACATACATTGTACCGACAGACACAGTGGTGCAGACATGGCTGTAGCTATTAATCTTTCTTATCCCTACTGGAGAATTAATTTTAACCAGTGGAGTCCTGTGTGCTCCTCTCCCTTTCATGGCTCCAGTTGCATGAGGAGGGTGTGGAAGAGACACAGTGCTGTGTGAAGCGGTTTTTAGCCAAGTCCGCGATGGACAGTCTACGGGCTGTGCAGGCTTGGATGCAGCACGGACACACCTGCTTTCCAACTAGGGTTGCCAGGTGTCCGGTTTTGAACTGGACAGTCCAGTATTGGAGCTTTCTGTTCAGGAAACAAATTGAGAAAATAGAAACGAGAAAACAGAACTGTCCGGTATTTTCTAAATCAGATGGAATGTCGATTGGGATGGAATGTCAAGTGTGTCCGGTATTTTTGTTGAAACCACCTGGCAACCCTATTTTCAACTTGGGAACTGGATGTGAAGTTCCAGTTCCCAAAAACCAGAGACTTAAACATAAGAACGGCCATACTGGGTCAGACCAAAGGTCCATCCAGTCCAGTGTCCTGTCTGCCCACAGTGGCCAATGCCAGGTGCCCCAGAGGGAGTGAACGGAACAGGTAATCCTCACGTGATCCCTCGCCTGTTGTCCATCTCCAGACAAACAGAGGCTAGGGACACCATTCCCAAGCATCTGAGCTAATAGCCATTGATGGACTTAACCGCCAGGAATTTATCTAGGTCTTTTTTTGAACCTTGTTAAAGCCCTGATCTTCACCACATCCTCTGGCAAGGAGTTCCACAGGTTAACTGTGTGCTGCGTGAAGAAAAACTTCCTTTGGTTTGTTTTAAACTTGCTGTCTATTCGTTTCATTTGGTGACCCCTAGTCACCAAAAATCAAACCCTTTTTGAACAAGACACATCATTTCTACCAGTCTTCTTCTCCTGTTTGGTCTAGTGAGAGTGTAATCTCTCCCAAGCTGGGACTGTTTCTTACTGCCCTCTCTGTGCCGCACCCAGCACCATGGAACCTGACCTGGGGCTTCTTAAGAATAGAAGAACGGCCAGACGGGGTCAGACCAAAGGTCTGTCCAGCCCAGTGTCCTGTCTGCCCACAGTGGCCAATGCCAGGTGCCCCAGAGGGAGTGAACCAAACAGGGAACCATCAAATGATCCCTCCTCTGCCATCCATTCCCAGCTTCTGGCAAACAGAGGTTAGGGACACCACTGCTACCCATCCTGGCTAATGTTAGTTAAGAGCTAAATTCTCTAGTTCTTTTTTGAACCCTGTTATAGTTTTGGCCATCACAACATCCTCTAGCAAGGAGTTCCACAGGTTGACTGTGTGCTGTGTGAAAAAATACTTCCTGTTGTTTGTTTTAAACCTACTGCCTACTAATTTCATTTGGTGACCCCTAGCTCTTGTATTATGAGAAAGAGTAAGTAACTTTTCCTTATTTACTTTCTTCACACTGGTTATGATGTTATAGGCCTCTAGCCTATCCCCGAGTCATCTCTTTGCCAGTCTGAAAAGTCCCAGTTTTATTAATTTCTGCTCCTATGGCAGCTGCTCTAAACTCCAATCACGTTTGTTGCCTTTTTCCAATTACAAGGGGTTTTTTTTGAGATGGGGCAATCAAATTTGCAAGAAGCTGGAAACCCTGTTCTTTGCCGATTCCCAGAGCTTCTCTGCCCTCCCTCCCAACCATCCCTCCTCATTAAAGGAGCAGGATGGGCACATGGTTAGGGAGAAAAACACAATGAGCTGGAGTAGCAGGAGAGAACTTGTATGTTTCCTGCCTTCCTAGATGTAAAAACCTGGGCCCTGCCATCTGTTAAATAGTCCCTGCCCCCGGAAATCAGATCCTGCCCCACATTGCATGGGGAGCTGGAGGAATCGCAGACGAACCCGAATCCTCCACTGGACCATGCAGCCAGAAGGGACCCCCTGCAGCAGGATTGCTTAGGAATAACCGCACACCACGTGGCTTCAAGCCACCTTGTGGCACGAGTATCTGGCCCACTACTCCTGGCCCTGCAACCCCCAGCGGTAAGGAAGGAACCTGCCCCACAATCAAGGGGGTTGGCTAGCATCGGAGTCAGCGTAGGTCTCCTATATCTGCACCAGGTGCCTTTCTCACGTCCCCAGAGTCCCTGGCACGAGCTGGCAGGCTGGTGGAAAGAACCCCCTCGTCCCCCATCACAAGCTGGGGGTGGGGGAGGTTTGCAGCTAGGTCTGGTACATTGACTGAGCATGCACAGCTGCTAGCAGGAATCCAGAGCGTTCAGGTAAAGGGGTCTGGCCGGCCCGGAGCCGAGCCCCTGCCCCTTCTGCTGCCCCACGTGGCCTTGTCTACACCAGGAAGCAAGGGGGAGAAGTCCGTTTCACCCTCGAACCCACAAGCTACAGGCGGGAAGGTGAAAGTTCCGTTGCACACACGCCGTGGTTCCCCGGCCTTTTCACACGATGCACGTGGCATGTGGCACAACAGGCCCGAGACGCTACATCCAGGTCCCGACTTTCCCAAAGAGAATCAGCCCTTTCTTCAGCCACAAGGGAATCTACAGGGGAGCCCACATCTTACAACCCAGCTGGTGTCCGTGGGGCTGCGACGTGAGGAAGGTTTGCAGGGTAGGGGCTCAGAGTCATTTCCCTCTCCTCTAAGCGCAAGTTGCTGGGGAATTACACTTCGGGGACAAGAAACGGCCCACAATAAATACGAGACATTGGCGCCCAGGGGCCCATAATCGCGCTGTGCAGAGAACGCTTCCACACTACCCCTCAGTGTGTTGGGGGGTAAGATGGCCGATCATTTCTGCAGGGCACGGTGCTTGCTGCCCAGATGTGTCATCACACCCGCTTACTGCCGGCCGGGAGAACTGACAAGGCACGAGGCAGGAGAGGGCCCCGTTCGCCGAATCACGCGGGAGTCAACAGACGGGTGAGCAACAGGAAAACAAATGGGGGAAACCAAATCAGTTAGGCCGTGTCCAGACTCAGGGGTTTTTTCGGGAAAAGTAGCCTTTTCCCGAAAAAACTTCCCCTGCGTCCAGACTCAAGCCGTGTTCTTTCGAAATTATTTCGAAAGAACGCGGCTTTTCTTTCGATGGTGGTAAACCTCGTTTCACGAGGAAGAACGCCTTCCTTCGAAAGTTCTTCTTCCGAAGGAAGGCGTTCTTCAATGTAAAGAGGCCGTCTTCGAAAGAGAGCATCCAGACTCGCTGGGTGCTCTCTTTCGAAAAAGCGGATTTTTCTTTCGAAAGATCCGCCTGCAGTCTAGACGCGATCTTTCGAAAGATGCTCTTTCGAAAGATGCTTTCGAAAGAGCATCTTTCGAAAGAAGCCTGCAGTCTAGACATAGCCTTAATGCGGCCATTGACTTTATCACCCTGGTTAATGAAGACCAGGCATATCCCATGGCTTCGCGACATAGATCCCTCTGTAACCCACACTCGTACTGGGGGAGGTTCAGTGCCATGGAGTGGTGCTGAGACCACGTAACAGAGAGAGCGAAGGGGTTTGCTCTACAGCGTTAGCTGAGCACCAGCTCAAGCTTTAGAGTCTTGAGCACTGAGGTCCCATGTTCGGTTCCACCTGTCGGCGTGACACCTTGACTTCGCTACACCCTACGTACGGATTGCCACGTGGGTACAGACCGTTGCCCTACTTAGCCCAATACCCTGTTTCTGCCATTGATAAACCTCCACCTAAAACATCTGATTAGGAGGAGACTTCCCAGCCCTTGGTTTCTCCCAAGCACCCTGGCCGCTTGTGCAATACCAGCAGGGGGGAAGCAGATTTCTTACAGGGGAGTTGGCTCATTTCCCAAAGTAGCCATTTGCTTGTGCAAATCCCCAGGGCGGAGCCACCCAGAGCTCTCAGAGCTGCAGCATGTGCCTGGCGAGGGGCACGGCCCAATGTATTTAGCAAAGGTAAGCGACAGGAAAAAGAAAGATGAAGAAAAATGCATCCCCAGGCAAGGAAGTCACTACGGTTAAACGGAGAGGGGCTTTGCACTGCCGCGTATCAGGCCACTGACGCAGCTTCCCAAAGCCATGAGTAAAGCTCAGTTTGTGTGTAAATCTTTGGGAGATCAGGAGCCAAGTCTAGATTTAGTAGCCTAGCCTTGGGTACCCGCGTGTGAATATTTTTGGCCTCCGTAAGGGCATAAGAACGGCCACACTGGGTCAGACCAAAGATCCATCTAGCCCAGTGTCCTGTCTGCTGACAGTGGCCAATGCCAGATACCCTAGAGGGAGGGAAGACAACAGGTAATCCTCACGTGATCCCTCCCCTGTCACCCACCTCAGGACAAACAGAGGCTAGAGACACCATTCCTACCCATCCTGGCTAATAACCACTGATGGACTTCTTCTCCATGAATTTATCTAGCTCTTTTTTGAACCCTGTTAAAAGTCCTGGCCTTCATAACATCCTCTGGCAAGGAGTTCCACAGGTTGCCTGTGCGCTGCATGAAGAAAAACTTCCTTTTGTTTGTTTTAAATCTGCTACCTATTAATTTCATTTGGTGACCCCTAGTTCTTATATTGTGGGAATAAGTAAATAACTTTTCCTTATTCAATTTTTCCACAGCAGTCATGATTTTATAGACCTCTATCCTATCCCCCCAGTCTCCTCTTTTCTAATCTGAAAAGTCCAAGTCTTTTTAATCTCTCTTCATATGGCACCTGTTCCGAATCCCATATTCAAAGCTAAGGGACAGCTAGTCCGTGCTGAGGGGAATTTCTCTCATTTTCCTGCCTTGCAAATTCAGTTCAGCAATTCACACCCACATTGCAATGAGATCTCGTCTCAGGTTGGGGGCACTCAGATTCGGGGTTCCAAACTGGGCCCCTCTCCAACTGTGTCATGGCAGAGTCACAGACTGCAGCGTCCCGTTCTCTGACTTTCTCCGCAGCCAGCTTCTGCCGCAGCGAGTCCCTCAGGCTAACTATGAAAAACGTCCTTACAAAAAAATTGGCCTCTCTTTGAAGTATTTGTACCATGCAACTCAGCACTTGAGCAGTGAGGATACTTAGCTAATGGCTGTTGTGCTTTTCAACTTCAAAGCACTGCAGATGTTACTGTAGGAGTTATATAACCGGCTTCAATTTCATTTCATATGCCCAAACGATTGGCTTGGTTCCAAAGGGGTGCGTGCACGCCCGGGGGTTGTTTTTTTATTAAAGGATTTCCACAGAACACAAAGGGAAAGTCAGAAGGAGGGTTTGATCCCGTGACCTGTTTGTCCCCCGAGGCGGGGGAAGAGTGGCACAGCGAAGTAACAAATTCAAAGTACGGTGCACTGCCATGATTCACAGAAGCCGAGTGAGGGGCATGGGGCGTGGAAGGGATGTGTCACAGACGAACCACACGCCACTGCACCGTGACCCACAAGCAGAAAATACTAAAAAAAAAAAAAGAGTCTGGCTTTTCCAAAACCAATAAATAACATTTTCAAAGGATTTTCGGTTGCCCCTCCTCCCCCCAAACCAGGAAAGAAACTAGCCACAGAACATACCTAACTCCCCTGACAAGATGAGCAGCCTCCCGATGTGCTATTGGAAGCAGCTCGAATGATATTGGAGACAGCAAAATAATGGTGCTAGCAGCAAGATTCGTCAATCTTCGGACAGGACGCTCAAATAGGATCGTCTTGAAGCACAGAGTATGTATAAACATGCGGCGTATATACTTTTTCTTTAAAATCTTCTCTGGTTTTGTTTACAGAAATAAATACTTACTTTGTTTCTTTTAAGGTCACTCCATAGTCTCTGCACAGTGCAGGGGGGACAGCTCCATTTACAGGAGCGGTGGCCACTTGGATTGACTCATGTTAAAAGGTAGCAAAATGTGGCTTTTCGGTCTGTGTCGTGTGTCCCTTTCCTCTGTATTGTAGCTTCTCTTTTTTTGCTGGTTGTGGCATCCTTCCTGCCGCCTCTGCCTGTGGATTTGCTTAAAAGTCCTCTCTCATTTCCTTCCCAGGCAGAGAAGACAGCGGTAGGCCTGCCCTACAGAGTTCAACAATATGAGCAAGGTTATTTTTCCAAAGGCCCAGGGTGACTACAAATCCCAGCATGCAATGGTTCCAACTTGAAGCCACTATAGAGCAGCATGGCGCACTGCATACTGGGATTGGTCATCTCCTTTGCTTCTTCTCTGGCTCCATTCAAAGCGACGTTCCCATGCTCCTGCAAAGCTACTGTCAGCATGTGAAGTTTGGGGTGTCCCTGATCTAGAGTTGTGTGTTACAAAAACAAACCCCAACTCACCCATCCCGCTTTCAGAGGGACAAATTAAATCCAGCCGAGGGCTTGACTTGAGCCCCATAAAGACTGGGTCTGGATTTCAAACACCCTAGATTTCAAAAATGGGCGTTTTGATTGGGGAGTTTGGCTCAGCTTGTTACAAAGGGAGAGCCTGTTTGCAAAATTCAGAGCAGGATCTGGTTTGGGATTTTGAAAGCCTGCCCTTGAAGTGTAGGGTGCGTGTGACGGAGATAACCAGCGGTGAAGTGGGTTTGGGCTGGTCTTGGATTAACACCTAGATTCTTCCTTGAACTTCTGAGACTGGTGCTCTCATGACACACCAGTGTGTAGGAAGTTGTCCTGGTTCATCACAGCTAGTCCTGCTGGCCCAGAAGGCCTCCAACCATCTTTTTGTTCCTACAAAGGGGAAGGTGCCACCCCTGTTGGTCACTTGACGAAAGGCGGATGGAAGAGAAAGGTGCCCCTGGCGTTTGGAACTGCCTCCGCACCCGTTATCCTGCGAGAGACTCAAGCCAACCAAAGTCCCACCCTGGGTGGCTGATGGCTTCTTAATATCAGCCCAGACAAGTCCCACCTCCACCACCTAGGTCAGCTAGTTTCTCTGCCTCCGGAAGTCACGGTGCTTTCACCCCGGGTACCGCACCATCCCTTGTTACGGCAAGGAAGCGGGGCTCTCGATCACGGCGCGAGCGCTGACTGCACCTGCAGGGCGATTGTTGCTTTCTGAAGATCAGAGCGGTTGCATCTCCCTGGTGAGAGCAGCGCTCCTATAGGTGTCATCCGTGGCATGGAAACCCGCCGGCTGCTTCTCTCTGGAGGCGGAGGGTAAAGTGACATAGACACTCAAGAAGCTGTTTCCCGTGGAGGGAGCGAGTTCTCCTCCCCAGTCATAAGATCAACATTTGCAAAAAGAGCGGGTGTGGTACGAAATGGTGCCCGCGTGTAAAGAATAGCTCAAGGGCCGCCATCACTGATCAAGGCAGGGGGCTTCGTTACCTACTGTAGATCTTTGGGGACCAGAATTTCAGCCACAGGGTGTGTGTAACTTACAGCTGGCTGGGGAGAGATGTGCCGCGACGGAAGTCTGTCTGCGTTCCGGGCGACGTTGGCTCCTCTCCCAGGCACTTGTCCGTCTCTTCGTCCACCATGGGCAATTTACCCCAGCAGGCACTGCTGCGTGGGAGATGCACGCCTGGGGGCGAGCCAGGGGATGCTTGTGACGGCACAGCGGACGCCACGTAGTTCCCCTGATGAGACGGTTTATTGCCTTTGCAGGAAGGGAGTTTGGCTTCCTCGCTGGGCGCAGAGGAGACGAGGCTGGATGGATGTCCTTGGTGAAGGCGCGGCTAGCCGGCGTGTTGCCGGCTAGCTTCCCAAAGTGCCCCATGGGCCGAGAGAAGAAGGAGCTTTGCATTTGGTGGCTGCAGTGGTTGTGCTGTTGTGGCTGCTGGCTCGAGGGAGGCACTTACCCATGTGGGATAAATTAAAAAGTGTAAAATATACAGTAATGCTGGGGCTTGGTTCACCTCCTTGTGGCAACGGAGCTCAGAGGGGAGCTGGGACTCAGTCAAGCCACACATGAAGAAAGTCTGTGCAGGGAGTCTTGGCTTCCCCGGCGTTGCTTAGCGATCCCGGTGGCGTATCGCTGACTTGGGGCCCGGCTCCACCTCAGCCTTAGACTCCTCCAGCAAGTGGCAAGGAGAGGGAAGCTGTGCTTGGTTGGGTCTCCCGCCGAGTCACCGAACTCCCCAGCTCCCACAACACGAAAGCTGGGTGCAAAGAAACGTCCCCAACACAAAGCTCCTTGGCAACGGGGTGTCCGGCCTAGTTCCTCAGTCAGAAAGAGAGCAGCCAGGCCCTCTCCGGCAGGCTGAGGAGCTACCTTCGTAGCACCGTCACGTGCGCGACACGCTATGTACCCTGTTCCGGCGAGGGAACGGGTCACTTCCAGTCACGAGTTGTGTGCGTTAGTCGGCTCTTCTGTGGCGAACGAAGAGCGGACGGGTTTGGTTTCAGTGTCTCTGTGGCTCATGTGGACGGAGGAGGTTGTGTGTTGTTGTTCCCTGCAGGGCTAACATCCTCCTTCCACCTTAATGTGTAAAATCTTTGAGAAGCCGGGTCTTTTCCTCAGGGCCTGGAAAAGAAGGACAGGGAGGGTTAAATGCACGGACCGCAGAGTGGATACGGTGCATGTGGCTCATGCTCACTGTGACAGGGTCAGAGCAGAAGGCTATAAAAACTCAGTGGAGGAGCAAATGTATACGCCTCAGACTGAGGAGATCTCTGTTCCCAGAGTGACGGGTTTAGAACCAACAGAGGCAATAAGGGGGCCGTTGAACACCTGGGCCTAACTGACCAGGTCTGCAGAGTCAGGCCAGCGTAGGCCTATTAGGACACCTAATTAAGAAAACCAGTTCAGACTGGCTACAAAGAAGCTTTGCCTACAGTAGGGGCACATGTGAAGCTGAGAGGACGGAGGAGGGCGCTGATGGGAGGAGGAGGAGAGGAGACAACTGAACACTAGGAGGACAAACCGGAGGGAAACAAGGAGCAGGGGAAAATGTGGAGAAGTAGCCCAGGGGTCTTGGTGCTGTCTTATGGCAGACGACGAGGACTCATGTAGGCAGCTACTATTACAGGGCCGTGGGCTGGATCCCGCAGTAGACGGTGGGACCGGGTTCTTCCCAACACCCACCTCTTCATTTCCACTTGGGAAAAAGGACTGTGGAGTTTATTCTCCATTTTACGATACGCTGGTCAATGATGAGAAGAGCTCAACAAACAGCAAACTGAAGCCCTAGGCACGGAGCTTAAAACTGTGGGCTGCCGTGAGCCTCTGAGGCAAGCAAATCCGCCAGGAAGGGCAGGACTCACTGAGTTTTCATAGAAACAAAAAACAAGGACTGTGTAGCACTTTAAAGACTAACAAGATGGTTTATTCGGTGATGAGCTTTCGTGGGCCAGACCCACTTCCTCAGATCAAATAGTGGAAGGAAATTGTCACAACCATATAGACCAAAGGATACAATTTAAAAAAATGAACACATATGAAAAGGACAAATCAAATTTCAGAACAGAAGGGGGATGGACGGGGAGAAGGAGGGGAGGTAAATGTCTGTGAGCTAATGATATTAGAGGTGATAATTGGGGAAGCTATCTTTGTAATGGGTAAGATAATTAGCGTCTTTATTCAAATTTGAGTGTCGAATTTAAGCATGAATGATAGTTTTTTGTTTCAGCTGCACCAGACTAACACGGCTACATTTCTACCATGAGTTTTCATAGGAGCTTTGTCACATAACGTAGAGCCGATTAATTACATGGTACTCTTCACCTGTAGCTCTCAAAGCGCTACCCAGCAAGGAGAGAACTGGGCCAAATTCAGAGCGGAGACAACTCCCCCCACACCAGCTCAGAATTTGGCCCCAGGGACTTCGTTATGTAAGAAATCTATTTCCAATGGAAGGAGAATTAACTTCCGACCCAATTTCCCCTGTGCAGCTGGAAGGGACCTCATTCTACCCCCACCTCTTCCAGGTCACTGGCCCGGGTTGGCACTGGGCAGGCCTGGACTCAATGGCTGTGTCTACACTGGCAAGTTATTCCGGAAAATCAGCCGCTTTTCCGGAAAAACTTGCCAGCTGTCTACACTGGCCACTTGAATTTCCGGAAAAGCACTGACAATCTAATGTAAAATCATCAGTGCTTTTCCGGAAAAACTATGCTGCTCCCGTTCGGGCAAAAGTCTTTTTCCGGAAAACTGTTCCGGACAGCACAGTAGTGTTTTCCGCAAAAAAACCCAATCGCGAAAATGATGATCGGGGCTTTTTTGCGGAAAAGCGCGTCTAGATTGGCCACGGATGCTTTTCCGCAAAAAGTGCTTTTCCGGAAAAGCGTCCTGCCAATCTAGACGTGCTTTTCCGAAAATGCTTTTAACGGAAAAGTTTTCCGTTAAAAGCATTTCCAGAAAATCATGCCAGTGTAGACGTAGCCAAACTGTAGCAACACAGTTGCATCTCCTGGCTGACTTCCCCAGTGGAAGGTTCAACGTTCAATTCGTTTGCAATTGTTTCTCTCTGGTGTTAGCCTCTGTGGCGCATTAGCAAGAGAATGCAAATATTAAGCCTCCCCGAGGAGAAAAGAGAATGAAAAAAGAACCGAGGAAGAGAAAGACAAAGAGAAAACTCCCCCAGGAGTGTAGTGCAGGAGGGCAGCCCAGTCCTTTCATAGCAGGTTATGAAAAATTCCCCTGGATTTACACAGCTGAACGAGCCCCTGGCTGCTCCTCCAAATAAATCATACCAGGGACAAGTCCGACGCAGGCCAGGTGGCTTTAAATAGGAGCGACTCTGCACTGCTTTCAAATCGTTTCCCCAAAGATCAGCCGGAGCAGGGGGCTGACAGGTGGCAGGTTTGCTCTCCTCCTCAGCCCTGTGTTGGTTCTCTGGATAAGCCCAACGCCTGGAGATGAATCCAGGTCCTGCAGAACGCTTGCCCGCCCCTCAGGGACAATAAACCTCATCGATCCCCCAAGAACTGACCCAGAGAGACTTGCTTCTCTGCCAGCTCTGATCCACAACACGGCTCCCTTGCCCAAGCAGGTACGGAGGAGAAGATGGGCCCATCTATTACCCTTTTTGCTAATAAGGCCTGAGACCACTGGAGCTGAAAGCATTCGGCAAGTAAACAGCCTGGCTCTGCGTGGGATGCCACTGAGGCAGCACAAAGAGGGTGGAAACGTCCCCCGAGTATCACCCTGTGCTGGGGTCTCCCCCACTGGGGTACAGCTGTCAGGAGGGTTCTGTGCCTCGTCCCCGAGGCACTGGGCTGTGGCCGGCAAGTTGGGGCGGTTCTGTCCTGGGAAACAGAGCGGGACTTGGAGCAGCCCAAAGGCCACTTCTACCGACTTCGGCCGAGCACAGGGGTCCATGCTCAGAGCCACCCGGGGACCCCAGAGCGCCGTGCCTGGCTCCCTGTACCTGGAGTTTGTTCACCATCTCTTCAAACATCTTCCTGGCTTCGGGGCTGTTTGGCTCCTTGAAGTAGTCCACAATGCCCACCTGGACCACGATGGACTTGAGGTTCCGGCAGACACCTGGGGCGACAGAGACACCGTCGGGCAGCGTGACGGGTGGGGAGTGGTGCCCGGGAGCCATGCTGAGCGCCGGAGCAGGCCATAACGCTCAGGACGGCCGCAGGGACTTTCGGAGCACAGACCCTATTCGCCCTCAGTGGCACGCGTGCTCTGTCCTGGGGTGCCGAGCCTTTTAGGAGGGACCTGACCCAGCCTATCTGTGCCTCATTATCAGCCTCTGGATGGGGACAGCTGGTCTCTATGAAGAGCCAGAGAGGAACGGGAGGAACATGTGGCGGAGTG
Organism: Pelodiscus sinensis; assembly: GCF_052426305.1. Taxonomy (NCBI): domain Eukaryota; kingdom Metazoa; phylum Chordata; order Testudines; family Trionychidae; genus Pelodiscus; species Pelodiscus sinensis. The sequence goes on from NC_143055.1 coordinate 5,488,312, forward strand.
GAGCTGTCGGTGAGACGGAGACTTCAGGGGGGGCTGGGAGCGGCCTGGCACAAGCAGGGAAGAACCAGGTTGAAGCAGAAAGGCCACATCCTCTCCTGGGTGAACCAGGAGCATAGGACTCCAGGGAGGAAAGTCGGGGCATGGTCGAGGGCAGACAAGGCTCCCTTTGAGGGAGAAGCCCCAGCCTGGAGTCTTGCTGTGAACAATAGCTACAGCCGTTAGACCCAGAACGGGAAGGTTTTAAAGCCTCTGCAGTGGTGGAGTTTACTGAAGCAGCTCTGGAAAGGGTAAACTGAGGCAGGGCACCCAGCAGAGCGACTTCTGGCTACGAGGGGGTGGTCATGAGGCGGCCACGGCGTCTCAGGCCCCTGGCTCAGGAGTGTTTGAAAACCCCGCCCTGGACATGAAAAGGTTTATCTTGGCCTGTCCTAGCTCCCTCCGATCCTGCCCCTTAGGAGGTTTTCTCTGGAAAGAAACTCCCACATGTCCCAGGATGCCAGCAAAACCACCTCGGCCTGCCCGTCCCGCCGAGCCGGCTCAGGCTGGAAGCGATACACCCACCTGCTCCCCACTGCCAGAAACCACAGCAATGAAGGGCTCTGGACCTCAGAGACGCTGGCAAATGGCAGGGGCTGAGGACCAGACTGGGTCGCTACTCACTGTTGAAGTGCAGCAGGGCTTTGGGGGTGACAGGCGTGGAGGTCAGCACCAGCATCTCCAGGCCCTTCAGGCCCTCCCGACACACCTCCGCCGCCACCTCCTGGTTAATTTCCGTCACGTGGTCGAGTTCCAGCACCTGCAGCCGCATGCAGTTCCGAGCTGGTGAGACAAAGAAGAGGGGGTTGGCTCGGTTGGTGCCCGTGGGAGAAGCAGCGGCGGGGGGCGGGGAAGCAACTGTAGGAGGGATCTGGCTTGAAGCTGCCTGACCATTTTGTGGTTAGGAACATGAGAATTGTTATGGGAGGCTGGAGAGGCCCATGTGCCCGGGAGGCAGGGCCCATGTGTCAGCAAAAGAGGACGGGAGGCGGGGCCCGTGTGTCGGCGAAAGAGGACGGGAGGCGGGGCCCGTGTGTCGGCGAAAAAGGATTGGAGGCGGGGCCCGTGTGTCGGCGAAAGAGGACGGGAGGCGGGGCCCGTGTGTCGGTGAAAGAGGATCGGAGGCGGGGCCCGTGTGTCGGAGAAAGAGGATCGGAGGTGGGGCCCGTGTGTCGGCGAAAGAGGACGGGAGGCGGGGCCCGTGTGTCGGCGAAAGAGGACGGGAGACGGGGCCCGTGTGTCGGCGAAAGAGGACGGGAGGCGGGGCCCGTGTGTCGGCGAAAGAGGACAGGAGGTGGGGCCCATGTGTCGGCGAAAGAGGACGGGAGGCAGGGCCCGTGTGTCGGCGAAAGAGGATCGGAGGTGGGGCCCATGTGTCGGTGAAAGAGGATCGGAGGCGGGGCCCGTGTGTCGGCGAAAGAGGACGGGAGGCGGGGCCCGTGTGTCGGCGAAAGAGGACGGGAGGCGGGGCCCGTGTGTCGGCGAAAGAGGACGGGAGGCGGGGCCCGTGTGTCGGCGAAAGAGGACGGGAGGCGGGGCCCGTGTGTCGGCGAAAGAGGACGGGAGGCGGGGCCCGTGTGTCGGCGAAAGAGGACGGGAGGCGGGGCCCGTGTGTCGGCGAAAGAGGACGGGAGGCGGGGCCCGTGTGTCGGCGAAAGAGGATCGGAGGCGGGGCCTGTGTGTCAGCGAATGAGGACGGGAGGCGGGGCCCATGTGTCGGCAAAAGAGGAGGGGAGGCGGGGCCTATGTAGCACTCTCTCTCAAGACATGGCCCGCACTATGAAATGTTTGAGACTCACCCACCGGAGCTAAATGCATGGAGTGGAAATTTTGTGGTGCTCGGGGAATATCAGAGAACTCCCTGAACACAGACGTATCACACGACATACATAACATCCGCAGCACAGAGCTCCCTCCGCAGAACGCGCCCGGCACCCAAATCACCTTCCACCTCTGCTCTACCGCAAAAGAGCATCCGTTTGCATTTACCTAAAGAAGCTAGTCCCTGAATGCCACAGCCCGCGCCGCCGACGCCCAGCGCTCTTAAATGTGGCCAGCATCGGCCGATCATCTGAAGGCAGCGGTTGCTGAAACGGGTCGGCTGCTGGCTGCAGAGGAAGGGGGAAAAATAAGAAATTGATCAATTATCCCACTTGCTGTAATATCACTGAAACACAGTCCTCCGGCATTGGGAAGAGAACTCGTGACCTTCTGCTTCAATATGCAGGCTACCTCCACGACAGCTAAAGAAGTAAGTCTGCAACCAATAACACGCACCGGAAGGCAACACATGTATGCACACGCACAGGGCCTGATGTTCCTTCCAGCAGAGTAGTGGCTACTTCAGTGCCCCATTTCTGAAGTTCTCAAATCGCTGCCCAATCATTGGGAAAAGTAATCCCCATGGCTACGTCTACACTGGCATGATTTTCCGGAAATGCTTATAACGGAAAAGTTTTCCGTTAAAAGCATTTTTGGAAAAAGCACGTCTAGATTGGCAGGATGCTTTTCCGGAAAAGCACTTTTTGTGGAAAAGCGTCCGTGCCAATGTAGACACGCTTTTCCGCAAAAAAGCCCCGATCGTCATTTTCGCGATTGGGGCTTTTTTGCGGAAAAGAAATCTCGGCTGTCTACACTGGCCCTTTTCCGGAACAGTTTTCCGGAAAAGGAATTTTGCCAAAACGGGAGCAGCACAGTTTTTCCGGAAAAGCACTGATGATTTTACAGTAGATCGTCAGTGCTTTCCGGAAATTCAAGGGGCCAGTGTAGACAGCTGGCAAGTTATTCCGGAAAAGCGGCTGATTTTCCGGAATAAGTGGCCAGTGTAGACACAGCCCCCGTGTCTTGATCTGGGTGTGCCATACGCTAGGTAGAATTAGGGTACATAATGGTATTGCCTAACATCTACTATGGCGAAAGAAAAGGAGGCTTCTCAGCTGTATAGAAGACACGAGGTCAATAACCTAACCTGATTTCTACCTCCCCATAACCGTGCTGTTATCTAAGTCGGGTGCCTATTAGCACTTAAGAGATCTTTTTCTATACTCTGTGAAGTGGGGAGACTTCCAGAATCCTAATGCCAGAAAAAAACCGATTTTAGAAGCAAGAGAAATTACAGTCATGTATTAAACAGTGAGACTCAACACCCTTTTCTAAACATGCAAGCCCTGCGGGGCTGCTTTATATAAGCAGCCAGGCACTCCGGCAGCGGTTTGATGTTCAGGATTGCCGTGCCTTTCATCTCCGATGCGTCAGGACCCTTGGCGGCGTTTGCAGCCCCGTCAGATGTAGCCGTAGACACCTCAAAGGCTTGTTTAGCCTTGATGTCAACACACAGAGCTGAGCTCCCTCATCCCAACCTCCTCTGGGCTCAGGGCCACGAGGGGCCCGGCTGTCAAGTTGGGATCTGGAACCCGAACGGTTGGGTCCCATTTTTGGGTCCGACCCACCTCTAGAGTAGAGCTGGGTGAGTCTTTTTCAGTGTAACTGGATTTGGAAGAGGCAGATTCTTCACCACGGAAACTTTTTGCAGGAAAGGGGCAGTTTTGACAAAAAGGCGTCTCGAGTCCAGGAAGGACCTTTCAGGCCAAGCCAAAGGGAGCGAGACGGACATGTGGGAAATTCTATTTAAAAATCTCAACGTTTTTTCCCAGGCCCGGGAAACGATTCCCCACCCAACCGTCCTCTAGATTGTCCCTTGGCGGAGCAAGCGTTCCAGGGCTTCTCTTACCAAGGGTGGAGTGGCGCCACCTGTAGCGAGATGATGTCCCTGCAGCCGGCTCCCAGTGCCCAGATGACTTCATGGCCCACAGGATCTGTGGAGCTCCTGGAAGGAGACAGAGCGCTGGCCTCAATATTCCCCAGCAGAGACGCAGCCCAAGAAATCTTCAAAATCTTATGGAGATCAAGGGTGGAATTTCCTAATGTAGCATCAACTACTCTCGCGGCTGGGCGGGGTTTGGGTCTGGAAATCCAGGCCTGGAGGATAGCAAGGGCTTATTATGCATGCTCCGTGTTCTTTCTGGAACAGAACCCGTCACCGCCTATTATCCTCCAGGCATGGCAGAGCCAAGCGATTTTCTAATGCAGGGGAAGGGCAGCAAGGTGGCCAGTGTCCGGATACGGCCAGGACCGCAGGGGCAGCCACTGTGCA